>NC_092133.1:36668289-37333914 GCF_043159975.1 Macaca nemestrina | reverse complement strand
GTCGGCTCTGTTCAAGAAGAACTGCAGAGCAGTGACCTTAACTTTAAGAGAGAATGTCGGTAAATTGAGGTTAAGGTAACCAGTGCTTTCTTGGGGGATGGCATTTGTCAGTAAAATGCAATGGTCCCTTTGTTTTAGAGAAGTTAATACCTACTAACGTGGTCCCCCCTCACTAACTGACGGGGGCAGGAAGAATCTGTCTGATGCTAGCACACGTGCAGGGCCATAAACCATCCCATGCAAAACACTGAGTGTGCTCTGTTTGTCTTTTCTGTGTCCCATCCTACCCCAGTGCCATCCAGTGCCCAGGACATGAGCATCTGTATTACAACAGGTTACAGAGACTGAACCCTCAAGAAAAGGAAGAAAAGAAGCTCCAGAAGAAGGATCTTCTTCCAGACTACCCGGCAATAGCTGAAGCTCTAGGATCCTCCTCCTTTAATGAAGAAGGGAAAAGCGGCCTTGACCAATGTCATGGGACCTGAATTAGGACCCAAGGTGGTGTCTCTTACCCACTAGCCCAGTATACACACTCAAATACCTAGAGTTGGCAGGGGGAGAGGCAGCAGGGAGCATGGGAGTGAAAGGGGTTGGGTGTGAAGATTAATAGGGAGTGGTGGGGACTTCGGCTCACCATAGAGTGCAAGCCGTTGTTATGCAACTCTGTTGATTGTTGCCATGTGGGATTACTGGACCAGTGTGGCCAAATGTTCCCGCTTTTCAGGAGAAGCCAGAGTTCTGGATTTTTATGAGAAATCTGATTTTTAAATGTTGGCAGTAAATTAGAAAGATGCAAGCACTACAAAACAAACAAAACACATCTGCAGACGAGATTTGGCTGGCAAGCTGACCACGCAGGACCTCTCACTTGAAGGTGAATGGGAAAGTCATGCCTATAGGTGATGCCAATGTCAGAGGAGAGGGGGAGTCCTTGGGCAATGGCAGCCAAGGTCCAGGGATGAAAGAGGAGACAGAGAACCTGGGAAGCAGAAAGCAAGGAGCGGCGGGAGCTAGAGGTGGGTGGGACCAAGTCCACCGGCTCAGAGCCAAGGCCAGCTGGGCCTTTCCTCAGTGTTTGTGGGCAAACAAGGCTCCTTAAAGAGGACCAAAGAGAAATAGGATGACCAGAACACAGAAGAAGATTCCAATGGCAACTTCACCACCATCACCTTCTCTCTCTGGATCTCCTTGGAAACCACAGAAATAATGACCTACAGACCTTGGTATAAACAGCTCCAGCAGAAATGTAGCTTTGTCTGGGCCATCATGCACTGGGTACCAGGAAGGGGAGCCTCATCCCAGACTCACATCAGCAGGGTCCCACTGAGGCTCCTCAGGCTGTGTCCTCAGCCCTCATGGCCGGACCCACTTGTCGGGTGCTCAGTTTCACACCCCTCATGCAGGCAGCCTGGTCTTTCTGCACCTCCTCTCTCCAGCCCACTGTTGTCTGTTGTTTTCTAAGAAGGGATAAAGGAAGCTCACAGCCACATCACTGCCAACACCTCTGGGAGCCCACTAGTGGGTCTCTGCAAGGCTTCTGGTTAGATATGATCTCAGCAGACTATTCTGAACTTCCACGAGGCATCAAAGGAAGGAGAACCAAGACACTGTGGTTATCTAATCAGTAATACATGCAGCAGACACCATGTATTCAGTCCCCATTACACTCAGGGAATTTAGCAAAGGAACCCAAGGACTCATCTTGGACCTCGGGAAGCTTAGAGTCCAGCACTCCATTTTATAGATGAGGAAACCGAGGTCCCCCAAGGTGAAGTAACATCTTCAAGGTCTGTCATGTCATAGGTAACTCTAAGAATGGTGGCACTGGTTTTATAAAAAATTAGTTCATCATCATGCCCAGTAAGAACATGTTTGAGTAGCAAATGCATTTGCAAGAAAGGTCAGTTTCCAGCTGTAACAAAGTAGACCCATCTAAAAAGAGGCTAGGAAATACAAGAGCAAATACATATAGCTTTACAAAAACTAAGATGCTAAGTTTAAAAATTTAGGGATTTGGGGGAGGTTTTTTTTTTTTTCTTTTTAAGAAACAGGGTCTTGCTCTGTCACCCAGGCTGCAGAGCAGTGGCTCACCATAGCCTGGAAATCCCGGGCTCAAGCACAATCATAGCTCACCATAGCCTGGAAATCCCGGGCTCAAGCAATCCTCCCATCTCAGCCTCCCAAGTAGCTGGAATTACAGGTATATGCCACCACACCTGGCTATTGACTTTTACTTTTACTTTTTGTCGAGACAGAGTCTTGCTATGCTCCCAGACTGGTCTCAAACTCCTGGACTCAAGTGATCCTTCTGCCTCAGCCTCCCAAAGTGATTACAGCTGTAAGCCACCATGCCTGGCCATAAAAGATCCTTTATTTTGTCAAAAAGAATTCACCACAATGTTCTTATAAGTCATGGTGGAAACATTTTTTCTATATATGACACTATACTGGAAAAATATATTGGAGGCTACATAACTAAAAAGCCTTTAGTAGGGTTTATTTCATTTCATTCTGCTTTAGATATCAACTACTATTTAAGAACAAGAAACACAGAATTCCATTCAATAAATACAAACAAAAATATATACACAGCTAAAAAAGGAAGAGTGGAATCAGATTAAGAAAAACCAAAAGAGGGATGCTTGAGAGGCTGAGACACAGTCTTTCTATTGATCAAAGCTGAGAAACCAAAGACTGAATCCTCAACCGATACATATGATACACGTGATCCCCAGCACTCATGAGACTGTGTCCCCAAGTTCCATGTATTAAGATGGCTGGTGAGAACTCAAAGTATTTTCCCATGACAACGGCATTATAAATGGCCATGTGGGGGTGGTACTCCCAGGCTTGGTCCTTAAAACCAGGTGAACTCAAAAGGAAGCTGGGCTACCCCTGGGGGTCAGTTCACTCACCCATCATCTCCCCAAACCAGAAGCTTCTCCTTCATTCATTCATTCTCTTGGGCCACAGATGTGGAGCTACCATCTGTTCTCATTATTACTTCATTTCCACATCCTCCCTCCCCAGCACTCCTTGTCAGCCTTCTGCTTGGCTCATTTTATAACCCCCTCCCTTAGAGATCTCTTCCATTCTCAGAACTCCCACAGTGCCTTACACAGGTAGCTGCCGGAGGCATTCAGTAGGGGACACTGCAGCCGAGGAATCATGATGGGGCTCCAGCAGGCTGGCCATGGGGGACAGGTGCAAGAAGAGGAGACAAAACAAAAATGAGAGGTACTTCGTGGCCCCTAAGAAGAGAGATCAGCCTTGCTTCTTTCTCTCCAATTCCTAGTCCAGTCCCCAAGAAGCCAATTCTACTCTGTTTTTAGAGGGCCATGAGAATATACTTTTTTTTTTTTTTTTTTTTTTTTTGGGAGATGGAGTCTCGCTCTGTCGCGCAGGCTGGAGTGCAGTGGCACAATCTCAGCTCACTGCAAGCTCTGCCTCCCGGATTACACCATTCTCCTGCCTCAGCCTCCCGAGTAGCTGGGATTACAGGCACCCGCCATCACGCCCGGCTAATTTTTTGTATTTTTAGTAGAGACGGGGTTTCACCGTGTTAGCCAGGATGGTCTCGATCTCCTGACCTCGTGATCCACCCGCCTCAGCCTCCCAAAGTGCTGGGATTACAGGCATGAGCCACTGCACCCAGCTGAGAATATACTCTTAAAAGACGCTCTTCTATTTGAGCTATCTTGAGTGGGATTCTGTATCTCACAACTAAAAGAGCCTTGGTTAGAACGTCAGGTACTAAACTCTTGTTTGTCCCAAATTTCTTAAGCTCGTCTCCAAGTTTTGATTCAGGCTCTCAGATTCATGGCCCATGAGGATGCCCACTCCCTGGATGGACACTCAAGAGGAGGCACCACCCCTGCCCCACCTAGCCCTGCACCCCACCGTGGCCCCAGGTGGACTCCCAGCCCAGCTTCTCCAAATCCTGACAAACGCGCTCATGATAAAAATTAACTTAAAGGTGAATTTGCTTTTCCAAACACTTCAAGTTCTCACTGAACTCTGGCTTCAATCCAAGGTATAAGTCAGCCCCTGAATGAGGCCCTGGAGGATGAGATGATCAACTCCTTATGCTGCATTCTTTTTCCTTCCCCAAGAGCAGATGTGCACGTTATCAGATGCCTCCTTATCATCTCAAATCATCTTACTAAATTCAAAACTTTATGGGTGGAATAACTGCCAGGCTGCGCCTGATTCCTGTGCTGACATCCCCCTCCTTTCCAGCTAGCACCTGCTGATTGCTCTCTGCAGGCTGAGCCCAGCCCTGGCTCTCGGGCCAGCCCTGTCCTCTGTCAGAGGGATTTCAGGGGTTTGGACTCAACACACGAGAGTCTCAGCAGCACACCACCCTTCCCTCCAGTCTGACTCTGACCTGGGCTCCGATTTTGACTTGTGGATTTCTGTGTTATTTCTAACTCTTGCTGCCATCTTATTCTCTCAGGCCAGCTCTCTGCTTTCCTCCCTAATCCTTATTTCCTACAAGAACCAGTGGCTCTTGCCTTGTTCTTCTGAGCTCCCAGCATGGAAGAAGAAGCCTGCTTACAGCCTCTCTGATGGGATTTGCCTGGGTCTCTGGCCCACACACCCCAGCCTCCCTGTGCCTGTGCCTCTGCTCTGCCTCTGGTGGGGCCCTGTGCACCCAGGCCGGACCCCCACCACCAGCCTCCTGCCCGGGTGACAGCTCACCTGGGGCCTTTCTTGTAGGTGTGGGTTCTGCCTGCCTTGGGAGGGCAGTGGCTCCCCCACCCCAGTGGGGCTTTCATCCCGGATCCCACCCTCCAGTGCCCCCAGAGCACGACAATCATCACTCCCATCTTAAAAACACAATCTCCTTAATGGTGGGAGAAAAAGCGGTTACTGCTGTATCCTTGGTGCTGAGCACAAAAGAGGTCCTCAATTAGCATATTTTACATGAAGGAAGGAGAGACAGAGAGAAAGCAATCATAATCATGAAATTGGCATCAGAGAGGCAGCAGAGCTGTGGGGTCAATCCCAGGGAAGACTGTGGGGAATGACAGGCTAGGAGGGCGTCATGTGAAGATCAAGTTCTGACCTGTGGGAGCCAAGAAGTCTTGTGGGCGGGGCAGGGTGACGATGAGCTGGACACTCCCAAAGGTCTGAGAAAGAAAGGCTGAAAGTGCTTGGGGACCCTAGCAAGCTCTCCCTGGCTTGCAGACATAAGGACCACATTTTCCATCTGAGAATCTGTACAAAGGGTCCTGTAAAGAGAAGCTAATGACCACGTGGCTAAAGGGTGTCCTTTCCAGACACTCCCTGCAAGGTGAGGTGGGCCTGCTCAGCTCCATTCCTGAGCCTGAGAATTTCTCTTGCTGCTGGTACCCATCCCCAGCAGGGGGTGGGAGGCATCACAGATTCAAACAATCCATCCTACCCCTGACAGCCTCATGGGGGAGCAGGAGAGCAGGCGAGGCCATCAGGCAGTCTTGAGCCTCCTGGCCCCATCCACAGTTCACACGTGTTTGTCTGGCACCACTGATGTACCCAGCCTGATGCTGGAACAAAAGAAGAAGGGCCAGACTGTCACTGCTGTTGACAGTCTGGTTGATGGGTCGGGCAGATGCTGAATGAATAATAGCAGGCAGGATGAGGTTTAGCCTCCCTAAGCCTGCAGAACACATCTTGTACACTCCCAGCACCTCTCAAGGGGAGTGATGGAGAGCCTAAGTCTTCAGCAGCTCAAGGAAACAGGGTCAGAAGTGATGCCAGTGGCTGTTTCCAGAAGCAATGGAGTGTAGGAGCTAAAAGCAGGACCTCTGACACTTCAAAGACTAAAGTCCTAATCTTGGCTCTGCCAATGATTAGCTGTGTGCTCACCAACAGCTTACTTACCTCTCTGAAAATTCATTTCCACACCTACACGTACTAATAGTACCTATCACATGGAACTGTTGTGTGAAGATTAAATAAAATGTCTATAAAGCATTTAGCCCATAATTGACACAACAAATGGTAGTTGTTCTCATTCTTTTATTGTTACTACTAAAGGAATCAGCACTGAATCCATTCTCAGATCCTTCTCAGGCCAACTTTGTGATGACCCCAGAGTGTGGCTCAGGACAACTCGGGAAGTCTTTTTTTTTTTTTTTTTTTTTTTGAGATGAAATCTTGCTCTGTTGCCCAGGTTGGAGTGCAGTGGTGAGATCTCGGCTCACTGCAGCCTCTGCCTCCTGTGTTCTAGTGATTCTCCTGCCTCAGCCTCCCAAGTAGCTGGGATTACAGGTGTGTGCCACCACACCTGGCTAATTTTTCTTGTATTTTCAGTAGAGATGGGGTTTCACTATGTTGGTCAGGCTGGTCTGGAACGCCTGACCTCAAGCAATCCACCCGCCTTTGCCTCCCAAAGTGCTAGGATTACAGGCGTGAGCCACCGTGTCCGGCCACTTGCGAAGTCTTTATGTTGGAGATTGATTCAGAGATTTCCCTTGTGCTGGCTGGAATCCAAATCCAAGCATGTGATAGAGCATACTGATGCAGGCCCAGCTCCAGAATCCCCTGCAGGTTCCGGAAGAGCGCCAAAATGAAGAACTCCAAGAGACTTGGGCATTCAGGGAGCATGGGGTTTGGCAGACAGAAGTTGGGGGTCGCAGAGAGAAGAGAAGAGAAGACAAGAGAGCCAGCAAAGGGCCAACCCTGTGGGTATTACCGTTATTATTTTTGGTGTCAGACCCTGGAATAAGTGCTTTACCTATCACACTTATTTAATCCCCGCTGTGACGCAGGTATTATTATTCCATCTTACAAATAAGGAATGATTTGCTCTAAGTCCCACAGCTAATCAGTACAGAGCCAGGGGCGCAAACTCAGGCCTGCTGGGCTCCGACAGCCATGTCTTACCGCACGGCAGCCCTCCAAGGTCCTGAGGCCCATGGGCACAGCTCCAACAGTGGGGAGGCACACCAAAGACAGGACTGGGGTCAGAATTTCGTAACTTGAGATCCATGGATCTCAATCTGAAAATTGCAAGCACAATTGTGTGTGTGTGTCTCTGTGTGTGTGTGTGTCTACCTATGAGAAGGTTCATAATGTTCATCAGATTCTCAAAGGAGTCTGTGAATCTCAAAATGTCAAGCACAACATACTTAGAGAAAAGAAGCCACCAGGACCTTCTTCTCCGGACCCACTTCTCACCTAGGTTTTGAGGAGACAGTGGAAAGATAGGGATGTATAAGAGAGCTCCCTGATGGGCCCCTGTGACTCTCCAGATTTCCAAACCTGTGGCCCTGGCAGCAGAGGCCCTGAGATTTCTCAGAGATGGCACTTGGCAATGCATGATGTGAGAGAAGACAGACTTGAATCCAATGAACTGGCCCAGCAAGAGTTCAGCCTGACATTCATTCACAAAATCGAGACATCGTCCCTTCTGTAGGATATCACAGGGAGCACCCCACTGATCCATTCTCATCTGGACACTCGGCAGTCAGTAGCACTCCTACCCCAACAAAGAAAACTAGTGAAATGATGAAGCCATGTCTACAAAGCTTAGGGAATGTTTCCACAGGGGTAGAGGCTGAAAAATCACAGCCCCATCTTAAGTTATCTCAAGAGCCTCACAGTTGGGCCGAGTGCAGTGGTTCACACTTATAATCCCAATACTTTGGGAGGCTGAGGCAGGAGGATTGCTTGAGCCCAGGAGTTCAAGACCAGCCTGGGAAACAACATGACACCTTGTCTCCACAAAAAATACAAAAATCAGCCAGGCACGGTGGCATGTGCCTGTGGTTCCAGCTACTCAGGAGGCTGAGGTGAGAGGATGGTTGGAACCCAGGAGGTTGAGGCTTCAGTGCACCACTGCACCCCAGACTGAGTGACGGAGCAAAACCCTGTCTCAAAAAAAAAAAAAAAAAAAAAAAAATTCAAAGTTAAAAATATTTTGGGAACAGAAACATGTTGGATCTATTTTTAGAGCCTCAAACCTTGGAAAGCAGAGCCCAGAAACCCTAAATCCAAGTTCTCTGATTCTGGACATTGGGTTTCTCTGGGGCATGCATTGGTGTTCAATACCTACCTTTAGCCCTGTAATGCCTGATAGCCTTTGGTTCCCCTCTTTTCTTTAGCCTGAAACACCAGCACTCAAATCCAGAGCTCAAACTGGCTTGAAGGAAGTCAGAATGTGGTTCCATCAGCCCCCCTGATCAGATAGGAACACTGAGACCAGGTGAGAGTAATGTGTGCCACTCAAAGTCATGGACAGCATACGGAAAGGAACTCTAGGAACCAAAGGGTCTGTGGGTAAAGAAAGAATCCAAGGCTGGGCGTGGTGGCTCACGCTTATAATCCCAGCACTTTGGGAGGCTGAGGCGGGTGAATCACTTGAGATCAGGAGTTCAAGACCAGCCTGGCTAACATGGTGAAACTCCATCTCTACTAAAAATACAAAAATTAGCTGGGCATGGTGGTGGGCGCCTGTAATCCCAGCTACTCGAGAGGCTGAGGCAGGAGAATCACTTGAACCTGAGATCATGCCACTGCATTCCAGCCTGGGCAACAGAGAGAGACTCTGTCTCAAAAAATAAAATAAAATGAAAAAAAGAAAGCGTCCCTATGATTCAGAGACAGGGCCCAGAGAGGGGACGTGTCTCAGAGTCTCTCCTGCTAATGTATTATCTTGAACCCGATGCCCAAACCGTTGGGGTTATGCAGACATCCTACACAGATGGCAGGTGTTTAGGAAGTGAGGATTTAGAGTAAGGTTGATTTCTTAAATAGAGATGGACATGGCCCAGTGGCTCAGAATAGATGAGGCGGGAAACATCAACTTCCATCCGAGCCAATAAGTAATTAAAACCATTTCCCCTTTCAAAGTCCTCATTACAAACGTCAAGAAATCAGATCCAGATTTCCTCTTCAGGTACATTTGCAAAGATGGACTTGCCCAACACAGACTTCCTGGACTCTTAAGGGAACAAACAAACAAACAAAGTTGAAAGCATCAGTCACACAGGCTTCTCCTCCACATCTCACGTGGCTAACAGGAGAGGTGTCTAAGAACCCAGGAATGGGGCTGTCAGGTTCGGCCACTGTCCCATCGAAGAGGGTGCAAGAGGGTCGGAAAGTTTGTGCGCGCCTGTGTGCGTGTCTGTGTGTGTCTCCCGCTAAGTACTTCCTTCACTACACAGCTAATCCGATTAGCAGCTTTAGGAAACTCTGCAATGTTAATTCAAGGGCCCCATTCATAGAACAGCTTGCCAATGCCTGCCCAGGACTCCCATTCTTCTCACTGCAAATAAAATGCACACAGAAGGACTTTCTCTCCCTGAAGAATCCATTCTTGCTGCCTTGCCCCCACACACATACAAAATGTGGCTGCCATATCCTCCAGCAGCCCCATGGCAAGGGAATGGGCCCATCGGAGAACGGGGGAGAAAGAGCAGTTCTCTCCATCCCAAGCACAAAATGAGGCCAATTTTAACAGCACCATCTACCCATGCGATCTCCCCAAGCTGGGAGGCGTGCAGAGTAAAGAGGTGTCACGAATGCAGCTGGGTAGAGATGGATAAAGAGGCTTGAATGGGTCATCCAGCCTTTCTGGGGGCCTTCATTTCCTTACGTGTAGAATGGGGACTTTGAGCAGAGGGGACAGCTAGAACAGAGGCTGTCAGGAAGGAAACTGGGAGCCTGCACAGGCACACATCATTGCATTTGGCTGGAGGACCAGGAGTGGGAAGAGAGGTTGGATAGATAGATTGTGGACATAGCATGAAGGGTCTTAAGAGTCCGACCAAGGAATGTTTCTAATAAGCAAGGGGGAGTTATTGAAGGTTATAAAGAGCACAGCTGTATTAGTTTCCTAGGACTGCCATACAAATTATAGCTGGGTGGCTTACAACAGAACTCTATTCTCTCACAATCCTGGAGGCTAGAAGCCTGAAGTCCAGGTGTTGGCAGCATTCTCCCGGAATACTTGAAGGGAGAATCCAACTTTGTTTCTGCTTAGCTTGTGGTGGCTCCTGATAACCCTGGTGTTCTTGGCTTGTGGCTACATCACTTCAATCTCTGCCTCTGTCTTCACATGGCCTTCTCTCTGTGTCCTATTCTTTTCCTATAAGCACATCAGTCAGCGGATTTAGGATCCACCCTAAATCCAGGATGATCTCACCTCAAGATCCTTAACTAATTAGATCTGCAAAGATTCTATTTGCAAATAAGATTACATTCTGAGGTTCCAGGTAGACATGGGTTTTGGGAGGACCCACTACAGTGGTCACAAGGTTGCCAGGAAGATAAGCTAGAAGCTGAATGGAGTAAGAGAGACTAGAGGCAGGGAGACAAATTGGCATGAAATTGACACAGCTCATGGCCCCAAATGAACAGAAGACATGCTCCCTGCTGTGAATCCCAAAGCTGTCAGTGACTTTTTGTGGACACTGCAGTACCCGACGTGCGCTCTTAAGCCAATCCAGGCATAAGGTCTTGGCTCACCATTGGCACAGAAAGACTGCAGCCTGCTTTCCAAGTGACAGCAAAGGAATGACCACCTGCACTCTTGTTCTCAGCTCCTCTAGCTGGCAATATGACGGGCAGGTTGGTAAAGTAGAAGACACAGCAACCTTGGAGTTGAGAAACTTGGATTCTAGTCCTGATTCTGCTACTGACTAAATTTGGGCACATGTAGCAAATGAGGCTGCCTAGGTCACCTCTAGGGCAACTGACATGGTTTCCTTCTGCAGCCGAAAAAGCAGTTCCAAGATCACAGAATAAACAGGCAAAGGAGGCCTCTGGGGCTGCACTGCAGGGTTCTGGACCCTTCCCCCCATGTCCCCCTCCAGGGACCTCAGACCTCTCCCTTTGAGCCCTCTCCCTACCCTCCAACAAAAGAAACAGAATCATAGTTTGGCTCTGTGTCCCCACCCAAATCTCATCTTGTAGCTCCTGTAATTCCAAGTGTTGTGGGAGGGACCCAAAGGGAGATGATTGAATTATAGGGCGGGTCTTTCCCATGCTGTTCTTGCAATGGTAAATGGGTCTCACGAGATCTGACGGTTTTAAAAACGGGAGTTTCCCTATACAAGCTCTCCTTGCCTGCCCCCATCCACACAAGATGTGACTTGTTCCTCCTTGCCTTCCGCCATGTTATGAGGACTCCCCAGCCATGTGGAACGGTGAGTCCAGTTAACCCTCTCTCTTTTGTAAATTGCCCAGTCTCGGGTACAGCTTTATCAGCAGGGTGAAAATAGACTAATACACAGAGGCACTTACCAAAGCTTGGAAATGAGACTAACTTGCATCTAAAAATACATCTTCCCACACATTTGGACGTAGAAAAAGAGGGTAAAGGTGTGATTCCTTTTTAAAGATTTTTAAAATTAAAACAAATGTTTAAAAATATATGCAGAAAGTTATTCATAGAAACGTTTCTTCTAAGAGGAAAAAAAATACAGAAAAAAAATGGGAAACAACCTTCACATTTATCTATAAGGGCTTAGTTAGGTAAATCACGGCACATTGGACCACTACTGCCGTTAAAATAAGAGAGACCACAACGTGCTGCATAACAAGATGTCCGTGATAGAGTGTTAAGTAAAAAACACACACAACGCCAAAGCACATTGAGTAAAATCCCTAATCCCTTTTATGTTACACACAGACACACATACACACACATACACACACATGCACACACACAGCCCGAGCACATTAAGTCTGGAAAGAATCCAGCAAACTGGTAATGCCAGGGATCTTTGGGGCTCAGATAACAGGGGATTTTCACTTTCCACTTTATACAATTATGAGCTATTGGACTTTTTTTTTTTTTAAACAACAAGCAGCACTAGTTTAATCAACAAAAACAATAAAAAATATTCCCATTCTGATGATAAAATAACTATTCCTACTATTCTAGGTAGATGCAAAGTACTATTGGCCCTCAGAGAAAAATGATCAGGATAAAAATCACTTTGCCATAAAAACACACTAGAAAAGTGTGTTTCAAGCTTGGGAAGGAGGAAACACCAAGTATTATGTATTTCAAAGGCCTCATTCCTAAGCCCCCACATTCCCTCCGTACCCAGCAAATTTTCCTCATTCTTCACTTGTTTTAATTTTAATTTTAATTTTTTTAGAGACAAGGTTTCACTCTGTCGCCCAGGCTGGAGTGCAGTGGTGTGATATTGCTCACTGCAGCCTCGACCTCCCAGGCTCAAGTGATCCTCCTGCTTCAGCCTCTCAAGTAGCTGGGACCACAGGGGTGACATGCCCAGCTCCCCACTCTCCACTTTAATCGTAAACCCTCCCAGGTCAGTCTTCTCTCTGCGAATATTAATAATAATGAGGAGGAAGCAGATGAAATTTATAAGCATTTGTTATGTGCCAGGCACTGTGCTAAGCACTTTGCACATATTCTTTCTTTTCATCCTCACAGCATTACTCTGAGGTAACTATTATTGCTATTTGCATTTGACAGATGGGGAAACTGAGGCCCAGCTTAAGGATGCAAGCCCAGGCAGTCTGACCCCAAAGCCTGTGACCACGGTCAACGCTCTCACCACCCTTCTGGGAGCAAAGCCCTGCTGAGGCTCTGGATCTCTAAGGCCCTGGGAGACGGCTCCAGGGTCTGCCATCTTCATCTGCCTCCACCTCCTCTCTGGTGATGTTGGCCAGCACCTTCTGGGTACAAGGTCCTGGCCCAGACTCTGGGGGATCTAAATCCAGGCAGGATGTAAGCTCCATGCTCTATCAGCTCTATCAGCTCACAGGAGAGAAGGGAGAAGACAGGCCTCCGAGTTCTTAGGTCATGTCCACCTTGAGCAAGTGGCATGAGGGAGAAGGCAGGGCTGCTGGGCTTCCTCCACTGCAGCATCCTCAGGCAGCCTTCCCTCAACACAACCCTCTAAGAGCTAGGCACGCAGCTGGCGTGGTGGCTGGCCACTGCCCCGCCTCTCTTTGGGGTCTCTCACTCCCATCTGCCAACCTTAGGCCCCCAAGGACAGCAGGAGAGCTGAGAGAGGCAACCCTGAGCATTATTGATGGTGGGCAGGCGTCAACTCAGTGAGACCCAAACCGCGGAGACCAAGACTCAAAGGCCTTACTGGATCCTGCCCAGACACCGCTCCTGTCTTCTAAATGAGTACGCATCCACTTAGAGCCTAAAGTGGTACAACCACTTTGGAGGACTCTCCAACAGTACCTACTAAAGCTGAACTGTGTGTGCCCTATGACCCAGCGACCCCACTCCTGGGCACAGGCCCAGTGGAAATGAGTGCTCGTGTTCTCCAAAACACTATGTCTAAGAATGACAGCAGCAGCTTTATTTATCATAACCCAAACCACAAACTGCCCACATGTCTGTCAACTGAAGAACAAATAAACCAGGGTCCGTTCACACAATAGAATACTGCACAACAATGAAAAAGAGCAACACAACAACATGAGTGAATTTCAGTCACAGGCCACCTAAAAGAAACCAGACACAGAGTAATACAGACTGTACGACTCCATGCAGGTAAAAGGAATCTGTGGTGATAGAGGTCAGACCAGTGGCTACTTTGGGATGCGTGTTAACTGGGAGGGGTGTGTGGAGTCTCTGGGGTCTGGAATATTCCTTATCTTGGTCTGGGTGGTAGTCCCATGGGTGTGTACATATGTAAAAGTTCATCATGCTGTATGTTTGAGATACGTGAAGTTCACTATTTTTAAGTAACACCATCAAAAATGTTTTAAAAATATTTTAACTACACACACAAGGTTACAGTCAGGTCAGCTTCTCTAGGCCTCCAGGTAAGAACTGGGGAGAAAAAGTGTGATTAGACAGAGTGGTAGAATTATGCAAAGATGCTTCCCTTGGTTAGCGTTTAAGTAAAGTTCTGGATATATTGGTATTAAAAATAATTGAAAACTCCATTTACAATGTGAATAGACTTTCAAACCTTATACAAGACCTCAAAAATCCTAAGAAATGACACTCATGAAACAAGACACCAAAAAGAAACCCTAAAGTACATAACTGCTCCACCTTCCTCCCAGCCACTGGCAATAGGTCCCTGTGGCCTCCTGGCAATGTCAGCCCTCATCCACCCACCCCTGCAGGGAGCTTTGAAGGCAGGTCCCTGTAGCTGCTCGGGTTCCTCATGAACTGCAGGAGGTGCCCCAGGCACATGCCCACCTACCTCCCTCCAGGTTCCAGAGATCTTCCTAGATGTCACCACGTACATGAGCAGCCTGGGAGAGGAACTGCCTGATATAACCCTCCCCCGAGCACCATCCCCACTGTAATCGGCATAGTGAGGCTGCCCAAGCAGCCAGCCAGAAACCCAGCACCCCAACGGCACCTGGTGGGCTGCAAAGAGCAGTGGGAGAGGGGCCTCCACCCAGGCACCCCTGATTTCAAGATGAGCCAGTCATGCTCCTATTCATCAGAACCCCTACTGCCCAGTGGTCAAAGCCCAAGCTCATGAGCTCAACAGACAAGCCCTTCACCATCCACCCCAGCTAACTTCTCCAGATGCATCTCCTGCCACAGCCCACCCCAAAGGGCTGCCCTCCAGTGACTTGCACCTTACCTCTGTTCCTCAAATAGAGTCCCCTCATACTTCCTGCCTTTGCAAAAGGCTCTCATTCCACCTGAAATGCCCTTTTTCCCACACAGGACTCCTCACCCTTCAAGACACCACACACGAGTGCCCATTCACATGACACCAGGCAGGCTTCTCCACTCACTCTCTGTCTTCCCACTGCTCATGGTTTCTCACACACTTGCTATGAGGTATTATGGTTATCTGTTTCCATTTCACTTGACTCTCCAATCTGGAAAGTGCTGAATCCTGAGGCCAGAGTCCTAAGAACCAACACCAAGCTCCAGCCTGAACCCTCTGATAAAGAGGCAAATGGAGATTTTCTTAGAAGAATCAGCAAACTTGGAAGCCCCAGCTCCACTGGTTCCAGTGGAGGAGGAGAAGTGACTCCTCTGATTTTCCACAAATAGGGGGGCATTGGACTAGCAGGTCAAATACCAATGACTTGTGGTCCACATCTCCCCCTGCTGGAGTCCCTCGTCCCTCCCGTCAGGGCAGGAGAAGGGAGGATGTAGTACCTACCTGTGCTGTGTCCAGTTGCCCCCACTGTTTGCTTGGTCCAGTCTCTGACTTTGTCAATGTGAAAGAGCTTCAAGTCATCTTCATCTAAGGCAATGTCTCCCCAAAAGACAGCTGGGAAGAAAACACATAAGTGGGTGAATTTATGGTGGAAGTCAAGAAAAATGGATTCACTAATGCCCCAAAGAGCATTGGGTGTTGGGTAGTAAACTTTGGAAAAGACAACCCATCCAATAAAATTTCTCCTTGAGCCAAAGAGATAGGGCTGGTGGAGGCAGAGGAACAGAAGGTATTAGTTCTGTGCATCAGAGCCCTGCGGCTGGGCCAACCGCCATGAAAATCCACATCCTTAGTCTGCAAGGTATTTTGAAAGGTCACCTGTCTTGTCCTCGCTCTAGGCAGCTCTGAGCAAAACTACCACAAAAAGACAACTGCTTCTTTCTTCTTTATGGTCCCCAGGATATAGAAGAAAAAGAATAATGTGATAAATTATACTGTTGTCCATAATTTTTGTTGCCCTTCCCTGGGAAAACATTATAGTTCCCTGCCCTATTGGTGTCAGGATTGGCCACACAGCCTGCTCTAATTCAGTATGAGCAGAAGCTTTAAGATCTAGTACATGATTCACTGCGTCCTCTTTGCCCTGTCCCAGAAGACAAGCAGTGTTCTAGATGGGGTTCATCTGGGTTCATGGGGATCACCCTATGTTCTGGAGTAAAGATGATGTATAGCATAGTGTGGCTTATCAGGATGGATATGTAGCACGGATTAAAAAATGAAATCACTGTTTTATTGTCAGGGGGGAGGATGGAATTTTTTTTTTTTTTAAGAGAGACAGAGTCTTGCTCTGTAGCCCAGTCTGGAGTGCAGTGTCACGATCATAGCTCACTGCAACCTTGGAAGCCTGGGCTCAAGCAATCCTCCCACCTCAGCTGCCTGAGTAGCTAGGACTCCAGACATGGGACACCACGCCTGGCTAATTTTTAAAATTTTTTTGTAGAGACAGGGTCTCACTATGTTGTGCAGTCTCGAATAATTCTCCTGCCTCAGCTTCTCAAAACACTGGGATTACAAGTGTGATGTTGTTTTCATAATCTTCTGAGATTCACGGGCATTCATTACTGGAACACAATCTCTGTATCCTCACTAATACAGAAATTGCTATCAGAAATAGTATGTTGTGTAACAAAAATCCATTGTCTTTGGGCCAGGTGTCAAGGAAACTGTTACCAGAGGCTGAGAGGAAGTCATCTCTATGTTATGCGGTGACGGTGACGAAGCATTCAGTCAAAGTGTTGCCTGCCTTCACTCGGAAGGCAGATGATGAACTGAATGTGCTATGGTTTCAAATGAAGACATGGAGTAAGAATGTTGATAGCGTGCCTTGGTTGTTATTAACTATGTTTGACAAGGCACTACAAGAAAGAAACGGGCTCAAAAAAATGACAATTTTTGTAAGAATGACAAAGAATAGAGAGTCCAAAACTTCAGGGTCTTAGGGAGTTGGAAGAGCTAACCTATTCTCATAACTACAGAAAAACAGAAGGCTGAGAACCTCAAGTAACAGAGGTTGATGAAAATTCAGCGTTGTAGTGTCAAGAAAGGCCTTTATAGAAAACCGGAAGGTTCTCTAAAAAGTAACTTAAATTTGTCATGAGACCCAGCAATTCAACTCTTAGAGATCTTCCCAAGAGAAATGAAAACATGTTCATACAAAGACATGTTCAAATGTTTATGGCGGCCTTCTTTCTAACAGCCCTAATCTTGAAACAACTTAAATATCCATTAGCTATTGAAATGGACAAACACAATGTGGCATATCTATACAACGGAACTATGTAGCAATTAAAAGGAACAAACTATAGACACAGGCTCCAACATGTATGAATCTCAAAAACATCATGCGAAATGAAATAACTGTTGCCAAACACTGCATGTTATATGATTCATTTGATATGAAATGTCTACAAAAGGCTAATTTATAGAAGTAGAAATATTTGGCCGGGTGCAGGGGCTCACGCCTGTAATCCCAGCACTTTGGGAGGCCGAGGCGGGCGGATCACGAGGTCAGGAGATCGAGACCATCCTGGCTAACACGGTGAAACCCTGTCTCTACTAAAAATACAAAAAATTAGCCGGGCGTGTTGGCGGGCGCCTGTTGTCCCAGCTACTCAGGAGGCTGAGGCAGGAAAATGGCATGAACTCAGGAGGCAGAGCTTGCAGTGAGCTGAGATTGCGCCACTGCACTCCAGCCTGGGCAACAGAGCGAGACTTCATCTCAAAAAAAAAAAAAAAAAAAAGAAGTAGAAATATTTGTAATTGCTTAGGACTGGGGGCAGAGACAAGGATTGACTGTAAATGAACATGCAGAAATTTGGAGGTTGCTGGAAATGCTCTAGAACTGGATTGTAGCTATGGTTACACAATTATAAATTTACTAAAATCACTAGTACACTTACGATAAGCGAATTACACAGCATGTAAATTATACTCAAGATGTCTGTTAAAGAAAAAAAATTCAACCTTGTAGCAAGGACCAACCAAGATGGTACCTGGTAAATCCTTTCAGTTGGGAAAGAATTGTTCAGATAAAGAAAACTAAGAATATGTTTCTCTCAGAAGCTTCATAAGTGCAAGGTAGCAATAATTAAGTCTGGAGAGAGATAGACATGTTTAGAAAATAATTGTATGTGGCTATGGCACACACAGCTGAACCAAACAGATAAGAAGATGATTAATGTTGTAGAAAAGCATAGGACCAAAAAAAGTCATTAGCATGGCCTATAAGAGGCTGCCAATGTTTGACACTTAAAATGACATAAAATGACCCTTGGGCCCCCATCCTCGTATGGGAAAGAAACAGGCTGAAAAAGCTGCCCCCATGAAGGGCATATTCTCTGATGCCCTCTTCAGATGTGGTCAATAAGAATAAGGGAAAAGGAAGGGCAGGACCTCCCAGAGTGTGGAGCTCAAAGCCACGGAGGGAAAGTGAAAGGAGAGCTACTCGCAGGAGGTGGCATCAGGGCCTCATGAAGGAACCTTCCCCATCCTCGGGGCCCCTCGCAACATGTGTCCAGCCTGATTTCAGAACTGTTATGGATCAGTGACTGTTGTGCCTCCCAATCTTCCTGTTTCCAAATGGAAGTGTTTGTTTCAGTTATCCTGTCCCTTATCTATCATTGTATATTGAGTATGTATTTGGGGGTGGGGTGGGGAAGTATATGATTGTTTTAAAGTTCACAAGTCTCTGGATGAAGAGGAGTCACATCCTGACTTAGTATAGAGACGATCACAAGATCTTGGACTTGGAGCCTGGTACCATGACTGGACCGGACTTTGGGGAAAGGTAAGTATGTTGTATATATGGGAGGAGAAGGGAAGCAAGTATTTGTTACAAGAGGGGAGGAGACCTGTGACAGAGTCTATTATTGTTCATCATTTTTGCTGCTTCTCCTGGGTACAAATTATACTTCCCCCTCTCTCAGATGTCAGGCTTCACCATGTGATTTATTTTATTTATTTATTTTTTGAGATGGAGTCTCTCTCTGTTGCCCAGGCTGGAGTGCAGTGGCATGATCTCAGCTCACTGCAATCTCCGCCTCCCAGATTCAAGTGATTCTCATTCCTCTACCTCCCATGTAGCTGGGATTACAGGCATGCACCACCATGCTGGCTAATGTTTTTGTATTTTTAGTAGAGTTGGGGTTTCACCATGTTGGCCAAGCTGGTCTGGAACTCCTGACCTCAAGTGATCCTCCTGCCTCGGCCTCCCAAAGTGCGGGGATTACAGGTATGAGCCACTGCACCTGGCCCACCATGATTTTTTTCTGGTTAATGAAAGTGAGGGGAAGTGACATGTGTCACTTCCAAGCAGAACCTGTAAGACCCAGCACATGGTTTGCCATGTTCTCTTTTCCCAAAGCCATAAGACAAAGAATATTCCAGAAACAGGTTGCTCTATCAGGCTGAGACACAGAGTGAAGATGATATGATCCAGGGTGAACATGTAACATGAGACAAAAACTTCTGTGGTTATAAAGCACGGATACTTAGGAATTATTTATTACTGTATCATAATCTAGATTATAATGATTGACACATACAGCCTTTGCAAAATGATCTGTATTCATATTCTGGCTCTGAAACTTATTAGCTCTGTAACCTCGCACATGTTAGTCCACCTCACTGAGCCACAAATGATTCATCTATAAATAGAGATAATATTGCCTATTCTGGAAACCTGTTGAGAAAATTAAATGAGATCATATACCCATAAGTACACACACACACATACCATGGCACCATGGCTTTCTTTTTTTCTTCAATAGACATAATCTTACTTCAGTAGATGTAATCTATTGAAGGAAGAAAAATAAAATTTGTGGAGCAATGAAGAACCAAGCCCTGTACTTGACACATTGATGCTTTCCCTGCAGAGATCAAACATAACTTGAAATTTGAAACCCAAGTAATCCATCCAAGCTGTCCATATTACAAAATCTATAAACCGGCTCACGCTTCTCCCTGTACTTGGCACATAGTAGGTGATTTCCCCGCAGAGGTCAAATATAACTTTCGAAACTTTGAAACCCACGTCATCCATCCATGCTGTCCATACTGTGAAATCTATGAATTGAGACTCATGCTCCTCACAGCACTCATTTTTATATTTCTAGGTCGGAGTTTCCCAGCTCTCCGTCCCCCTTTCTTATTTAGTTACAAGCCACTAGAGGCTTTTAAAAGAAACAAATGTGCAAAAGAATAAAGTTGAATTCCTACTTCGCACCATATACAAAATTTAACTCAAAGTGAATCAATCAATGACCTAAATGTAGGAGCTAAAACCATAAAACTATTAGAAAGAAACATCGGCATAAATCTTCATGATTTGGCAATGGCGTAGATATAACATCAAAAGCATGAGCAACAAAAGAAAAAATAAATTAGATTTAATCAAATTTATAAATTTTTATGCATTGTGATATTATCATAAAAGGAGGACATTATCAAGAATGTGAAAAGACAACTTACAGAATGGGAGAAAATTTGTGCAAGTCATATATCTTATAAGAGCCTAGAATCCAGAATATAAAATGAACTCTTACAATTCAACAACAAAAAGGCAACCCAATTAAAAATAAGCAAAGGATCTGAAAAAACACACCTGTAAGGAAAAGATATAAATGGCCAACACATGAAAAGATGCTCAAAAGCATCAGTCATTAGGGAAATGCAAATCAGAACCGCAATGAAGTACCACTTCACAGCCATTCGGATGGCTAGAATAAAAAATTAGAAAATAAAAAGTGTTGACTGAATGCAATAAATGTCTCTCAATTTAAAGCTTTTCTTGGGGACTCAAACTTTGTACAAGGCAGTCTATCTGACAATTCCTTGAATTCTGACTGTCACCTAGAACTCCCTTGAAATGTGTGGGCAGGTTGGCTAGGTCAAAGATGATTTCCAGCTGCCTGCACTGAGCCCTTCGGCTTCCCACTTTCCTGAAGATTTGGCACAAGACAGTCCACAGTGCAGCGCCACTTTTCCCCCATAGAAAAAGTGTCCCATGTCAATTATGGCAATGGCAATGGAGGCAATCAGGAATACTTCTCAAACCTTCTGAGAAAAGAAAGAGAGAAGCAAGAGGGTGGGAGAAGGGAACAGATGAACAGGCACTGGGAAAAGCACCCAAGCCAAGGAAGTAATATAGTGGTCTTCCAACTTCTGTGTTCACGTGTTCCTAAATCATTTTGAAAAGCTACATATCCCTTTGTTAACCTGACACTTCAGATTTCTCACGATAAGTTTAAACACTTATTTTGCTCATGAGAAGAAAATAATAAATATTTTACAAGATGAGGATTGACTATATGTGGAATCAATGTTTCATGATATGGTTTGGTAAATAGGTTTAACTACCTTATGGAATAGCATGCTGAAACCTAAAGAAAACAAGAAAAATGTTAATCCTGGGTTTTATCCACATAGCTTGAAAAATTTAGAGGTCCAGGGAGCATTCTAGTTATACTTAAGAGAATCACTATCATTAACTACCTGACTTCAGTTGTTCTGAATTCAAAATATTCCCCCCTGCCTCAAGCATTTCCCTTAATAGAAATTCCTATAGATGAGAAGAGACAGAAGAGCTGCAGGTCTAAGATACTCTGGCTCCTCATCGAAGAAGGCTGCTCTATAACCAACCATTTCTCATTTTTCCTTTGACACTTGGGGGTTTTGTACACAGTGGGATTCCAGATGGGTGACAGGTAAGCCTCTCTTCCGTGAAGTGCAGGAAGGGCCACGTGCCAGCATCCTCCAGCTGTCTTAGTATAGAATTCTAGATGTATGCTTCAGAACCCAGAAGTTCACTCCCTTGAACCATCTGTAGACAGCACCCCTGCGAAGTCCAATGCCCCTGCACACCGCAGTTTGAAGGCAGGCAGAGCATGGCAGAGGGGCCAAGCAAGGCAGAGCAGCAGGGGCCGGTCTGCAGCAGCCCCTTCCCAAAGTCAAAGGGCTGCTGGGAAACTCCTCCCACACTGTCACCTGGGCCTGCTCAGCCTGCTTGGTCTCCACCTCCTCATGCCCAGTGCTCAGGTATCCTCCTGACACCAAAGGGTGGGAGCCCCAGGCTGATTCCCTTGCAGGGGAATCCTCCACAAAGGCACTTTCTGCCTGCAGTCTTCATATTGTTCACCTGGGGAGGCAGGCTCATTAAAAGCATGTACTTTTAAGTCAGAAAGACCGGGGTTCCAATCCCAGTGCCATCATTGAAGAGCTGTGTGACCTCGGGTAACTCACTTGGTCTCTCTGAGTCATGGTTTCCTCATCTGGAAATAGAGGTGCCTAGCTAGTAGAAGTGTGAGCGAATTAAATGACATGAGGTCTGTTAAGCAGCCGGTGCCAGGCCTGGCCTGTGGCAAGCACTCAGTGAACAGTGGTGCCACTCCAACCTCCACTTTGTTCCTCCTGGTTCCTGTCTCTCCCCCTCCCCCACCTGTCCTCATCCAGAAGACCCCACCCTGCAAAAGTCAACTCAGCTTCCATCATCAGTATTTGCCCTCCCACCCCGACACACTCTTTCCTTTCTCTGTATTCCTTTAGGACAAATGGTCTCAACCAGACAATATTAACCAGACAGTGGGGGCTAAATCACACTACTATACTCACCTAACACTTAATGAGGCAGCACACGCCAGGCATTGGCAGGGGTAGGGGTGGGGGTTGGAGTAGGTGGAGTTGGGGGAGGGAGAGGAGATCACGTTTTCTGTAATGCTTTACAGTTAACACTGGATTGTACATAGGCATCGCTCCTTTTAGTTTTTGCATCAACCTATATTGGTCTCGTTCCAGTTTTACCGATTAAGAACCTGAGACTCAGAAAAGAGAATGACTTGCTTGGGGTCAAAGGGCCAGCAAGCAGCAGAGCCAGGACCCCAAGCCAGGGTTCCTCCCAGTCCCCCAGCGGCTCCCTCAGCTCTTAGCATCTACTCAACTTCCCAGATTGTGCCAGAGTCTAAACGCCATGACGACAGGCTCCCATGTACATTTCACTTGTGAAATCCCATTTTATACTTGCCAAGGAAAGCCATCATATGGTGCTGTATGGGCCTAGCGGCTGACGGTAAAAGAACCTAATCAGATAGCCCCCGGCTCACGTCCTGCCTGGGAAGCCTTAGACAAATAACTTCACCTCTCTGAGTCTCAGTTTCTTCATCTTCCAAGTGGGAATAAAGAGTCATAGTATCTTCCACGTGGGGTTGTTGCAAGCATCAACTGAGATAATGTGGATCCGTGCTCAGCACAGAACTGGTACCATGCCCCACTCAGCAAATATGAGATGGAAGATCTGCACCCTGCAGGCACTGAGGTGGCCAGCCATGGCCCACATCAATGTGATATGCAGTGAGCTAAGAGACATTTTTACAGGTTTGATCCCCTTGGGACGCACTGACTTAGTGCTTGCGTGCCCAGCCTAGGACAACCCTTACCCACAACAGCTGCAAGAGGGCGTGGCCTGGCCCTTCTGCAGCACCCACAGGAAGCCCCCATGGTGTGGGACTGGATCCTACCCCACCTCAAGGCTCAGAGAGCCCCTTCCCATGCCAGCCCAGGCTCCCATGCTGCGGTCCTGCAGACTCTTCCCTTGTGTTCTATAGATCCTACCCCAGGATCCCACAGACAGTTCCTGTAGATCCCGCTCAAAGCCAGTCCAAGAAGGTCACCTGCTCTTCACTCAGAGGGGGCACAGCCCATGGCATGAGTCCTCAGCGCTGCCCCTTAGGCTCACAGATACAGCCTTCAAGCCAGAGTAGTGGCTGCACCCCAGGACACAGGTCTAGAATGTCATCTGGAGTCTCCAAGCCACCACCGCCTTCCATAGACAGCAGCATGTTCTGCAGGGGGTCTGAGTGATTCATTCAAGGTCACATAGTGAGTCATTTGGCAGAATGAAGACTCAAGTCCAGGACCACTCATAACAACGGGGTCTGAACCAGCAGGGCCCACATGCATCTGGGAGCCAAGGATGGAAACCCCTGTGTGGAAGGAAGAAGAAACTCACCTTGATACTCTAAATAAGCCAAAGGCTGCCGAAGGAACCTAGACTCCTGACACAATGCGTTCTTCATAACAGAGGTCCTTCCATGACGTGAAATGTGTGTCTTCAGAGAGAAGAGCAGGGCACTAAGGGGTAAGTTCAAAACCAGTATAGCCCAGGAACAGCAAAGAGCGCTGTGACTAATTGTGATGTGCGCCATGGGCATGAGTGCACAGGGCAACCCTCGTGGCACACATTTGCCATCCTTGCCTTCCTCGTTAAGAAGGAAATCAGGGTAATGCTGCTGCAGGAGAGAAACCAGTAGTTTGGTATCAAAGCAGCTGCTCTTCTAGAAAACCTAAAAGAATAAACTGAAGTAATCCCAAGCCAGGTGCAGTGGCTCACTTGTAATCCCAACACTTTGGGAGGCCAAGGTGGGAAGATCACCTGAGCACAGGAGTTTGAGACCAGCCTGGGCAACAAAGTGAGACGCCTGTCTCTACCAAAAAACCAAAACATTAGCTGGGCATGGTGGCACACCCCGGTGGCCCCAGCTACATGGGAGACTGAGGCAGGAGGATCACTTGAATCCAGGAGGTCGAGGCTACAGTGAGCCACGATGATGTCTCTGCACTCCAGCCTGGGCAACAGGGCGAAACCCTGTCAGAAGAGCGGAGGGGAGGGGAGGGGAGGGGAGGGGAGGGGAGGGGAGGGGAGGGAAGGGAAGGGAAGGGAAGGGAAGAGAAGGGAAGGGAAGGGAAGGGAAGGGAAGGGAAGGGAAAAGAAGGAAGGAAGGAAGGAAGGAAGGAAGGAAGGAAGGAAGGAAGGAAGGAAGGAAGGAAGGAGAAAGAAAGAAAGAAAGAAAGAAAGAAAGAAAGAAAGAAAGAAAGAAAGAAAGAAAGAAAGAAAGAAAGAAAGAGAAAGAAAGAGAGAGAGAGAGAGAGAGAGAAGGAAGGAAGGAAGGAAGGAAGGAAGGAAGGAAGGAAGGAAGGAAGAAAGAAAGAAAGAAAGAAAGAAAGAAAGAAAGAAAGAAAGAAAGAAAGAAAGAAAGAAAGAAAAGAAAGAAAGAAAGAAAGAAACAGAAAGAAAGAAAGGAAGGAAGGAAGGAAGGAAGGAAGGAAGAAAGAAAGAAAGAAAGAAAGAAAGAAAGAAAGAAAGAAAGAAAGAAAGAAAGAAAGAAAGAAAGAAAGAAAGAAAGAAGGGAGGGAGGGAGGGAGGGAGGGAAGGAAGGAGGGAGGGAGGGAGGGAGCAATCCCATCAACATGGTACCTGCTAACCACTTGTGGTTATTGGGCATTGAAATGTGATTAATATGATTGAGGAACTGAATTTTACATTTTATTTCCTTTTAATTAAATTTTAAATTGTCACATGTGGCTAGCTATATTATAAACATAATATAAATAATACAAATTATAAATGATATAATACAAACTACTATATATTACTTATAAAATAAAATCATATAAAAATTCTATTTAAAATAACATATCTAAGCAGGGCACAGTGGCTCACACCTGTAATCCTAGCACTTTGGGAGGCCAAGGTGGGTGAATCACTTGAGGTCAGGAGTTCAAGACTAGCCTGGCCAACATGGTGACACCCTGTCTCTACTAAAAATACAAAAATTAGCCAGGCGTGGTTGCACGTGCCTGTAGTCCCAGCTACTTGGGAGGCTGAGGCAGGAGAATCACTTGAACCCAGGAGGTGGAGGTTACAGTGAGCTGAGATTGTACCACTGCACTCCAGCCTGGGTGACAGAGTGAGACTCTGTCTCAAAAAAAATGAAAATAATTGGAAAAAAAGTTAAAATGACATAGCTAGGAACAACCTGGATGACAAAAATGTGTTACTAGGTCAAGAAATGTAAAATCCTACAAAAGCTATAAAAAGTGACTGACATGAAAGTTGAGACATGTTTCTGGTAAGAAAGACCATTAAAGAACCATTAACTCTTTCCAAATGAATGTGTGCGTTTAATACACTTCAATCGAAATCCCAATCTTTTTTTTATTACTGGCAAGGTGATATTAATGTTAATCTGCACAATCAGGTGAGAACAGCTGAGAAAAAGAGTACCAAAGGAGGCCTGGCTTCATTAGACAGTCTGCAATGGAGAATCATTTGAAAGCAGTTCCTAGATGATATCTAATAAAACTTATATGGGATAAAACAGGTCGTGCACATTTCTGAAAAGTAGGGAACTAAGCAATGAATGATGTTGAAGCAAACGGGTTACCTCTTTGAGGAAAAATCAGTTGGCTTTGAACCTTATACTATACACCAAAATTAACGCCAAATAAATAAAAAATTAAATCAATGAGTGGACTGAACAATACTTAGAAGCAAATGAGTTATGTCTATGGATTCAACACACAAAGTTATTGAATTCTTACCAAAAGGCAAAGAGAAAACTTTCAAAGTATTCCCATCACCTCTTCCACTACCAATCCCAGCTATTCAAGGTGTAATCCATAGACCAGCAGCGTCAACATTATCTTGGAGCTCGACAGAAATACAGAATCTCAGAGCCCACCTCAGACTTGCTGGGTCAAAATCTGCATGTTAACATCCCTCAAGGGAATCGGGTGCACCCTGGAGTTGGAGAAGCACTGACCCAAGGCACCAGGGACTCTGTTTCCAACTATGACCCTGGGGTCATGGGCTCCCCTCCGCCTCTCTGTGTTCGACATGGCCATAGTGAAGAGGGTAGGCAGGGCAATTCTTTACAGGGATGTAGAACTTGAACATGTGGGCCGCAGGAAGCATTTAAAATGCACATCCAGCTGGGCGTGGTGGCTCTCACCTGTAATCCCAGCACTTTGGGAGGCCGGGGCAGGCGAATCACCTGAGGTCAGGAGTTCAAGACCAGCGTGGCCAATATGGTGAAACCCATCTCTACTAAAAATACAAAAAATTAGCTGGGCTTGGTGGTGGGCATCTGTAATCCCAGCTACTCGGGAGGCTGAGGCAGGAAAATTGCTTAAATCCGGGAGGCGGAGGTTGCAGTGAGCCGAGATTGCACCATTGCACTCTAGCCTGGGCAACAAAAGCAAAACCCTGTGTTTTTTTTTTTTTTTAAAAAAAAAAAAGGCACATCCATGAAAATACCCTCAAGCTCCAGTCTTGGCTACCCCACCGGAGCTTCAACCTGCAATTGAGGGACTCACCACCAGGTGGTAGTGTTTTCTTATGAAGCTCTGGCTAGTAAATGTTTCCGGAATAGATTATGAAGTACAATAGGAAAAATGTTTTTTGGAAATCAAAAAATTGAAATCTTTATAAATTAGTCAAATACAGTCTTAAAGCTGTTATGTAATAAATTTGGAAATGTAAAAGGACTAGCATTAAAGACACGCTTTCTAATGATACCTAATCCATCAGTGGTATGCTGCTATTTAATAATTGGCTGGGGTTCAGGAGAGCTTTGGTTTGTGCTGTTTGCTGATTTCCCTGTGTAAATGCTCCCACTGTGACTGATTTCAGGTCACTGAACATGGAGTTGGGAAAAGGTGTGCACAGTCGGGCGTCACAAGTAGGTAGCTGCCAGCTCCAGGCCACTGCAGTAAGGTCAGTAAGTACCTATAAAGTACCTCACAGTTTCTGAAGTTCTGTTATGTTACCCATCTGATGTCATGTGTGTGCCTGATTTTGAGGTCTGCAAAAGATGACCATGATCTGAGCCTTGCAGGGAAAGGCTCATTCCTGCAGCTCCCATCCAAGATTTGCACAGCACAGATCTTGCCCTGGCTGTCTTATCCCCATCGACAGCAGAAGCATGCAGCACTCACTGAGTCCCTGGGACCAGGCTGAATGTCCTCTACATATTACCACAATCTGTCCTCTCACCAGTTTCAAGGGGAAGTCATTCTTGTTCCCTTTTTATAGAAGGGAGAGAAAAAAAAAGGCCATGAGGGAGGTAGGAATTGGCCAAGGTCATGCAGGCAGGAAGAAGCTGCACAGGTTTTCTGAGTCAACACAAGTCTCTCTGATTCCAAAATCAGATCCCTGCTAGGCGCCGTGTCTCATGCCTGTAATCCCAGCACTTTGGGAGACCGAGCGGGGTGGGTCACCTCAGGTCAGGGGTTTGAGATCAGCCTGATCAACATGGTGAAAACCCATCTCTATTAAAAATACAAAAGTTAGCTGGGCATGGTGGCAAGCACCTGTAATCCCAGCTATTCAGGAGGCTGAGGCAGTAAAATCGCTTGAACCCAGGAGGCAGAGGTTGCAGTGAGCCAAGATTGCTCCACTGCACTCCAGCCTGGGCAACAAGAGCAAAACTCCATCTTAAACAAAAAACAAACAAACATCAGATCTCTTATCCAATTTTCCCCAAAGTTCCACATTCTAAAAAGTTACTAAGAAATGCTGTTAAACCACGTTGTTTACTGCAGGACTTCCCAGAGCCTTTACAATTCTAACAAATATCACGGCTCTCCAAGAGAAAGACTGGGAATGCAGCATTTCCCAACATAGTTGCCTCTGAGCTCTCCTTTCACTGGGTCTCCTGACCTAAGGAACACATTTTGGAGACTGTTGTACTGCTCCACAGTCCTCCAGGAATGACAGACTTCTAGGACTGGTAGGGGCCATACAGGTCATCGGGTCCAATACTCCATCCAGAGACGGGGAGCTCATGCCCTTCCATCATATCCCCATCGATCTTTGAACAGCAATCACTATTTCTTCCAAATCTGGTGTTTTAGATCTCCTCTCAGGACCAGTGCTGAAGAGAAAGGGACTGATGGTTCTGCAGCACCCACACCATGCAGGCTCCTCTCACTCCCCTAGCCCTCAGGACAGCAAACCCGTGCAATGCGCATCATCGTACCCAGTGTCAGATGAGGACTGTAGGCACAGAGAGATTTAGGCAACTTCCTCCAGGCCCCCTCTCAATTCTAACTCTTAACTGCCATGCATCTTTGGCTCTCTTAGTAAGATGGAAGCATGGAGAGGAGGAATGACTAATTTACAACCTTGGAAATGTAGAATTAGGAAAGCCTCACAAAGGGGATGAGTGGGAAGATGATGAGTGAGCTGCAGTTTGGCAGGTGGATAACAAGAGGAAAGGGCATGCTGGCTAAAGGGACAGCATGTGCAAAGGCCCTGAGGTGAGAAAGAGCAAGGCACTGTCAAGGCAGGAGCAGGAGGGGCGCAGTGAGGGTAAGCCAGCTGAAGTGGGGGGCCCAGCATTGTGGACTGTTGCAGACAGTAAGGGTAAGGCAGGACAGGAGGCCAGGGGATCTGACAGGCTGAGCAGGGGCAGAAAGGGAGGCTGAGAATTGGGAACAGGATCCTGGAGCTGGTAAAGCACCCAGGGTGGAGAGGGTAATCAGGAGTCTGTCATTCCGGTATAGCACTTTACAGTATGCCACCCCTTCCATGCACATATCCTCCTCTCCTGCAAACACTCCCCATGCCTGAAACCCCAGCATCCAGCACAGGGTCTGGCACTGATCTTCAGAACATTCTCATCCCTGAATCAGTGAGTAAATAAATGCCCCCTTGCAGAAGTCCTAGAGGAAGGCAGGAAGGCCACCAAATCTTACAGGGGAAAGAGAGACTTGGGAAAGTTAATGACCAGCCCAAGTTGACAATCCATAAGAAAGGGACAGGGCTTGAACTCAGACCTTTTGGCTCCAAGACTCAGAGCTCGGTTCACTGCCCTGAACAGGACGCTGGTCCCAGCATTAGGATTCAAGGTGGGGACTGACCTCAGGGTCAGCAGGAAGTGCTCTGCCAACAGAGGAGCCACCAGCCTGGCCAGCCAGGGGCAGCCCGGGCAGCTGCTTTCAAGGGATAGAGTACAGGAGGGGTTGGGCCTGGAGGAGTCCTCACACCCCTCCACAGTGAAGATTCCAAAAGTCTGGTGGGGGGATTTTGTGGGTGGTGAATGGCCCCTGAGTTGAGGTCTGCAGAGCTGGGGAGACTTCAAGCCAGGCAGCAGCCAGTCAGTTGGAGGGAGACCCCTTCCACCCCACAGCCACCTTCTATCACCAACTGCACTATCCCCAAGACTCTGTTCCCTGGCCCCTAGAGAATGGCAGGCCCAGGGCAGCCCCTTGACCTTCCTGGTTCATCCTGGCCATATGCCCTGCCCTGTCCCAGGGCTTGCTCCAAACCAATGAGGACCTGGGTCTTATCCGAGGAGAGTGGCCTACAGGAGATACCCACCTTACCCCAACTCACCCTCATCAACCAGGACACTTCCTGATTTTCATCTGTACACTTAGACCTCGGGGCTACACTAGGGCATGGTTTATTGTTCAGTCAGCTTCCTACCCGTGGACCTAATCACAAATATTCTGCAGTGGCTCTGTATCTTGGGAAATGAAGCATGGTCTACACGGGAAGAGATGTGGTCTGCATCTCCACGGTCTATACTGGAAGCTGTGTGTTTCCCCGTTGAGGCATTTTCTTCACTCACACAATGAGACAGCCGAACCAGCTCAGTGTTTCTGCAGGCATGGCCCAGAAACCACTTACATCAGAAGTGTCAAAGGAGAGTGCTGACACGTGGATCCCCAGGCCCCAACCTGGATCTAGGAAATCAGAATCTCTGAAGTCAGCACCCAGGAATATGCATTTTAATTCATGCCCTGCCCCACCCATTCAGGTGACTCAGATGGACACTGCAGTTTGGAAACCAACAGAGTCCATGGTCTCTGACCTAATGTTTGACTTCACTACACTTTCTTTTAGAGAAACATAGGGTATTTGTCTGGGGCCTGCTGTTTGTCCACTCCAATAACTTCCTCACTCAGGAAGTGAGGAAGACTTCATAGATGTTCCATAAGATAGTCACCTAGAGATAAGCCCAGGTTATTGGAGGAACTAAATATGTAGAATTCAAACCATTGGAATTCCTCTCAGGAAACAGGCTGAGGTGGGCTGGAGGGGCCAGAGGCGGGGAGCGTCACAGGGAAATCCTACCCACAGATGCATTTAGTTCATTGCAAGTTTCCAGCGGAGGGATTTAACAGGTTTAAAGAAGTTTTCTGTGAATCTTTGTTAAGGGAGTGTATGTACAAACAAACAGGGAGGGTTTTTTTAGTAAAAAGTTAATCGGCTTAAAGTGTGCAACTAAATAAGCAAAGCTTACATTAAAGTGACCCACAGAGAAAGGACCCCTAGAAAGAAAGTTCTAGGAAATACAATATGGCCTCTATGTTCTTTTGTAGTTCCACGCTATAAATATTCATGGGACGGTGTTAATGGGGTCCACAGCTCTATGCAACCACAATAGTTTTTTTGTTTATTCTCAGGACCATGAACTTTGAAACTATGACCCTAAATTTCAGGACTCTGCATTCAGGCGCGTTTGCAGAACAGGAGGGGAGAGGTTCGGGCTCTCGGAGGAGAGGAAACAGGCGAGATGTGAATCACGCCTCCTGGATCTTTTGGTTGAGATTAAAGGGTAGGGTCTGTTTAGTGTGAGAAGCCTCCTGTCTCCAGGGTCCCCAGCTGCTCCTGCCTGGGGAGATGGCCTTCTCCAGGAATAGATGGCTCAGTTGCTCAAGCATATGGCAGAGAGGAGTGGAGAGCTGTAAATGTTTTAATGGGATCAAACAGATTTGGTGCAAGTTTTACATTGAAGACTTGGAAAACTTTAAAATTGAGGAATTTCTAAGACACAGAATTTGAAAGTCATCTAAGCGATGTCCTTGTTTTCCATATGAGGAAACTGGGGTCCAAGAAGGTCAAATGACTTGCTTAAAATATTGCATCTAGAAGCCATGTCTGGGACTCTCAACCATGGGCTTTCCCTACACCAGAAATAGCAAATAAGAGACAAGCATGTGCCTCCCCTTACCCACTCTTGCTCAGGACAGATATTCCTAATTGATCACATCTCTTCTGTCAATTGAGCTTGGACACAGTCTCTGAATCCATCTCAACACAGTGCTACAGAGGGCCAACAGAAATGGACAGATATGGCACATGAGTTGAGACCTGTTTGCCACCTATGCACTACAGCATGCTGGCAACATTTATAATCCGTTACCCATTTTTTCCAGCTAAGGATTTTCCATTTTCTAACTCTTCATGCTAAAGGTCAGTCAGGACCTAGGAGAGCGCCCTACACAGCTAGGTCCTCCACAGCTGCTCTGAAAGCTGACTGTTCTTCAAGAGAACACACAGCCCTGTCCTCTGCCTTGGCTGGCATCATCCTACTTACCAGATGAGCCAAGAGGATCTGGCTGGTGCCTAGGCTGGCGACCACCTTGCTTACAGCAGATACAGTCTCCTGCCTTGCCTCCTCATCTATATTATAATAAGGTTGCACCATTACATTTTAGAAATGTCACAGCTTGGCTTTCCCAGCAGGGCTCAGTTGAATCAACAAACACACCTGCTCAGCTAATTTCCAAAAAAGAAAAATTAGCCACAGATTGGTTTGGGCAGGCAGGCCATATCTGTAAGGCTGTTTAAGTTTTACAGCTCCAACTAGGTTTCATCTCACATGCCACCACACTCAATGGGTAGTGTTTCTTTGAGCAGTGTAAGGTGACTTCTTGGACCCATAGGAAAGAGAGGCATGATCAATTAGTAATATCTGCCATTGGCAGGGGGTGTGGAGTGGGGAGGGGGTCGCATGTGCCACACATTTGCCAGTCACAAATTACATCGTAAGGATACTAAAAATGGCCGGGTGCAATGGCTCATGCCTGTAATCCCGGCACTTTGGGAGGCCGAGGCCGGTAGATCACTTGAGGTCAGGAGTTTAAGATTAGCCTGGGAAACATAGCAAAACCCTGTTTCTACTAGAAAAAAAAAAAAAAAAAAAAAAACACACAAAAATTAGCCCAGCATCACGGTGCACGCCTGTAATCCCAGCTACTCAGGAAGCTGAGGCAGGAGAATTGTTTGAACCTGGGAGGCAGAGATTGCAGTAAGCTAAGATTGCACTCCAGTCTCGGCAACAGAGTGAGATTCTGTCTCAAAAAACAAAAACAAAACAACAACAACAACAACAAAAATACAGATACTAAAAATTTTTCAGTCCAGGTAATAGCTGGGGCAAGGCCTGAACCAAGATTAACATCATTGTTTGTACACTTATTCTTCACACTCTCCACTCTGCTCTGTGTCCAGGAAGTCTGCTTCTGTGGATGGCATCCTCCAGTTTCCCCTCAGGTTTCCTCCAACTTCTGGTTGCTTTCAACCAGGAAGGGATCCTGGCAGACCCTAGGGAAGAGGAGAGAGGCCATGCATTCCTTCCCTGCTGGATGCTACAGGTCTAGCCATAGACACATCCGTCCGCAACTTCCCCTCCTACCCAGTTCCAGCTCCAGTAGCACTGCTCCCTCCCCTGCCCCTCACCACAGGGATAACGGGCTCATCTCTGGGTGTCTCACCTCTCCTGTTTGTTCCCTTAACCCTGCACCTCTAATTAGCCCCTTCGTGAAGGTCTCTTCATCTGAAACATCCGGGATAAATTCTGTTTCCTGCTGGGACTCTGACTTATAGAGCTTTTCTAAGAAAATCTTTCCATTATTTCCATAGCCAAATAGGAAGATGGGATTGTGGCTGGTAATGGGGATGACTATGTTGGCCTATGCCGACACCTTTCACTGCTTAATTGGGCAGAATATGACTTACTGCTATCTCATGCCTGCTGCGTTCCCACAGCATGAGCTCACACGGACTCCATTAGGTAATGGAGAGAGGATGCAGTTTAGGTCCTAATAAGCCAAAGCTTCTTGGGCTCTAATTTTACATCTTATGTGCTTGATTTGAGGACCAGGCACATCTCATAAGCCCTAATAGCTTCACTGTGAAATGATCTTTTGTAGAGCCATAAGTTGCAATGTAATTATGCAGGACTCATTCTGAAGACAATGGCCATGGGAGACCCTAAGTCGCAGAGGATGGAAAGATACACTAGGTGGACAGGGAAGGAGGACTGGGATCTACCTCCGGCCATGCCAAGAGGTATTCAGATGGCCTTGGGCAAGTTACTGCCCCTCCCAGGCCTTCAGGGTTCTCACAGGAAACATTAAAAGCTTAGAATAAATAATCCTTTAGGTTCCTTCCAGCTTTAACATTCTAGAAGATTTGACTCAAAGACCTTGCTTGGTGTAGCTGGTTAACTTTCAGTCATGGTAGTGGGCCTATTGCCATTTTGACTACATTTTCTTCATAAAGGTCCAGCCAATTTAGCTTATTGTGGCAGAGATTGCTCATTGTCCATGAATACTTCTCTCCCTTCTTCCATTTTAAGAGAACCTCTGATTTTTAGCTCCAGGTCCTCCAAAATAAAGTTTTTCCAGACTCCCAAATAGCTGCCTATGGCCAAGTGACTAAGTTCTGTCCAAGGAGATGAAGTGGAAGCAACAAATGGCAGCTCCCAAGAAGCTGGTTCTCCCACATTCTTTGTCCCTTTTTCTTTTCCACCCCTCCTGTATCCAAACCATGCCCGTGATGGTTTGAGTTCTGCATACCATCTTGACCATGAGGACAAGGACCTCAACTGAGGGAGAGTGGAGCAGCAGACTGGAAGGAGCTTTGATCTTAGATCTTGAAGGACTTCCTGAAGCAGAACTGCCATATCAGCCCTGAATGGAGACCTCCAGATTTTGATGTGAGAAAAGAATAGACTTCTAGCTTGTTTAAGCCAATGTCCCAGATATCAATATATTGCCTCTTGGCTCCAAATCTATCCTTCTTTGTCTTGCTTTGTGACACTGGAGCTGGACCCTATAAACATTGCTCCTTTACCTGTTGACACCATGTTAGGCTTTATCAGTAGAAGACACTGGAAGGATACTGTAAATAGAAGGGGGGCTTGCTCTTCCTGGTTCCAGCGGTCTCACATTGCACCCATGGGAGGGGCTGCCAGCAGTGTTCAGGAAAACCATTGGCACCAACCCTCCAGAGTTTTGCCAATTTCCACTGGGTAATTCCCTGTTGGTCAATATCTCAGTGAACTCCCCCATTCCAGCGGGCCAGAGCCACTCTCTCTTAAGAAGCTAGAATTTCAGCCTGGGATGGGTGGAGGTGGGGGTGGCCTCCTCCTTCCCTAGTAGTTGCTCCTTGCATCTGCTATTTTTGTTTTCTTCAGTGTTCTCTTTACCCCATTTGGTAGTCAATCCCCTTTTCCTAGTTGATAATTATATTACATTTTCTAATTACTGTTCAAATTACTGGTGTGGTTTCAGTCTCCTAACTGGACCCTGATGGACACAGCAAATTAACTTGGGTCTGCTCCTAGCAATTTAACTTGATCTGAACTGATACAACCACACAAACATCTCTATGGGAAAGTCAATGATACGGTGCAGAATAAGCCTTCTGCTTTTTAAAAATACTCTCTCCAAAATTTTTTGTGGCAAATATGACAGAAAGATAATTAAAGTCCTTAATTTAGTAGGAAAAGGGTTCCCACTAAATGTTTTTTAAAACTATTTAATTAGAAAAATGAGCATGAACAGAAGAAAAGGTGCATGAATAGGAATCGCAATTAGCAGAAGAAATACAAATGATCAAAACGTGTTTTAAAACATTCAAAATTACTGAAAAAAATACAAATTACAAGTGCAAGTTGAAGAAATAGAAAAATACTTTTCTCTAACCAGCAATGGTTTTTTAAAACTAGAATATATAAACTATTAATCCTAATGGGAATGTAAAGGAACAAAAGACTTTTAGCTAGGCACAATGCCTCACACCTGTAATCCCAGCACTTTGGGAGGCTGAGGTAGGTAGGTCATTTGAGCCCAGGAGTTTGAGACCAGCCTGGCCAACATGACAAAAAAAAAAAAAAATTAGCCGGGTGTTGTGGTGCACACCTATAGTCCCAGCTACTCAGGAGGCCGAGGTGGGAGGATCACTTGAGCCCTGGAGTTCGAGGCTGCAGTGAGCTGTGATTGCGCCACTGCACTTTAGCCTGGGTGACAGAGTGAGATCCTGTCTCAAAACACAAAAATAAAAAACGAACAAAAAAAAACTTTTGAAGGGTTGTTTGAAAAGGAGAATCAGAAGGCCTAAACTCATTGGGATTTTTGACCCAGCAATTCTACTTGTAAAAATTTATTCTAAAGAGATAATTCGTGATGTATATAAACATCTAGCTACAGAGATGACTCCAGCATCATTGTTTATAAAAGCAAAACAAAAAGATTGAGGCCAGGTGCAGTGGTTCATGCCTGTAATCCCAGCACATTGGGAGGCTGAGGCAGGTGGATCACCTGAGGTCAGGAGTTCGGGTCCAGCCTGGGCAAAATGACGAAACCCTGTCTCTACGAAACATATAAAAATCACGTGGTGCATGCGCCTATAGTCCCAGGTACTCAAGAGGTTAAGTGGGAGGATCACCTGAGCCCGGGAGGCAGAGGCTGCAGGGAGTAGTGATTGTGCCATTGCACTCCAGCCTGGGTGACAAAGCAAGATAAGGAAGGAAGGAAGGGAGGAAGGAAGGGAGGAAGGGAGGGAGGGTGGGAGGGTGGGAGGGGAGAGACTGAGAAAAAAATCTGTATGTCCGACAATAGGAGATTGCTTAAATAAATTATGGTGCATCTATACAACAGTGTATAAAACAACTTAAATTGGTTTTGTATCAAGAATGTTTATTACATAAGCATCTTTATTGTCATAGAAAGAGGTTCATGGTACTAAGTGAAATTGAAATAGAAGCAGGTTCAAACCAGTATGTATAGCATTTTCAGGAGAAGAAAAGTGTTACAAACATGCCTAGAAAAGGTGTGGGAATATCATACAACAGAATGTTCACAAAAATTACTTCCAGGTAATGGGATTACTGGACATTTTTACTTCTACTTCCTGTATACATTTTCTAAATGTTTTCCAGTGGATGGGAATTAGCTGTGTAGTTAAGGAAAACATTTCATGTTAAACCATTATCTCCCTTTCCACCACCTCAAGGGCACTCCAGTGCCTGCTGAATATGTTTGAATGAACTCATACATGTTTCAACCCCGACCTTGGGGCACAACTCAGCTCAGGACGCCCCCATCAAACCACAGAGCCACTATCTCTTCCCACCTTCCCTCCCTTCCCATTCCTAAGGCCATAGCCTGCATCCTCATGCTGCAGGCCTCGAACTCTGGGAGGTCCCCCTGCTTCCTGCTTCTACAGATCCTAAGCATCACAGGTCTTCACTGTAACAGTCCTCTGCTGAGAAACCATCAATAGCTCCCCATTTCCTTAGGGATATGTTTCAAATGTCTCAGCTTGACTTCCACTGTTCCAAGCTTATTTCAATCCTGTCATTACCATTCTGCAAAGCAAACCAGAGTAAACCTCCAACTCCAGACACATCACAAACATTCTGCACCTTTGCTGACACTGTTCATTCTACCTGAAATAGCTTATCTCACATCTCAGCTTCCACAAATCCAAGGCATCCTTCCAGGCCCACCTCAGAGCTTACCAACTCCCTCACCAGGAAGGCTTCCTTGAGTTGACTGCTACCCTTTCTGAGTCCCTCTGGTATCTCACTGACTCAGTTTTCCATTTGACAAATACTGGTTGGGCACCCACCATGTGCTGGCACTGTGCTGGTGACTGTGAAGCAAAATCAGTCGCACTTATACTCTTCGGAGCTCATTGTCCAATGCAGAGACAGTCATTGAACAATAATACTTACATCAGTAATAGACCCAGTTATAAACTGTAAAGAGTGCTTTTCAGAAAAACAAAGGCGATGAGAAAACTGAAAGGGGACCTGATTGAGATTGGGGGCTGGGAAGACCTCACTGGGGAAATGACATGTAAGCTAAGTCCTGGAGGATGAGTCAGAGTTGACCACATATAAACTCCAGAGACATTTCCAGGCAAGAAGAAGAACTGACGTGAGCTGGAGCCTGGCAGGTAAGGGAAGGGAAGCTGAGTCAGAGGAACAAGCAATGACGAGAGCACCCCGGGGCCTGCTGATAGCTCTTATCCCAAGTGCAATGGGGTGACATTAAAGGATTCTAAGCAGGTCTGATCTTGCAAACATGATCACACATGAGTTTGAGAAAGATCACTCTGCAATACGGAAAACAGATTTTGGGAGGCAAGAGCAGGAGACCAGTTCAGCCACTACTGCAGCAGCCCAAGTGTGAACTTGGACCAGTGGTAGTGAGGATGGAGAGAAGTGGATGGGCTCAATTTGGAAATACAATTGATAGCACTTGGGTTGGGCTGAGTGAGAAGAGGAGGGAAGTCAGGTGTCTAGGTAGCAACTGGGTTTCTGTTTTAGGCACCTGGGTGGACCTTGATACCAGTGTGGTATCTGCACCCATGGGGCCCAGTCCTTAGTGAGCCAAGGAGGAGAGGACAGGAAACCAGTACTGACTTCACAGGGAGGAGAGGTGACCCTGAGACCTGAAAAAGAATTAAGAAGGAAGGTAGCTTGAGGCTGTTGCTGTGGGAAGCCAGCTTACAGGACTCACATCGACTCCAGGCCAGTAACCCGGGTGGGAGGCAGGGAAAGAGGCTGGGTGCAAGTTGCAGGATGAGACGGAAGATAAGTGGCCCATCTGGCAGAGCAGGCAAAGACTCAGGGCTGAACATCTCTACTCAAGTGCTCATGCAGGCGAGCTTGAGAATATTTATTGGTAATTGGCAGAAGTGGTTAGAGGTGGCGTGATCACAGATAGGTCTGTAACCAATCAGCAGGAAAGCTCTGTTCCTGTTGCTATGTTTGCATCCAGGCAGAACCATATTATGAGCAGGCTGAGTGGGTACCATGAGAAATCTGCTTCTACACATTTGGTTTATCTGTCATCCTCTCCCTGCTTCATGGGTGAGAGCAAGTGAGCTGTGGAGCAATTAATTATCACTTGCCACATGCTATGTATCCCAGGAGAACTCTTGGCAGCCCTGAGATGGAGAGAATGGCATTCACAGGCCAGTAAGGTTGCTACTTACAGGGAAATTCTAAAATAGGGAATAATACTAGGAGTAATAATAATAATAGCAAGAAGGGCCAACAATTAATGACTGCTTGCTAAACACTTCATGTTCACTGCCTCATTTAATCCTCAAACAAGATTATATGATGGGTTTCAATATCATTATTTTCCAAATGAGGAAACTGAGGCTCAAAGAGGTTAAGAGACTTGGCAGAGGCAGGTTTAAAGCCATGGGCTGTGTGATGCCAAAAACAATCTCTACAACAGGATGCTCACTGCTTCTGCTCTTTGTCAGCCTGAGCCTCCTTGGGAAAGACTGGCCATCGAAGTCTTCTCCCTCTGGAGATGAGGAGAGTGACTGGACCCATCACCCTCAACTGACCTGACACCCATGCACTGACCCTGGGCCTTCTGGAAGAGTAGTAGAGGAACAGAGATGGGGACAGCTGCATTTTGACACCTGGTATTATTCATTTATTCTTTCCCATGCTTTAGGACAGAGAGTACTTGGAAAGCCAGAATTCTCTCATCCTTGTCAGATTCCTAGACCAGGGTAAAGAAAAAGATAGGGAGACGGTCATAGGCTTTGGTGCTCAGGGAACAAATATACAAACGTGGCCTTCAGACTGGGCAGCATCGAGAAGCTCATTCACTGGGGGTGGAGGCAGCCAGGCAAAGCTGGAGGCCCCAGGGTTGAAGAGGTCACATGGCATAGAGGGGAAAACAGGGATTAGAGGTCTCAATATCCTGTGCCGGTCCTAGCCCAGGCTCTCCCCTGTGCAAGCACCCTGACCATGGCCTGTAATGCCCCTGCAATCATGTGAGCCCAGGCCATCTCCTGCGAGTGCTCACATCAACTCCTAATTAGAGCTGACATGATATTACATTAGAATCATGTCTGAACATGGTAAGCATCCAGTAAATACTATTTTTAAAATTATTATCATCCCACAGAAATCCAGCAAGATTTCCAAGTGGCAGGAAACTAAATATCTGAACAACCAAAGTGATATGGTCTGGCTTTGTGTCCCCACCCAAATCTCATCTGGAATTGTAATCCCCATGTGTCAAGGGAGAGACCTGGTGGGAGGTGATTGGATCACGGGGGCGGTTTCCCTCATGCGCTTCTCGTGATAGTGAGCGAGCTTTCGCGAGACCTGATGGTTTACAAGTGGCCATCAGCACTTTTAAATGATAGGAGAAGCCATCAGCTGAATGGAGGCTCAGGCCCAAAGCCACTTATACGTCTCCAAATAGCCAGGGACTGGTTTCTTCGGTGGGGCTCAGACATCTGGTTGGCTTACAGGCACCAAATGCCTTAGCCTAATGCCATCCTCAGTGAGGCCATTGAGATTCATGGAAGATTTAAGTTTTAGGTTAAAGTCTCTGGGTGTAGCCAGGCATGGTGGCTCAGGCCTGTAATCCCAGCACTCTGGAAGGCTGAGGCGGGCAGATCACTTGAGGCCAGCAGTTCGACACCAGCCTGGCCGATACGGCGAAACTCCATCTCTACTAAAAATACAAAAATTACCCTGGTGTAGTGGCGCATGCACTGTAATCACAGCTACTCGGGAGGCTGAGGCACAGGAATCACATGAACCCAGGAGGCAGAGGTTGCAGTGAGCTGGGATCCCACCACTGCACACACACACACATACACACACACACAAAATCTCTGAGTATAGAGGAGCTATCAGAATTGGCACCATCAGAAAACATAAATCTCTTAGAACATCACCTGGCTTTGTGTATTAGTCCATTCTCACACTGCTATAAAGATACTATCTGAGACTGGGTAATTTATAAGCAAAAGAGGTTTAATTGACTCACAGTTCTGCATGGATGGAGAAGCCTCAGGAAACTTACAATCATGGTGGAAGGTAAAGGGGAAGCAGGCACATCTTACATGGCAACTGGAGAGAAAGAGTGCACAGGGGAAACGGCCACTTTTAAACCATCAGGTCTCGCGAAAGCTCACTCATTATCACAAGAACAGCACGAGGTAAACCGCCCCCGTGATCCAATCACCTCCCACCACGTCTCTCCCTTGACGCGTGGGGATTACAATTCCAGATGAGATTTGGGTGGGGACACAAAGCCAGACCATATCACTTTGATTGTTCAGATACTTAGTTTCCTGCCACTTGGAAACCTTGCTGGATTTCTGTGGGATGATAATAATTTTAAAAATAGTATTTACTGGATGCTTACCATGTTCAGACACGATTCTAAGTGCTTTCTCTATATTAATCACTAAATCCTCATAATAACCCTATGTGGGTAGATATTAGTAACCACATTCATAGATAAGGACAGAGTCCCAGCAAGCCTAAGCAGGTTTACCCACAGCCGTGAAGTGGCAGAGCCAGTATTTGAACCCAGGAAATTTGCTTCTAGCACCTGCTGCTTTGCCCCAAGGCTGTCTCAGAAGTATGGAAAGCAGTGCTGTTCATACAATTCAGTTCACTCCACACACTTGCTGGGGCATAACAGATTCTTCAAGGGCGACATAACTCTAGCACTGTGTATTTCATATTTATAGAGTGCTTCTGTTTTCTAAGCACGGTACCAAGTGCCTTCATATCAGGTACCAAGTGCCTGTTAATCAGAGTTTCTGTTAACAGCATGATATACACACAGACGCTGAGGCTTTGAAGGCTGAGGGACTTGCTCCAGTCTCACCACTAGAAAGTGACAGAGCTAAGGCTGGGCGTGGTGGCTCATGCCTGTAATCCTAACACTTTGGGAGGCTGAGGCAGGTGGATCACGAGGTCAGGAGTTTGAGACCAGCTTAGCCAACCCGGCGAAATCCTGTCTCTACTAAAAATATAAAAATTAGCCGGGCATGGTGGCGGGCATCTGTAATCCCAGCTACTAGGGAGGCTGAGGCAGGACAATCAATTGAACGTGGGAAGCGGAGGTTGTAGTGAGCTGAGATCGTGCCACTGCACTCAGGCCTGGATGACAGAACGTGACCCCGTCTCAAAAAAAAAGAAGAAAAAGGAAAGTGACAAAGCTGAGAAGAAAAATTTAAGTCAGCCCAGTTCCAAAGCATGGGTACGGAACCACAACATGTCAGCAAGGTCTTTGTTCTCCACAGTCTGGGGAGGGGCCAGGTGCTCAAACAACCATAGTCCAGGCTGGGGAGTGCCCTGACAATGACCGGAGAAGCGGTGGTCAGTTGGATGGCCAGAGCTGAGATGCCCTGCTAACCTGTCTACAATCAGCTTCCATCTGGGAGCCTATTCTGCTGAGCAGGCTGAGTCTAGCCCTGCTTGGGTAGGAGGCTCCCCAAGGGCAGGGTTGAGTCTAATCAGCACTTAGACCCTCAGCACTCATGCCAGGCCCGCATGCCTGGTGCATTGCATATCTGGGGCTATGTGGATGGCTCAGTGGCATCATGCCTCTCCTCTCACTGTGTAGGACAGCAGAGGAAAAGGCGCTCTCCAAACACACATACCCCCCGAGGGAAGGGTGTGCCGCACTGATCACTGCACTACTGGGTGGGAGAGAAAAGGAAAAAATGGGTTCCATGATGTGACTTGGAGACCTACCTTTGATTATGTTGTTGTGGACTTTTCTGTCTACCAAATATGGGCTCTGTCCACAGAGGCATCGAAGGACCAGCAAGGTCAGGCAGAAAGTCTAGGCCTGAAGCTCAGTTTCCTCATATACAAATGGCAGCCATCACAGCAGCTTGTCTGCTCTGGGGGCTGTGCTGAGGGTCAGTGGGTGGTGTTCTTGCTGTCATTCAGCTCCCAGAGCAGCCCCCTCCAAGAGGGACCTTCCTGGTCCCCCCTTTCCCAGACTCTGGCACCCCAGTGTGAGACCTGGCCACTGTTGAGAACTCTAGGTTCTGCTTGGCATTGGATGGTCACACACTCCACACGTGCTTGGCTGAGCTGAATTCTCAGCTCGAGCAGCTGTGCCAGCCAGCCAACTGTTCTTCAGGGGCTAAGGCCATGAGCTTCCTCCCCCAGCTCTGCCCCTGGCCCTGTCCTCATCTGCATTTCCTTAAAATCTTTATTGAGATATAACTCATATGCCATAAAATTCACCCTTCACTTACTTTTGAGACTGTTTAACCACAATGATCAGGTCTGAAATTAAGAATCTCTAACCCTAACTACACTAGATGAAATAAATTATTCGTTTATTGCAAAAACTCCATTTCCTCTACAGCATTTCAACAAGAGTTCAAGAAGTGCTGTGAGCACCTGCTCTGTACTCTGATAATGTAAATATCATTATATACTTGCCTTGTGCCAGACACTGTGCTCAGCACTTGACAAACATTATATTATTTAATCCTTATAGCAATCCTGAAAAGTGGATATTACTAGTTCTTTTTTTCCCTGAGGCTCAGGGAAGTTGAGTAACATACTCAAGGTCACACAGCCTTGCCTAGGTGGCAGATTTGGAATCTAGGTCTGTCAGGCATCAGAGCCTGTGTTCTTAACTGGCTCACACCCTGCCCCATTGCACGGAGTGTGAAATTGTGGAGAGAAAGTGGACTAGATTCTGCTCCTGTATCATCTGGAGAAACAGAAAAGACAAACATTTAACTCCAATATGGCCCTGAAATATTTTAATTCCATCAAATCAGCACCTGCCCATCAGCAATGACATCATAACAAGTTAGAATGAAAATAAAGATGTAAAAATATCAGCCACCCTTACCTAGGTGTGGTCCATGGTGTGGGAGTCTGATGGAGGGCAGGTGGAGTACCAGAGAGATGGCAGCTCACATTCTGGAGATGGGTCATGCCAGGGAGACAAGCTTCCAGGAGGCACCATGTGAGCCTCATCTCTGCTTAAAAACCAGGATGCCTGCCCTGCCATGAAGGTTGGCAACTCCAGAGGAGCACTGCCCATGACTCTACAATCTTCCCAATGCCACTCTGGGCACTTTTAGGAGTCCCCAGCACACTGGCCCAGGGCTGCTTCAGTTTCTAGGCCGACAGTAACATGAGGGCTGCTGGCAATAGCTGCCCCAGAGAGGGCTCTTGGTGAGCTCCCAAATGAAACTTGATTGGTAAGATGTCTTGGAGAGAATGGCAGAGTGAGGTGAAACACCATATTCCAGGCAGAAGTCTGAAAGTGTGGGCTACTGGTTCCTGAGCCATAAGACACGAGGGACCACCAGCTATATTTATCCTATCCTAACATGGGACCCAGAGCGGTGAATAAGGCCCTGGTATTTACCAAGCCATCTGCTGAAAAGTGAAGCTGGCTATCAGGCAGTTCCCTTAGATTTAATAAACCCAAAAAGCTGTGCAGCATTTTCGTATCATTTGAGCCTCATGTAGACAGTTTTTGAGTCACATACCCTCAGCTCACCTTTGGGCAGTTCCATACTTCTGCCGCATGTCTCCCCACCTTTCTGCTCTAGAACTTTTTCTAAATCTGTAGAGCCCTCTATTCCTGGATATTCAGGGAAGTTAATGCCTCGGGGAATGTGGCAAGTCATCTTTTCCAAAACTGGCTGCAACCACATCTCTCATTTCATGTGCGCTTTTAACAATGTGATATTGACATGCCTCCCACGGGAGAGGTGGGTCTATGCTCTCCCACCTTGAACCTGGGAGGGCCTGTGGCCAGGGTGGAAATGACAATGTGTGATTCTGAGGCAAAGCCATCAAAGGTAACACAGCTTCCATTTGGTTCTCTTGGGATGCTTGCACTTAGAATCCAGCTGCCATGCTTCGAGGAAGCCCACATAGACCACATGGAGAAGCCACCTGTAAGAGTTCTGGCCAACTGGTCCCAGGCAACAGACGGCCTCAACAGCCAGACATGTGAGTGAATGAGCCTTCAGATAACTTCAGAACCCACTTGTTGAGTCACCCCAGCCTGTAAGTCTTCCTAGCTGAGGCTCAGCCATCACGGAACAAAGACAAGCCTCCCCTGCTGTGTCTTTTCTAAATTCCTAATCAACAGAATCATGAACATAATAAAACAGAGGTGGTTCTACCCCACTGGTCTGGAATGCTTTCTTACACGGGAATAGAAACTACAGCAAGGAGCGGACAGTGAAGGGCAGCAGCCTTTGGATAAATGCTGCAGCCTCCTATTCTCTGGGCAGATGATTTGGGAGGCATTCTGTAAGCTCCTCAAAGGAGCTCCTAGTGGGGTCAGGGGCCCATTGCCTAAAGCAGCTCCCTTGATTCCACTCTCTTCATTGGATTTCCTTCCTCCCTGTCTCATTCCTGCTCCCTCAACCCTGCTTCCTGCTTCCTTCCACACGAACTATCTACACCAAAGTCCTTGTCTAAGGCTCTTCTTTCTGAAGAATCCAACTAAAACTGGCCTTTTGTCTACGCTGCAAAGCAAGCATTTTTGCTCCCACTCCCATTTTGTAGATGAGGAGACTGAGACATGGAAAGGTAAAAATGACTTGCTCAAGGCCACACAGTGAGTATGGGAGGCAGGGTCAAGATAAGAACCTAGGCCTTCTGACTTGAAATCAGCTTAAAACTTGTGGGTGAGGGCAGGCAGGCAGGAACAGTCCTCCCAAGCTTTGCTCTCAGAGGCATGGTGGTTGGAAGAATGCCTTGTGATTTACTGCCAGTTGAACCCTTAGCTCTATTAACAGTATCAGAAGAAAAACAATTGGCAGAGCTATGGATGACCAGGCAGAGAATATCCCCCCGAAGCCCCAGGCCCCTCACCAGCCCCAGGCCAGCAGGGCTTCATAGACTAACTCCCACTCCCCAGTCATGTGATTTAAAAGTCATCCCTTTTACAGCATCAAATAGATTGTCTATTAGTAAATTTAAATTTTCCAGCTTAAAATCTGCCTTAAGGTCAGCATGAATATATTGTTTCCATCAGTTTCTAGAAAATCTGTTTATAAAAAGTATCTAACTGTATTTCACCACTGTTCTAAGTACTTTATCAGGAATCATCCCCATTTACAAATGAGGAAGCTAATGCCCAGAGAAATGAAGTGATTTACCCAAGGATACATAGCTTGTAAGTGGCAGAGTAAATGGTAAAAATGGTATTAAAAATTGCAAAAGTAGTGAAATGATAAAATTAGAAATGGCAAAATTACCAGTTTGTTCAGCTTCTGAGAGGTTGGGCTAGAACCAAAGACTCATAGAACACTGGATAGGAAGCAGCCAGCGGGCTCACACTGAAGTGCCTGCAAGGTATGAAGTAGGCCCACAGCAAGACGGTTGATGTGGACCAAGAGCACAAGCTCTCTGGACATGTCACTTTGCAATTCTAACAAGGCAGACATTTTCATTCTGCAGGTAAGGAACTGGGGCCCAGAGAGGAGGGGAATCGTCCAGGTAACACAGTTCCTGAGAAGTCAGGAACAGATTCAAGATCCTCCCCTCTGCATTCTGAGTCCACAGTAGGATGGAGACCCACACCAAGAAGGGAGAGTGGGAGGTGTTTTAGTTTTGCAGCCCTGAGGCAGGTCCTAAAAGGAGAGCTTCTGGCCAGAAGAGTCAGGGAGTTAGGATTTCACTGAGATAGAATGGGAGGCTGCCCCTAAAGGTTTGCGTTAAATATGCAACCAAGAAGTGCAGTGTCCCCCTAGCCAAGAGGCAAGTCCTTTCTCTGAAACTTCAGCACACTGATGAACTGCTTGCTGGCCTTCCAGACCTAGCTGTTCTCCAGGTCAGGCAACTTCGGAGAGGATGGGCTGACTGAGGTGTTACCTTTTCCCCCAGATTGTCCTTATTATCGCCCTCTTCTGGCCACTCTTAGCATCAATGTAGCCCAGGGAGAGGCCAATGGGTTGGGAGATTTCAAGGAGTCTGAGGAGGGTGCCTGAAGTTGGCTGAAGCTACACTGGCCAGATTCTCTGCCTTCCAGCCCTACCTGCACATCCCACCCTGTCTGTGAAGAATCACAGAATATGCATGCCCCTGGTTATCTTGTATTTTCTCTAAAATTACTGGGGAAAATGAGGCTGTAACAGGCAAGCCTGCCTCAGGGTTATCCTCCAAGGCTGAGACCAGGAGCTGGGATGTCTCTTTCACATCTGGATTCACAGTGCCCAGACCAGCATCCAGCATACTGGAGATGCACAATACATGCCTGAGCAAATCAATCACTTCCCCACTCCAGCTGCCCACACTGCTTCCCAGAGGCCCCAGCTCACACCCAGCAGGGTCTAGCGTCTGACAAGTGTGGGCCATGGTCCAGCCACTCCCTTTATCCCGCATCTATTTTCCCAGCTTCAGTGGCCCTCTTTTCAGGCCAGGCTGCCATTCCACCAGTGCTCTGGAGCCTCTTCTCCCTGGCCTTGAATTAGGTCCCATGAGGAACTCATGGTACCTGGGCCAGGCATGCTACCTGCTGAGGTTTTCTCCAGTTGTCCAGGAACCAACTCCTCTGCCCACCTTCCTAACTCAGAAGCCCCATGAGGTACAGCAGTAGGTGGATATTCTGCAGGAAACTTCCCTTACTAAGATCAGGCCCCTCAAGACTAGTTTGATCTTAAACCTTCACAAGATTCTCAAGTCTCACAAACTCCTCCTGCCTCCTAGTAACCTGGTCTTCCCCAGACTTTACCCAGTCCTGACTCTCCCAACCCCCAGCCTAGACCCGAGCCACTGCAGTGATAGTAACAATAAAAAATAACGACAATGCCATCATTTCACTTGCAGAGAATTTTCCCATAAATCACCTGAGTCCTCCTATAATTACTGCCACCAGTTTAGAGATGAGGAACCTGGAACTGATAGAGGTTTCCAGGGCTTGAAGGGGCGATCACCGGCCCACAGGCCCGACATAGACCTGGCCAGCCACAGCCCCGGGAAGGAGCACCTGCCCCTCCGAGGGTGGAGGTCGCACTCTTCCCTCCCCATTCTTCTCTGCCGACCGCCAAGGGAAACAGGGCCGCACAAAGCCAAAGATAAACACCACTACCCGCGGGCCACTGGCCATGGGCCAGGAGCGTCTGTGCGAGCCTCTGAGCCCAGCCTCTCCCTGGGAGCGTGAGCACCCCTCTGTCAGTGCTGCAACTGCCCCACACTCATCAGCTTGCTGGAACATACGCTCGGGGCCCTTCGGAGGCTAAGGCTTCAACGACTCCAGCTCGGAAGCCGCTCCCCTCGGGACTCACGAGCCAGTCGGTGGCCCTGGGGAAGCGGGAGCTGCAGCACCCGGGCGGCGACTGCGCCCGAAAGGCCCGTAAGTCCCGGGCGCCGCTTCCTGGCGGGATTAGAGCACCTGCCGGCTTCCATCTCCACCCGCCCAGGGCGACCCTCAGGCCGGGACCGCTACAGGGAAGTTTTGCTCATACTTCCTCGGCGACCCCTTTCCTTTTGCCCGCTGTGACGCTTTTCTTTTTAAAATCTCTTCACAAGAGTAACCACTGATCTTAGGAAACTTTGTGCGAAACTTACAAATGCTGTGAAATCGGAGCCAGGAACTCCATCTGAGCCTGGGAGCGCCGCGCCCAGCCCGGCTCTTCTGCTACGGCCCGGAGTGTCCGGCGGTGGCCAGTGCTGCCCACTCCCTGCCAGGCGGCCCTGGCACCCGCCCTGGCCCCTGAGCGCCCTCTCGGCCTCGGGCACCCGCCCTGATTAGCTTTGGGAACGCGCCGCCTGCCGACCCCCCGGTGCGCACCGCAAACCTGGGGCCGGGACGTCCCAGCCTTGGAGTGGTTTTTAAGCAATTCCTCGCAGGCATTGTCTTCCCGGGGAGCCAGGGATCTCAGGGGAGGGGAGAGGAGACCCGCCTCACACACGGTAGCGCAGGCTTGCCCACCACCTCATTTGCATTTCAAAGGCAAACTTCTGCGGGACTTCCCCGGCGGCGGCGGCGGCACCTACCGGCTTTGCAAGGGTCGTGGTAATGCTCCAGCTGCTGCTCCGTGCCCTCCTCGCCGTCCAGCACCGAGTAGTCTGCGGTGGCGTCCGGGCGCTCCCCGAGTCCCCCGTCGCCGCGAGGCAGCGGCAGCAGCAGCAGCAGTGACACTAGGGCCCCAAGTGCAGTTGCCCGGGGCATGGTGGCGCGGGGCCGGCGGGGGCAGAGGGAGTTGCGTGCACGAAAGCTCAGCTCGGCCGAAAGACGGTGCACACTAGGTCGGTCGGCTGCGGCCGGGACTCTGTGGTTACACAGGGCTGCCGGGCATGGCTTGGGCGCGGAGCAAGTGGAGCGCGGCGCCCCCTGTCTTCGTCGAGGCAACCGGGAAGCAGCCGCTCGGAGCTACTTGCCCGGCGGCCGAGGCTGCGGCGGTTGCGACTGTGGCAGTGGCGGCGGTGGTTGGAGCAGTGGCCGCTCCGCCCCTCTCCACCAGGGCTGGACGACACAGCCTTCGCCAGGGGCCCTGGGCAGCCAATCACTCGGGCGCCCGAGGCGAGGCCCCTCCTCTTCCCGGCACCTCCGCAACTTCGGAGGAAGGCGAGCGAGGTGAAGATGCTGAAGCCAAGGGCCGGGGGCCAGCTCCGCGCCCACCCAGCCGAAGGCGCCTGCCCAGGGCGCCACCTCGGCCTCTGGCTCCCAAAAATGCTGTTTCTTCATGAAGATCGAAGCTGGGCTTCCCGCCTTGTTTTATTTCCATAACTCACTTTACAACTCCCCGATGCACACGTGGCCAGAGGCAGCAACAGTGGTTAGAACTCCGAGCGCTGGACCAGGAGCCCTGTGTACACGATTCATGTCACTACCAACGGGCTATGTGCATTCGGGCAGCTGCTTCTCTGCAGGGATGAGTGAATGTCTCTGAGGTCCCTTTCAGCAAAGAAAAAAAAATCGAGGATTTCGATTCTCTCAGCTCTCTCCATATTCCCCAGTCCAGCCATGAAGGGCGCTTGCTGGCGGCACCCACCTAACCTAACCTAGAGACTGGCGATAGATAGGAAGAAAGATTTAAGTCCACAGATTTCCCCTCTCGGTGATCCTATCTTTCAGTAAAACAGTCTAAGATGCTTCATACAGTCAAAAAGACACAAATGAACAGCTGTATGTGCTATTTGTGTTAAATTACAGACATGTTTTTATTAAATTAACCACTCACTGTTCACTTGATGGAATAAAAATGACCAATTTCTGAAGTCTTTTTTTTTTTTTGCCAATTAAAAACATATGCCCAAATAATTTAGGAGACTAATCAAGAGATATTTGAAACCCACTTCTATTTTGTACCTTAAATGTAAAAATTGTCAGAACTGAGCCAGTTTGATTTAGAGATATAAAAAGTATTACTGTGAGGCTTTTCAAAGATCTTTTTACACAAGTAAAATGGCCTTGTCAAGTATAACACACAAATGTGTATGTGTAGACATGTTTTGCATCATGCCCAGTAGAAACTTTTTCCAATTTAAACTGCAAGCAGAAAAATGGACAACTTTCCTTTTGGATTTCCACATGGTTTCACATACATCAATGACAAAATAGTCAACAGGGAGCCCAGAGCTGGGCTTCACATCAAACTCTGAATTTCTTGCACTTATGGTCATCTGTCTTCTCATCTATCAACTAGGATAACAAGTCCTTCACACAAGTAAAGGGTTAAAAGTTAACTACTGGAAGGATGCTACTCATATTTTGTCCTCGTTCTTAGAAATGCAATGTTGACCCTGCCTCATGCTGTTTTCATCAAATGGGCACATAACATACAGAATGGAGCCAGACAGGGCAAGATCTGGTTAGAAACTGGCAGGTGGGAGGAAGGAATCTGAAGGGGATAAATGCCACCAAATGGCAGAGAAGGCCAAGTGGCCACTGCATAGGCAAAGGAGTGGGAGGAGGTCGAATGGCATGCATTTCTGCCTGAATACCAGGAGTCAAACCCAACGCCATAGCTCTCTGCATTCACCCCTATGAAGGTCACCACCTTTGGGTAGACAAGTCCAAAGAGTCAACATCTAAAAGGCCTAACAAACTTCTGTGACACTTCCAGGTCTCCAGATGGCACTAGGCAAACCACCAACTGGCTTCCTCATTAGAAGGGAATTCCTCTGGAAAATAGACATGAGAGGCCACCTCTTGTGCAAAGAGGTTGTGAGCTTTTATGACCTCCAATTCCCACCTGGTGAGTAGTGGCCAGGTCTTCTCACCAACACCCTTTGTCCAAATATTTTGAAGAAAGTGGTGTCGAAGAATGAGCAAGCTGCAGTTTTATGTTATTAAAGTAGAAGGCCAGTTTAGTTGCTACTTTGGCTATCAACCAATAAATGGCAACAAAATATTTGGTTCACTGGAAAGATTAGAAAGGAATGATTGAAAAGGGACACCGTAAGATAGAACTATACAAGCTAAACTGTAATATGGGTTAGATGATTTTTTTTAATGTATTTTTTAATTTAAAAACCAAGAAAAAACTGGAGGTAGATTTAGAATAACAGGCTTTATGACATAAAACTGCTCAACTTAGCTCCATTATTACGTTCCTAATTACTTCAGGGTTTCCTCTGCCGTATCTTTGGGTCATCTGTGAACCTGAACAAGTGTTTTTCTCCTCTCAGATGTCCATCTCCCACCCAACTCATTCCATCTATACCCCTCTGCCCAAAGTAACTGGGTTCCTTGCCCCTTCAAATCTACTGAGTTTTATCCACCTGGGCCACTTTCTCATTTTGCCTTTCCAGGCCACTATACATGATAATTTGTTCCAGTGCAGGCAGCAGAACCTCCAAAATAGAGGGCAGTCTCATCATGCCAGCTCATTCCTTCATTTACATTGCTGACCACTGAGAAGATACTGAGTTTTTTGGAGAATGTAATTTAGCAGCTGCTTAAAACCCTTCCTGGCTCTCCAAAACCTTTATCCAAGCTCCTCAGGGTGGCATACGAGGTCCTCCATCCACCACCAAGCCTTCCTTTTACCTTTCCAGTCTTGGCTCCTTACAACTCCCACATTCCAGTTTTCTGGCATTAAACACCCTGCAGTCATCCTAACATGGCCTCAATGCTTCACACCCTCCATGTCTGCCTGGGACACCTTGATAACCACATATCCCACATCCTCATGCCAGCATCGCAGCTACCCTATCTGTGACACTTACCTACCCAGGACTGCCCTACCTTTCTGGTCTATAATTGCAGCAGACCTCTCTGACCAACTTCAGCTTAGAATCACCTTCCACGTCTCACTCTCTAGACTCTCCCTTTTCTTCACTGACCTTCAAGATGAAGTCCTGTAATCCTAGTGGCTTAGACTGAGACAATAAGAATAACCATAACATTGGCCAGCCCCACTTATATCAATTTTCCCCTGCAACCATCTCCTGCATTTTTTCCCTTTGAAATGGCTGTGAAAGTAATCATGCAAACTTTGAAAATCATTTTAAATAATCAAGTAATTTAAAATACATTTGTAAACTACACTGATTCCACATGTCCCAATTAGGCTTATTCCCCCCCCTTTCTGTTACATTGCACAGTAACAGTTTCACAAAAATAGTTCACTTGAAATCAAGAAGCTGGTTGCATAAGAGTCCCTTCTGTCCTTAGTTTTCCAACCAGACAAAAAGTGTTCATTAAAGAAATAAAAAGTAATCCAAATTTGTACCATTTGGCTAATGGGAATTGCCAAGTACAGGTGTTGACCGAGGCAGCTAATAAAATTAGAAGAACCAAGGAGGTTGGTCAGGATTTTTAAAAACTAGTCAGAAACGGAAAAACAAAACGTACAAATACACACGGAGAAATTAACCACTGATTTCAATGTGGCACAATAAAAATAATCTCTTCCATTTGTATAGAACACTGATTTTCAACGCAACTTCTGCATATATTATCTGCCTCCCAGGCTACAGAGGGTGACACTCCCATTTTACAGTTACAGTAGTCAAGACAACAGGGCCCTGAATCTTGATTACTTCTGGGCTAAACATAGGAGCACCTTTAGCTGCTCTGGTTTATCCACAAAACACGGCTATTTACTCTACCAGCTTCACAGGATGGTTGTGAGGGAACATGTGAAACTGCTTTGAAAAAGTAGTAAATGCTAAACAAATGCAAAGTATCATCAATCAGAGGATGGCAGGCAAATAGATGGTAAAGTCTGAGTATACAAAATAGGTATCCAAAAAAGTCAAAAGAATGGCAATAAAAGAAAAATCATTCCTAAGACAGACAATCTTACTCATTGGACCATTCTCTAAACTTTACGGTACATTAAAGTCCTTTTTCAAAATATAAATTTAAACCTTTTTAAATACATCATTCTAGGGGTTAGCGGACTATGGCCTGCGGGCTGTTTTTGTGAAGTTATACTGGAACACAGCCATGCTCATTAGTTTATATAGCCTACCATGGCTGCTTTGGTGCTACAATGATAGTTTCAACAGAGACTGGATGGCCCTCAAAGTCTGAAGTATTTACTATCTAGACCTTCACAGAAAGTCTGCAGACCCCTGCTTTATTTAATTGTGGACAACTATAATTAAGTTCTTCATTTGCCTGTCAATAATGGGTTATCCCTTATGCTTCGTTCATGTTTGAAAAAGGAAAGAAATAAGGAATCCAAGGGAAGTACATTTAACCTTTTATTACTTTTAAAAAATCCAAATTCAGATAAATTAACACACTAGGTTAGAACCTCAATTGTATTTGATACATTATATACTGGACTTCTATTACTAAAAAGCCAGTTGGAATATGGCCTATATGAACCAAAGAGTGTATACAAAATGGAAGTGATCATTGGCAATAATTGTTTCCTTGGAACTCTGCACCGACTGTCCATGCTCTGTGGGGACTTACAAATTCAAGTTTGATACAGTTGAAAAGCCAACTGGAGCTGCTTTTCCAAGAATGTTCTGTTGTCCTTGAAATAGAATTCCATGTTATTTCTTCCTTGCCTTAAGCTCTTGTATCTTTCAAATGACCCAAGTTGATGAACTGGAGTAAACACAAACTATGCTGCAGTTATCAATTAGCAAGCGCCTAGTTCACCAATACTTCAAAATAAACAGACTTCACAAGTTTATTTCCATTCCTAACAGTGGAATAGTAACTTAATTTTGTTCACTTTTGTCTTTGTAGATTTCTGTCTACAGCTCCAGTAAGAATGCCAAATCAGATGGCTTTTAGGAAATCCTCATAGGAGAGAACCAGAGTTGTTCCTCACACTGAATTTAAGTCTTACAAGATCTCTGCAGGTTCATATGTTAACTTTCTGATCTGGCCTACTTGTAAGTCTAGTTTATTTCTGTACACACTTCCAAATAATCTTCATAAATGTTCACTTCTCTGATTGAAATATAACACCTTGATGAAACAGTTTCATAATTATAGAATTTTAGTGAAGATATAAAACATTAATGAATACTTGTGTTTTAATACATCACTACTCCTATTTATTACATGTTCCAGTAAACCAATAGAATGAAGCACTAAGACATGGTGAAATCTAAACTTAAAACCTAGATGGAACTGCCATATAGATTACAAATGGGTCTCCCTACCACAGAATTCATATACAAAAGCCCTTCGGTATGTAGCTTTTCCTGAACAAATACATTAATACACTTGTTTTTCACATTTGTAAAAAATTCAAGGTTTTAATAACATTTCTTTGCAAGACATTTGGTATAAGGTGGTTAATAAACATTAGAAAACAAACACTATATCAAAATAGTTAAGATTTGTGAATAAACCCTAAATAAAGTGGCTTTTGGAAGAAATGGATTTTGCAGCAACCAACTTTATAAAGAGGTCCATCCACTCTCAATGGAAAACACCCAATCGTACCATTCACTAGGTTCGGATATTACCACAATATAATGAATTCTGAGAGTATGGGGTTTGATTTATGGGCAACCCCAGTACAATCTAGGAGCCCAACAGGATAAAAAATACTAAAAGAATGCTTCACCATCCCTCAGGCCAGTACATTTCCACCTTATCCTACTCTTGTATTAGGATATATGTATACAAATGTCAACTACTAATGTAGTTAAATTTCAGGAGAAGCATGCTTAAAGATACACGGGGAATGTCTAGCCTTAGTTTTTGATAGTATTATTCAAAGTGTCAGTTGAAAGAAATTAAGCAAATAATGTTAACAAACGAAAGACAGATGCACAGCATTAGTGGGGGTATGAAAATCTCACCCTTCAATTAACTTAAATAATGTTCTATTTTCTATTCTGCAACTTAGCGCTAGGGAGCTAAACTATTTGTGAATTACATCTTCTGTAAGAACAAGACACACACACACACACACACATTCAGCCCCTCTATGCAGCCAAAAACCAATACAAGCCCTTTTCTAAAAGACTTTAAAGGTGATTAATATTCATTGTAATGCTCTTAATGTATTTGGAAATTAGAAAATTATTTTTCACCACAGATTCCAAAGAACTTCAAATAAAGCTCAATTTAGTAGAAAGAATTGGTGTACCTGAAAGTATTTAACCCACACATTTTCAATAAACCCTACATCTTACCTGTAAGATTCATATCATGAGAAACAAATTTCATTTTATTAAGACAAAAGCTTACTGTCCAATTTATACTCCCATCAGACAGACTACGTACTGGTATGTTAAAAGTACTTTTGAATAAAAGTGGTGAGAAAGAAACTAAAAAAGTATTTTATATATAGTTAAAAGGTTACATAATATAAACAACTAAATATTAACTTTTAGTTTCTTTTTTAGAAGATCTTAAAGGCAAGTAAGAAGGAAGAGAAAATGGAAGTACCAATAAATTACATTTAATATATCATTTTGGCCTAAGAAGAGCAGATTTACCTACAGCTTCTAATCAAATATGTTGGATCGTATCAATCATACTTAAGAGGTAAGAAATTGTACTTTTCACCTTTTAAAGGACTTACATGTCACAATATAGGATGTGGAGTCCATCAATATATAGATGCATATTTTGAAATGAAAACATCTTGTGTAACTATTAATCACATGATTTTCATATTAAGGTTTAAATACAGAGGTGTTTTGAGTCTTTCTAAAAATACCAATATACAGTATTGTTTTAGGTGGTCATTTGCATAGCAAACTATTAAACTAGAAACTCAGTGGTTCTAGGAAACTTCATATTATGAATAGTTCCAGAAAAATGTATTCAAATCACTTCTCTTACAAAACTGTAACTTTTATTTGCTGATCCAATAGTATGTTAACCACTTTTACCCCATCTCCACTTTACACGGTACACCAACCTGAACAGATTTTGTGCCACAATTTCATTCAAAGGGTTTGTCATTCACTTTATGATTGTGCTGGATAATCTAGATATAAGCAAGTCTGGAGATTTTAAAGTATGGGTCCCCTGTATGAGAGTAGCATAGTTTGTATTTTTTTAAATGGCATTAATTTTGCCTTTTGAACAGAAAGTTATTTTCAAATTGCAAACACATCTATTTCCACAAAACAATTTGGTCAGGAAATTTTATTTGAACATTCTAAAGCAATAATGCTTTAGATGTTACTTAAGTGTCCCAGACAGGATTAACAAAATTAAATGTCTCTAAATTACAAATTTGGCTCCTGTAGGAGTCTCAGAAAATAAACCAAAGAAAACAACCCCCCTCCCAAAAGAAGTATGACACACACATTTTGAGGAAACCCCAATGTTTCATGCAATGGTAGGCAAGATGTAAAAGGCCACCCAAATCACACATTTCTACACCAATCATCATAAGAAAAAAGTACTCTGTAGTCGATTTGTACATCCAAATGCATTTGGGAATCTATACCTACGTTACATTATTTAATGTTATATACATTTATTACCCACCCCCCTTGTTTTTAACAATTTCTTATGTAAAACCTTCATTCAAACCCAAAAGATGTAAGACTAACTTGGGGGAAAAAATGATAATCGCTTTAGACATTCAGTTAAAATGTAGTTTATCTAAATCTCAAAATGTTTAATAAAAACAAGTATCTTCTCCATTTAACACTTTTGCTTTCTAACTGTACAGTAAATTGCATTGTAGAGAGTACACCTCTATCTTCAAACTGTATCTTCTTTGGATGGAATTAAGATGTAACTGTATAGTTTTAAGATAAATAAATGGGAAGTTGGTCCAACTAAGATGACAGCAGATATATTACATGCAGGATTTAATATTTTCTAATTCCCTCTTAAAAAAAAAAAAAGGATGCAGTTGGATTGGGGGGAAAAAAAAAGTCAAAAAAGAACCCAGATTCAATATATAAAAATGTCCCACAATAGGTCGACAATGGCAGTAAAAATAAGAGGAAAAAAGTAATCTTTCTGGAACATCATTTTTCAGTAACATAGAAACACTTAAGTGCCAGGAAGATTCCTATTCATGTAATTTTAGCATCCAAGTTTCCCTCTATTTATTTTATTGGAACAAATGCTTTAAATAAACTATTTGTCCTCTTCACTGAAGAGAGCTGGTCTATTTCATCTTTAATGAGCTAGTTTTTGGGAAGATTAGCCATGTACTGTAGTAATGCCTACTGCGTAAAATCCAAGCATTTGCTGTGAACAGTTGGAGAAAGCAGTCAGTAAGAACCTAGGATCAATGGAAATAGATGTTACTTTAAGCCATCGACAAAAGAGAGACCCACAAAGTACCCGGTGTGTTAAAGCCCAAATCTCTTCTTGCGTTTGTTTTTGCTGTGCGAGTTCCACCCCTATGAAAAAGAAATTGATCTGAAGTTCCAGGTTTTCTTGGGTCTCTAGTCAATTTTCACATTAGTATAGATTTTTCGGACAAAGGCACTTGTTCCCATGTAACCAATCGCTCCTGCAAAGATAAAATAAGATGTTTTGAAACAAATACATACAGAGCAGTATCCATCATTTAAAAACACTAAATACTCTATGCTCTGGAAAGTTACTCTTTTTTAAAGGTAGTATCTTTATTTTAGTATTCTCTCTGAACTTACTAAAACTGTATCATTTGATTTGCAAATCACCTGATACCATAATACACCGAGTCTGACCATCATGCACCACATGTAATCAAGCAGCAATTATTTCTTGTATAATCAGTAACTACGGAATTAAAATACATCCCTTATAAAGCAAGAATAATTTCATAATGGCGAAAGGTTGTTAAATGAAAAAACATGCCTTCTTTGATTTGAAGATATATTATTCTAGTTCATCAAAGCAAAAATCAATATATCTTCCCAAAATCCAATAGATAAAAGTAAGAAGGGACGGGGGATTCTCTTAAGGAAGGACAGGGAACCATGTCCCAATAGCAGCTGAAGCTCTAGAGAAGAGGCATTTTCTGACAGCTTCTTTTTTATGTTTAAGTTGTAGCTGTGTAGTTGGTAGAAGGGATGATGTATTTGCGGGAATTGACAGGAGAGAGATGTAAGTGGGTCAGAAGTTTTGAAATGTTGTTTTTTAATAATTAGCCTCAACTAGAGCTTAAAACACCAGAAATCAGGGATATTTGTTTGTTTTGTTAAATATTTACCTCCTGTGTTTAAAATAATGCCTGGCATATAAGATACTTGGTAAATATTTGTTGAATGAATGAATGAATGAATGAATGAATGAATGAATGAACTGGATGGTTCTTTATTGCAAATATAGGTTGGTGCACAAGTATTTGCAGCTTTACAATTACTTTTGCAGCAACCTACTAACGGCTCTTTAGAACAATGCATTTGGTTATTGAACTGTCAGAGAAAAAATCTACATTGGTCTTAGGAATATATGAGGTAGCCCAATATTATTGAAAGCTTAAAAGAAAACCTTCCATTAATTAACAATGGCAAGTGCACAACAAATGCCTAATTAGTCACCCTTGAACTAACTTTTATTCACCAAACTGGTGAATGAAAGGCAAGAAACAAGCATCTTTCCTGTTTCTCCTATATATGAACTATACCCCAAGGCTACCAACTGGTTGATGAAAGGAAGGTTATCCTTATGTAAGTATTCCAGCTAACAAATATAAAAGAAACAATAGAATTAGACTAGTGTAACCACTAATGAATTATTTGAGCTAGGCAATAACTATCAATGGCTGCTAACTTCACATAGAAATAGAACCAGAAATTATGTGCTCCCCTGATAAAAGCTTACAAACCACCTGTTAAACATTCTTGGACAAGTATTCTTGAGTATGATCAAGCCTACAGATCCAACTACACTTGGAGAAACTTTAAATGACACTTCAACAATATAATCAGCAAAATCCAGAGTGTGGAAAACTCCACAGAAATTTTTTAAGTTTTAAAAATAAATCGCAAGTGAGAGAGAGAACATCTATAGATTAAAAGAGCCTTAAGAGACATTTTAGCCAAGCAATTCATGAACCTTAATTGATCTCAATGTAAATAAACTATATTTAAAAAGAAGTCATTACAAGTGTGGTAAATTTGAACACTAACTGAATTATTCCATCACATCAAGAAATTATATTTATCTTTCAGGGAGGGACATATACTAAAATATTTACAGTTGAAATGACATAAGGTCTAAGATTCATGTCAGAATAAAAGGGGGGATACAAATTGGGGATATAAATAAAACAAGATAGGCCATGAGTTGATAATTACTGACACTGACATGGGGACTCACTATATATAGTATTGTCCCTATTTTTGTATATATTTGAAAGTTTCCCTTTATTAAATATTAAAATACAAAAAAAACACAAAATGACAAAGCAACACTATTTGCATTTATTTTTGCAATGACTAGTCATTTCTTTTATAATAGGAAATAACGATATTACATTTTAAAATATTAATAATGCATTTTAAAATAGTTACAATACAATTCTCTACAGGGTAAGAGAAAAATCACTCAATTTTGTGAAAATATACCTGAATCCTTACGGCATGAAAAGATGTAAAAAATTTTAATTAGCATTGAAAATTTTAATGGTATAATACTAGAGCCAAACCAAATCCAATTTTCCAGATGTACAAAACATTGTTCCCTTTGAGCAGAAATATGCTTAAAATCAAAACAGTATCAACCTAGAGAATCATTTTTCCTAATCTTTTTTTTTTTTTTTTTTTTTTTTTGGAGACATAGTCTCGCTCTGTCGCCCAGGCTGAAGTGCAGTGGCGCGATCTCGGCTCAATGCAAGCTCCACCTCCCATGTTCACGCCATTCTCCTGCCTCAGGCTCCCAAGTAGCTGGGACTACAGGCACCCACAACCACACCTAGCTAATCTTTTATATTTTTTAGTAGAGATGGGGTTTCACCGTGTTAGCCAGGATGGTCTTCATCTCCTGCCCTCATGATCTTCCTGCCTCGGCCTCCTCAAAGTGCTGGGATTACAGGCGTGAGTCACTGTGCCCGGCCGCATTTTTCCTAATCTTATGAATACCTCAAGAATAAACTTACAAGGGCATGACTTCATAAAAAGAGAATACTGAATATGCCCTCTAGAAAAGTAAATATTTTAGGAATAACAGAAGTGCACTATTAAACTTAATTCCTCAAAACAAAAATGCTAGGCTCATAATATCCCACCTTAACGTAGTCATTTTTTCCTACATTTAAAAAAATCAACAAATATTTTTGTTCTAATTACTGACTTAAGCATTTTAGCAACATAAATTGATGGATATAATTTTTGTATTATGATGACATTCTAATCACTTCCAGTCTAAACAGCTTCTCCCTACCTGCCCCTGAAAACTGAAGCACTGAAAGCATATAAACCCATTAAAGAATAAATGCTGGGACATTGCCAGAACAGCAGGGAACTGTAAATGTGCCAAGATTTTCAGGCAGCAAGATGAAATTTCAGCAGGAAAAGCACTCAAAAAATTTAGCTACATTTTCTTTGTAAATGTCAAGACATTGCCTCTCTGGGTCTTCCTAAGATCACTTATAGAAAAAGTCAAGAAAATTTTTTTTAACCCTCTGCCGAATCGATTCTATACCTCACTGAATGTTGGTGATAATCAGGAAAAATCAGATAAAATAAAGAGGAGTCCAGTGAACAATACTCTGAAGAAAGGATGGCCAATAATACTATAGAAACCTTCTGACTGCCCAAGAATAGGGATGTTTCCACATGACACAATCTAGTTTTAACCTTCAGTCCCTCTCATCTTTCCCTCAAAGTTGGTTACTAATTGTCACAGGGAATGGCTATCACAGTAGCTATAAATAAAACGTGACTATAACATAGAGAATGATCTTTCCTTGTGGAATGTTTCACTACTTTACAGACAATCTCATTTGTGTGTGCGCACACATGTGATCACATACATAGTGTATATGAATTGAACAGGCTCTTTTGATGGAGAAACAAAGCAATCTTGGTACCCCAAATGTGTCCATAAATGTCACACCAAGACCTAGCTTTTAATAAGATTATCATATCTTATATATATATATCTTATATAGCCAAAGATGGAATTATCAAATACACACATATATACATAAACAGCCAATGGCAAATAACAGAAAAAGGAGGAAAAGTATCCACTCTCTGGAAATGTTACCACCGTGATAAGTCCCTCAGACTTACATCATTCCTACAAAGTAACTAAGGGACCAGTCTCATTTATCAAGTAAAACACATCATTTCTACGAAGTAATTAAGGGACCAGTCTCATTTATCAAGTAACACTGAACCCGAAAAAAAGTGAGTTACTTGTATGAGTTTCTGTTAAGGTACCTCTGCCTGGACTTGGTGTCATAAAGTTGTTCTGAGACGAAAACACAAGGTGTGGAATCCCACAGAGACTGTGCAGAAACACAGACACAATTCCAGAGCAGAAGGAAGCACAAGGACTTCTAGGCTTCATCAATAGCAGCAGCAAGTACCCCTCACTGAGCATCTACCAGTCACCTGATGTTTATCCACATTTAATCACTGAATTCTCTTTACAGCCCTATGAGGTAAGTATTATTTCTATTTTGCAAATGAGTAAAGTTGAGGAAGAAAGGTTAAATAATTTGGCCAGAGTAACAGGGCTATTAAGTGGGGAATTCACACCCAGAACAGACTGACCCCAAAAGGCCAGATCTTTCCATACCTCACCATGTAAATGGCTATCCTTACTACCTAATAACAGTCCCAGCACTACACTTGGTGCTTTACACACATGACACTATTCCTCACAACTACTCTGAAAGATATGCCCATTTTACTGATAAAAATGAGACCTAGAAAGGTTAATGTGACCTCCATGGCCACAAAAAAAGCTGGGCAACAGCATGGACATTTATTTCAGTGTTTTCAGGCTCTCATACTTATGCCTTTCCCATTTATCATACTGTTTCCTAAAGTTCTTTATTTTCTTGCTATTTCACACATTCTAGAGACTCTATCATATGGTGAAAACTATTACCTCTTCCTTTTAATAGATGATTATGATAGATCCATAAATAGTGGTTTTATCCCCACTTTACAAAAACTTAGAGAGCTTTGGGAACTAGATCAAGGTGGAAAGCATACATATGGTACAGCCAGAACTTAAGTCCAGTCTGTAGATACCCAAGTATGCAATCATAACAAGTAAACTGTGCTGTCTCATAGGTATCTCCTGGTTTCTCCAAGAATAGTCTGAGAAGTTTCCAAACAGGAATCATTCAGGCAACACCTTAACATGCCTACATCATGATCTTCCATTGAACTTAGGCTTTAAAAAATGCCAATTCTCAAACCAGGCACAGTGGCAGGTGCCTGTAGTCCCAGCTAGTTCAGAAGCTGAGTCTCTAAAAAAAATAAATAAAATGAAAAAGCCAATTCTCAAAATGAATGAAAAACTAACTGTGGTATGAAATTCTGAGCTATATAGAATTACTAGAATTTCTATAAAAATAGAAATTAATAAGGTAATAAATTATGTTGTGGGGAAGAGTCAAAAGAACTGAAATCAGACTCAGGTTTATTTTGGTGTTTCTGATCAAACAACAGAATTTCTTAATTTCCATTTACTGTATTTTTCTGATTCAGAGAAACTCAGATTTACTCATGATGTTCAAAGAATTTCAGAACTTACCACACATTATCCCCAAGGCTGTGCTAAATACCGCCATATATCCAAAGTAAAATGATGTCTGAAATAAGCCATACATCCTGAAATAAAACAAAATATATATAGGATATCCATTTTTACTTTTAACATAAGGCCTTAAATATTAGTATTTAAAGGACAAATTTAGTTTCCTAAGTAAAAAGTGAAAAAATGTCTCCACTTACTTTGTTTTGAAAAAATAGTAGTAAAAGGAATACATGTAAACATAGATTGCAGTTGATGCAGCAGAGAGAAAACTTGTCCATTGCCTGGTGTGGGGAGGGGGAGAGAAGATAACTCTTTTGAATCAATGGCACTAAAACAAAGATTTTAAAGCAAATAATTTAATAAAACATCCTTTAAAGTCCTTTAAAACGTATTTAAAAAACAAATGCATAGACATGGTATTTAAATTTATTAACAAGGAGAACATCTAAGAATTAGAAAGTTCGATCTTGAATTTTGTCCGATTCCCTATTACCAGTGACCATAAATACACCATTTCCTTTTCCAGATCTAAGTCTCCTTGTGTTTAGAATGGAGCAATGCTTCTCATAAAACTCTTTTCATATCAAACACTTTGTAAAACACATGTCTAACATAGAACTCCATTAATACATTAAAAATTTGATATTATTTTTTCTCTAAAATATGTATCATTTTTATAACTGGAAAAAAAATCCCTATGTTATTTTAAGTAACAAAATTTCTATACAGCTCTTACTCCACTTGATAGATTTCAAAGGAAATCTTATTTTAAAATATTATGGTTCCCCAAATTTCTTTCCACAAATAGGTACTTACCACCTGTAATCTTCTGCATTTAGTAGAAAATATGTGCACACAATAGTCACACAGACAGTCACAATGCACAGGATAACCAGCACCAGCATCATGAAGCCATAGACATAATAGATCTTATATGCCCAGAAAGATGTGAAGATGAAATACCTAAGTAATGCAATAAAGACACAGGTTTCCAGTCTTTATTCTTAAAGCTCACTCTGCTCTTTCTAGAAGTCTCACATTTCAGTTCTCATTTTTTTCTCACTTAATGATTTTCTTTCAAGTATCTTCCAACAGTTTCTCTTACCATGTCTTCATCAATTAAATCCACTAGAATTCTCTCAAAAAATTTCTTGGATAATCTTTGAAAAACAGATTATTCAGTAGGGCATTCACCTCTACACAAACTGAATAAAACAGAAGCTTAGAGAAGTATAATGTAGAAAAGAACAAATGAAAATAGCTAAAAAATCCGTATTTGTATCCATATTGTTTTGTAGATACAACACAATTCAAGCAATGTAGTTTGTATTTTATTAAATAGAAAATATAATACTCTATTAAATAGAAAAATAAGTTAGAGCAATAATGTGTAAAATTAGGAAAAGCAAGCCTAAAGAAGATTCACACTGTCTTCAGAGGACAGCAAGTGAAAGGGCTTTAAGATTTTTAATTAAGAAAAAGATCTTTAACTCTAATCCATTACCAAGTCATCATTAAATTACAATACAGCCTTTCAGCCTCTTTTCTTTTTCTTGTTGCCCAGGCTGAAGTGCAGTGGTGCAATCTCAGCTCACTGCAACCTCCACCTCCCACGTTCAAGCGATTCTCCTGCCTCAGCCTCCTGAGTAGCTGGGATTACAGGCACACACCAATACGTCCAGCTAATTTTTTGTATTTTTAGTAGAGACGGGGTTTCATCATGTTGGCCGGGCTGGTCTCGAACTCCTGACCTCAGGTGATCCATCCGCCTCAGCCTCTCCATCATTCATTCTTTCAACAAATATTTACAGAGCCCCTACCATGTATCACGAAAGCAGTGAGAAAAGCAGTAGACAACAAAGTCTCTCTACCTTCAAGAAGACTACTAGCTAGTTGGGAAACACCAGTAAAGACTATGATACACTGTGATATGTGCTACATGAATGCACATAAGGGGTTATCTTCCCATTGTGGCTGAATGGGGCTTTATAGGGGGAAAAGAATCAGATAAGGAATGCGGAGGGTAAGGAGAGCTAGAAGAATGTTCCAGGTATGCCAGGCATGGTGACTCACACCTATAATCCTAGCACTTTGGGAGGCTGAGGCAGATGGATCACCTGAGGTTGGGAGTTTGAGACCAGCTTGATCAACATGGTAAAATCCTGTCTCTACTAAAAATACAAAATTAGCTGGGCATGGTGGCACACGCCTCCCCAACTACTCGGGAGGCTAAGGCAATGTAATCGCTTGAACCCGGGAGGTGGAGGTTGCAGTGAGCCGAGGTAGTGCCACTGCACTCCAGCCTGGGCAACAAACGAAACTGTTTCAAAAAAAAAAAAAAAAAAGAATGTTCCAGGCACAGGAGCAGCAAAAGCAAAAGTGAGTAAATAAAGGGGATCCACTGCATTTTGAAAAACTAAAAGTAATTCAGTATGGCTAAAACTTTAAATGAAGGGGAAAGAACTAAGAAATGAAGTTGGAGAAGTGAACAGGACCAGTTCTTAGGTTATTAAGACCCTTAATAGCCATGTTATGGAGTTGGGACCTCACCTCAATTAAAATAAGAAGTGTTAAGTAAAGAAATGACATGACACCTTAAAAAGACCACTTTGGCTACCAGGAGGAGAATGGGTTTGAGGGTGGACAAAACAGAAGTTGAAGAAACAGTAGAGAAACTATCTAGTGGAACACAGTGCCCGGAGAAACACAAAGACATGTGGTTCAGAAATACTGGGGACAGGGGTAGAAAGGAAAAAGTAGTCACAGGTCAAGTATGGGTGAAGGCACTAAACTAAAGAAGAAGTTCCTGAACCGACTATAATAAACCACGAGTTACAGAGACACACACTCCAACTCCTAAGGTACTAATGCCCACAGCATATGCAGAACTCGTAAGTGACAACGAAGAGTTGTTCCATATCTACTTATGTCAGTTGTACCTGTTAGTACAATTAGACTAAATTGAATAAATTAAATGTTACATAAACCAATAAACATCAGAGTAAAAAGGATGCGTGGTTACTATAAAAATTATGTTGAATGCTTTGGAAAGATTTGATAAGGTGAGTCCCTTTAAAAAAGTTATAAAATTCGATGTGATTGAGACGGCTATAGACTGGGGGACAAATGTACAAATCTAGAAGGATTCTGCACTTAGAATGCTTCAGATAGGACCTTATGTTCTTGCTTCACTTTAAAAAGGATGGAAAACACAGAATCTGTATTACGAATGTCAAAGAAAAAAAAATGAAAAAATTCCAATGAAGAAAAAGACTGTGACTCTATATTTAAAAAAAAAAAAAAAATCAGTGAAGGATGTACATTTACTTGTCTTAAAATATTATGTATGTATCTTTTTAAATAATACTCTTACATGAGTCATTGTTTTCAATTAACCAACTACCAAATCCAATTACGTCTGTTAAGAAAACTCCTACCATACAGGAGACAATCCGCAGTGGGGCATCTGGAAACACGTAAGGCTATTTTAAGTTGTCACAATAACTGGTATTTAGTGGACAGGAGCCAAGGGTGTATAGCTGCAATACCTGAGAAAGCCCCATACGGTGAACTGTCTTGCCTAAAATAACCAGAGCATTCCCATCAGGGGGCACTGGGACACAGACTAAGAACAGAAAGGCTTTTTTATTTTGCAATGATGACAAAGGATGCAGATGTAAAGCACAGTAAGTGGCATAAGGTGGCATACCTCTCACCTCCAAATACATACACACTTCCTAGCACTCCTGCAGGCCTCTATGGAAGGAACCTAGGAAACGACTATGCATCAAAAGATGTCAGGACCTAGACGGAATAGTAGGTAATGGTTTACCTAGTTCCCTAGATCCTCAGAAATATTTTAAAAATACAATAAAAACCAGGAATTCCTTAAATCATGCCTATGATCGAAGGCTGGTCTACCATTCTTTAACACATAGCTTTGATTTCTTTTTTTTTTTTTTGAGACGGAGTCTCGCTCTGTCACCCCGGCTGGAGGCAGTGGCGCGATCTCGGCTCACTGCAAGCTCCGCCTCCTGGGTTCACGCCATTCTCCTGCCTCAGCCTCCCGAGTAGCTGGGACTACAGGCACCCGCCACCACACCCGGCTAATTATTTTTTGCATTTTTTTTTTTTAGTAGAGACGGGGTTTCACTGTGTTAGCCAAGATGGTCTCGATCTCCTGACCTCGTGATCTGCCCACCTCCGCCTCCCAAAGTGCTGGGATTACAGGTGTGAGCCACTGCGCCCGGCAACACATAGCTTTGATTTCTAAGATTTCCTCTTAGGTGAGGGAGGTCTAGAATACAATACAAAAAGGTATAAACATCACCTGAATATTTAAGAACACAGTCAACAGCTACCTTTATATAGCCTATTAGACCCCTTTCTGGAATCATGGAATTAACAGACTATTAGATGTTCTCCCAACTGATGACTTTCCATGTTCCCTAACTCCTAAATAGTCTTACTATAATCAAATCCCTCAAAACATAAATACATTATCAAAACTTACATTTCAATAAAGATTGAACCAAAAGGTAAAATTCCACCCAGGCAAACAATAACTGCAGGCTCCATGAACCTGGAAAATATTAAAATTAATAGTAAACTTCTAGTATGATTTCCATATTACATAAACACTGATAACAGAAAGCAGGTACTTGACACTTAAAATCATCTCTGAAGGATAGAAACAAACCAGTAAAATGAAAAGCCAAAACCAAAAGAAGCACAATATATAGGTGGGACTTCAATTTAGCCACAGGTTATAATCAATATTCTTTCTGCATTAAAGGCTGAGACAAGTATATGGAGAACAAAAATTACTGACACTGGCAAAACTTGCAAAAGTCTCTAAGTGTTCCCTCTGGTTCTACTAGACTTCCATAACTTCTCAGAACCCTATAGGCATTTATTCACAAAAAGCCAAAGGGAAAGAAAGTGAGAGTCGAGAGACCTCCATTTGAAATAATGTTTCCCAAATTGTGGCCTTGTCATCTCTTTGCTCACTCTCTCCTTGGTTCTATAATTCCTTTTCCTAAAAATTATGCAATTAAGGTATTATGAGTTCTTATTTATAATGGCACCAAAGAAATAAAAAATAAAATTTGAAATTCATTCATTCATTCAACAAACATTTACTGACTGTAATGGGTAATTCCCCACCTGGATGCCTTCTTCGTCTCCTATTGCTCTCCTGAAAGCACTGGCTCAAATGTTCTCCCTTTAAAACCTTTGCTGAGTCTCCCAGGAAGAGGTGGGTCCTTCTCTCATTCTTCCACTGCCTCTTGAACATATCTCCACCACACTACTTACCACACTATACTGTAACTGTCCAATTCCAAATACATATGTGTACATATATATAAAAAACCTCACTAGATTATAAACCATGGCAGGCAGAAGCTATTCATTCAGGTATTTCCAGTGCCTAGCACAATACCTGGCACAAAAAAGATTCTAAACTAATAACTATGAAATTAACAAACTAAAAAACTGAGAAAAAAATTTTAAAATTTGAGAGCTGAAAAAAAACTTAAAAATCATTTAATGTAGTCTTCTTTCATTACTTTACAGGAAGCCAAGACTCACTGAAGTTAAAAGTGATCTGCCCAAGGTGACACAGTCAATGAGAGGCAGATCTAGTATTCAGATTTAGGTTCCCATGATTATACTCCCCAAAACAGAGACACACACAAGCCTTCCTATACCTAAATGCAAAGCATCTTTGGTGAGGAAGATCTCACCAGACCTCCTCTCCTTCACTAGCCCTAGTGACTTAGAGGAACTTTTGTGACTTCTGACTATGATTTCCCTTTAACCTTACCCTTCCTAGTAAGGATACTGATGGGTCCTAACAGTCTAATACTGATTTACGGAAAAAAAAAAAAATTACTTTAAAAAATAAACTACAAAACTTCTAACCAAAGTCTCTCATAAGCACCAATCTAAGGAAAGAAAAGAATGTGGCCAATTCAAACTATAGGGGCTATTTTATTCATCCTCCATTTCTATAAATGTCTACATGCTTCCGGTCTAGAAAGGACAGAGCAAAATTATCACCTATTTGTATAAGCACCTGAATATGCTATATTTATAATCTGGTAAAATATCTAGGGACAGAGACTTAATATATATACATACATACAGTACTAAAATATCTGGAAAGATAATAAATATTTCAGGTTCTGCAGGTGATAGCATCTCTGACATAACTACTGATCTGCCAGCTCTGATGCTGTACTATAAAAGCAGCCACAGGTAATTCATAAACAAATCGGCACGGCTGAATTCCAACAAAACTTTATTGACAAAAATAGGCAGCAGACTAGATTTGGCCTGCAGGATTAGTAAAACTGCAGCTTTAGTTCACACCCACCTCTACACCGTAGGAAAGCATTTGACTTAACTGTAAATGGCACAATATTCAGAAAGTGGAATAAGGGTACAATTTATTATTACTCCTAACAATGTAGGTTAAAGGAAACAGTAAAATGAACTCCTTAGGCTCAAACTTAAGATTGTCATTCTCATAAATACATGCCAATTCTGAAGTTACATGTACACAACAGCCTTAAGAACTTATATATTGTGTGAAACAATCGCATAAGATTTAGCATTCTCTTTACCATTTTTTCTCCGGTATAGGACGAGGCACAGCATTGACACGACAAGGAAAGTTGGGCTGACCTGACAGATTTCGGCCAAGTATTGTACCAACAAGATTTAGAGGAAGAATAACAAAAAAACAGATGCAACAAACGGCCACCTGTAAATTAAATAAAAATGTGTGATTACTCAGAGAACAGTAACATTAATAAAAACAAAAGAGACACAATTTAAACACAATTTGATCACAAAAGAAAATGTTTAAGTTCAATATGGGCTAAAATTGTGCAAGAAGTACACTAATGAAAACAGAAAAAGGTATGCTTTAAAATATTAGAACTAAACTAAATACAAGTTGAACTAGTTCTTATCCAATTTAGTTTACCACTTTTTCCTATTCTCCCACACTATCTCTGCCATAGTCCTTTTTTCTCCTCTTTCACTCTCAGCTGTCATGGTTTTTTAAACATATTTATCCATTGTCTTTCATTATTATAACCAACTTACTTATCTGGCTACACTTTTTGAGCTCGTAATATGCACTTAGAGCTTTATATGTGTTATTTCTTTATTTTACAGATGAAGGAAAGGGGACTCAGAGAAGGATAAGTAACTTCCCATAATCTCATAGCTAGTGGAGAGCCAGACCAAAATTTCAACTCAAATCTGCCAGCCTCGAAGCCCATGCTCTTTTCTATTCTACACTGCCTTGGAATCCTAATAGAAGTAGATCACTATCTACGTGTTATTAGTAAAATAGTACAAATATTTTTCTGCCTATTAGTAGTGCAAAGTCTAAAATTATAGAGAAGACCATACAAAGATTCTAGAACCAAAGTGGCCAATTAGAAACATTTATTTTTGTGACATTTTTCTTTATAAAATCAGCTCTTTTCTGGTGAACGATCTAATTAAGATCACTTCACTCTGACCTTCTGTAAAATGGAGTAGAACTGAATCACCTCTAAGATCTCTTTAAATTACATATTTTAGGTTATAATAAAAAGTAAAAGTGAGAGAAAAATTGAATGAAACATGTGAAGACACTGAGAGAAATGAAGAGGGTAGGAAATCCATAGTGATTGCACAAGAAGGAAAGATCTCTTTGAACCAATATTAGTAAAAATTCTTCATTAGATCCTTTTGTGTGTGCATATGTGTTTTTAAACAAGCCAAAGAGTATTGTCATCTCCTTTTCAGATACAACATAAATGTGTCAGAGTTATAGAGCTCCATAATACCATTTTAAACATCAGACTCAGGAACCCAATTTATCTGTGTTTCAGTTTAGGCCTAAGCCTATGAATAATATGAATTTATGCTCATATTATATTATGTGAAATGTGAAAAATAAGCAGGTGTTTTTAAGATAGTTTAAGTCTTATGTTATGAATTTTACATATGTCATAAATATGGGGAGTGATAAATTCCATCTCAATTTTTGCTTTTACTTTCTTAATAACTACAAGACTCATAAACCTTAACACACTGTAATCAAGACCTATGTATTTTTTCCTTAGTTTGCCAGAACTCTAATTTGAAATAAGAATTAAAGACAAAATTCTTTCTAGGAAGAAAACATTCCTAGACCATGTAGAATTATATGATCTAGAAGAACGGTTTTCAAGCTGTTCCAAAGAATTCTCAGGTCCTACTGAAGAGCTTCCGGGATTCCACAAGCATTTGATTTGAATATACTTTTGAAAATAGTTTCTTTTTAAAATACTTTTAATTGTAATAAGATACATACAGATCAAAGGAGTTTTATACCAAATAGCAGTACACTGGAGAGATCATAGCCAGGTTAACTCATTTTCACGCAAACCTCAGAATAAAGTTTCTCCTGCTTATCTCTGTGTATATACTGAACTGAATGAATTTTGTCACTGATTGGGAAGCCTTGTAATACTATATTGGTCTTTTATTCTATCTCCTTCGCCCCATCCCAATTAAGGCCTGCACATATTTGTTCACTAAAAATTGTATAAGCAAAAGTACTATTACAGCACAATGTGTGTGACACAATTGAGTGGCAGCTAAAGTGAGGGCACATCTTGCCTTCAGTGCACATAATAGTCAATAAAGGAACCTATAGTCTCAAAAAGACATTAGCAATTGCTTAGTATTTGTCAATATTTTCTCTTTCCTTGTCCAACTCTTTAATATATGATTAAAAATGTGAGCAGTTTGTTAGAAATAGTGATTAAGCTGTGAAACCAGTTCCCCACTCCTTTATGATCAAGTTCTGGATGAAGTTACTTGAAAAATACTCCAAGATTACAAGGCAAGCTGTTTAAAAAAAAAAAAAAAAAATCACATGGAATGAACTCACTTGTGAAGAAAGAATTTTTCTCAATACTGATAACTAAATAAATTGGGTGCTGAAGATAAGTAATAGCTTACTTTATTCATACCCCTTGATATTAGATTTGTATCCGTCACAACTTTACTGCTCTTGTTAAACTTAGAGTGTTAAAAATACTTAATTTGCAAAATATACCTATAATAATAAAATCATGCTTGTATCTGTTTTCCATCTGGGCTTCCACATTATTTAGGAACACAATTTAGCAGCTAAGAGGGTCTAATATATTGGTGAAAACCCTGGAACTCAAATTAATATGGGGCTCTCCTCTATTCCCCTAGTCACTGTTCAGAGGAGAGTGAAAGCAGGCAGTGGGGAGAAGAAAGATTTACTCCATGCTGAGGGCCTCCCTTATCTACAACAAGAACAAGTTAGAAATAAGTACTGCCTCTTGGTACTTAATACCCCAAAGATCTACATACTGATCACATCTTCTCAATCTTAGACATAAACCAAGAATGTGGCTATTACTTATTCTATCTTTGCTTCCAGACTGGCCTACAGGTCAATATCTCTCATAAACTTAGATGTAAAAAACAAATTTTAGCAAATGTAATCTAACAATATATAAAACAAAGAATATATCATGACAAAGTGAAGTTCATCAAACGAATGCAAGACTGATTAAAGATTAGAAAATTAATGCTATTCACCATATTATCAGAATTAAAAAAGAAAAATCACAGATCATCTCAAAAGATGCAGAAAAATGCTGCTCTAAGATCCAACACTCATTCAAAATTAAAAAAAAAAAAAACTTGCAGCAAACTGCAAATAGAAGGGAACTTACAAGCTGATGAAGGGCATCTACCAAAAAAAAAAAAGCTATTATTTTAATTCACAGCATAAGACTAAATGTCTTCCTCCCAAGATTGGGAACAAAGAAAGGACGTCTGTTGTTCTATTCAACATTATACTGGAGGTTTTAACCAGTGCAATCAGACAACAAAAAGAAATAACAGACATACAGACCAAAAAAGAGAAGTGAAACTGTCTTTGTTTAAATAATTTGATAATCTATTTTTTTAAATAACACTATGCACCCACAAAAATTTAAAATAATTAAAAAAAATTTTTAATCTATGTAAAAAACTAAAGTAAAGAAACTAGAATAAGTGAATTTAGCAGGGTTGTAGGATACAAAGCCAATATCTCAAAAACTGTTTTCCTACATATAGTCAACACTCAAAAATAGGGTATAAACTGTTCAAGTCCACTTATAAGTGGATTTTCTTCTGCCTCTGCCACCCCTGAGACAGCATCCTTGAGACACCCCTCCCTCTTCTTCCTCAGTCTACTCAATGTGAAGATGATGAAAATGAAGATCTTTATTATGATCCACGTCAACTTAAAGAATAGCAAATATATTTTTATCTTCCTTATGATTTTCTCTTTTTCTTTTTAAGAGACAGGGTCTCACTACGTTGTCCAGGCTGAAATGCAGAGAGGGCACAATCATAGAGCACTAGAGCCTCAACTCCTGGGCTTAAGTGATCCTTCTGCCTTAGCCTCCTGAATAGCTGGGATTACAGGCACAAACCACACACCCAGCTAACCTTATGATTTTCTTAATAATATTTTCTTTTCCCTAGCTTACTTTATTGTAAGAATGCAGTATATAATACATATACAAAATACATGTTCATCAGTGAGGCTTCTAGTCAACAGTAGGTTTATTCGTAGTTAAGGTTTTGGGGAGGGTCAAAAGTTACATGCAGATTTTCAGCTGTACGGGCAGGGGGTAAGGGTCAGCACCCCAACCCTCATATTGCCCAAAAGTCAACTGTACGCTCATGTGCAACATAACAATTTTTTTTGGTCAATGATGGACCACATATCTGACATTGGTCCCATAAGATTATAAGACTGTATTTTTACTGTACCTTTTCTACGTTTACAGACACAAACACTTACCACTGTGTTACAACTGCCTACAATATTCAGTACAATAATATGCTGTACAGGTCTGTAGCTTTGTAAGATTAGGCTATAACATACAGACTAGGTGTGTAGGAGGCTATACCATCTAGGTTTGTGTAAGTGCCCTCTGGAATGTTCACACAATGAAAAAATTGTGAACCAACTCACTTCCCAGAACATATCCCTGGCATTAAATGATGCATGATTGTACTAGCAATAAACAAACAGAATTTGAAATTTTAAAATGGCCGGGCGTGGTGGGTCATGCCTGTAATCCCAGCACTCTGGGAGGCCGAGGCAGGCGGATCACCTAAGGTCAGGAGTTCGAGGCTAGCCTGACCAACATGATGAAAGCCTGTCTCTACAAAAATACAAAAATTAGCTGGCTATGGTGATGCACACCTGTAATCCTAGCTACTAGGGAGGTTGAGGTAGGAGAATCGCTTGAACCCGGGAGGTGGAGGTTGCAGTGAGCCAAGATTGTGCCAGTGCACTTCAGCCTGGGCAACAGAGCAAGACTCCGTCTCAAAAAAAAAAAAAAAGACAGAAAGAAAAAAAAAGAAATTTAAAAAATATCATTCACCAACAGAATAATATGAAATACTTGAGAATAAATTCAACAAAAGATGGACAAAACCTGAACACTAAAATCTATGAAACGTTGCTGAGAAAAATTAAATATATCTAAATAAGTTGAGAGATATCCTGTGCTCATTAATCAAAAGACTCAATAATGTTAAGATGTCAATTCTTCCCAAACTGTGCTACAGATTCAATGTAATCACAATCAAAACCCCAGAAGACTTTTTATAGAAACTGACAAGCTGATTCTAAACTTTATATGGAAATGCAAAGAATATTAGAAAAGCCAAAACAACTTTGAAAAAGAAGAATTGATTTCAGGACTTAAAAAGCTATAGTAATCAAGACAGTGTAGTATGAGCATTAAAAACAAGACAAATTGAAATAGAACAAATCGAAATGAAACAAGAGAAAATTCAGCAATAAAAATCCACACATATATGGTGAATTGGTTATCAACAAAGGTGCCAAGGCAACTCAACAGAGAAAGGATAATCTTTTCAATAAATGGTGCTGGAACAACTGACCAGTCGTACATAAAACAAAACAAAACCCCTCTGACCCTTAACTCATACTATACACAAAATTAGCCAAAAATGGATCCTAGACCTAAACTTAAGAGCTAAAACTGTAAAATTTCTAGAAGACAACATATAAGGAAAGCTTGGTGATGTCTGGTTTGGCAAAAGACTTCTTAAATGGAATAGAAAAAGTGCAAAGCATAAAATTAAAAAACAACAACAATAAATTAGACTTTAAAATTAGTAACTTTGCCCTTCAAAAAATACTCTTTAGATTATGAAAAGACAACTCACAAAATAGGAGTACTTACAAAATACATATAAGACAAAGGACTTGTATTTACAATATGTTAAGGAACCCTTATCACTCAATAAAACAAACAATCTATTAAAATAGGCAAAAGATCTGAACATTCATTAAAGAAGATATACAGATGGCAAAAAAAAAAAGGCAAATAAAAAGATCTTCAACATGATTACTCATTAGGAAATGCTAATTAAAACTGAAAGACACTACTATACACTCACTAGAATAGCTAAACTTAAAAAGACTGACTCTATCAAGTGCTGGCAGTGATGTGGAACAAGTGGAATTTTCAAAGAATGCTGATAGAAATGTAAAATGTCAAAACTATTTGGGAAAAGTTTAGCAGTTTCTTGAAAACCTGAACTATCATATGACCCAGGCATTCTACTCCTAGGTATTTATCCAAGAGAAATGAAAATGTAATTCCACAGAAAGACCTGCACATAAATACTCACAGTAACTTGATTTGCAATAGCAAAAAAAACTAGTAAATTACTGGGTAAATGGATAAATTGTGGTATATCCATGCAACTGAATACTATTGGGCAATACAAAGAACAAATTATTAATAAATGCCTGTAATCCCAGCACTTTGGAGGCCAAGATGGGTGGATCACCTGAGGTCAGGAGTTCAAGACCTGTCTGGCCAACATGGTGAACTCTGTTTCTACCAAAAATACAAAAATTAGGCAGGCATGGTGGTGCTTGCCTGTAGTCCCAGCCACTAGGGAGGCTGAGGCAGGAGGACTGCTTGAACCCCAGGGGCAGAGGTTGCAGTGAGCCAAGAGCACATCACTGCACTCTAGCCTGGGCGACAGAGCAAGACCCAGGCTCAAAATAAATAAATAAATAGATAAATAAATAAAATGCAACATCAATAAATCTCAAAATAACTTTTATGAGTGAAACAAAAAAGAATATATACTGTATGAGCTACCATTCAAAGGAAATTCAGCAATGCAAATTACACTATGATACGAGAGAGTCGGCTGGTGGTTACCTAAGAATAGAGAGAAAAAAGAAGAAAAAAAAGGATGAATTACAAAGGTATGTAACAAAACTTCTCAACGTGACAAACATCTTTATCTTGAGTGCGGTAATGGTTTCACAAGTGTGTGTCTGTGTGTGTGTGTGTGTATTAAAATCCATCAAATTGTACACTTTAAATTTATGCAACTTATCACGTGTTAATTATACCTCAGTACATCTGTAAAAACACACAAACAGAAAAGGGCAAAAAAACATACCCACTGCTCTCAGAATTAAGCTAGGATTCCTTTTGACAGAAGGGAAGAAAAGAAAAATGGCCAAAAACAAAAACAAAAAACCCATCATCACCACCACCAGCACAACAAAGAAAACTAACTATGGGAGAGTTTCTGTTGATTTTCTGTTCTGTAAAATAGGAATAACTACACCACTAGCTCTGCCTATCTCTTTGGGTTCTTCTGAAAACCAGACAAGATAATGCGTGTGAAAATGCTTTGTAAACTACAAAGTGCTACACAAATGCATTATTATTGATTCTTATTATAATTCATCTTCTTAGGTTTGGCACATCATTTCAGTCTGATGAGATCTTTTTAGATGCTGCCTTCATTATTTCATATTACTAGTTCATTATTTTATATTACTAGTTTCTTCCCTAGTCTCACATTCCTTTTCAATTGAATCAGCAGATCACCATGTCTCTAAGTTATTAGTAATCTTTTGAATAGGTCAGAGACAAGAATATCTGTCACCTTCTACTAAAGGATAGGATGTACATACTATGGCTAATACCTCAATACTCTTATAAGGTAGAACCACTTTCTTCTTTTTCCTCCTGGAAAAGTAAATTTGCCTGTCCAGTTTTACAGCACCTTTGCTCTCATACAGTTGCTCAAACTTTACTTAATATAATCTCTCAGTATCTCTAAAAGAAAATTTTTATGAGCAACAAGACTTTCAGCTAAGGCAGCTGGGTACTCCTGTACAATCAACTGCTTTGCTTATCTCAGGCTTCACTTCCCTCTTACCGGGGATCTTTCCTCCTACTTTTTTTGTTTGAGGGTTACATTTTATTTGAAAAATAAAGAGGAAGAATGGGATGGAGACATTCTTTTTTCTTTTTTTATTGTTATATCACTGATCCCACATAATGAGCCTTTGATCTTGATATCTTTATAAAATCCTTTTGCTTGCTTTAGCATTTGTGAACAGCTCACCTTAGATGATGAAGTTTTTCTAACATTAGTTTTATAGATCTTTCTCTTTTTTCGAGACAGAGTCTCGCTCTTGTTGCCCAGGCTGGAGTGCAGTGGCGCGATCTTGGATCACTGCAACCTCTGCCTCCCAGGTTCAAGCGATTCTCCTGCCTCAGCCTCCCGAGTAGCTGGGATTACAAGTGCCCGCCACCACACCTGGCTAATCTTTGTATTTTTAGTAGAGACGGGGTTTCACCATGTTGGCCATGGCGATCTCAGGTGATCCACCCGCCTTGGCCTCCTGAAGTGCTGGGATTATAGGCATAAGCCACTGCGCCCGGCCAATTTTATAAATCTTTCTAGAAAAGAAAGGTGATTAGTTCCCATGCTAGCTTGCCTCTATAAGTTTTAAAACTCTGTAATTTTGTTCTTTGTCCTTTGGAATCCAACAATAAGATCAAAATTTAGGATCTGAGATTTACAGCCCACGAAAGAAAGACTTCATGTCTAAAACCCTTTTCCAGAACATCTTGGCAAATCCTTTCTCATTCCCACGGAACTCTTAACAGGACCAAAATCTCTGGGTATAGCACCTAAATCATTATTGGACAAATTCCCAAAAGAAAAAGTTTTTAGCTTTCCAAAATCAATCTAATTTTTCTTTTTTTTCTTGAGACAGAGTCTCACTCTGCCGCCCAGGCTGGAGTGCAGTGGCGTGATCTTGGCTCACTGCAACCTCCACCTCCTGGGTTCCAGTGATCAAGCGATTCTCCTGCCTCAGCCTCCCGAGTAGCTGGGTTTACAGGCCTGTACTACCATGCCTGGCTAATTTTTGCATTTTCAGTAGAGATGGGGTTTCATCATGATGGCCAGGCTGATCTCAAACTCCTGACCTCAAGTGATCCGCCTGCCTCAGCCTCCCAATGTGCTGGAATTACAGGCGTGAGCCACCATGCCCGGCCAGTTGTGGAAACTTTCATAGAACAGAGAATTAGAGTGAAGATCACCCAGAAAAAGGGCTCAATAGCCAAGAGATCAAAGGAATGGGGGATAGAAAGAGGTAAGGCCTGGGGAAGAGCACTTAGGAGGATCTGAAGACTCTGACTCTCAAATTAGGGTATTCAGTTAGTAGGGACACCTGGCTTCTGAGACATCTGGTACCTATGGTCTGGGAGCCTTTTGGCTAACAGATCCATCCCCAGATCCCAGGAACTGGAATCAGGTAAACACTACAGATTGGGTTTAAAGCAGGACAGACTAATTAGCTTAAAAGAAAGCCCTGAGCATTAAAATTTTTAAATCCCCAAGTGATTCTAATGTGTGCCCAGGGTTGAGAATCACTGAGTTTATGAGAATATGTAACCATTTCCTTCAGAATGTCAACAAGTCAAAATAACTAAAACCACAAACTTAAGTAGTTCAAGTACTTAATGGAGAGCTGGGTGAAACATTCACCTCAAGTTCTTCAAGTTCATGTTCAAAACAAGTTTTCACACTCTTAAGCAGAGAAAAGGAGACCCTAAAGCACACATCGGGTTAAAACATGAGGCCAGGGGAATGCCCTTCCCCCAGTATTCCTTCATTAGAATGCAAATTAAGAACATAATATTGTAGGAGCCTGCCAAGTACCAACAGTTAGTCTTTTTATTCACTAAAGATCAATTTTATAAACCTTCTCTGGCTCAGCACAGACTTTAAATATTATATTCTAATAATCTGTAATTATTAAATTATCTAAAGGCAAATTACACTGAATATTAACGTTTAAAACTCCATTTACAAAGTGGTAAAAATTTACAATTTTAGCGAGACAAAGTAACTTTGAAATACCATTTTCACCAATACCAAATTCAAAACTTTCTGATAAAAATTTTAACAGAATCAGAATTTTAATTTTTAAAGCACTATGAAAATAACCAATTCAGCAGATGATCTCTGAGAAGTAACTTGACTCACTCTATGTACTTTCTGATGGCCTGCAACTACCATAAAGCAAATTCTTTCCCGGTCTGATATAATTAATTACTCTTCCCTTTTCTGACCATTATCACTTACTTTGGCTTGAAAAGAAAATTTCCATTTTGAAGCAAGTTTCAAAATATTCCTAACTAAAAGGTATTAAAGATTTAATAAAAATGTATAATATTCAATGTGTCTTTGAAAAAAATTGGACTATAAAACAAAGTCACCTGAAATTTTTGTGAAACTCTTTGTTACCTCCCATATAATAGAAAGAAAACCCAAACAAGATTAAAACAGAGATTGTGGGCTCTAGTGGCAGTTCTACCATTAACTGTCTGTATGACCGTGACTAAGTTATTGGGCCTCTGTTAAAAGCAGTAACCACCCTGCAACTTGCATTGGCATATACATGTATGAATATGTATGCACAAGTGTACATTAAGCCTTCACTCTAGTCTAGGCCTAAAATTCTGTTTCTAGTAAAAAGGTAACACCAAGATTTGGGAGACTTGTGGGTTAACTCATTTTATGTGTTCTAGTTGTAATATATTTAAATAATTCAAAGCATTTCCAAGCCTGTGCTTACAGGTAAGATATGTGAACACATTTTAACATCTATAGCAACGTATATTATTGACATAAATGCTTAGTGAGGTTTGTTTGTTTTATTTTATTTTTTTTTTGAGATGTAGTCTGGCTCTGTCACCTGGAGTGCTGGAGTGCAGTGGCGCGATCTCAGCTCACTGCAACCTCCACTGCAAACTGCACCTGGGTGCATGCCATTCTCCTGCTTCAGCCTCCTGAGTAGCTGGGACCACAGGCGCCCACCACCACGCCCAGTTAATTTTTTTTTGTATTTTTAGTAAGGATAGGGTTTCACTGTGTTAGCCAGGATGGTCTCGATCTCCTGACCTCATGATCTGCCCGCCTTGGCCTCCCAAAGTGCTGGGATTACAGGCGTGAGCCACCGCACCTGGCCAGTGCTCTCTTTTAAAGTCAGCCTTTCTCTTTACTGGCTTACAGAATCAAGAAAAAATAAAAAGCCAACTATAGGTTTAAACTTAACCAAAATTTTATGGAGGCTAACAATAGTATTTTCCTCATCTAACTTTCCAGGACTGGGTAGGAACTGACTGAAACTATCAAAACATCTAATAAGACGTATTTTGGAGGGACAGTAGGTCTCAGTTAGAATGTGTATACTTTTTCAGTTTAAAAGTAAGATTCAAGCAACTCACCATTGTTCCAAAAGGAATGGCTCTTGAAGCATGATAATAAATGGCTATGAAATTGATGAAGAAGGCAGTGCCACACACCATAGCTGGGATAAGGAATGCCCCAATAAACATCTGCTTTATCCATCTCCTTCCTGAAAAGAAAGGAAACTATGAGAGTTTAATATAATTATTTAGTACCAAATTATTTGTTTGAAATTTTAATATAAAGATCATGAAATTTAACATCTTAATGATTGTTTCAAAACAATAGCTAACAAATACCACAGCTTTTCAAGTATGTATAGTGAAATCACAGCTTCTGAAGTGGGTGCACTGGAAAAGAGCAATGACCTGCAGTAAATATTCCGACGTTTTATCTTGACTCTGCCACTGAACTGCTGTGAACTTTCATAAGCCACTCTATCTCTCTAGGCTACAAGTTGGCCTAGAAAGGGGTTTTTATTATTGGTTTAAAATAAACTGACCAAAAAAAAAAAAAAGAGAAAGGGGCTTTTAAACTATTCCTTGGAGTTCTGGAGCTTCTTGGCATGCCCATGAAGTCACTGGTGAAGAAAAATCCCAGATCCCCTTACCCATGCTTCAACCAGAACAATTACGTTTTCAACAGTTTTACACACTGGAGTTTCATGTAAGCTTTCATTTGAAAAGCGGGTTATACTGCTTTAAAAAGAAGAAAAAAGTCTAAAAACCAGTGAGTCAAAAAAAAAAGAACTTCACCAGAAACCCACTTATGATTTTTCAGCACCCTAAGACAGGGAAAAAAAAAAAATTAAACGTGAAATAAAAAATAAAAAACTCTGAGTTAGATAGTCTCTAAGTTTGTTCTTAGCTCTAAAATAAGTATGTACTTAAGAGCATTTCTATGTTTGAAAAGAAAAAGAACAATGTGTTTCATAAGCTCTCTCTCAGCAATCAGAACTACAGATTTATAAGTTTTACTGTTTCTCTGTACCTCTGTGTATTGCCAAAATTCTAGACATTGAGCTTCTATTATTCAAATAATCAAGGAAACAAATTTTTTGACTACGCAATTAAAAAAAAAAAAATCTTCAATTGTGCTCATACAGACCAGAAGAGCAACAGGGAGCTGTCATTCTAATTAATACAGCAGAGTGTAAAACTGGTAGAAAATATCTTCAAACAGCTTAGAAACACTGAATCACTATCAAAATTCAACTCAATAATAGGCAACAGGGACCCAAATAGAAAGTACCATAGAAAAATAAGCAATACCCTAACTTTAGTTTTCTGCTATATAAATACCCTAACTTTAGTTTTCTGCTATATAAAGTTCTTTTAAAACATCTGTTACTAAAATCGTAACGTTCCTCCAGAAAAACTCCTTAATTCTGAGCTTTCTCTCCTGTTTCATTTCTTTTCTGGGTAAGTTTCAAGAACTTCTCCTTTCTAACTGATATCCAGCATTTGAACAACACAAAAAAGTGGTGATTAATTAAAGTATTATTCTATTTAATTCCAACACCTTTCTAGCATTTTTTCCTGTACTTTCCACTATCTTCTCAGATTCAGACATGTATCAATAAACCTGTGGCCAGGCGTGGTGGCTCATGCCTGTAAACCCAGCACTTTGGGAGGCTGAGGTGAGCGAATCACCTGAGGTCAGGAGTTCGAGACCAGCCTGGCCAACGTGGTGAAACCCTGTCTCTACTAAAAACACAAAAATTAGCTGGGCATGGTGACACATGCCTGTAATCCTAACTACTAAGCAGGCTGAGGCAAGAGAATCGCCTGAACCCAGGAGGCGGAGGTTGCAGTGAGCTGAGATCGTGCCATTGCACTCCAGCCTGGGAGACAAGAGCGAAACTCCATCGCAAAAAATAAAAATAAAATAAAATAAACAAATAAACAAAACTCCTTATCCAACTCTCTATTTCTCCCTTTCCTTCTAACAGTCAAAAATAATCCCATACACATTCCACTGGGTACAATCAGTAGCCCAAGTATCTGCATTGCTGGGCTTTCTACTGCTCTCCAAACCCTTGAAGTCTCTGGCTAAGGTCCTGGATACCACTGGCTTCAAACTAGATCTATAGCACTATAGTGCACTGAGGACAGTGTGAAGACCTTGAGCTTCACTGTAGTTCAAATCCTGAGATAACTCTGAAAAATTCTTGATTCCCTGGGTTGACCTCTACATTAAAAGTTTTTGAGGCTTGATCAGACAAAATATCAAGACACTATCAGATCTCCTCAGGACACTACCAATTAGAACATAATCTTTAGATTATATTTTGTAAGACTTGATATTCCTAGACCTGAGCCTGAACTCTGTCAGCTTTCAAGAATAAGTGTAGTAAAGGAAAGTTGGGCTGGGTGTTCTTAACTTGTAATCAGACTAAAAACAAATTTATGTCCAACTTTAAATAAATTTCCTGTTTTAAATAAATCTGTTTCTGCTGTGGAGACTATTTTGAGAGTCATAAACTAAAATTTTAGCCTAACTAGTTTCCAGGTCAAATTCAAATTAAAAGTTGCCTCATGCGTCCTTATTTCCTTAGGATGTGGTCTTTTATGATAGGACTCATTTCCCATACCCACAAGTCGAATTTAGAGACTGAACATCTACCTAAAATAGTCAGGAACCCATAATGATACTCCTTCAGTCAATCCAAATAATTATACTGAAGGTACAGGTCACATTAAGTCAAGAAGATTAATAAAAAAGCAATGGTAAACCAAGATATCCTGAGAGAATTTTAAATAATCCTACGCTCTGATTTCCTATAACCTGTAAGTGTGCCCAGTCTACGAAAAGAAGGCAGGATCCCCTATTACTGACACTGCTTAAGATGGGCTGTGGAAAACGAAATATAATTTTAAGGTATTTCAACACTACTTCATTCATAAACTAAAATATGCACATCTACCAATTTTTGTACTTTTCTGACCTCAGACTACTGCAGGGAATACAAGAGAATTTAAAGACCCCTGAATGCCATTGCAGAAAAAAACACCAAGGAGCAGTATCCTTGTACTATCGTGTTATTAGTTCCATCAATTTCAGGTAATAGTATTAAAGGAGCAATAGGATATTTAAGACAAAGTGCTCTTAGCAAAAGACTGTGACAAAGAATAGCAGAAATATTTGCAAAGGGTCCTTTGATAAACACTAACAGTCAACAGAAATACATAACTTTCCTTCCTATTCTCTTTCCATTGTCCAGAAACTTTACCCACAGGCCATTACACACGCCTTTATACTCATCTATAAAGCTCTTTTTCTGTGTAGATGCATCACATGGAGCACATCTAGAGCCAGGCACCTTAAAGCAAATAGTATCAATAACTTAAATGCACTCTCCTACACGTTCATCAGGGCAAATTACATGGTGCACAAGGGAGATTATCTACTAATTATTCACAATTTTAGGAAATAAAATGCGAGAATTCCATAAAAGCAAGATAGAACACACAATAGGTTTGGTAGAAATTATGTGAAATGAGGTAACAAAGAATTTTACAACGGCTGTTCTGCCCATTTTAAATTTAAATACCTCACAGTAGACCAGGCACTTTGGGAGGCCGAATCACTTGAGGTCAGGAGTTTCATAGCAGCCTGACTACCATGGTGAAATCTCGTCTCTACTGAAAATACAAAAATTAGCTGGGCATGGTGGCACACACCTGTAATTCCAAGCTACTCAGGAGGCTGAGGCATGAGAATCGCTTGAACCCAGGAGATGGAGGTTGCGGTGAGCAGAGATTGCGCCACTGCACTCCAGCCTGGGAGATGGAGTAAGACTCTCTCAAAACAAATGAACCAACAAAATCTCATAGTAAAATATTAGCATCTATAATTAACAACATGAAGTGAGAATTCCTAAATTTACCTCCTTGTCTAGCATACAGACTTCCTCCAAAATAACCATTCACTGGAGACGTAGCAGCATAGACAAATATGGCTGTACTGAGCATTGATCCCCTCCTAAAAAGGCAAAAAAAAAAAAAAAAAAAAAGATAAATTAAAACCAACAATCTAAAGAAAACATCATACAGTCTATTATATTAATATTAGTTTAATTTTAAAGATAACTTTAACAGAAACACAAAAATATCACAACCTGGACTACAAATAAAACTCAAAAGATTCTCTATAGTGAATGAATTTGTAGTTAAAACTGCATTTACATGATACCTGGCTGATGCTAATTTTTTTAACCGCAGTTAAATGTTTTGATATATTCTAAGCAAGTATTTCACATTTATTTGGCAAAAATACTAGAAGCTGACACTAAAACTGTTCTGTGACCCTGTAAACCAACCCCATAATATGGAACAAGATGTTCATCTGTTAAAAAAAATGACTAGAATCATCTGTTTCATAACTTAATTCAACTGCTTATGATTCTTGCCTGCAAACAGAAATAAAATAGTAGTATCATCTATATTAAATACTATTATTTTAGATGGAATAACACTGAGACTTTCTCTGTTTCCCTCATACTGCTGAAAATGATTTTTAAGCCGGGCACAGTGGCTTACACCTGTAATCCCAGCCCTTTGGAAGACCAAGGTAGGCAGATCACATGAGGTCAGGAGTTTGAAACCAGCCTGGCCAACATGGCACAACCCCGCCGCAACTAAAAATACAAAAATTAGACATGTGTGGTGGCAGGTGCCTGTAATTCCAGCTACTCAAGAGGCTGAGGCAGGAGAACTGCTTGAACCTGAGAGGCAGAGGTGATAGCAAGCCAAGAGCGCATCGCTGCTCTCCCTCCTGGATGACAGAGCAAGACTCCACCTCAAAAAAAAAAAAAAAAAAAAGTAAAAATTTAAAAATTAAAATCAGACATATGATTTTTAAAAAGTCTATTTTAAAAAGTCTATTTCTTTGTTCACAAATATTCTATGGGCATTCCCTCCCTCTGTCCCTCAAATAAACCATTTTTATCTACACTGAAAAATCTGCTGAGGGAGGTAACAGTCCTCCTTATTCATCTAAGATGGGACAAGGGGAACACCTGAAGAAGTGTTTAGCCTACACGTGCCACAGCCTTACCACTCTCCGCTGAAAAGTTTCAGAGTAGCTGCAGCAGCAGCAGCACTAACAAACTTACTCCTCACCTTCTCAAACTCTATGCCTTCTCAATATCACACTATAACAGGCACCCACATTGATACTGATCCTCTACCTTTTACCCTCAAAATAGTTTTCCTCTGATTGCTATAGTGACCACAGAGGCAAAGTAACTTTTACGTTACATTATCTGCTCTTTATCCTCTAGAATCATTCCTATTCAAGTGATTTATCCCAATTTTGTGTGCAAATTTTTCATTTTCTCACCACTTTGTATTATTATCTCTATTTTCATTTCCGTAACATAGCAAATTAAGAAAAGAGTTCTGGAATAAGATTGCCTAGGTTCCAATCCCAGCTCACTAACACTCTTTACTAATAAAGGGTGCTCATTGATCTCAGATTATTTCTCTGAGCTTTAGTTTCCTGGTCTGTAGAATAGAAATAGAATAGTTCCTTCACAGGGTTGACGTGAAGATTAAGGGATCAAATGTGCATGAAATACCTAAAGTGAAACCTCAGTAAGTTGGCCACTATTATATAATAATAAATCTTTAATGCTTTAGTTCTTATATAAGTAATGAATTACATTCACTTCAAATAAACACAACACAAAACAACCACTTACAGTAATTATAGGCTAAAATAACAATGCATGACTTGCCTGCTAATATTATACATTAGTGAGTGGTTTCTTATTTATAAAAGTTGAAGGTCTCTAAGTAGAAGAGCTTCTGCATTAAAAAAAAAAAAAATGAGTTGCCAAATTGTAACACTAACATTTTGAAAAGGAAGCGGCAAAAACTTGGATTCTAGAAGAGATTATCTTCTAGTGGCTCATAAGACTGTGAAAGTACAGCCAGTGTCAATCCAGTAGTGATTAACTTAATCCAGTGTTTAATGTAAAGCACGACTTCTTGGTAGATTTGAAATGTTTTCTTGTATTTAGGGTCCAGTTTATCTGAAATACATTATACCCGAAAATATGAACTACTCACCAGAACTCTGAAGTTTAGATTTGGGTTATTTTAAAGCTCATGTGGTAAATGAATTAAAAAGGTTATATTAAAGAAATACAACCAACACTACAGAGAAATAGCTTTGTTGGTTAACACATATTCATTTTAGTTCAACAAGCATTGACTGAATACCTTCCACATGCAAAGCTCCTTAAGTAGGTACTTTGAGAATTCAAAGGTAAGTTATGACCTGATCTTTACTCTCAAGGAACTTACTATCTAGTAGAGGAAACAAATATTTAGTATACAGTGAAATATTTAATATGCAACTAAAGAGCCATTCTTTCAGCAAGGATTTATTGCTTGCCCACCAAATGCCAGGCATATAGAGGAAAGAATGCATTATGAACTAAAGTAGAGGCATGAAATATAACTAGAGAAAAGTGTCATTCTGATTGAGGACTTCATGAGGCAGCACCTGAAATGCCTGAATTATAATCGCTACCACCCAGGCACCAGAATGTGTTTGCTTCATAGAGGTTGTGGCTTTGAGCACTGAATAGGGACCTGACATCTTCTGTGAATGTATAACTTTTTCACATAATTCAAAGACCTAAAATTGAGAATTTCTTACAAATGGTTTTGTTTGCAAAGAAAGAATTACCAAAAATCGTGTCAAGATAGGATGCATACTGAACCAGGAGTTCTTTTCTAAAGAAGTCATCAATTATTTTTCTAACCTTACGTGACTTTTTAATCACTCTTTTTACTATTATTTACAGTGCTTTCTTCTACTCTGATGTTTTCCAGTTCTCAAGGTAAATATGAAGTAACTTAGTAACTGAAATTCTTGTTCTTCTGATGAAGCTCTAATTGGATCTTCAACTTTAAAAAAAAATGCCTATTTACTTTGTCAAACAGCTATGAACTGAAAGTAACCTCTGTTTGTATCTTTAATGGAACATATAACCTTTATAACAAACCACAATGTTCAGTAATGCTAGTAAGTTTTGGCATGTAACAGAAAAATACAGACTACTGTTCATTATTTAATTTGTCTGTCTGCATTTATGATATTTATCATAAATTGTAAGATAAAGGAAATAAGTAACGATTTAATTATGATGGACTTAAAAGATTCCAGTATTAAAACTATTCAAGAATAAAGACATAATAAAGTTAAGTGTAGGCACTTACTCAGTATATAAATCTTCTATCATTGCAACAATTATAACGATGAGAGACACAGCAAATATCTGACATCCAGAACCAATGAGAGAGGAAAATATCAGTGGGTGACTTGATGGTCTAAATACATCTCCATGCACCTGTTTCCATCCATATTCATCTCCTAGGTCTCTATCCTATATACAAATATATAGAGAGAAAAGCAAATCATTCAGAATCAAACTAAAACATAGTAAATAGGTAAAAATCACAGTTGTAAGTTTCCTCCCTCCAAATTTATAGCTACTTAAAGAAATTCAAAATATTGAGAAAATATATTCCAAACTTAAAATGATCACTGCCTTAATAACAATGTTAAAATGCTGAGGTTCAGGAAGTTGACTTCTGGTTGCGCTCAGAGAATCTCAAATAATGGAAAAAGAAAAGGTTTAGTAACAAAAAGAAATGGTCAAATTGGGAGAACAGTGCACTGACTCTCTTAATGTCACTATCAGACACTATTCTTGCCATTCACCTCATAGCTGTACTTCATATACAATCAGGGGCTAGGTGAACAGCGAAAGAGAAGAGTATCAAAACCAGTACTAGATGCCCTAAGAATGCAGAAATGTCCTTTAGCACCTAGAATCTAAGAAAACATATGGGGGAAATATTCGATATGAATGTTTTTATTTAAGAGTCTATATAGCATTTTTTTAAAAAGAATTCAATTTTTACTTTGCAACCTTAGTAAGCAAGTGTTCCTTAAACAGTTTCTAACACAGCTTGCTTCTAAAACAATATTTACTAAGGAATAGCAGTCCCTCAAGGTAATCTGTTGTGGTGGGGAGAATCCTAATCAGATACAGTTAAGAGGCACCAAATGCTTTATCAACCCTTTGATACTTCACAATATACCCTAGTATATTAAAATTTAAAATTTTAAACTATTTCCCAAGCCAGGCACAGTGGCTCACACCTATAATCCCAGCACTTTGGATGGCCAACGCTGGAGGATTGCTTGAGGCCAGGAGCTCAGGACCAACCTGGGCAGCATAGTGAAATTATCTCTACAATAAATAAAAAAATAGCCAGGGGTGGGGGCTTGTTCCTGTAGTCCTAGCTACTCAGGAGGCTGAGGCAGCACGATCACTTGAGCTCTTGAGTTTGAAGTTACAGTGAGCTATGATCACACCACTACACTCCAGCCTGTCTCTTAAGACAAATTTCCTATTTAATGATACAGTTTACCTATATGGAAAGTCCATTAGCTAGCACTCCATATAACACGCTTTTTGTTCTCTAACTTAGTGAAAGAACTTAGAAAACAAATCTTTCCTCTGAACCCACTAAACTAAACATAAATTAATCCTTCTACCCATTCCCTGAATTTTAAGCAATATTTAACAGTATTAGAAAGTTACTAATACAGGTCTACATCCTCCTAGATGCAATTCTGAAATAAAGAGTTCTAAGAACTAACAGTTTGTTTCTTAGGTCTGACATACTCTTACTTGGTGGCAAAACTTGGCTTGAACTAACAAGAGGTTACACTATTTATTTATCCCACTTCAGGTGAATGTTCATATGTTTTGCTGAAAAAAATTATAGTATTATTTGATTACAGGGCATGGTTACAGAGCACACTGGGCATTTTACATCTTTCTTAACTCTAAAAATCCTGAATTCTGGAAACTCATCTGGCCCCAAGACTTCCGATAAGAAATTATGACCTACCTTCCAACATTTAAAACTTAACACTCAGTTAAAATGTTTTTACAAATATAATGTAAATGTTTACTCACCATATCATCCATTTCTTCCTCTTTGCTGTACCGAGCATAATCTTTTCTTAATGTTCTCATTAAAATCATTGAAACTAAGCCCACCAAGAAGATCACCATCATGAAGGAATTGAAAATTGAAAACCAATGAATCTAAAATAACAGAAAATAAAATGTTACCAACCTGCAATACCAGCCCAAAATTCATAGGTTCCACAAGGACAACTGGATGTTAATGCAAAGAAAAAAAAAGTCTTTAATTAAATCTTTTAGACAAAAATCCAAATTTAAGACACTTTGAGGATGAGTATTTATTATGCTAAGGGGATTGGCTTTCTTTACAATAAGCTCCCATATGTTGAAAACAAGCTACCATTTATATAAATTTTCAAAATCAAAGTTATTGTTAAAAAAAAAAAAGTACAATTGGCCAGATAGCCTATACTATTCAGCATTATATGGAAAAAACATGGGCTCTGGAGTCAAACATAGCCAATTTCTGGCTATGTGACTGCAGTTTTCTCATCTGGAAAATGGAGGAGATAATACTTATCTTGTCATTGCTTTGTGGGGTTTAATAATGTATATATAAAGCATGGCACCGTAGATGCTCAGTAAATGTTAGTTCCCTTCTCTCTAACTGAACAATCTGAAAACCTCCTTAAAATACTAAGACTAAACCATTATAGTTGGCTGCCATGGACTTAGGTTACCATTCTGAATGATTTGCTTCACTTACTCCAGGTTAGTTCATCCTCACCCTATCACCATCATTATGCAGCCCTTTCCAAACGCATGTTACATAGAATATTGAGGCATCCTTTAGTTCCTCAATGTTCTTGAAGCACTTGGCTTTGATTTTATCCACACATTTGTTACAATATTACATCTAGATTCTGGTTCATAGTCACAAGGTACTACTCAAAATGTAGCACATCTGATTTGAACTAGGTCTGTGGCACTGCCCAGTTATTTCTTTATTTACATTTTAATTCCCAAAAGATCTTTAGGGATAGTGCCCAAATTTCTCTCCTCTCTTCAAGGCCCCAATACCATCCTTTCTCCTGCCTTCCCTTGAAGCTAATTCTGTCTTCTACTATCCATCATGACACAATCTTTCCACATCCACATTTTGAGGTGTTTTTTTCTCCTCTCATTTTGCATCCCAACCCCTCCACCTTTCACCAGCATCAGCAATCTCCAAAGGTCCTTATCTACAATGATGTCTACTCCCTGGGGTTGTCATAAAGTTTAAACAACAAAGGTAAGCCTGGCACATCATAAACACTAAATAAAATCTAAAAGTTATTGTTATTGATATTATTCTCTTCTGAAGTGTTTGCTTCATCTTTTGTCCCTCATTCTTTCCATCTTCTCACCTCCCGATCCTTTCAATGTCAATACTTTTCAAAGGAGACATGTTCCAGTTCTTCCCTCACTTCCTCCAAAACACAATACAATCTCACTTTTGTCCCACAAAATTTCTCTCAAAGGCCTGCAATGAACTTCTAAACAGATTCAGCGGCCAATTATCTGCCTCACTCTCCTTGATCTCTCTGCCACATCTGACCTTTCCTTGTCAGGAAAGCATCCTACTTCACTGCTGCTTCTCCTCTTTCATCTTCCATGCTGGCTCCTCCCATCCTTTGTGAACTTCTCCAAAAGCTCCAGTCTTAGTACTCTGCTGTGACTTCTTTAGGTTCTCAGAACTTTTAACCAGCATTCCAATGATGATGATAACACCCTCTCCCCGACCTCCCATCCCACCCCAAATCACTAGTCTTCTTTCACCCTCATGTTTCAGGTTTTTGCTAACTACAATAATTTCCACTTGAATGTCTTTCTGGAATGTCAGACTCAGACTGCCCTAAAGTACACTCATAATCTTCCACCTCACATATAATACTTGTTTCTGATTCTCTAACTTCTGCTAATGGTACTAACATTTGGCTTTGAAATTTTATAATTATCTCTGGCTCTTCCTTCTCCTTAATTCTTCATAAGTATTATTAAGCATTCTTTTTTCAAAATGACTCGTATCTATCCATTCTGCTTCATTCCCATGCCGTCACCTCATACCTTGATAGCACTAATGGCCTCCTAGTTGGCCTGTTTGTTGGTCTCTCCCCTTCCTATCTATCCTGTAAAAAGCTATCAAGGAAATCTTTCCAAAGCATGTTCATATATCACTCCACTATTGTAAAACTTAGAGTTGTATACCCTATTTCTCTTATATCAAATCTAAGCTACTTTCTCCAACATTCTATACTCCCTGTAATATGGCCATCTCACCTTATCTAGTCAGCTTTTCTTTCCATTATATGCTATATTCCAATAAGGCTTATTCCTCTTCAAGAACCCACAAGCACAGCATACTCACTTCCACCTCTGCATTTTTCTCATAATTTCTTCTCACATGGGATCTATTTCTACTCCCCTTAGCAAATTCTACCCAGTCTTTATATTCCAACACAAGCACCTTTCCCTCCATGAAACCTCTTATCTACATATTCCAGTTCTTCATAGATATCCTCCTGCTCTAAAATTCTACAGGTACATACATATGTATTGCTGTGTATGATTAGGACTATGTTAACTTGGACTAACGTGCTGAATATGTGCATGAAGCTGAAGGGCAGTCCTGGCTCTGCTACCCACCCTGAGATTTCAGGGACGGGATAAACTCTACGGCTCTTCTTGAAAAACAGGAGACAGCCTCTTCAGAAGATTATTCCTTACTTCATTCAACAATTTATTTATTGAGTAATCTAGTGAAATTATAAAGGAATCAAGAAATGCATTGTTTTTTTAAATGTTTGCTCAAAAAAGATTATATAAATCTAGTTTATTGTAAAAGTATCATTTAAGGTTCATAAAAGCAGTCTATGATTTTCCAAAGATTTTATTTTGCTCCCACCCTGCGATGTTAACCCAGAAAAGCTCGAAAGGGAAAGAAAAATGACACATACCTTCTTTTAGTCAATTTATCAAATTTTTTAAGTTTTATATAATTACTAGTAACTATACTAATTAGACACACATTAAACGTTGAAATTTCTAACAAAAGCTCTGCTATTTTCTAATCTAAGATATATACTAATCTATTATAATGTAGTAATAACCTACATTGCTGTCTCCAATTCCTCTCCTCCCATTCTCTCTTACAGAAATTTTATAGCATTCCTTTATTCTAAAAATTATGAGATGTTGTATAATTGTGAAATTATTATACCAGGGAAAATACTTCTTAAAAATAAAGAAACCTGATGTCACAAAGACGTTTACTAACCCTACTAATTGCTGCATGCCAGCACCCTCTAGTGTCACTAATCCTGAAGCTGCACCCTCAATTTGTCATAAATTTTAGAACACAACTGGAGATAAATAACTATACCAACAATACTACCTCTTACCTGCTATGTGCCAAACACTGAACTGGGTGCTTTATATCAACGTGAAATTCTCCAACAGCTCTGCAAGGTACTATAATCCTTGCTTCACTATTAAGGGAACAGAAGCTTAAGGACCGAATCATTTAACCAAGGTAATAGTATGCAGCAAAGCATCAGAGTTTGAATTCAGCTCTAGCTCCTTTGCCTGTGCTGTTAGTCACCGTATTAGAAGCGATCCCTATACTTGCACATCATATCCTCTCCTTCTACTTAAGGAAAACGATGCAGTATTTCTCTCCTTTTTCTCCTGCACTGCCAGTTTTGCAGCCTCCACTGAACCCCATCAGCATATAATGTTTTTCTTACATCTTAAAAAAAAAGAAAAAGAAAAATCTCCTAATTCCATTTTCTGCACTGGCTATTGCACCATTTCTTTGCTCCCTTTAGCAGCCAAGCTCCTCACAAGTCCATACTTGCTGTCTCCAATTCCTCTCCTCCCATTCTCTCTTACAGAAGCTCTGTTCAGATTCTGAATGCCCCATCATTATACCAAAATTCTTGTCAAGTTCACCAATGACTCCAGGTTAATCCAACAGTCACTTTTCAGTGCTCATCTTACTTGACCCATCAGCAAAAATTCAGGACTCGTCTCTCAATCCTCCACGATACACTTTCTTCTCTCGGCATTCAGAACACCATGCATTCTTTTTTTCCTCCCAAAGCCCTTAACTGAACTCCCCTGTTCTTCCTAAACTCTTAGTACTGTACCCAGGGCTTAGTCCTTGGTACTCGTCTCTCCCTACATTTCCCTTCCTTACCAATTATTACATTCAGTCTCATAGCTACAAATATGATCTATATGCCAATTACTGCAAAATTTGTATCCCTAGCCCAGACCTCTCTCCTGAACTCCAGGACTGATATATCCAATTTGAAGGTCAATATTTCCATTTGGATATCGTACAGACACACCAAAACTAACATGTCCCAAACCATACCCTAACCTTCCCCTCTAAATCTCCTCCAAATACAGCCCCAGGGATGTCAGCTCCACTCAGACTAAAAACCCTAGAGTTTGTCTCAACTCTTCTTCACCTTCCTATCAATCAGGAAATGCCTCCAGCTTTAACTTCAAAATACACTCACAATCTAACATCTTTTCATCACCTACCCTGCTACCACCCTGATCTGAGTTACCTTACCTCTTACCTGGATTGCTGTATCAGCCTCTCCACTGTTCTCCCTGCTTCTACCCTTGACTTCCTGAACCCACATAATAATCTGATCCTTTTAAAACAAAAGTCAGATTTGTTGCCCCCCTGCTGAAAACACTACAGTGCTCTGCTGAAAACACTACAGTGCTCCCCAGCCCCCTTTGCACTCAAGAGTAAAATCCAAAGTCCTTAAAATGACCATGGATGATCTGGCTCCTGCTACCTCTCTGACTTCATCTTCTTGCAGGTCCTCAAACCACAATAAGCATATCCTCCCTTTAATAGGCTTTTCAATGGTGTTGCCTCTGCCTGGAATACTCTTTCCCCTAAATACCCACATTACCCACATTTTTAATTTCCTTCAACTCCTTCAAGCTTTTGCTCAACAGTCCATTTCAGAGGCTTACCTTGACTACAGAATATAAAACTGTAACTTACCCGACCCCCGGTACTCTTGTTCTGCTGTCTACTTTTTCTTTTTTGACATACTTCTCTTTGAATACAGTATGTTTTACTTATTGTATTTATTTCACATCTCCTCAACTAAAACATAAGTTCCTAGAGGGTATGGATCTTTGCCTTTATTTTCTAATGTATCCCTACTTACCTAATACAGTGCTTGGCAGATAGCAGGTGCTCAATTAATATGTGTTGAAATAATAAATACAGTATACTGCTCTATCGTGAAAATACTAAAAGGCAGTCTTTCCCCTAAGTTGTCAATGCCCAGTGGGGCTAGAAACAAGGCAGACCTAAGAGTTCCAGTAGGGAGTGCCAGTTAAGACCCTTCATATCCTCAAATGTTATCTAAATCTTGAAATTATCTGCATCCATACCCTCAGGATTGCCTGAGCATTATACTTGAGGAGAACACATAGCAGGTGGAGTTGAGGTGGGGATTGAGGTAGGGGAGAAAATTTTAGCTCCAAGAGTAATATGCTAAATCCTTCAGTAAAAACAGTCCAGGCAGGGCGCAGTGGCTCACGCCTGTAATGTCAGCACTTTGGGAGGCCAAGGCAGGTGGATCATTTGAGGTCAGGAGCTCAAGACCAGCCTGACTAACACGGTGAAACCCCATCTCTACTAAAAAAATACAAAAATTAGCCAGGCGTGGTAGTGCGTGCCCGTAATCCCAGCTACTCGGGAGGCTGAGGCAGGAGAATCGCTTGAACCCAGGAGGCCGACGTTGCAGTGGGATGAGATCACGCCACTGCACTCCAGCCCAGGGGACAGAGCAAGACTGTCTCAAAAAGACTAAATCCCAAATAGCTTAATTGTTAAAATCTTTGAACTCTGAGGAAGATCAGAAATAGTGATAGGTTCCAGTAGAGTCTAAGAATGGAACCTAACAGTAATATGTAAATCTGAGACAACAAAAACTTACGGACCATCTCAAAAATAGGTGATTAATAAACTTTAAAATTCTAGTCCAAAAGATTAGATCAAAACAAAGAAGCAGCAATTCAGGAAGAAAGTCAGAAGAACAGATATATCCTCTTATGCCCTGTCTTTTTATCTCCATCCTTGAGGACGAAACCACCAAAACAAAGTGTGATTTTTGCTATAAAGAATCAAAACTGGCCGGGCGCGGTGGCTCAAGCCTGTAATCCCAGCACTTTGGGAGGCCGAGACGGGCGGATCACGAGGTCAGGAGATCGAGACCATCCTGGCTAACACGATGAAACCCCGTCTCCACTAAAAATACAAAAAAATTAGCCGGGCGTGGTGGCGGCGCCTGTAGTCCCAGCTACTCAGGAGGCTGAGGCAGGAGAATGGCAGGAACCCGGGAGGCGGAGCTTGCAGTGAGCCGAGATCGCGCCACTGCACTCCAGCCTGGGCGACAGAGCGAGACTCTGCCTCAAAAAAAAAAAAAAAAAAGAATCAAAACTACCTGTACAAAACCAACACTAATGTCACTGGCTTCATGAACTAAAATTCAGCGAGTATCTGTCAGTGGGGGCTGGGAGAAGTGGGGGTGGGGGGCATTTCTTCCCATTCTTGACATTTCTTTCTACATGGATGGATTTCCACAAGCAAAAATTCCTGATCTCAATCCACTCTCTCATTACCTCCTTCTGATGCGCACATTCTGTTCCTTCTCACACCGTAAGTTGTATAAGGGTAAGTGCCCATGTAGGGAAGCCTACAATATACTCTTGAGTGTGTTAAGTCTAATTCTGAGTTTCAGTAGTAAGAAGCCCACTTGATCACAGATATAAGCCACATTCTCCACTACTCACCCTATTAGAAGTCCAATGCGCTATCCATTCTGCAACGCAGTCACCTAATATTCACCTTATTAGTGATATTTTGGCTTCCCATATGTTATATTCTTCTTTGTATATCTCTTAATTGGTTTAAACCACAAGCACAAAGAAGGAAGTTTTTTTACTGCTCCTCTAAAACTCCCTATCACCCTTACGATTTCAAGCTCATGCTTTAAATCACTATTAGCTAAATCTTTTAATCCACCATCCTCAACACAGTGCCCTGCAAATGACAGATGCTCAATGTTTGTTAAACGAATTGGTGTACATATTCAATGTCTTAAATTACACTATTTACCTACCCGATGTTGGAAAAAGGACGGATCAAGGTATTTGTCAAATCGATCTTCAAATTTTACATCTGACTTTTTCCATTTTACCTGAAAAAAATTTTTCATTTGAAAATAAAGGCCAGTAAACAATCTGATGACAGAACTCTGAGCAAAATACAGAACTATTTACACACACCAAGAATTAAAATTCACTAGAGAAATGGAGGAAAGTTACTTACAACATGAGAAATGGAAACAGTTATGATAAAACTAATCAACTTTTCTGTTTATTGACAAAACTTAACAACTTTCCTTAGAGGGGTCATTTCAGTTCTCAAAGGACTGTTTACTTTCGTTGACTTACATATTATGACCTGATAAATGTGACATGAACTGAATTAGTATAAGCTCATATCACAAGTGTCTAAATCAATTAAAATAAGAATCTGTACATCTGCCTGGTGTGATTCTGTCCTGCGCAGCTGTTCTCTTGAGCAGAAGTCATTTATCTCTGTCTGCCTTCTCTCCCACCTGTGTGCTGCCACCCCATGGAAGATTCGATGGACACAGACATGTGTCCCTGAGGCCCCAAAACTATCTTTTCAGTTGTGAACTAAAGGCCAACAAAGATTATCACTTTAAGGTGGATAATGATGAAAATGAGCATCAATTATCTTTAAGAACAGTCAGTTTAGGCCGGGCACGGTGGCTCAGGCCTGTAATCCCAGCACTTTGGGAGGCCGAGACGGGCGGATCACGAGGCCAGGAGATCGAGACCATCCTGGCTAGCACAGTGAAACCCCGTCTCTACTAAAAAAATACAAAAAACTAGCCGGGCGAGGTGGCGGGCGCCTGTAGTCCCAGCTACTCGGGAGGCTGAGGCAGGAGAATGACGTAAACCCGGGAGGCGGAGCTTGCAGTGAGCTGAGATCCGGCCACTGTACTCCAGCCCGGGTGACAGAGTGAGACTCCGTCTCAAAAAAAAAAAAAAAAAAGAACAGTCAGTTTAGGGGCTGGTGCAAAGGGCTGCACATTGTTGAAGCAGAGGCAATGAATTACAAAGGCAGTCCAATTAAAGTAACACTGGCGACTTTGAAAATGTCTGTACCGCCAACAGTTTCCCTTGGGAGCTTTGAAATCACACCACCAGTGCTCTTATGGTTGAAGTGTGGTTCAGGGCCAGTGCATATTAGTGGACAGCACTTAGTAGCTGTGGAGGAAGATGCAGAATCAGAAGATAAAGAGGAGGAGGTGAAACTCTTAAGGGTATCTGGAAAGCGATCTGTCCCTGGAAGTGGTAGCAAGGTTCTACAGAAAAAAGTAAAACTTGCTGTTGATGAAGATGATTATGATAATGATTTTGATGATGGGGAAATTGAAGAAAAAGCACCAGTGAAGAAATCTACACAAGACAATCCAGCCATAAATGCACAAAAGTCAAATCAGAATGGAAAAGACTCAAAATCATTAACACCAAGATCAAAAGGACAAAAATCCTTCAAAAACAGGAAAAAAACCCTCCTAAAACACCAAAAGGACCTAGTTCTGTAGAAGACATTAAAGCAAAAATGCATGCAAGTATAGAAAAAGTGCATTGAACAGTCCTGGGCACTACTGGTAAATTAAGCCCAAAGATGGTGAGAAAGGAAAAGGAGAAACAAATATAGTCCATACTGAGTATCATCAATAATCCAGAGTGAAGTCTTCTATTTTAATCTCAATCCCCTTTTCTGATTTGCCACGGATGCCTCTGCAGGCTGGAAACAATCTCACTCTTGGTTCCCTAAAGCACTTTCTTCTGACTGCTGTGATTCAGTGAACCTTGCCCTTTGCTTTCTATTACTTGTGCATTTGCCTCACCTCTGACCATGTTCTGGATCACCTTTGTATCTCCTTAGCTGCTCAATAAATATTTGAACGAATAATAATAATAAAAAAGATTCTGTACATCTTTATTTTTAGACTGCATTACTTTAATTACAACTATAAAATTTCTTCATTAAGTTCAGTTATACAAGGATTATTTGCATCAGGTACATATGCACAAAGCTTGAAAAACTTTCAAAACTGACTATTAGCAATGGACTCATTCCAGTTACGAGGCAATGACTGGCAGAAAGTCTGTCTACACTGAATTTCTCTCTCATTTCCACTATTTTTAAGCCTAAGAGAACAGAAATAGCCTGACAGTTGCTAAAAGGCTCTGACAAGCTCTCACTGTGCATGAGTATATTCCAACTGACAGAGCAAACCATGATAAACTATGTATCCAGCAACTTTCAATACAGCATCACTTCTATCTGCAACATTAAAAAGGAAAGGGAAACAACATGAAGTACTGCAATCTAAAAACATAACCATAAAAATACATGACTGGGTTAGTCTAATTACCCAGTTACAACAGTAAACTTGACTGTACCAAAAGGTTTAGGTCCTGCAAAGGCATAACTGGTATCTAATACTACAGACCTGAAGCAAATCCTCAATTTGCTTTTAGGAGGCTTACTTAGATACACTGAGAAAATATAGTTTTAATAATATTCTGTTGCATCCCATTTCAAGCTACATATTCATCTACTAAAGCTCAAAGCCACAAATTGTTGACATTAGGTCACAAACACTACTTCCTACATTAAATGATTTAAATACTTACTGAATATGACATCTGGATTTTAGTATTTGGAACCAGTTTCACCTTTCCTTCACTAGTTAGATTAACATCAACAATTCGATTTCCATTAAAACCTATTTCAAGTTTTTTGTAGGTCCAAAGATAGTAATCTTCTCCATTTTCATCAGCCTCACCAACAATACCTAAAAAAGAAAAAATACTTTATGCAAGGTAATACCACTTAATATTTAAAATATCCTAGAAGCTAAAGGCTCATTACGTTTGTTTTTTTTTTTTTTTCTTTCTTAATAAAAAAGCAATATTACCATTATTCTTCATGGTTAGAATAAGGCAAAAGTGCAAACTGGACTTCTACTCTTCATTAACTACTCAGCAAACACACGTCATGGTCATACTACAGTGAAAAAGTGATAAACAACTCAGCATAACCAAACACTAATTTGATTCCCAAAGTTCAAGCTTTGTCATTAGTATCATTTTCATTGTAACAATTATCACCTTATATATGTATACTACTGATAGGGTTTGGATCTGCATCCCCACTCAAATCTCATGCTGAAATGTAATCCCCAATGCTGGAGGTGGAGCCTGGTGGGAGGTGATTAAATCACAGGGGCATCTTCTCATGGTTTGACATCACCCCTACTTGGTGCTGTCATTGCGATAGTGAGTTCTCCTGGGATCTAATGTTTAAAAGCATGTGGCACCTCCGTCCTCTCTCCCTCCTACTCCTGGCCACTCTTGGCTTCCCCTTCACCTTCCGCCATGATTGTAAGTTTCCTGAGGTCTCCCCAGAAGCTGAGCAGATGCCACTATGCTTCCATTATAGCCTGCAGAGCCTTGAGCCAATTAAACCTCTTTTCTTTTTAAATTACATAGTCTTAAGTACTTCTTTATAGTGGTGTTAGAATGGAATAATACAACTCCCTAATATCTCAAAATTTCAGGGAAGTGCTTACATCACCATCTGCCAAGGTTACCCAGCTACTAGTGGTCAAATCAAAATTAAAATCAAGGTTTCCAGATCCCTAGTCTAGTACTTTCTCTAATAACCTATGATCTACCCATTCCCAGTAAGATGTACACATGTATATATAGTACCAAAACTTAACATGTCTCCTTTTCTTTTTTTTTTTTTTTTTGAGACGGAGTCTGGCTCAGTCGCCCAGGCTGGAGTGCAGTGGCGCGATCTCGGCTCACTGCAAGCTCCGCCTCCCGGGTTCACGCCATTCTTCTGCCTCACCCTCCCGAGTAGCTGGGACTACAGGCGCCCGCCGCCAGGCCCGGCTAATTTTTTTTTTTTTTTGCGTTTTCAGTAGAGACAGGGTTTCACCGTGTTAGCCAGGATGGTCTCAATCTCCTGACCTCGTGATCCACCCGCCTCGGCCTCCCAAAGTGCTGGGATTACAGGCGTGAGCCACCGCGCCCCGCACATGTCTCCTTTTCATACCTCAACTACTGGATCTGTCCCTGGGAAATCAGCAAAATAAAAGGAACGCTGAAAATAAATGGCAATAAGGATGCAGTTTAAAATTATCACTTCAATCATAATTTGGGATATTGGAAAAAAAAGATCCACAATGTTAGGGAAATATTATAGGTGGTAGCTGCAGATACATCTCGCATGCCCTCAGACTGCCAGTTATTTGTCCAATGCTCCCCACCCAAGCCTAAACAGTTCCCAATAGCTTTATGCTCTATAAGTTACTCCTTAGGGCCTTCCCCCTATGCTTTAGTAAGTATTATGGAAAAACATAATCATTTCTTATAAAATACTATTTATTAACCAAAGTGATTCTAACTGGTACAAATTCAAGAAGTATAGTTTTGTTTTCCTTGGGACTGTAGGGGGATAATGAAATCCTTCTTTTATCTTTATTTTTTATTGAAACAAGGTCTCACTCTGTCACCCAGGCTGCAGTGTAGTGACACAATCATACCTCACCGCAGTCTCAAACTCCTGGGCTCAAACAATCCTCCCACCTCAGCCTCCAGAGTAGTTAGGACTACAGGCAAGTGCCACCATGCCTGGGTAAATGTTTTATTTTTTGTAGAGACGAATCTCGTTATGCTGCCCAGGCTAGTCTTAAACTCCTGGCCTTGGCTTCTCAAAGTGCTAGTATTACACACATGAGCCAACACACCCAGCATGAAATCCTTCTAATAATTAATTATTATTATTATTATTTTTTTTTTGAGACAGAGGATCACTCTGTTGTCCAGGCTGGATAGAATGCAAGGGTGCAATCTTGGCTCACTGCAACCTCCACCCGCTGGGTTCAAGCAATTCTTGTGCCTTGGCCTCCGAAGTAGCTGGGACTATCGGTGTGCACCGCCATGCACAGCTAAATTTTTTGTATTTTTAGTAGAGACAGGGTTTCGCCAGGCTGGCCATGGTGGTCTCGAACTCCTGGCCCCAAGTGATCCACCCGCCTTGACCTCCCAAAGTGCTGGGATTATAGGAATGAGCCACCGCGCCCAGACAATAATGAATTTCATAAAGGTTTACTTATCTATCTACTCTGAAAACCAGACTTTGGGGGTAAAGACATAATTATATCAAGTAAGAAGCTACTCTCTAAGAGGCTTTTAAAAGACTCTGAAACCTTTACCCCATGAAAAGTCAGATACAAAGTTTGTTTTGTTTTTTTTTTCCTGACAAGGATTCCCCATGGTTCAGACATTCAAGGACATCCAAAAGTATTTCCCCAAACAGGGCATATTCTAAAATCCCAGGGCTATAATAAATTTAACACAGGAAAGCAGTTGCCACTGTTGCTAACGAGCCCCACAGCTATGACTGAAAAAATCTAAAGCATGATGGCTTATGCTTATAATCCCAGAACTTCAGGAGGCTGAGGCAAGAGGATTGCTTGAAGCCAGAAGTTCGAGATTAGTTTAGGTAATAAAGCAAGACACCTTGTCTCTACAAACACACACACACACACACACACACACACACAGAGCCAGGCGTGGTGGTGTGCACCTGTAGTCCCCGCTGCTCAGGAGACCAAGGGAGAAGGATCACTTAAGCCCAAGAGTTCAAGGCTACAATAAGCTATGATGGCATCACTGTACAAACCTCTAAACAAGGGAAGACAACTGGGAAGAAACCTGTTCTCTCAAAAATGAAGGAAGCCCAAATCAATGGGATTCCCTGAACTACAGGCTAGGAAAAATCTAGTGAATATTCAGAACACCTTCCTATCACTGTCAGAGCTGATCAAAGAAATGTCTGTGTTACCATAATAGTAACTGCAGTCATTTACATGAAATGCTTACTACATATACCTAATTAACATGCAACACAGTAATGATGATGCATATAATTATCTCTTGACATTAACTGTCTTATAAATTTCATCTTAGTATGATATTAAACTCTGATCTGGTATATTCAGACTCTGATAGTTTACTGCTCATGACAAGAGTAATCTGCTAACCATTTTAAGAATTAGAAGAAACATTCATTATACATAACAGCAGATTTCCAGAGACAAAAGAAAGAAACAATTAGACAAAGATGTGATCAAACATACTGGCCATGACAGTGGGCTGTACTTTGCATTATAAATAATTTAATCAAGTCCAACATAAATGATTTTGGATTATTCATAAATTGGCATTAACTATGCCATAGTTCTTCTCTACTAATATGGATAAACAAGAGCAAAAACACAAACATTTTTTAAATTGCAGAGTTATGGCAAATAACATAGGAACTAGCAAAATAAGCCATTCAAGAAACTATCATACCAAGAAAATATACTACCACAGTACCAACATGAGAAAAAGAGAATGAAACTTCAAAATCCTATTAGTCCCTTTAATTGTATTTAAAAAAACAAATTAAAGTAAGATATGAAAAAAATGGAAGCAGAAAAATTTTTTAGATTGTTCTAAGCACTTTTTCATTCTTGAATCTGACATGTTATACTATATAAAAGTTACATTTTAGGCAAGTTTCATGTAAGGCATGGCAATGTCAAAAATTCTTCAACAGGTGACCATAAAACTGGTATTAAAATCATTCTGTAAAAAACAGTGAAAACACATTTACATCATGATCCAGTATACAATCACCTTAACAGAGTCTTTACATAAATTCTGATTATGCAAATTTTCCCAAATCTTAAATACAACATACAATACTTACCCCATATTGGTAAATCATCTATGTACATCTGGTACCAGTAGTGATTTTTTATGGCATATACAAATGCATCTCTCTTTTCTTTATCTAAATCAATTTCACAGTAAGTGGCTGGCATCACATCATCTGCATAAAATTAAAATTGCAAATTAGCCCCACTAGTTTGCAAAATAGTTACATTAAAAAAAAAAAAACAAGAAAAAAACCAACATTTTCTAAAGTTAAAACTTCTATTCACAATAGTTGAATCTGAGTGACAAATATGTGGGGGTTCAGTGTACTATTCCTCCCTTTTTTTGTGTATCTTTACGACTTTTTATAATGAAAAAATTTCAATCATCTTTATTTTCAAACATTACCTAAGTGAAGAAATCATCCCTTTATATAAAGAAAATTATACAAGAAAATTTATAAAGTAACTTTAAAATAAATTGATTTTAAAAACAAAAAAAGCTTAAACACATAACAAAGTTTGTATTTAATATATACAAAAGCTCAAGAATATGATCATAAACAGAGATAACCATTTCTAGCTATAAGATCTCTCTGAGATAAACACTGATTTTAACATTCTTGGAAAGACAAGTTACTAGAAGTCACAGATTCTACGAAAACACCCAGTGACTATTCATAAGTAGGAAGATTAAAAAGCAAACCTCTATTCAGCAAGCATCACTGTTTATAAATTGCCTTAAAGTCCCCTAAAGATGAGTCATTTTCCACTGTTGACTGCTTTCAAAAATACTACTACTATAATTCTATTCAGATGCTTTCTAACTTAGTAAATCTAGTATTTCAAAAATGTACCTATGTTTCTAATAAAACAAAAGAAAATCCAAAAAAACCTACAAATACTCAACATGTCAATCAAAAGAAGTTGTTTTGGTATATTAAGCAATCAGAAAGAAAATTAAGAAATCATTCTGAACAAGAACAAAAAAGAAAACACAAGTTTGTTTTTAAGTTCTATACTATATTTGTACTATAATATTGGTTATTTGAAATATACAATGCAATTTCTCTAAAGAAACATTATTAAACTTTTTATTGATCAAAAGTTCTTAAACATAAATTGTAGCTACATCATTTAGTGGCTCAAAGAAATAGCAACCTAATTTATAACTCAAGATACCTAGCAATATATCTCCCCAACCCTTAACAGAGATAATAGCTTCCCACATTATAGACCAACCTAGAGTGGGTACCCCAAAACTACAACACCAAAGATGGCAGTAAACACTGAAGTCCCATGGAAGAATGTCAAGGAAATGTCATCCTCAAAGTATGGGAAGAAAATTAATTTGTCTCCAACAATGACTCCCATATAGATTTTCTTTCTGCCCAAGTCCTCCTAGGCAGCAAGGAATTTAGGATTTTCCTGATGGCAAAAAAATAAAAAACCCTGAGGCTAAGCAGTGAAGCAACAGAGGGTTAAAAAATGAGATTGCTTCAAAGGATTTCTATAGCAGGAACTAGAAAAACTGGCAGCAAGAGGTCCCCAAATGGGATCTCCATGGAGTGTGATAATGAACAAAAGGCAGCAGGCAACTGCAGCTACAGAAGGGATATTCAGAACCAAAGGAAGGTCCAGGCTTAAGGGACAACAAATGGCCACCGTGGCAGTAGGGGACCTCACAGCTACCTCTGCAAAGTCATTGAATTTATTGCCGTTAGAAACAAACAGTAATTAATAATGGTCATTAACAATGTGGTAGATTTAAGTAGGAAGCTCTGAAATATATACAGTATGGCATTTATCTGTATAAAGCTTTTTTTTTTTTTGAGACGGAGTTTCGCTCTTGTTGCCCAAGCTGGAGTGCAATGGCGTGATCTCGGCTCACTGCAACTTCCATCTCCCAGGTTCAAGTGATTCTCCCGCCTCAGCCTCCTGAATAGCTGGGATTACAGGCACATACCACCAGGACCGGCTAATTTTTTGTATTTTTAGTAGAAACGGGATTTCACCATGTTAGCAGGTTGGTCTTGAACTCCTAACCTTAGGTGATCTGCCTGCCTCAGCCTCCCAAAGTGCTGGGATTACAGGCGTGAGCCACCGTGCCTGGCCTACCTGTATAAAGCTTTTAAAAGATTCCTCAGAGTCTGAACTTTAGTCCAACTCTTTGTTTCCCAACTGATATATCTGCCTCTATGCTCAAGCCAAACTCAATTCCCACATACCTTGTGCTCTCTTGGCCTCTGAACTTTTCTGCTCATGCTGTTAACTCTACCTAAAATGTCCAGTCTAAAATCCTCCCCATCCCCCAACCCTTTCCTCCACAAAGGAGTCCCTGATTCCTCACTCCCCATACTTCTCATACCCACTCCCATACCTCCCTTATGGTATGTAGGCCTGTACCATTTTCTACCTCATACCAGTATCTTGCTCCTCAAAAACACCATTGGTCTTGAGTGCTTTGTCCATAACTGATTATATCCTTTTTATCTCCAGCCATGCCTGCTTCAGTACCCTGCACAGACTAGGCACTAAACAAATAAACCAAAAATTTTAAGTGCATAATTTTCCATTTATTTGGCAAAGGAAATCACTAGGCATATTAGGGTATGTACCTATACATGCATCTGTGTATGAATAGTGTGCATGTTTGTACAGAAGGAGAAAATGCCAATTTATGAACAAACGAAATTTTTGAACAGAGTCTCTGAGAAGGATTGATAAACAGGTCTTGAAGAATATCTTTAACTCATGTAAAGTCTAGAAACAAAGCGTGTTAAAAGGGAAAAACTATTATTATGACAGGCTATATAAAAAGGGTGTTGGTTGGTCACATTTTAACGAAATTCTACTTCCAGGCAGGTGGACAAATACAAACATCACAAATAACTGGAAGAGTCTGGCTGCCCAACTGAAACAGCATTTCCCTCAGGAGGTTGCCAATTTGAAGATAACTAATGCAATGTGTATGAATATGCCAAATTATTATTCAGCACTCTATATATCTGGAAAACAATCTGAAAAATCTACCAGCATAAATCAGTGCTTTAAAATTACAATAGGCTATATCTTTCGAAGATGAAACATACATCCATGAATTCTGAAAAAGATGCAATTAAGATTTTACTAATGTAAATAGTTTTTACGAGGGAAAAAAACCAAAGTAGTAAAGTGGCAAATGTTAACCTCATTTTTCAAACAGAAAGCAAGGTTAGGTAGATTCTGGACGCGACGCACCAATAATCTACCATCAATTCCCAATAAAACTCCACGCTAATAATTGAATAGGCAGTGAAAGCACTGAGAAAAGAAAGTGGTAATTATTCACGAGTTCTCTAAGAACACAATATGCCATACTTCGTTTACTTTCTCTTTTGATAATATTACATTTGGAAGGCCGGGCGCGGTGGCTCAAGCCTGTAATCCCAGCACTTTGGGAGGCCGAGACGGGCGGATCACGAGGTCAGGAGATCGAGACCATCCTGGCTAACACGGTGAAACCCCGTCTCTACTAAAAAATACAAAAAAAACTAGCCGGGCGAGGTGGCAGGCGCCTGTAGTCCCAGCTACTCGGGAGGCTGAGGCGGGAGAATGGCGTAAACCCGGGAGGCCGAGCTTGCAGTGAGCTGAGATCCGGCCACTGCACTCCAGCCCGGGCGACAGAGCGAGACTCCGTCTCAAAAAAAAAAAAAAAAAAATATTACATTTGGAAAACGAGAAACAGTCTACCTCTAATTCAGCAGCACTTGGCAAAGTCTCTCATCAAAGAAATCAATATATAAAAATTTATAGAGAAATAAGCAGAAAGGTGAGGTTTATTCTGAGCTCTAGTATCCAGTAGCTATGTGAATAAAAAGCAAGTTACTTAACTTCCATGAACCTCTCAGTTCCCTTAACAGAGATAGCATCTATGCTATCTCCTTCCCAGAGTTAAGAATTAAAAGCATCAGGCCAAGCGCGGTGGCTCACACCTGGAATCTCAGCATTTTGGGAGGCCCAAGGCAGACTGATCCCTTGAGCCCAGGAGTTCGAGACCAGCCTGGGCAACATGGCAAAACCTCATCTTTACAAAAACCAGAAAAATTAGACAGGCATGGTGGTATGTGCCTATAGTTCCAGATACTCAGGAGGCTGAGCCCAGGGAGGTTGCGGCTGCAGTAAGCTGTGATGGGACCACTGCACTCCAACCTGGGCAACAGGGAGACTCTGTCTCCAAAAAAAAACAAAAAGGATTGAAAGTGCCAATATATTCACAGAAAATGTTCTTAAGTTTCCTTGGGCCTCACACCCCTTTGAGAATCCAATGAAAGTGATCTCTCCCTTGCCCACCCCCTGAAAATGCACATTCACACAAAATTAAGGTAGAATTTCAGAGGGCCTGAAGACCCCAGAAGCCAGAGCTCTTGGTTGAACTATGCATACCCAGAGCCTACCATAGTGCTGGAATGCAATAAGATACTCAAGAACTGCTGAATGAACTAGAGGAAAACAAGAACTGGAAAAACTGATATATTCACAGTTAATTAAATAACTATATAAAAAGTATTGATTAAATGACCAACCTGACTAGCAGTATAAACACTGTAATTTTTTCTAAATGACAATTTCGCAACCTGTATCAAAAACTGCCTTAAATATGTTTATACACATTGATTCAGTAATTCTACTTCTAAGAATTCATCCTAATAACAGATTCAGAGATGTACTGAAATACTTACATGCAACAGCAGAGAAAGAAAACCAAAGAAGGATGGAAGGAAGGATCAAAATATCATACAAGTAGAAAATGGGAGAAAAGGCTGGGCGCGGTGGCTCACACCTGTAATCCCAGCACTTTGGGAGGCTGAGGCAGGTGGATTACGAGGTCAGGAGATCGAGACTATCCTGGCCAACATGGTGAAACCCCGTCTCTATTAAAAACACAAAAATTAGCCAGGCATGGTGGCACAAGCCTGTAATCCCAGCTACTCGGGAGGCTGAGGCAGGAGAATTGCTTGAACCAGGGAGTCAGAGGTTGCAATGAGCCAAGATCGCACCACTGCACTGCACTCCAGCCTTGTGACACAGCAAGACTCTCAAAAACAAAAGAAAGAAAGAAAGAAAATGGGTGGAAAAAAATCACAGTATCCAAGTTACACAACACTATGTAGCCATATTTTTTAAAAGAGTAATTAACAATATGGGGACAAGCTCATAAAATGTCAAGAGAACAAAAGCAAACAAAAACTATATATCACTTACTAAATGAATTAGAATGTGCTTAAAACACTGTCTGGCACATAATAAGCACTATATAAGGATTTGTTAAATAAACTTTACAAAAATTATATATATAATGAACTCAACATTCACATATTTAAAACAATGTGGATAAACAGAAACACAGAAGGACTGACGAAAATACAACAAAATGTTAATGGTAATTATAGCCAGTTTATATTTTCCTGTAGTCACTAAATTGTGTATTTAAACTTGCATCACTGTTAAAATCAGAGAAATATATATGCATACACATTCCTTTAAAAAACAAAAAACAGAGATGCCCATATTTATCAAATCTGCAGTTAGTACAAGGTATAAGAAATCAGTAATAAGAACTGACAAATTTCAGATTCAAATTATTTGGTCTGGCTAAAACACTTTGGTTGAAACCAACAGGAAAAAACATTGCACCAAGTTCCCAGACTTCCACTTACAAACAAGGCAGATTTAACCACAAGTATGTTTCTTCTCTCTCCTAAAACACATTAAAATGTCAGTGAAGGAATAAAAAGGATGTTAAGTCCACAAAGACGAAAAGAAGAGAAGACAGTGGGGGGAAAAAAACATATATATATATAAAAAATACATATATATAATGTGTATATATATACATACAAAATATATATTTTTTGAGATGGAGTTTTGCTCTTGTCGCACAGGCTGGAGTGCAGTGGTACCATCTTGGCTCACTGCAACCTCTGCCTCCCGGATTCAAGCAATTCTCCTGCCTCAGCTTCCCGAGTAGCTGGGATTACTACAGATGCCTGCCACCCACCCTCGGCTAATTTTTGTATTTTTTTGGTAGAGACAGGGTTTCAGCATGTTGGCCAAGTTGGTCTCGAACTCCTGACCTCAAGTGATCCACCTGCCTTGGTCTCCCAAAGTGCTGGGATTACAGGCGTGAGCCACCGCACCTGGCCATGGGAAAAAGATTTTAACACATTTTTAGGAAATGGAAAACAGTTGTAAGATGACAAACTACTAATAAAGCAGGAGAAAACATAACAGGAAAGTGATGCTTGTAAGGGAGGGAACTGGTGTCACAGAACCCAAGAGACACTCAGGACTTGGAGGCACTATAGAAGCTAGGGGGACAGATGTAGGACTGAACACAAAGGGAACTGTATTAAAATATTAAATATGTACACAGACGGGTTGGATAGCTAAGTCCCCTCCTCTACCCTTCATACAGCTAGACACATACTGTACCCTCAACGTATCCCTGTAGTAGACCAGTGGCACCTTTCTCTAGAGAACTTAAACCAGAGGGGTTCCAGAATCAGGGACAGCAGGAACAGCAGAAGCCAGGGACTGAAAACAGCATGAGGGATTACCTAAAGTAAACATCTTCAGGCTGAATAAATAAACCTGCCATCCCCCCAATCCCTTTTTCTCACCCCTTGGCAATCAGGCCTATATTCCCCAGGCAGGTATCTGGAGGGAAATACTGCATAGTGAAGATAAGAACAACCAAGATTGAGAATCACTGAACTAAAAATATATAAGGCTCTAAACAGCCCTTGGCATCTCTTCATATCTGCAGTACTCTCAACTTACCAATTAACTCTAAAGAAAAAATACTTGTAAAATAATTTCAGCCCTCTGTTAAGTTGGGAAATTCAAGGAAGAAAAAAGTTCAAGAGAAGATCAATAAAATAAACAGAAGGAAGGAGCCCTGTAGAAGTCACTGACTTTTCCACAATTAACACCCTTCATTATACTGCAGGAATTCTCAAACGGGGGAAGGGGCAGGACGGGTGGGTGGTGATCTCTTCTGGTTAAGAATTACTATTCCAGATCATCTAATGTTCATAATGAACCAATCATAACAACAAGTAGGCACAATCCGTCTGGGTGCTAGACAATTTATTAAAAGCATACTATGTCTTAATAGCTAAGGGTGCAGTGGTGAACAAGAATGCTATTATAATAGGCTAGTGCAGCAGCTTGGGGATAAATCAAAGTCTATAATCAATAAACTAACATTTCATAATCACAAATACAAAATCAAGTTGGAGTTACAGACCCATACTATGTGCTATTAGTATTCCTAATTACCACTTTTTGAATATAAACTGTATACCAGGAACTTTGATAAATGCTCTATATGCATTCTCATTTAAACCTGACACTTCTATCAAATACGTATTATTTCCCACACTTCACAGATAAGCAATATGAGACCAAAGAGGTTGAATAATTTGCCCATGACCACACAGGTAAGCAGAGGCAGAGCTGGATGCATCAAGTCTCTCTGACCCTAAAGCACATCTTCTTTCCACACTATGATGGCAAGATTCCAAGAGGTACCCTCTAAAACTGGAGGGTACTGAATTCAACCCAGGTTCAAGGAGGCCTAACCTAAGTCAGTCCTTCTATATTTAATGCATTTTCTTAAAATGGTCTCAATTTAGCATTTTTGTCTAGTGCTAGAATATAAGATTTTTTTTTTTTTTTTTTTTTTTTTTTGGAGACGGAGTCTCGCTCTGTCGCCCAGGCTGGAGTGCAGTGGCCGGATCTCAGCTCACTGCAAGCTCCGCCTCCTGGGTTCACGCCATTCTCCTGCCTCAGCCTCCCAAGTAGCTGGGACTACAGACGCCCGCCACCTCGCCTGGCTAGTTTTTTGTATTTTTTAGTAGAGACAGGGTTTCACCGTGTTAGCCAGGATGGTCTCGATCTCCTGACCTCGTGATCCGCCCGTCTCGGCCTCCCAAAGTGCTGGGATTACAGGCTTGAGCCACTGCGCCCAGCCAAGATTATTAGCAAGAAAAAGTTGTATATAAAATCTTAAGTGAGACGCATCCTGTATTAGACTAACATTAGTTCCTTTAAACAGTCTCTTTAGTAATCTTCATTTTACAAAACGATACCAATCCATGGAGCCTGACGCAATCCACTAGGTTAAAAAAAGATGTGTGTGTATGCATAAACATGTATGTATGTGTACATATAGTTTTCTCTGGTTTCACATTCCCAAAATTTTGTTTTATTTGAATATGCCTTCAGAAGAATCTTTAAAAGTCAAATATTTAAGAGATGAAAGATTAAGAATATATGGTAAATATTTCTATAGTTCACAAGAGGCATAATGTTCCAGTTTCTATTACTAGTATGCTACGATACACCATGGATAAATCATTTTTACCTCTGGGCTTCTGGGAGAGGGAATTGGATGACACAATCTCTAAGGTGCATCCTATTTTTTAAATGTGTGGCTATGTAACAACCTACAACACTTTTCAAAGCATGACTGACTTTATCTTTGAACATAGCAAGCAAAGAGCTACAATAGAGGGAGAAGATAAATCTAATCAGCATTTACTATTTCATCCGGGCACTTAATTTAACAGCTTCTTTAGCAGCATATCCAGGCTGGACGTGGAAACTTGGTAAGACCCCTAGGAATCACCAACTCTCAGGGAATAACACTTGGCTAGCTCTTCTTTTTTTAATCTAAAGGTGCTTAGCTTAGTCTGAAAAGAAAATAAATCCCACTTCTTTATCCATGAAAACAATCTTCTTCTATTTAAATAATCCCTCCATCTCAGCCTCTAGGAACTAATAAAAGGGGGTTTAAGATTGCCAAATAAGGTACTGGTACCAAAACAGATATATAGACCAATGGAAAAGAACAGAGGCCTCAGAAATAACACCACACATCTACAACCATCTGATCTTTGACAAACCTGACAAAAACAAGAAATGGGGAGAGGATTCCCTACTTAATAAATAGTGCTGGGAAAACTGGCTAGCCATGTGCAGAAAACTGAAACTGGACCCCTTCCTTACACCTTATGAAAAAATTAACTCAAGATGGATTAAAGACTTAAACGTAAGACCTAAAATCATAAAAATTCTAACAGACAACCTAGGCAATACCATTCAGGACATAGGCATGGGCAGACTTAATGTCTAAAACATCAAAAGCAATGGCAACAAAACTCAAAATAGACAAATAGGATCTACTTAAACTAAAGAGCTTCTGCACAGCAAAAGAAACTATCATCAAAGCGAACAGGCAACCTACAGAATGGGAGAAAATTTTTGCAATCTACCCATCTAACAAGGGCTAATATCCAGAATCTAAAAAGAACTTAAACAAATTTACAAGAAAAAAATCAACCCCATCAAAAAGTGAGCAAAGGGCCGGGCGCGGTGGCTCAAGCCTGTAATCCCAGCACTTTGGGAGGCCGAGACGGGTGGATCACGAGGTCAGGAGATCGAAACCATCCTGGCTAACACGGTGAAACCCTGTCTCTACTAAAAAATACAAAAAACTAGCCGGACGAGGTGGCGGGTGCCTGTAGTCCCAGCTACTCGGGAGGCTGAGGCAGGAGAATGGCGTGAACCCGGGAGGCGGAGCTTGCAGTGAGCTGAGATCCGGCCACTGCACTCCAGCCTGGGCGACAGAGCGAGACTCCGTCTCAAAAAAAAAAAAAAAAAAAAAGTGAGCAAAGGATATGAACAGACGCTTCTCAAAAGAAGACATTTATGTGGCCAACGAACATACGAAAAAAAGCTCATCATCACTGGTCATTAGAGAAATGCGAATCAAAACCACAAGATACCACCTCATACCAGTTAGAATGGCGATCATTAAAAAGTCAGGAACAACAGATGCTGGAGAGGATGGGAGAAACAGGAACGCTTTTACACTACTGGTGGGAGTGTAAATTAGTTCAACCATTGTGGAAGACACTGTGGCAATTCCTCAAGGATACAGACCTAGAAATACCATTTGACCCAGCAATCCCATTACTGAGCATATACCCAAAAAATTATAAATCATTCTACTATAAAGACACATGCACACATGTTTACTGCAGCACTATTCACAATAGTAAAGACTTGGAACCAACCCAAATGTAGAACAGATAGAAAATGTGGCACATATACACCATGGAATACTATGCAGCCATAAAAAAAGCTGAGTTCATATCCTTTGCAGGGACATGGATGAAGCTGGAAACCATCATTCTCAGCAAACTAACACAAGAACAGAAAACCAAACACCTCATGTTCTCACTCATAAATGGGAGCTGAACAATGAGAACACATGGACACAGGGAGTGGAACATCACACACCAGGCCCTGTCAGGGGGTTGGGGGGCAGGGGAGGGATAGCATTAGGAGAAATACCTAATGTAGGTGACGGGTTGATGGGTGCAGCAAACCACCATGGCACGTGTATACCTGTGTAACAAAACTACACATTCTGCACAAGTACCTCAGAACTTAAAGTATTTAAAAAAAAAAAATAGTTGCTGAGTAAGTACTCTTTAGTAAATATGGGTGAGGATCTCAAAAACTAATGAAATCTGTACACAGTAGTAAAGGAGGATTCATGAGTTCTGCCTATTCTCTCTTGTTGGTTCCTCTTTAATAAACTAGAAATGTACACCAAATACGGAAAAAGAGCAGATGATTACATAGAGACGAAATCTCAAAGATCACATTTTCTAGTTTAAGTTTTCTCGTTACTTGTGACTAAATACTTAAATTATCTAATTAAATTAAAACACAAGCCTCAAAGGTATGTTTACAGTGATTCATAAAATTACAGGCCATGCGACTGTGGTTTAAATTTACAACTTAATTTTATAATTAAGCCCCAAAGACTATAAAGAGGGGATTAGGGGAGGGGGAGAATGTAAATATATACAGTATACTTTTCAACAATAACTGAACAATTTTAAAAACAAGAATAAAATTTAACAAATCGAAATTAAAGTAACGTTATCTTTAAAATCTCATTGTCATTCTTTTCCCCAAAGTACTAAAATAATAACATCTTTAGTACTAAAAATACCAGAAGTCAGTTACTACTCATCTTACACACGGAGACAATGAAGTCAAAACTGCAGTAAACAATTTTACTAAAATGAATACAGCACCAAAAAAAAAGGAGGGGGGGGGAACTAAAATCCAAAGCTCCTGTTTACAGGATCCATGATGTATTCAAAAACCAAGACACCTAATCAAAGATCCTGCAAAAATTAAATTACTCAAGCTTCTGATCACCATTCTAAAAATGCCTCTGCAGGAAATATACTCTCTGACAAACTTCACAGAAAAAAAATGAAAAGTATAAACACACTCAAAGGACCTGACAAATGGATACCCGCATAACTAGATAAGGTGAAGTTTTTTCCCCAAATTTAACAAGTCTTTGACTTAAAATTTAAATATCCTATAGGTATTAACAGGATAAATTAATACAACGCTGATAAATAATACATGCTAAGCCTATGGTACAAGTTTGAATTTGAGACTTTACACAAGAATTTTAAGTATCCACGCATCCCATTAAAGCCTCAGACCTCCAGAAATTAGTTTGTTAAATACCTATGAAGGTCTTCCCAGGCCACATGTGTCTAATCAATAGGGGATTTACTAGAGAACACTTTTCAGAAGGAAATATGTTAAGGAAATACAATTTTATTAACAATTATCTATTTTATTATCTTATAAATATTCAAAGGAAATCTTTGTTAATTACTAATATACTTTCCTAAATGCAATACACTTCATTTACAGATTAAAACATACATTAGAGTCTAAAGTAGTGGTTCTCAACTGATGGCAACTAGCAATGTGTGGTGACGTTTTTGGTTTTCACAACTGGAAGGTGCTACTGGCATCTGGGGGGTAAGGCCAGGGACTCTGCTAAACTTCCTACAATGTACATAACAGCTCCATACAACAAAGAATTATCCAACCCCAGTATCAATAGTGCCAAAATTAAGAAACCCTTATACAGTCCGAATTGCATTGTAAGGACTATTAAGGTTTACTTACCTTTAAATTTAATATCCAGACCACTAAATTCCAATTCAACCCCTTGAAGTGCTTCTCCCAGAGTTTCATGGTAATGGCTGATACTTTTTTTTGACCCCACACAGAATGGAAGTGAAAAGTACTTATATGTTTCTTGACGATTATGGTATGGCCCAACAGTATTCATCCATAAGACAACTTCCTCTTTATCTTGATACTGAAACAAGAAAAGCAAACGAATTAAAAAAAAATAAAAAACTAATTCAAATTAAGGGAATATTTGTTATGAGTGCTAAACAAAAGTGCATCATCTCTGTTCAGGAAGCTATAAAATAAAATACTGGAAGCTTAATCTGATGATGAATGTCCACATCTTAAAAATGAAACTTTGTGAATTTTAAAATTATATCCTCTGATGGTAGTCTCGGGAAGATACATCTTTTCCAAACTTGTTTTATAGAAAAGAGTGTGTAAACTAAGTCCAATAGCTCATGAGAGTACGTCTATTATTTACATTTATACTATCAAATAATGGCAAACCTGCAACCAGCATGATTCACCATGCTAACATGGACAAAGAAGGAGGAAACAAAATCAATAGTTTATCCAGAACCTCATGTTAATCAATAAATTAAAAAACAAAACCTAACATTGCCAGCAAGCATAAATAAAATTTCATTTCCTTGTGAGACTTTCACACAGCCACTGGTCAAAGTACTACAGAGGACAGAAATGACCAAACACAAGGAAGAAGACTACTACTACAGAACCTCCACAAGTCCATTCAAGCCAATATTCTATCTTGTTAGCAGCCTGAAAGACATGCACTATATGCATATTTCTTTGAATAAGTAATTATGGAACTACGTATCAGTGAATACTACACATAGCTAAATCTGAAGTGTGGTCAATAATGACTTTGGGTAGTTCCAAGGTACAAGTGGAAGGCCTGTCAAAGATTTCTAAGATCGCTACAAGATTAAAGTTCCAATGATTCTATAGAAAGTAATTCCCATAGTAATTTTAAAACTAATAATTCTAAGTAGCAATATAAATTAAAGACAACACTGGATGCATTTAAATCAACTAATAGTGCAGACATTAATTTACTAAACAATTATTTACTAAGTGCTTAGCATGTGAAGCAACTGTGTTTATAACTGAGGATACAGCTTTGAACAAGATGTGTTCCCTGCCCTTCTGGGGGAAAGACGGGCATTAAACAATAAGGTAGGTTGCTATGGAGCATATAATAGAAGAAGCTATCCAACTGGCCTACTATGAAATTCTTATCTCCAGTCCTCCATCTAAAACTAGTTAACAAACATTTTCAATCAAAACCTAACATCTCCAAAACCAAACTTATCTACCCAAATCCACTTTCCTCAGCTTCATTTTTCTAATGGTACTACCATTCTCTCAGACATGGAGACTCAAACCCCAAATCTCTCTGCACTCCAGGGAACCCAAAAACATTTAACTTACATGTTCTTATCCAAAACATCTGCCTTTTTCTTTTGATTCACACGACTACCACCCTAAGACTTAGAGCTAGTCATGTTATTTTCAAACATAAATGCCTCACTGTTCATATAAGACAACAGCCAGATCATTAAGGAAATAACAAATGATCTCACCTTTTGAATACATATGTGACAGGTACCGAGCACAGCATTAGGTATTAAAAATATAAAAGTAAATAAAATACTGTCGTTTCCTTAAGAAGTTCATAATCCACAGTGGAATCAGACAAGTAAATGATTAACAAAGAAAAAATAAGTATTATAATTAAGGTACTAAAGGGCAACAATAAAGGAATGATTAAATTCACTTTGGCAGAGAAGGTCAGGACGAATAACAATTTGGAAAATCATAAGCTGTTTCAAGGGAGTTCAGAAAAACTGTAGATAATCTTCATGTAGGAAGTAATGAATCAAAGGTCTAAATGTTAACGTTATCTGTATATCCGCATTCATTACTATTCTTTTTGTCTGGGAAGACTGACAAATTTATGTAAGCCCCCACTCTTCCATCCAATGCTCATGGCCACACAGCACTAATCAAAAAGTTAACTCCTTTCTGCTGAATGTAGATACCGCCTCAGAGTTCTCAAAACAGTGCTCTAAACCAACCACTACCAACTAACAAGAGTTGATATTAGAATTAAAACTTGTTCATGGCCAGGTGTGGTGACTCACACCTGTAATCCCAGCACCTTGGGACACCGAGGCCAGCAGATCACTTAAGGTCAGGAGTTTGAGACCAGCCTGGCCAACATGGTAAAACCCCGTCTCTAATAAACACACAAATATCAGCAGGGTGTAGTGGCACATGCCTGTAATCCCAGCTACTTGGGAGGCTGAGGCAGGAGAATCACTTGAACCCAGGAGGCGGAGGTTGCAGTGAGCTGAGATTGTGCCACTGCACTCCAGTCTGGGTGACAGAGTGAGACTCTGTCTCACAAAAAGAACTTATCCACCAAGGCAAATAGATATTTAATAAATATGACGGGAAAACACTGAAGAAATACTGAAATGTAAAGTTCATTGGCAACTTGGTAAAAGAAGTTTGAAGGATGTGAAATGATATGTACACTGACTGTAAGAGTTACCTTTCCAGAAAAATAAGGGGAGGTAACATAATTCATCTATTTAAGAGCAGAATGCTGAATGAGACGACCTATTAAAGAGCACCTTGCCATTAATCCTGCTGAGTCTGCAGAAATGTTATAAATGTAACTTGTGAAAATAAGCACAAAAATACTTTTCCTATAAATTCCAAAACTTTTCCTTTAAAAATAGACAAAATCTTTGAAAATAAATACCTTTAAAAATAGGGCATCCATTTATTTTATACAAATTAAAACATAAGGACTAAAATAATTTAAGGATCTCAGTCAAAGTTAAGCCAAATATTCCGAAGTCACTCATTTTAAACATTCAGGAACCCTCAACAGAATGGTAGAGTTACGATGTGATGCCAGCACTGTAACAAAACTTAACACCATTCTGCAGTATAAGATTCTTTCTGGGAAAAGGACTGAAATAGTAATTAGAAATACACATATTGAGAGTTCAGGGTGAATAGCAAGGCAAAAATAATGCTTTTTTTCTTTTATTTTGCTCCTTATTATGCAGACTGTGGTTTAATACAATGAACATAAAATGTTTACTTTTCATTGCAGCCCTTGATTGTCCCTGTGAATAAGTGCTTCCAAGACAAGATCAAGAGTTCTTTCTCAAGAGAAAATGTTTTAAAATATTTTGAAATTAAAAAATACCAAAAGACTTCACACAACATCTGAAGGAGAAAACAAAACAAATAAAAACCTTTCCTTTCCCTAAAGCTCTGACAAAGCCCCTGAGCTCCACAGTCTGTGGCAAGGGAGTGCCAGGCCCAGAAGAAGGTGGGGGGTGGAGTCACAGAAGCACAGCAGTGAATCTGGGAATCCCTAAACTGGATAATAATCCCTTCCATCTGAGGCTTCCCTGGGAAATGGCCAAGTAAGAAAAGGCCAATTCAGGCTACCGGCATTCTTCACCTACTTACTTTCCAGCTCTCAGAAGAATCTCACTGCTACACTTAAGTCGTCCACGCTGGCCAAAACGGTTTATGATATTGCCTTCCTCCCCTTTTCTGCTTCATCTTCTTTCGTCATTCCCCCAAATTTAGAATGCCCTCCTTTTCTCCACTTAGCCAAATTCTACTAACCCTTCCGAACTGCTCAAATCCTCCTTTTTCAAATCCTCAGGTAAAGCCTTAATTCACCAAACCCTAACATGACATGATCTCACCATTTTTGTAAAAATAACATCACCAGCTAACAATAAATACATACTATGAGCTAGGTATAGTTCTAAGGTCTTTACATGAACATTTAAATAATCATCTCAACATTCTATAAAATAGGTCCTATTATTTCCCCATTTTACAGACTAAAAACAAAAACAAAACTAAAGAACAGAGATGTTAAATAATTTGTCCAAATTAATCAGCATCAAGTTTAAAAGGTCAGTATTTTTGCTAATCCCTAGTCAGCTTCATTCATTAAAGAGCAAAAAACTAAATCAAGGAAATATGAAAGCAGTGCAGGTGTACAAAGCAACTAAAGGCAGTCCTGAATACCGAGTAACTTTTCCACATGAGCCTTTAATCTGCCTGGGGGGGAAAAAAAAAACCACCTTCTAAGAAATTATTTGCACTCTAATCTCAAAAGGAATGACCTTCATTCTCAAGAAGTCACCAATGTTGGGCCCCTCTTATTTAAATACTGTTTATGTGTTGGGGGTTACCAAAGTTTTCCTCCTTGACAGAGGTCACGAATTAATTATTCTCAGGAGAAACGCTTTAGAAGATAATATTGCTGATGTAGTCATGTGAAATCTGAATAAGAAATCACAATTTATATAGATGGGCAAAGGACTGAGGGTTCAGAACAAGCACCAAAATGCTATCCTTCCTTTTCATACAAAGGAGAAAAATGTGTGTTTACTTCAAAATAAATGTTCCAGAAATCATAATTTCAAAGCCTTTTAATTATTAAAACACACATCGGAATTCTAATACAAATAAATTAGAAATGTATTTTTTTGAATAGCCTCTTGAGAGAACTACTCTCTCTCAAAAATAGCTTTGTACCTAAATAAACTTTCAGTCTATCATTGAGTAGAGCTGAAAATAGGACAACGAACTTTGGTATTTAACAATCTACATTAGATAACTCACAAATGCACTTACAGTAAACAGCTTATACTCTTTACAAATTTTCAGTAAGTTTCAAGAATTCATATACTCCCAACAGAGACAAAGACAAAAGGTTGCCATTTGCCAAAGTAAATCAAACAAAACATTTCTGAACTCACTTAGTGATATAATACAAAGTATTTATGAGGCAGAGGCTGAGTAAAGGATTCTGGCAGGCATTCAGTCTGTCCAACATTAGAAGTCTCAAGATTACCAGTATACTGGGCCACAGAGAAATAGGGAATTTTAGCCTAGGTAGGACCCCCAAATCGAAACAGCAGACAATGCATCTTAAATGAATAATGGCCTGAGTTTGTTCATTGTGCTTCCACATTGCACATCCTTGTCACTAGTAGCTCCCTAATTATTCAAGTCATTCAACAAGCACTGATCAAATACCACTTGTGCCAAGCACAGTGCTTGTGTATGTAACAGACCAAAAAAAAAAAAAAACTGACTTTGTGATCTTGTTAAGGAAACAGAACCCATAAAAATTCAAGGCTACAGTGCAAACCATAAAATGTTCTAAGATTCCTGCACCCCTAAGTACTGGGTTTTTGGTGCTAACATCTTTACATATTAAAACTATGGAATTATACATACAAGACAGGTAGAAAAGGCAAGACTAGAGATCAGGAAGCTCTGATTGTTTCTGTGGCCTTGAGCAAGTCTCTGAACCTGTACAGGCCATTAGGAAAATGAAGAGTTTTGGATTAAATTATCGAGTCTTTTTAGTTCTAAAATTCTATGATTCTCAATCTGAAATCGTTTTTAATGCAGCCCTTCAGAATCTTAGGAGACATAGTAATCTAACTCTAGATGCTTCCAAGTGCTTTGAGTTTCAGAAAACCAAATAAGCATAAACACACCTTTCACTGACTCTATAAAGAAGCCTATATCCCTTCAATCACTTATTAAAAGGCTGTCTTCCACAAAAGTGTTAATTTTCATTTCAAAAAACATGTCTGTAATGCATATATAATTCAACTTTTAAAAATTAAAAGGAACACATTCTTACATATTCTAGATATGTACATACAGCCTCTATTAAATCAATAGCACATTTCCTTTTCAACACTCTTCAGAGACTATTAAAAGAACTTTGGATAAATAAGCACATAAAAAATATGTATATATACACCATAGGGCCAGGCACAGTGGCTCAAGCCTGTAATTCCAACACTTTGGGAGGCCAAGGAGGGCGGATCACCTGAGGTCAGGAGTTCGAGACCAGCCTGACCAAGATGGGGAACTCCTGTCTCTACTAAAAAAATACAAAATTAGCTGGACACGGTGGCACATGCCTGTAATCCCAGCTACCCAGGAGGCTGAGACACGAGAACTGCTTGAACCCAGGAGGCAGAGGTTGCAGTGAGCCAAGATCATGCCATTGCACTCCAGCCTGAGCAACAAGAGTGAAACACCGTCTCAAAAAAAAAAAAAAGAAAGAAAGAAAAAAGAAAAGAAAAAAATAGCATATGGGTCAGATGGCCACCTGAATCCTAATTCAGTAGGTACAGTAAGGGAAATCAGGGGCTTTGGGGAACGGACATAAGGTATTGCCTCCTCTTAGGACAAGCTATATAATTTGTGGGACCCAGTACAGAATAAAAATACAGAGCCCCTTGTTCAAAAATTTAAAACTTCGAGATGTTACAGGACAGCATGAAAACAAGCTCTCCCACAGTCTTGTGTGACTATTCAGGGCACGTGCCCATGAAGTCAACCCTATTGCTCCTTAATGCTAACCCAAACAGCTCAGAAACAACTCATTATGGAGCCACACTTATCCCAGCATTTAAGAACTTAAAAATCAATACAGAGAACCGCTCAATACCTAATTGAGCTTTACTGTCTTATTTTTAGGATAAAGGGGAGTAGAGCATATGGCGGCTTACAGTGTAGAAGACTATCAACTCCGAATGCCTAAGTTCAAATCCCACCTCTACCCCCACCAGATGTGTGTTATCTGCAGGTGACCTCACCTCTCTAGATTCACTTTCCTCATCTATAAAATGGGCATATTACTCACCTCATAGGTTATTAATAGATGACTTCTCACGCTCATGCCTGTAATCCCAGCACTTTGGGAGGCTGAGGCAGGCAGATCACCTGAGGTCAGGAGTTCAAGACCAGCCTGGCCAACATGGTGAAACCTCGTCTCTACTAAAAATACAAAAATTAGCCAGGCATGGTGGTGTGCACCTGTAATACCAGCTACTAGGGAGGCTGAGGTAGGAGAACTGCTTGAACCCAGGAGGCAGAGATAGCAGTGAGCGGACATTGTGCCACTGCACTCCAGCCTGGATGACAAGAGCAAAACTATGCCTCTTAAAAAAAATAAAAATAAAAATAACAGTGTATAGCCCATTTTGCTACAAAAGACATCCTAGCTATTATCTTTATCTGGAAACAATCTTTACAGGCAATTAATTTAAAGGCCAGCTTTAGTTTCTAAAAGTTAGTCTTTGATAATTCAATTATACATGTATTTACTAAACACCTACTTAGCAACCTGCCCATACCAATGTCTCCTCTTCCTTTAGTATTATTCTCTCTTTACTAGCTACTTTTGCTTCTTTGATAGAAAAATAAAAATAAAAAAATAAAACTTACTTGACCATATAGCTTTTTCAGTACTGTTATCTGGCTAAGATGAATGCCTAGTTTTTGAGAAATATTTTCAAGAAACTTAGAAAAAGCAAAAGATTTTGGCTAATAATGAAAAATAATATAAATGACACATTTGAATTTTATGCTTATTTTTAAATGCTATTCTTCCTATAACTTTTTTTTTTTTTTTTGAGACGGAATCTCGCTCTGTTGCCCAGGCTGGAGTGTAGTGGCCGGATCTCAGCTCACTGCAAGCTCCGCCTCCCGGGTTCACGCCATTCTCCGGCCTCAGCCTCCCGAGTAGCTGGGACTACAGGCGCCCGCCACCTCGCCCGGCTAGTTTTTTGTATTTCTTAATAGAGACGGGGTTTCACCGTGTTAGCCAGGATGGTTTCGATCTCCTGACCTCGTGATCCGCCCGTCTCGGCCTCCCAAAGTGCTGGGATTACAGGCTTGAGCCACCGCGCCCGGCTTTTTTTTGCTTTTTAAAATATGTATTTAGCCAGGCGCAGTGGCTCACGCCTGTAATCCCAGCACTTTGGGGGGCCAAGGCAGGCAGATCATTTGAGGCCAGTCGTTTGAGTTCAAGACCAGCCGGGTCAACATGGCGAAACCCCCTTTCTACTAAAAATATAAAAATCAGCCAGGTGTGGTGGCGCATGCCTGTAATCCCAGCTACTTGGATGAGGCACAAGAATCGCTTGAGCCGGTGAGGCTGAGGTTGCAGTGAGGTGAGACAGTGCCACTACACTCCAGCCTGGGCAACAAAGTGGGACTCTGTCTCAAAAATAAATAAATAACATTTTAATAATGGGTAACCAAGTAAGAGCAGTTCAATACAGACGTGAAGTAATATGGATTCTAAACTTTTTGTCTAGCAACCATCTCCTATATGCCATATTCTCTTTTGTGGCAGTCAACAAAAACCTTTCATCAAATATCTTATATTCAATTACTAGAATAAAAAACTGAAATAGTCCTAGCAATAAAACTTCATTGAAATTAAACTTTTAATTTGTAAATTATTCTAAAGCCTTTATATACATCCAATTTTTAAAATTTTAATTGTTTCCCTATTTATAGCAGTATAAGTCACAAGATAATTACAAGATTAAAAAGTAGAATACAGTACACTTGCGAGCCTATATGCCTGTATCATGGAACTACGCATTGAGATTCTGAGTATCATATGGTAACTTTTCATAAGTGTTTTTTTAATTCGAAATATATTAGTAACAATATCATTAAACAAAAGGATGGATGCCCATTGAAAATTTAAAAATAATCAAAGACCCAAATCTATACATGGTCCCTGTTTACTATGTGAAACAATAGCAGTTCTTAAACTTTGAGACAGCTTATCTGATAGAAGAAAACAAAAGGAAATCGTCTTAAGCTGTTTAACCTCCCAACAAAATTATCTTAGGTGAAACACCACAAGTACAGCACAAAAACATGTCACCAATTCAGGATTTGTGTCCCTAAAGAAATATATACCTACACAGGTAAGAAGTTTCTGGCTGTGACCGAAGGTAGAACAGCCAAAAGTTTAGAGCTTTTATTAGCTAAAATAAGAGCCCAGCTAGCCAAGGGTCCAGCGAAAAGTTTTGTTGATTACAAATAAAATCGGGTCCATTAAATATGTAAGGACTGCTTCATTTCCTCACTTTCCAGAAATGACGTAAGACTCCCTCAGATCTTTCTTACTTAGTCAAACACAATCTCTCATGGAAACTCCTATCATTAATGGTAAAGGTATAAAAAACAATTACTCGTCAAGCAAACTCTCAATTTACCTGACCTTCCTGCCTTACTCAAGTCTACCATTCTGAAAACCAGAGTTACAGCCCTAAGTGAAAGTCACTTGAAGAGTCGTTCACATGCACGCTTTGATGTGAGAATGCCAATTAAATAAACTGCCAATCAACTTTAGGCCAAATGCAAAAGGGACTGTTCCTGGCCCTGACCTGAAGACTGGGAAACATTAAGACCCTTTACTGTCAGAAGCTGCCTTAGTTAGGCACTATCCGGATGGGGGCCTCATTTGGGGGCTGGAAGGTGAGGAGAAAGTTACAAGAAAGGCCTAGGAATTGAATGTGTGTGGGTTAGGTACACTTATAAGTAAGTGTAAACTGCTCTTCAATTCAAGTTTATTAACGAGGCCCCACCCCAGGGTTTTAATCCGGTCTGGGAAGAAGCGGGCGAAAAAAGCCAAAGAGGACCATGAAGTGTAGTATATTTCCTGGTTAGTGGCTGCCGGGTAATCGCGATGCATCCATCTTCCTCCGCGTCGCAGCCCTCAGTAGCCAGAAGGCAGTCTCCTTCCCTAGGGGGCAAAAGCCCCGAGCCCAACCTGCCCGTTGCCCCGCTCCCGCGGCGGCTGAACTCCAACCCTTCCCAGGCTCCTTCCCGGCCCCAGGACCCCCGAGACCCTGGGGTGCGGCGCCACTGAGGCGCAGGCCGGGTGAAGGAAGCCCTGGCACTCGGGAACGGAGCCCTGTCCCAGGAGCGCACAGAAATGCCTGCTCCACGCTCCCAAGGTTCCTGCTCCGCCAGGCCCAACCGGAAGGAGTCCTCGAGACGCCGCGGGGATTCACCGGACCGCCGGGCCTTCCAGGCTGCGTGGGGCCTGCCTCGGTGGGCAACTGGGGAGCTAGCCCGGGGCGGCCGCACTGGCCGGGGGCACCTCACCGTGTGTTCGTGCTCGTCCGCCCGGGCCCGTGGCAGCAACAGCAGCAACAGCGCGGCGGCCGCCGCCACGCCTGGAGCGCCAGGCAGCGGCCTCATCCTCCGCGCCCCACCGGCCCGGAGCCGGCCCACCGACTCCTCCTCCGCCGCCGCCGCCTCCGCTGCGGCCGATTCGCATCCACGGGGCGCGGACAGACGCACGGGGCCCGGGCCCAGCCGCTGCCTCCTCTGCCGCCGCCGTCGCCGTCACCGTCACCGCCCGCTCCTGAGCCTCCCCCGCCCCGCGTGCCTCCTCAGCCTCTTCCTCTGACTCAGCCACGTCATCCGGCCACCCCGGCACGCGCCGGAAGTGCCTCGCGACGCTGGGCCGCCACCGCCGTCGGGCCGAGGGAGGGCCCTGCAACCGCCGCCTGCGCGCCGGCTCCTCGCCGGATCCTGGGAGCCGCGGAGCGACCGGCCTGGCGAGCACTCGGGCAGGAGCCGAGCAGGCTGGGCCCCGGCGCAGTGGCCTGGCCTGGAACGCAAAGCCGAAGCCGCGTCCGGGCCGCGTCCCGGTGTTTAGGGTTGTGTAACCTTGGCCAAAATGCTTAACTTTCCCTGGCTGCCAAATGGGGCCGATCGTCTGACCTCCTGCCTTCGGAACTTGAGGGATCAGATCAAATAACCCTTTCCTGCCGCTGTGAATGAATCACGGGCTCCTGTAATCACCGTTAGGAGATATAGTTAAACTCGTACAGCGTTGGATAAGTGTTTTAAAGTTACTGAATACTTACTGGACCCCTACGATTCAATCAAGAAATGCTAAGTTTGCCATTCTTGTACATTTGTGTGTTTACTTAACTATTTCTGGGTCTCCTCTTCCCTGTCATAAATACCTCTTGGAGTGTAAGCTCCTCGGAGGAGAGGGCCTGTTTCCATATTTCCTGTACCTAGAACAGTGCCAGATCCGTAGTAGAGACTCAAAAAAAATCTTTAAAAAAAAATACACAAATGTGGCACCACCATTTACATAGTCCTCTAAGCCAAAAATCTAGGACTTCTCGGCCATCAGCAATCAACAAGTTCTAGCATTTGGTCTCTTAAAAGTGGTTAAAGAGTTTATTTTTCCTCTCCTTCCTCTGCCATTACCAACCAATTTTCCACATCACTATGTACTGCAAGAGTCTCCCAAGAGATCTCCACCACTGACTGATCTTCCTCCCCTGTTTATCATCCCCAACAGGTGCCAGAGTGATCTTTCTAAACAGAAACCAGATTATATCGCACACTCCCTTGCTTAAAACACTTCTTGAATGTTAGGTAAATCAATCATGGAGTCACCACCAAGGTTTTCATCTGCCAGGCACAATTCTGAATGATATTGGCTCATTAAATCCTCACAGAAACCCTATGCGGCAGATACGGTGAAAATGTTCATGTTACAGATGAGGTAACTGAAGCAAAAAGAGCTTGAGTGGCTTGCTGAAAGACCAGACCCACTCAGTCTGGCTCCATAATAGGTCTTTTTGCGACTAATGATTTACCAACTATACAGCCACTTTAAAAAACCGAAATAGGTAAGTACTGGCATGGAATGATAACCAAGAGGTACTGTTAAATTTTTAAGTTGAAGAAAATAATAGTTTAATTTCATTTTGTATGGCAATATGTTATCCTGCCCACAGAAAACAATCTGAAATATGACAAACCATTATCAGTGGTTAACTTTCTACTTTGTACATGCCTATAAATGTTTAGTTACTTTTTACAGTGAGCATGTGCTAACTATGTCATCAGATAAAAAGTTCCCTGCCAAAGGATAAAGTCCAAATTTTTGCCTATTTTATCCCTAATTTATTTCCCTAACTTTACCTTCCATCAGTCTCTATGCTCTGCCTTCACCCATATGTATTTTTACACCTCTGTGCCTTAGGTCTTTATACTCCCTTTATCTGGAATGCCCTGCTTCACCTTGTGCCTTCGATATTATCCTTTCAGACCTAGCTGATGATCACCTCCTCAGTGAAACCTTGCATGATCCCTTGGGAAATGGAGCATTCCTTCTTTAGGATTTCAGTAGCATTTGGCGTGTTGTGTTGTAATTATTCACATTTCCTCTTCTATACTGCATTCTGACCTTTTGATTGCAGAGACTATCATTTGTTTGTCTTTATATCTGTCCCAGCTGCTGAGATAGTGCTTATCACATGTATTCAACTCTTTGCTGAATGAATGAAGACATTAACAAGTGAAAAGTCAAATAGCATAGCAGGATTTGAAGAATGCTTTCTAGATAGTGTAAGAAACATCACAAGGCAGTACATGATTAATTGCTGAATGAATCATACACTAGTAATTGCTGTAGAAATCAGAGGAGGCATCTTATACATCTTTGTATATCCTCCCAAGCACCTAGCAGGGTGACTTGCTCATCGTGAAAGCTCAGTCAATTCTGTGAATGAATAATCACTGCTCTTGAATGAAGTGATGATGGGCAATTGAAGAACAAGCCATGTAAGTGCTACATTAAGATGGATGTGTAGTTTCTTAAGTATCCATCACCACCCTCCACAGATTTGAGGTAGTATGCATGTGGCAGGTATTTTGGGGAGGACTGTGTTGGCGAATGCTTAAGAGGTAGGGAGGACACAAGAAAAAGTATAAAGTATTCATTTGGGGAGGATAGATTAAAACCAGGAAACTTTACACACAGAACAGAGAACAGGCATGACAGTGTACAAAAAGGAACACAAAAGGTGACCAGCTGTGCAAATTTTCAACAGGCAGTAAAAGCAATGGGCAATGAGAGAAGTGGAAAGACCCCTATTTCAGAGGTGTATTTGAGAAAGTTTAATGGATGGAAGAACCGGTAGAGCCATTAATTCAATGATGATTTATCGAGCATCTACGATGTACCAGGAACTCTGGTAGGTACTAGGGGAATCATGCTGATAAATGGCATTAGGTGATACAAGTCTGACAACAGTAGGTGTGGAAAGAAGGAAAGGGAGATAAAGTAACTGATTAGAGTACAAGAAGTGTGGCTTCAAAGATCCTTGGAGCCTGATGACCTCAACAGGACAAAACAGGGCTCAGGTCACCATCAAAATTAGGGTTGTTTCACTAAATTGGGGAGTGAAAAACATTGACATACCTTATGTCACCACTTATTTCATCTAGATGAATGACCTCATTCCCTGACACCAAAAAGGATGGCAGCAGTGGGGGGGGGGGGGAATGCCAGTGAAAGGAGATCCCCACCTCCCCCAGTGACTATACAGCCTCTTTCTATGGTAGTTCTAGTAAGACTCCATTTTGGTTAAAGAGCTTATGACCAGCAAGCAATCCAGAAAACCAAAATTTCAGTCTTTTATTTTCATTCTGGGTAAACATGATCATCAAAAGTATTAGGTATGGGGACTGGGCACAGTGGCTCACCCCTGTAATCCCAGTACTTTGGGAGGCCAAGGCGGGCAGACTGCTTGAGCTCAGGAGTTCTAGACCAACCTGGGCAACAGAGTGACTCACCCCCATCTCTACAAAAAATACAAAAAAAATTATCTGGGCATGGTGGCATGTGCCTATGGTCCCAGCTCCTCAGGAGGCTGAGGTAAGAAGATGGCTTGAACCCAGGAGGTGGAGGTTGCAGTGAGCTGACTGTGCCACTGCATTCTAGCCTGGGTGACAGAGCCAGACTCTGTCTCAACAACAACAACAACAAAAAAGTGTTAGGGTATCTTCTGATTTCCATCATCAGCTAATTTTTCTTTGAAATTCTATTTCTTCCTTCCACTTGGTTATGTTTGTCTTGCCAGTTATGTACTTCAGCAGGGTGGGGGTGGGGGACAGTTCATCTATTGCTATTTGCCATTTTCCACCTCCACCATTTCTGTTCTAGCTGTAATGTTCTAGACACGGATCTTCATGATTGCTCTGAGTTCTTTCTTTAGGAAGCCATTACTGAGAACATTTAGTTCTTGGACTGAAGAGCGACTAAGGCCATTAGTTTCTCTGTGTGGTTCCTCTTTCACTGTCTCTCAGTTCTTTAACTGATATAACAGTGAGACAGAGCAAAGAACAGCAGGTGCCACATAATAAAAAGAGCCTTGCCAGTTAGGTGGTGACGCCACTAAGGCTGTCTCCCTGCTTCTTCTGACAAAGCGATTCCACACCCTCTTTCTGAGACTTAGACTTAACAGAGTTGAAGGGACCTAGACTGTTACCAAAGACACAACTCTCCACTTCATAGGTGATGAAACATAGAACAATGTAGTCAAGTTATACGAACTGGTCAAGTAAGTAGCACACCAAAATAAACCAGGTTTCCTGGCTTCCAAAACAATCTTCTCTTCCCTACACCATGCTAACTCTTACTGCAGAGAGAGCAAAGTTTATCCTAAATGGGCTTTGGCGACTAGCCTAAATATTAAATGTGAACTAAATTGAACATGGACACAAACAATGGTCACCAAGTCCCAGAACGGATTGTGTGAGCCCTTTGAGACATTCATCCAGTGTTGTTTCGGATAAATCTCTATTTCAATCTTTTCCTATACGTTAGTTATTGAAAAACAATAGACAACCACAAAAACAAGTTGGCCTTTTTGTGTTCCTTGAGCCCAGTCACAAAGGGCCCTCATGACTGGACCTCATGCCAAACAACTCATTACAAAAACAGCTAGGGTTCCAGACTGCGCCAAAGCTTCGAGACCTCTCCTTGTCTACATGGATGAGTGGCTGACTGTGGAGCCCAGGCTCTTGCTTCCCAATCTGGTGGTGAATCCTCCATAGTCTGGTGAGTGTAAATATGTATGTATATTATACACATATCTTTTTCCTTCTCCCTTCCCATTGCCAGTGAAAGGAGATCCCCACCTCCCCCAGTGACTATACAGCCTCTTTCTATGGTAGTTCTAATAAGACTCCATTTTGGTTAAAGAGCTTATGACCAGCAAGCAATCCAGAAAACCAAAATTTCAGTCTTTTATTTTCATTCTGGGTAAACATGATCATTGCAATTTGCTTATTATATCATTTGCTTATATCTGCATTGCCATTTACATGGGATAAAGCTTGTTTACCCTTAAAGGTATTGTGTGTGTGTCTTCTCCCCATGCGTGTTTCCCACACAGAACACCTACGAACCTATTTTTTATGATTTTTATGAGAAAATGAATTCCAAGTTGTGCCTCAGAATTCAGAATATATCTTTCAACCTCCTACTCATCCCCTCACCACCCTGGTGAACACAGTATCTGGCCAGCAGGAATGAATGAAGAAGACCATTTTATGTTCTTAATAACTTGCTTGGAAATGAACAGAGCACAATTTATCAAACCAAAGCAAATATTTATACAAAATTTATACAAAAACCCTCAAAATTGAGGATTAATGTTTAGGAAGAATTTTTCAGAATTATCCAAATTAACTGCTTGTCTTTCTCAGAAATAAATCTGTTACTAATGCTTCCTCCACCAACCAGCTGCAAAACCACACACTATTCTTTGAAGGAGGAACACAGAAAACCAGCTTACTTCCTGGGGCATATGGGATAGGGATCTAAAAATCCTAGTGATATGGGAATGACTAGAACCTTTTTTTTTTTCTTTTTTTTTGTAACAACAAAGCTAAAAGGGAGTGTGTAACTTAGCTTAACTTGTAAAAATATTCATGGAAGTCATCTATACATTATCACTTTGTGTAATTAAGGCAGAGCATTAGAGACTGTTCACATCATTAAATATGTCCAGTTAAATTATTAGATTACAACACCAACCTCTTGTTCATAGTCTCTCAGTCTTCAGCTGGGCACAGTGGCTCATGCCTGTAATGTCAGCACTTTGGGATGCCGAGATGGGTGGATCACTTCAGGTCAGGAGTTCGAGACCAGCCTGGCCAACATGGTGAAACCCCGTCTCTACTAAAAATAGAAAAATTAGCTAGGCGTGGTGGTAAGTGCCTGTAATTCCAGCTACTCGGGAGGCTGAGGCAGGAGAATCACTGGAACCCGAGAGGTGGAAATTGCAGTAAGCCAAGATGGCACCACTGCACTCCAGCCTGGGTGACAAGAGCAAAACTCTGTCTCAAAAAAAAAAAAAATAGTCTCTCAGTCTTCATACTTTGTTGCTTATATAGTTGGATTATCTGCTCCTAGGTTTTAATATAAGATGAAATAAAAGTGCTAGCCTAGGAACTGGAGGCCAACTTACCTTAGGGGCAAAGGCAATGGTGTTGAATATACCCAACAGCTTCACTTTCTATGGAGCCAGCTTGTAAAATCTTGGGCAAGGATGGTGGCAGCAGAGCTGTCTGCCTAAGCATATGTAGAAAACTTTTAAATGGTTTCTTTGAACCCTAGCTTGTAGTGTCGTTTCTGATCCTCATTGTATTGGAAATCCATGGTTTTGTTACATAATGTATTCCTAAAAATGTGTACACGTGTTGAGTATGTGGAAGTTGAATATATTTATGTTATAAATGAGCAGTTCTGTTTCTGGAAAATGAAAATTTTCACCTCATCATTATAGACATTCTTTGATAAGACAGTCCCAGTGTTTCATCCAAATTCTTTCATTTTCTTCTTTTACATATAACCAACCATCTTGGATGTTAAAGGAACCACCAGTGAGGGCTTAAGATTCTGCCGCTTTTGACTCGGCACTCCTGATCCGTTCCATCCATGTCTCAAGTGTATCACATTCATGAGACACAGGCTTCTCATCAGCAATTTCAATTTTATGTTTTCTACTTATTTTTATATAAGAATACAATGCAACAAAATATTCATATATTGCACAAACAGTGATGTGCATACAAAGATGCTAACAACATTGGCTGGTAATAGGCTTTACCATGTTACAATCTAAATGCTTGTTCATAAGAGAATGTACAAAATTCTAAATTTGGCATCCAAAAGGGGGCTTCCAGTTACTGAATATTTTTCCCAGCCCTATTTTTAAAATGTCACTTTATCCAAAAGGGGGCTTACAGTTACTGAATATTTTTCCCAGCCCTATTTTTAAAATATCACTTTAATCAAATTCAAATTTGCCTACGATGGAGCCTGTCTATAAGTAACAGTAAGGGCAAGCATACCAACATCAAAATTCTTCTTCTTCTTATCTCACGTGCCTCTATTTCTCCAAAATAAGTGACAAGGAGAGTAAAAGGACCACTGAGGGAACATTTGCAGAATGCTACTAAGTGCCAGGCCCTGTGCAATTATAGTATAATTAATTACTATAAACACTCTCGTGATGGACATGGCCAATAGTGTATTTTATGTCAAAAAACAAAAACAAAACCCAAGACTCCAGAAGCTGTTAAGAGTCCTTGTTTCAGTACTCTTCAGTAAGAGTCCTTATTTGCAGGACTGAGGAATGAAATTGAGAAAGAACCTTTAATCATTAGAAAAGGACCTAATAAAACTGTACTTAAATGGATCATTAATGTGGATTTTTAAATTTTGTGTGGGATAGAGAATAACCCCATGGGAAACAAACACATTTCGAATATTTTTTAAAGGAATAGTTCTGATTCTAATTTTACTGTATGTTTAGGCATCATTAAGGACCTCCGATTTGAAGGTAGATATATGTGCCAGGGACTCCAAATTCATGATATATGTTAAGGCTCCACATTCTATGCAAAAATGGATTTACCAAGCATGATGGTAATAATAAGTATGTAAAAAATAGATAACTACAGTGGTACTTTGGTATCCATGGAGATTGGTTCCAGGATCCCCCAATATCAAAATCCACAAATGCTCAAGTCCCATATATAAAATGGCATAGTATTTGCATATAACCTACACACAGCCTCCTGTATGCTTTAAGTCATTTCTAGATTTCTTATAATATCTAATACAATGCCTACACATCACTTCATTTACATGAATTCAACATAGTTCTTGGCATGCAGCAAATTCAAGTTTTGCTTTTTGAAACTTTGTAGATTGTTTTTCAAATATTTTTGATTCAAGGTTGGTTGAATCCACAGACACAGAACCCATGGATTTGAAAGGTTGACTGTATTTCTATTTTAGGTTTGTTTTTCCTCCTCAGAACCCACAACAAAGAAAAAGTCAAAGGTCCTCCTCTCTCTCTTTATGACCAGAACTAAAACCTATAAAGGAAACAGAGCACTAAGTGGGGTCCTGGGAATCCCCAGCTTCTGGTTTCCAACCACTTCTAGATGTTCTCTGGAAACATAACTGTGTTGAAACCATAGTGAAGTATAAATTCCCAAATTGAAAAGAAAACAAATTTGGTAGTCTTATCCCTGGGAGATATGGAAGATGGAAAATTCTGCAAGACCAGTAGGCACTGATGAATTTCTACATCTGGGCATTTCTTGAGGGAGAGAGGAGCTGGCTATTTGGAGATAGAAAATGTGGTGACCTAGAACGAGCAGGCCCAGTCTAGACTGAGTAGTCTTGGTTCCAGACTTCTGTGGAACCTCAGACTTGCCTTCTGTATAAGAGGAGTTTGTACTAATCACTGTCTAGTCTTTTTCAATTTGTTGTGTGTGACCAGCCCTAGCACTTAAATACTCTGCTGAATATACAGAAAAGTAGAAGAATTATTTTAAAATTAGGTCACTTATCTTCTTACTTGAATACTACAAATCTTACATTATAACCTCTTCTAGAAATGAGGCTGAACTAGCAAATACATAAAGACTAATATAAGTGCATTTCAGTAAAATCACTGGTAAAGTACATTTATGATCATTCTTTTTAGGCTTCTGATATAGCAAATTAGAGGTAAGTATTTCAATTAAGTCTTCATCCTTTTTAAGTATATGGTTCAATATACTTGGTGATGGTGAATAAAGCCCTTAGTTTTTCACTTCTTCATGCCTTAATAAAGTCTTCGAGGCAAGCCCAAACCAGCAGGGCTGCAATATTGTCAGCAACGAGACTGATCTTAAGGTCAACAGTCATGCCGTAAAACTCAACATGAAGACATCATTAACAGGCTGAAGACTGTGAATCTTAAAAGTCCTGAAGTAGGCAGGTTTTAGGAGGTGGAATCAGCGTCCTCTGGGTGGAACAGGTGGAGGAGGATGTAAGGTCTCCCTGGTCGGAGGCCTGAAATGAAAGATAAAGCAACTCTATTTAAAAACTAATTTGATTAAATAGTTCTTAGGAATGCACAGTTTGTTGCAAACTTGGTATACTATGCAAAGGACACAATCCTCAATTAATGAGACAGGACACACATATGAATGTCTGAGTGACACACATGCTAGCTGTGGCTTGCAATCCTGGCGGCACATTAGAAACACCAGTGGAGCTTTTAAAAATACCAGTTCCAAGGATCCATCCAGACCCATTGCATTCTAAGCTCTAGAGGATAGGACTCAAGCCGCAAAGCTTTTGAATAGTTTCCCTCCCCAACCAGTTGTACTCACTAACCCTTTCATTATCTGATACTTTGCCATCTTGGGGCCTTGCTGACCCTGGAGAGACTGCCCCTCCCAGGATAAGCTAATTCCTAGAAACAGGAAACAAGCTACCTGCCTTCCAGTGCTAAACACGCCTTTCATATGTAAACCAACCAGTCCAGATGCATGCCCCAACCACCTCCTCTATGGGGCTTTCACACTCCACTTTATGGGGCCACTATCCACTTGCCCTTATCACCCTAGGGCCAGTTACCAGACAATGAGGGTCAGCCCTTAATGCCTCAGAGCCAATGAAATTATTCAAACTAGCCAATTCTAAATCTTACCCAGCCTCACCCATGGAAACCACAATAAAAGCTCTTGTCCACATTTTCCCCTGCTCGTCTGCCTCCTTACTGGCCCTGATGCTTCCCCATGTAGCCCCCTATGGGGTGATATACCCCTCTTTTGGGATCTGTGAGTATATCAAACTATCTCTTCAATGGCAGTTGTCTCCTGAGCTGTTGACTTTGCCATACCTAAATAATAATGAAACCTAGATTTTAAAACACCACCAATTCTAATAGCCACGCAGGAGACACACTGTAGTAGGGAGATCTGTTGAGAGAGGAATTGGAATTTCCAAAGCCTGCTTCTCATGACTGCTTCCTCATGGGATAACTGTTATCCAAACTCTGCATCTGCCTTCCTAGAAACTTCCCTCCATGTTACTCTGTATGGTTTTTGAACAGTCTTAAATGACGTTCCAGGTAGACTAGGGTGAGTCTATTTACAGACAGGTTCAAGGATTACAGATGGCATTTCCACGTGTGTGCTGTAAAACCAATATTTAATTCCCTTGGAAGCAAGTCAATAAGAAAAAGAGCTTTGTTAGGTGCTATAATTGAAATGTGCTACCCTGGAGTTGCATACTTGAGGATTGATCGAATCAATGAGTAAATATGTACTAAATGTCTCTTGAATGCAAGGTTTGTGTAGGTCAAAGAAATGACAACAGAGTTGGGAAAAGAGGGGCTGCCTCAGGAGCAAAAGAGGGAGGCAGTAGCAGAAAATAAGAATCACAGACAACCTTGGGAAGTCCCGCCCTAGTCCCAGGATTAGATGGCTTTGTCTGGTTGTCACTGAGTGACTGAGCTTCATACCATGAAAACAAAAGGATGGTCTCCTTCTGTCTCTTCAGCCTGCCCTGTGAGCTTGGGGTTATAGGAGAAAGCCAAAGGACACGATACCACTTTTACCTGAGCAAATTTAGCCTGCCTGCCTCTCTACCATCTTTCTTTCACTCTTTCTTTCAACAAACATTAATTTACTTTATATCTACTTCTGGGTATGGGATATAACAGCAAGTAAAGTGGTCATGGATTAGGCCCTCAAGATGTTACAAGTGTGTGGATGAGACGGACAATAGGCAAAAATCAGGAAACTCTACAGAGTGTTTTGATGGAGGAGATTCAGAACCTATAGGAACATATAGCATAGACATTTATGCATACATCTCTGTGTGTGCAAGTTCAGCGCCTCTGAAATTGTTTTCTTATCTGCCAAACAGAGGTACTGATCCCTACGTTGGAGTACCATGTGAGGCTTGGAGATGACAGTAGGAAAGTAGGTAGCAGTTTGTGGCTTGGAGTAGGCACTCAGCAAGTAAAGCTAATAATATAATAATGATGATTAAAGATCTACTCTGAAATCTGTTCCCCAGTTATGCCTCATGAGCCTTACATTTTATCTTCCACCACAAAGACAGCCATGATTTTCTCCCAGCCCCTCTTCCTCTTTCTGCTGCCACACTCTGCAGTTGGAGTGAGCCTATGGGCATACCCTCTCTAGGTTTCATTCTGAGGAACAACTCCAGCTAAAGATTGGAAGCTACATCTCAAGGAAACTTATTCATAATTTTAGACCTGTAATTATAGTGTTTGTTTGTTTGTTTGTTTTAAGACATGGTCTCACTCTGTCGTCTAGGCTGGAGTGCAATGGCGCAATCACAGCTTACTAGAGCCTCAACCTCCCAGGCTCAAGCAGTCTGCCCACCTCAGCCTCTCAAGTACCTGAGACTACAGGCACACACCACCACACCCAGCTAATTTTTTTTTTTTTTTTTTGTAGAGATGGGGTTTTGCCGTGTTGCCCAGGCTGGTCTCAAACTCCTGAGCTCAAGGGATCCACTTGCCTTGGCCTCCCAAAGTGCTGGGATTACAGGCATGAGCCACTGTGCCTGGCCAGGAGTGTGAAGTTCCTTTCACTCATCTATAACCCACCTGTATATGGTGGTAGATGACTTGATGGCTACTTTTTTAGGAGCCCCAGAAGTCCAACCCAAATAATACCAATCTATCCTTCCATCCATTCACTTAACACAGTGAATATCTTTTAAGTTCCTAGTATGTGCCAGTTACTCTGCCAGGCACTAGGGATAGGAGAGAAAAAATTAAAAATCAAAAGTAGTGTCTCACAGGTTCACCATTCATTGAGGAGACACATCTACACAAGGGTTGCAACACGGAGTGTATTATTAGAGTATAGAATATAATAGGAATGCTTGGGAAACCAAAAGAAGATTCACTCTGCATGGGAACATTAGAGAGGGCTTCACAGAGAAGGTGATGTTTGAACTGAGTCTTAAAGGATGTATAGGAATTTTCTAAGCAGAGAGTAGAAGGGAGGAGGAAGACAGCATTCCAGGCAAAAGCAGCAGATTGGGCAAAGAAACAGTACAGAGTGGCAGAGCATTGGTGAATACAGGAGAGGGGTAGGACTTGAGCTAGGCAGAACCAAAGAATGCTGAAATACACAGAATTAAATGTGAAGGCTTGTATGCCAGGCAATGGCATCATCAGCTATTCCTGTTCTAGAAAGGGCACTCTGACTGCAATGTGGAGGAGGGAGTGACTGGAGGAAGGGAGGTAAGTGTGGGCCTTCAAGAATGAACTTAGGTGCTAGCAGATGGAAAAGAGGGTGGATCTAACAGCTGAAAGAGCAGCAGAATGGACAGAGCCTGAAGACACACTGGATATGAGAGCTGTGAGGGGGGCAGGGATCAAGGATGACTCCCAGGTTTGGGGCTTAGGGAAGGGAGAGAATGGTCCCACTATCTCAGGCTGGGAACTCATGAGAAGAAGGCAGTTTGGGGTAGAGAATGGTAGGTGCGTCGATGAGTTCAGTTTTGCACAGGCTATGTTGGAGATACTGGTGGGGTCCCTGAGTGAAGATCCCCTGTCAACTGTAGGAAAGAGAAGGCTGAGATGGAGATGGAGACTTGGGGTCTTTGTCTGCTGGTGGCAATTCAAGCTGTGGTACAGCATGTAGAGTGAGCAGAAGCATGGACCAGAACTGGGATGGAGTGGGATGGAGGCTGTACCACCAGTGCTGCTGTTTGGTTTGGGCCAGGGGTTAGCGGGGAGGTTAGAACACAGGCAGAGAAGAGGTGCTGATTCCTAGATCTGACAGTGGAGTCTAGGACACCAACGCCAGCCTTCAATCCTGTCTGTAAGCAGGTCAAGCATTGAAGCCATTCTGGAGAGAGACCCATTTTATTATCTGCTCAAATATCTCCTTATTTTATTGTGAAAATTGCGTACTCACACATCTTTTTTCACACCAAAAATGCACCCAAACCCTAAGTTCTATCAATTACAAACTGCTTTGTAAACATTATTTCTTTAGCAAAAAATGTTTTCCTCCTTTTCTCTCCCCATCTCTATCATAACATGCTTCCAGACTCCCCAGACAACTCAACCACCATCTCTTTTTACAAATTTACATGCTTCCTAGTTTCTATCCTTTAATTTTTGGAACCTGTTTCCCTGGTTGTTTTCTCTTTCTCTTCTGTTAACAAAATCCCACCGAAATTTTATAGCTAAAGTTTCAAACTTGACAACTCTTTTATCTTGGTACATTTAGACAACTGCCTTCAAAGTCCTCAACCTTCTGGAATAAAAGGCCTTGGATCTTGAACCGCCTCCTCTAATACTTAGACTTTCTTGGATAGGTATAAAACAATGCCTATGAGATGAAGTCTGGTAGGTTTGCCACACAGAGCAAGTCTCAACCCAATCTCAAGCCCCAGTTTCTACATCTGCAAAATGGGATAACACTAAATACCTACCTCTTAGGATTGTGGAGAGAATTAAACAGGATAATGCATTTAATATGTTTAACAGAATACCTGCCACATAGTAAGTTTCAATAAATAACAGCATTTATCACCATCACTGCTCTTGGTAAGCCCTCCAATCACCAACTATGTAATAATTTTCAAGCAACAGAGCACAATGCAAATTCAGGTGATGGGACTAGATTGCTGCTAAGCTTCCTTCCAGGACTAATATTCTAATCCATGCCCTCCAGTCTACACCAGGGAGGCGTGCCCGGTGGATGTGGCACAGCTTGGGCCTGGGCGATGTTTGAGTAGCAAGTGCCAACACACAAATGTTGCTGTGAGCACATGGAAAAGTGATAAATAGCAAAGGGAGAAATGGAAAGATCCTTAGCACAGAGCCAGCTTCTCGTTCCAGAAAACCAGAAGAAAGGCCTCCTTGTTGCACTTTCTCAACAAATTCCACTGATGAGCTTCATCTAAAAGTTTCAAAATGCAAAAACCAAACCAAAACCCTGGTTGAAGAAAAGCTTCCTCCTTCCTTATGCCCCATCAACACATGACCATTTTATTTTAAACATCAAAGAATTAACTCCTGAGACAGGCCTTGGCTTTTATTCCCAAGGGCTCCTTTATGCATCTGTGGACTCACAGCTAGCTGTGACCACTCTGTCCGTACTCCACAAGACCAGACCATAAAAAGGTTCCTACCAGAGGCCCAAGTATCATATAAACAAAGGCATACATCAGAGTCTAGTAAATTAGTCAAATTATTTGGTCTAATGCTCATCTTCAAATCTCTAGATATTAACTCCTCTCTTGTATAAAATAAAAAATCACTTATATTGCTGAGTTCTTACTATAGGCCAAGAACTCAATGCTTATGACTCTGCAGAAAGTTCTGTTATTATCCCCATTTCATAGACAAAGAAATTGAGGCTGGGCATGGCGGCTCATGTCTGTAATCCCAGCACTTTGGGAGGCTGAGGCGAGCAGATCACCTGAGGTCAGGAGTTCGAGGCCAGCCTGGTCAACATGGTGAAACCCTGTCTCTATTAAAAATACAAAAATTAGCCGGGCATGGTGGCAGGTACCTGTAATCCCAGCTATTTGGGAGGCTGAGGCAGGAGAATCACTTGAACCCAGTAGGCAGAGGTTGCAGTGAGCCGAGATCACACCACTGCACTCCAGCCTGGGTAATAGAGCAAGAATCTATCTCAAAAAAAAAAAAAAAAAGGAAATTGAAATACATGAAAGTTAAAGTTAAATAGTTCTTGCAAGTTTGCAAACAGCTGCTGGAGACTTGACCCCAGGTAGGGGGGCTCTAGAATCAGGCTTCCCACCACCATACGATGTGGCCTGTCACCTGCATTTTCATTTCCAATTCCTTCATATTTTCTGTTCCCCAAAAGGCACTGTCCCTACAGTCCAGCCAAGGGAATTAGTTATTGGAGAGTTGAATTCTAGCCAAATGGATAAAAAGTATTTTAAAAGTTGACATTTTTCAATGTATTTCATTTATGAAACATTGCATTTGCTATTTAAAGTATTTGCAACTAAATAATGCATCACTTAATTAATGAAGGGTCCATATTAAAATATGTCCAATGGAGCAGGCATTTCAGTTAGCTCTGTGCTTATTCTTTTTTTTTTTTTTTTTTTTTTTTTTTGAGACAGAGTCTCGCTCTGTTGCCCAGACTAGAGTGCAGTGTGGAGCATGATCTCAGCTCACTGTAACCTCTGCCTCCCGGGTTCAAGCGATTCTCCTGCCTAAGCCTCCCGAGTAGCTGGGACTATAGGTGCATGCCATCATGCCCAGCTAATTTTTTGTATTTTAGTAGAGATGGAGTTTCACCGTATTAGCCAGGATGGTCTCGATCTCCAGACCTTGTGATCCACCCGCCTTGACCTCCCAAAGTGCTGGGATTACAGGTATGAGGCACTGCGCCCAGCTCTGTGCTTATTCTTTAGTCATCTTAGGTGTTTCCAAGTCCTATTCTCCCCTAGGATTCAGAGATAAGGGAAAAATTTCATATCAGTTTTGATGTTACCTCTGTGAGGCAGCTCTCGGAGGCACCCTGGGGGGTCTCTCAAGGGACATGGTGGGTGCCCCATCCACTTGTGGGGGACCTGGACTGCGGCTTCTGGTAACCTCAGGGACTTCATTATCCTGCAGCAAACAAGATGAGAAAGAAAGGCGAAAACTACATTCAGCAACCAGCACAGCTGGACAACCATAACCCAAAAGCCGCTTGGTCCTCCTTAGGCTGGGGCTGAAGGTTGTTCGCAAACTGAAAATCAACCCAGCCCTACCTGGCAGCTTTCCATTTCCTCCTGAAGTCACTGAGGACGACAGTCTGGCCCCAATGATCATTAATTGCCTGAATTCTAATTCCTTGCTACTCAAAGTGTGCCCTGTGACTGGTCAGCATCAGCATCAGGTGGAAGCTTCTTAGAAATGCCCACCTAAGGACCCTTCTCAGAAGGCTTCAGAGTTGGCAGTGACCCATGTGGCCCCTCCTGCTTGTCCCAGCCACTGGTCCCCGGATCAAGCTAGACACATGTCCCAAATTGAGCCAACTTGGAATGGGGCCTCAACCGAAAGCAGCAACTTACTCCCTGCTCGGAGGCCTAGTGGACTCAGGGGACTGGAGAAGCAGAAGGCAGCAGTGTGAGGGGAAAGAAAGCGGACGTGTGCAGAGAAGCAGAGACCAAAGAACTTTTGGGCCTGGGACACACAGAACAGTGACCCCGGCTCCCTCTGACAGGTCCTGCAGCTCCTAATCCAGCCCCGAAGGGTGGCCCCTAACCCTGGATCCCCTGAGACTCATCGGCTCCTTCCCTTTTGGTTTCACTAGTAAGAGTGGATTTCCAGCTATTTCCTTCCTTCCTTTCTTTCCTTCTGTTCTATTTATTGAGGTGAAGTTAACATAAACGTAACCATTTTAAAGTGGACAATTCAGTGGCATTGAGTGTATTTATAATGTTGTGCACCCTCTATCTAGTCTAGTCTTAAAACATTTTCATCACCCAAAAAGAAACCCTGTGTGATGGTGAATACTGACTGTCAACTTGATTGGATTGAAGGATGCAAAGTATTGATCCTGGGTGTGTCTGTGAGGGTGTTGCCAAAGGAGATTAACATTTGAGTCAGTGGGCTGGGGGAGGCAGACCCACCCTTCGTCTGCGTGGGCACTATCTAGTCAGCTGCCAGTGATATAAAGCAGTCAGAACAATGTGAAAAGGAGAGACTGGCTTAGCCTCCCAGCCTACATCTTTCTCCCATGCTGCATGCTTCCTGCCCTCAAACACTGGACTCCAAGTTCTCCTGTTCTGAGGACTTGGACTGGCTTCCTTGCTCCTTGGCTTGCAGGCAGCCTATTTTGGGACTCTGTGATTGTGTGAGTTAATACTACTTAATAAACGCCACACACACACACACACACACACACACACACACACACACACACATACACACACACACACATCCCTCTAGAGAACCCTGACTAATACCCCTGTCCCCATTAAGCAGTTTCTTCCCATTCCTCCTCCCTCGAGCCCTGGCAACCACCAATCTGCAAACTGTCTCTGTGGATTTGCCCACTCTGGCATTTCATATAAATGGAATCCTATAATATATGACCTTCTGTGTCTAGCTCCTTTCACCTGGGTTTCTATCTCTTGCGATGAAACGACCCCTAGGACAAGATAGGTGGGGTGGAGTCCCAGTTCTCACCTCATTGTCCCCTTCCATCCCGCTGCTCACACTGAGGAGGCTCCGGGTGCTGGAGCGGTTACTCGTGCTACCTAAAGGGTAGAAAGAAAATCAGCTGGATTGAGGATTCTTTCAGGCTAAAATAAAATAGAGAACTCTAGCACTTACTTAGTTTTATTGATATAAATAATACATAAGCTGTAAGTATGGGGTTCTTCAAACTTTGGCCATCTTATACTTTTTGTTTTTTTAGAGACAAGGTCTTGCTGGAGTGCAGTGGCATGATCACAGCTCACGGTAGCCTCAAACTCCTGGACACAAACAATCCTCCTGCCTTAGCCCCCTAAGTAGCTGGGACTACAGGTGTGTGCCGCCACGCCTAGCCAATTTTCTTTCTTTTTTTTTTTGTAGCAACAGGATCTCACTCTGTTGAGCAGGCTGGTCTTCAACTCTTGGGCTCAAGAGATCCTCCTGCCTCAGCCTCCCAAAGTGCTAGAATTACAAGTGTGAGCCACTATGTCCAGCCTTATACCATTTTATTAGAGTTCAGTTTTTCTTTCAGCATGAAAAAAATTCACTTTTTGATGACTAACTTTGGCATTACTGCTACCATTGACTGAGGGCTTTGAAAATGTGATTGCCATTTAACCCCTATGAAAATCATGTTTGATATTAGTGCTCCAGATTGAAGGACAAGACAGCAAAGGTGTTCTGATTCTCAGCTCTTCAGTGGTATTTCTAAAATCTGCAAACTAACTTTGTTGCTGCAGTTTTTTACTTAGGAATTCTAGCAAATGGGTATGTATCACCCATGCAGACATGCCTTATAATAAGCAGCCAGACCCTTTGACACAAAACAAAATGCAAAGTACACACTCAAAAGTATAATTTTTTTTCCCCCAAAACTGAGTTTTGCTCTGTTACCCAGGCTGGAGTGCAGTGGCACAATCTCAGCTCACTGCAACCTCCGCCTCCCAGGTTCAAGCGATTCTCCTGCCTCAGCCTCCCAAGTAGCTGGGACTACAGGCACATGCCACCACGCCTGGCTAATTTTTGTATTTTTAGTAGAGACAGCATTTCACCATGTTAGCCAGGCTGGTCTCAAACTCCTGACCTCATGATCCACCCACCTTGGCCTCCCAAAGAGCTGGGATTACAGGTGTGAGCCACCATGCCCAGCCCTCAAAAGTATAATTTATGTTCATGGTCAGAATTGTCACTGTGTGAGTTTAGGCACTTGAGGCTTTTCAGTTGGGAATTTATCGCCTGCATCATTAGAATAGCACCATCCAATAGAACTTTCAGGGCATCTTTTATTATGTGTTATCCAATATGGTAGCAAGTGGAAAACATGGCTAGTACAACCAAGGAAATGAATTTTAAATTTTATTTAGTTGTAATTAACTTAAAAATTTAAATAACCACATGTGGTCAGTGGCTACCATACTGGACAGCACAGCATTTTAAGTCCCAGCACATGGTGATCTAGCAGAGAAGAAGAAAGAGTAAGAGTTAATCAACAAAAACAAGGAGATCTTAACTTTAATTTTCCAATATTCTCACTAACAACATAGTCAAGATCTTAGGTTTGCTGAATTTCCACTTCAAATAGCTCCTGGTCATGTAAGTTTATAGGTAGTCAAAAAATAGTTTTGACTGCATTCTGATATCAACTTTGAGCAAATTAATTTAGATGTTAGCTTGAATAGAGCAGGTTAAGATTATAAGTTTAAATTCTTTTTGGGGGGCAGATTTTTAAATTTAAAATAATATGTCAAAATGTTTCTATAATCCAGGGGATGCAGAATTTGTTTATTAAGGAACATGAGTCAGGTGCGGTAGCTCACGCCTGTAATCCCAACACTTTGGGAGGCCGAGGCGGGTAGATCACGAGGTCAGCAGTTCAAGACCAGCCTGGCCAAGATGGTGAAACCCTATATCTACTAAAAATACAAAAATTAGCTGGGCGTGGTGGCGGGTGCTTGTAATTCCAGCTACTTGGGAGACTGAGGCAGAGAACTGCTTGAACCTGGGAGGCAGAGATTGCAGTGAGCCAAGATCATGCTACTGCACTTCAGCCTGGGTGACAGAGCGAGACTCCGTCTCAAAAAAAAAAAAAAAAAAGGAACATGTGATCCTGTCGCTTTCTACTCGTTACCGATACGTAACACTGCTCAAGGACCAGGCATTTTCTCCCTACTCTTCCCAGCCCACAGCCCACTCCTGTCCACAAGTTTAAAACCTCCTCAGTCTCTAAGGCTCAGGACAAATGCTATCAAAACCTTCCCACATTCCCCCAACTAAAAGTAACCCCTCGGGCCCACGGGCCCCCAACCCTTTGTGGCTAAGCCTCCCCATGCCATTCCTCATTGTCCATCACATTCCCTTATGATGAGCCATAATCCTTTTGAAGTTTATCTACTAGCAAGAAGTAATAAAGCTGCCACAGGCACCGGCTCCATGACTCCGGAAACTCATAGCCATCAGTTCCCCCTGTCCCTTCTGCTGGCATTCTTAAATCTTCAACCCCAGTGTTTGGCTCTGAACCTTGGGCCTGGCCCTCCTCCTCTCCAGGCTGATGACTTGCTTGCCCAAATCCCCTCTAGGCTGCACAGTTGTTAGGAGACTCTCACCCCAGCTCCCATCATCTTCACACTTGCCAGGGGGAAGGGGGGCAGTGCCCACCCCTTGGTAGGCTTCTACCATCAGGGGAGAAGTACCGGACAAGCATCTAATGCCATGCTACTCTTGTACTTTCTCTCCTCCGTTACAAGCCTCCTAAGGACAGGCTCTGGTTCTTTTTCATCTTTGGTTCTCTAGCATACAGCCTAGCTCAGTATACACAGAGCCGTCCTCAGTATTTGGTGGATCAATGAGTGAGAGAAAAAAATGACCATATAAAAGTATACTATGATTCTTAAGAACCTTAGTTACACTTGAAATTAGAGTTTGTTTTAAAAAAGAAAGAAAAAAAAAAGAAACTTGGGCCAGACAACCTAGGAGGTCAACAACCTTTCTGTTATGAAATTTTTGTTCTCTTAAACATAACACTAGTATCTGGCGCTTGAATTTTTAGTTATAACCAGATTTAACCTGCAACTGTTTTTCCACGGTTCCCAAGAGACGACAGCTGCACCATAATACAAACAGTGCTTTTTTAAGGGTGTGACTCAGGGGGTTAAGGGGCAGTTGGTGGATAAGCTGGGCCATCCTCACTCTCCCTCCCTGCCATGGGAACTATTTCTATTTGGAAGGCAGTACAGCCCCACAGTTGAAAGCACAGGAAGATATGGATGTGAATCCCAGACCCCCTGCTTGCTTGCCAAGAGACTTGGGGCAAGTCGCCTACCCTCTCTGTTCCATTTTCTTATCTAGAAACTCACAGCATTGTTATATAAAATGAACCCGAAAATATGGTGACATGCTTGGCACAGGGCACGCAAAGAGTAAGCATTTGATTAACGGAAGCAGCTATCTGCACCATTATCCATTTCAAGATGGTAAGACTAACCCCTAGTGACCCCCAGTCAATGCCCCCGCCCAGGATCCACACCTTTGTATGCTCCTGCCCCCTGCCGCACTCTAGCTTAGCCACATGACCTGCTTTGGCCAATATGGCATTAGCAAGTGTGATGCAAGCCAAAGCTTGATAGGCACTAGCACACTGGGGCTTTTCCTTTTGGCCTATTCCATCTACAGATCTTGTTGCTATATAAAAGGCTATGAATTAAAGGCCACGTGTAGAGAGGCCCTGGAGGATGAGAGGTTTCCTTGGATGTTCCAGCCCAAGCAGAGCTTACAGCTGAATGCTGACTCATGAGTGACCCCAGCCGATGCCACAGAGGAGAGATGAACCACCATCCCCACTGAGTCCTGTTTAAGTTGTAGGATAAGGCATAAATAAAGGGTTGTTTTAAGCCACTATGTTTTGGCATGGTTTATTGCATGGCAATAGATAATGGAAACTGTATAACGAGCTGGGTGCAGACCACAGCCACAAAGTAGAGTAAAATCCATTGGTCTGTCATTTAGTAACATTTTCTAACCAGATAAGCCAGCCAACCCTGGGCACTAAACCACTGCACAAGGGGAAAAGTACAGTTTATTCTTCCCATCTTCTCCTCACCCCAGGCTATCCCCCAAAAAACGTATACACAAAATCTGTTCAATTACTCTGAACCTGAAACTAGTGCATTTGTCTTGTTAAATTTCCAGCTGTCACTCTCCTCACCAACCCTGGAATGCACTGTCCTCACCCTGAGAGGGTTCTACCACTTCTCCTCTCCTCTTCCACAGGTCTGAGAGACAGAGATAGCCAGCTGTCCCTTGCTCCTTCTGCCACTTGTGATCCCTGAGGACATCTCTCCCATTCCTGAACTTGTCAGAATTCTCAAATTGCTCCCAGTGGGCTTTGCATACAAATGATCACCCCCATTAAGTAAGGGGAAGTTTTCTCCTCTGTCCAGACTAGACTTCCCAGGCAGTCATGTGATAGGCTGTGGGTCCGTTTTGACAGGTAATGATGGCAGAAACATTCACCTGAAAGAGAAAGGAGCTAGGATCTACTCGCACCTTTGCCATTCACTGGCTATGTAACCTTGGGCAAAATTCTGTCTCTTTCTGGGTCACAAATACCCCATCTATACAGGATGAAGGAAAACTAGCTCAGAGGTTCTTGACCTAAGTCCATGGGTGGGCAAAGTTGTGTGTGTGTGCACACATACACATGCATATACCTGTGCGTGGGTCTGGGGGACAGAGCCAAAGTATATATCAGATTCTCAAGGAGCTTTGTGATGCAGAAAAGATTAAGAACTCCTGGGTTAGATAACCTTCCTGCTCCAACATGCGTTATGGGGTTCTCTGCCCGACATTTAAGGAGATATGAGTCCTGAAATTCAGTTGCTCTCTGGCTCCTTTATTGCTTTCCTAGCTGTTTTGTTAGCACTGAAATGTATGAAATAAGAGAAACTCGATCTATGTGGCTTGTGAACCAGTGTGTCTGGAGTCAGCTAACACTGCCCTAGATACGGGAACAAAGCCCTCAGCTCCTGCCTGGTGCATCAGGCTGTATTGTCTGTGCAATCAGATGACTATTGAAGCCTTCCAGCCAAAAGGAAGGCATTTCCTAATTAGATCCTCAACTTGCCTGTAAAGTTGGAATGTTCGAATTTGAGTCTATTATTTTCTTTTTTTCTTCTTTCTTTTTATTTTACTTGAGTCCATTATTTTCTGATATTTCTGACTCTGTGCCCTTTCCCTTGCTTTGTTGTAGTTGAGGAAGCAGCAAAGAATGGTGGCTAAGAGTCTTGGCTCTGTATCCAGAATGAGTTCAAATTCCGGCTACTCCACATTAGCTATTTAACCTAGGCCGGAGCACTAAGCCTCTTGCTTCCTCCTCAGTAAACAGAGATGACAGTGCCTATTTCATAGAGCTTCAGTGAGAATTAAATTAGATAATCTATAAAGAGGCTTAGAATATAGTAAATGCTCAATACATGTTAACTATTAGTATTAGGTTTTGATATTTAGAAAAGGGCTAGAGTAATAATTATCAAGTAACCGGGCTTCATGGGATACGAAGCAAACCTCATAGGCAAACGGTAACTCTGCCCCACCTTTTACACCTCTCAAACCCAAACCAGGCCCCACTGGAGATCTCCTGTGCTCTTAAGAGGATGTTTCCTAAGGCCCAAGGGCGCCAGCTGGAGCCCAGCCGAGAAGGCCCCACCCCCTGCACCCCCAGCTGCTCACTTGCTGTGCTGGAGGTGCTGTCTGTTTTCCAGTCTCCTCGTCTCAGCTCCGTCCTGGGGGGAATGACACTTTTCCTGGGGCCACTCTCATAGACTCCAAACTCCACTTTCACAGGCAGGTGCTGTGAGTGCCGAATTGGGACCGTGATCTCCAAGTCTGGAATTGGAGGAAAGAGGGATAAGCTGTCAAGATACCAGACTGTCACCTACCAAGCTGCCCAGCGGCTTCCCTCCGCCTGGAGCCCGCAGGGGAGGGGAGGGGAAAAGACCATGGGAGAGGGAGCGGCCCTGGGTTGGTGGCCCCCTCCCCTTCAGCACTGAAACTACTGAATCCTGTGTGGCTGTCACTGAGAGACTGAAGAGAGGGATAGAATAATGTGAGAAAGGGACAGAGAAGTGCTTCTGCATCAGGGAGCAGAAAGAACAAACCATAAGAGAAAGGTTTGGGCCCTCAGCCCTGCCACTTAGCAGCTGTGGAACTCCAGCAAGACAGCTCTCCTCTCTGAATCACTACCCTTATCTGAGGAGGGGTATGTCCATCCTTGACTGTAGAAACAGGCTGCGCTATGCACCAAGCACAGTTCTGAAAGCTTTGGTATTTTTCACTCATTTAACCCTCACAACACCCAAGAAATAAATATTATTATCATCAATGCCAGCAGAAACTAAGGTACAGAGAAGTGACGTAGCATGTCCTGTCAAACAGCTGGTAAGCGGCAGAGCTGGGATTTGAACCCAAGCTCCGGAGTCTAGGCTCTTAACCACTGCTCATACAGCCTCTCACTCTCTGCATAAGGGATGGATGGTGGGTGGGTGGGTGTGGGGTGGGTGGCCCACACGCACAGTCATGATCCAGAAAGCTAATGAAAGGAGGTCCTTCAGGCCTATGAAGAATTTTGTGACTTGCAAGGCTCATGGGGTAAAGAGAGCTGATGCCTTTGTCGAACAAAGCACTGACCTGACCTTCTTACTGGCTTAGCCCTGCCCAGAGGTTATCTCTATTCCTCCCTACATTTCCAATGCTGGATTCTAGGAGCAGAAAACAGTTCCTCTGATGAGTAGAAAAAAAGTCTGGGGGCAGCAGCACCAACTTCTTCCTGAAGGCAAGATGTGCTCCTGGCTCAAGACTCACCCGGCTGCCTAGGACCTTCTCAAGCCCAGGGGCAGGGTTTACACAGCGGTGGCTGTACAAACTTGGGTAGAAGAGGTGTTAGCTTTGGGGACGTGTGCTTTTATCTTCTGGTACCACTTCCTCCTCTACCTCTACCCTTCTAGGGGACAGGCGTGGCAGGAAGTTCAGAGAGTCCAGGGGCAGAGGTGGCTCCACCTACCAAAGCCAGAAATCTGGCGGGGTGAATGGATAAACTGGAACAGGATGAAGGAGCAGCCAGAGGAAAGGGCACACCAAATCCCCCAGTGAACATTCGGCACAGAGAATGATCAGAGTGGATTGTTGGCTTGCATAGGCATGAGCCTTCCTCATCTGGAGACTCCGGCTTCAGGTGTAGTGTATGGTCCAAGTGTCCAACCAGCTTCCTAGGTTTTTGTGTAATCCAGGTCTTTTTCACATGCTGGGGCTCTCTTGGCTACAACCATGCCACGGAAACACCCACCCCAGCTTGGAGCTACTTGGGCAAAAGATAGCCAAGGGCACTCTCACATGGGTGGCACCCACAGTATCTTAGAGACCAAATGAGTGTCAGTCTTTTTATTTTTCTTCCAGCTCTGGCCTAGATTTTTAAAGATCATTTTTTGTTTGTTCATTCGTTCATTTGTTTGTTTGTTTGAGACAGAATCTCACTCTGTCACCAGGCTGGAGTGCAGTGGCACCACCTTGGCTCACTGCAACCTCCACCTCCTGGATTCAAGCAATTCTCCTGCCTCAGCCTCTGAGTAGCTGGGACTATAGGCATGTGCCACCACACCCAGCTAATTTTTGCATTTTTAGTAGAGACGGGGTTTCACCATGTTGGCCAGGATGGTCTCGATTTCTTGACCTCATGATCCACCCATCTCGGCCTCCCAAAGTGCTGGGATTACAGGCATGAGCCACTGCATCCAGCCAAAAATCATTTTTTTTTAAAGGGAGATTCTGGTTTGCTTAATTAGCTTCAAGGAGGCAACTTTTTAATCTCAACTAATTCTATAAAGAAGGAAAGTAAAATACACAGGAAAAAAACAGGGGGTCAAAAGTTCAAAAAATCAGGTAGAACCAGTCCGAATGTTTATAAAATCCTGATATCTTTGAATAAAGGTACAATGCTAGGAATAATTATCACGATTATATTGCATAGTGCTTTCCCAAAGTGCATTTAGATGCATTATTATACCTCCTTTAAACTTCATGACTTCTCCATTAAGTAAGTAAGTCAGGTATAGCCCCCAGTGAGGAAACTGAGGCACAGAGTGGTTAAAGGAATTGGATCATAAAGTGATTCAGTGACAAAACGGGAATCAGAACCCAAGTTTCCTGGGACCCGGTTAGCTCCTCTATGTCCTGCTCCACAGGACACACCCAGAACACAAATATTGATTATCTTCTCTGTGAGGCCATGGCTCTCACCAGCCCTTCTCTAATTTCCTACGCCATCAGCGCTCTGTACCAGCCCAGTAAGAGCAAACAATCCCCTGGGGTTGAAGAAAAATGGTCAAGTTATTAAGAACAGTCTTAATTTTTAATTCTCTTTGGCGTTCTAACCCAAATTAAAGATTAATATTTTTTCCCTAAGGCAAACAAAGTTCTCAAATGAAAAATCAGTCATTGTGTTTAGAATGGGTTACATTCTTAGAAAAGATCCTTTAAGCACAAATCTTATTCATCAACCCTAATTTTCCTATAGATCAATGTTATCGTGTGTCAATAATATGTCATATTTACTCAACCATAAATGATGCCCTCGCTTTGGCAATTGCCACCCTTGGACCTCAGCATGCAGTACAGGGTCCAACTTCCAATTGCCTGAGACTGTTTCTCGTAGCAGAATGATGAGTGCCCCTCCCCAAGCAGGCCTCCACCAACGGCGGATGGGAGCTGCTGTGTAAACGTCCCAGCTGTCTCATCGCTCAGGTGGGTGTACTCCACTGACTCCTACCTGTCTCACTTCTCCATCCCCCACCGCATTCCCTGGGATCACCTCCCACACCAGCTATTTGCTCTCAAATCCTTATCAGGGGAGAAAAGTTCTAGAAATGGAAGTGGTAATGCTGGCACAACACTGTGAATGTACTTTATGCCACTAAATTGTATACTTTTTTTTTTTTTTTTTTTTGAGACAGAGTCTCGCACTGTCGCCCAGGCTGGAGTGCAGTGGTGCCACCTTGGCTCACTGCAATCTCCACCTACCGCGTTCAAACAGTTCTCCTGCCTCAGCCTCCTGAGTAGCTGGGACTAGAGGCACGTGCCACCACACCCAGCTAATATTTGTATTTTTGTTAGAGACAAGGTTTTGCCATGTTGGCCAGGCTGCTCTCAAACTCCTGGCCTCAAGTGATCCTCCCACTTCAGCCTCCAAAAGTGCCAGGATTACAGGTGTGAGCCACCACACACAGCCTGAATTATACACTTTAAAATGGTTCACATGGTGAATTTTATGTTATGTATATTTTATTACAATAAAAACCACTAACAAGGAGGCCCCTGGGGCCAACAGGCAGAACATTCTCCCATATAGATTGCTTGCCGTACCCGGTCATTCTTCTTTGGTATCTAATTATATACAGTTTAATCTCTCAATAGTTATGACTTGATTAAAGCACCTGATATAAAAAGTACAAATACTTAACATCCCTCTCCCCAAAATGTCCTTGTCAGAGGGTCTGCTTCTTGGAGAGTGGGGGATGGGGGATACAGATGGGCAAACTAAGCCATGTTCTTTTGGTAAATTGTAGACATTGACCATTCTGATTTAGACTATAGCTACTGGTGGGCATCAATCATTTGTTCACAGCCTGAACAGCCTTGGGCGAACCTTGCATAATGTTTCAGAACTTGTTATTCATTCTGGATGGCCCTGCCTGAGAGGACCCCAGCTGGTGTGTGGGCCTCTATGTAATCATGAGCGCGGACACGTTTAGGAGTACTCCCATGTGCCAGGCACTGTGCTGGGCACTGGTTATACCCTCACTCATTCAGTGCTCCCTCCTGGGGTGGGCACTTTCACTTTTACCATTTTGTGAAGGAGGACTGACGCTCAGGGAGGTGAAATATCTTGCCCACAGCTCCCAGCTAGTGAGGGGTGAGCCGTGAGAAGGAATTTGACCCCAACCTCGCTGGCCCCAGAGTCCATCCCTGTACCCCTCTACTCCTCTGCATGTGCGTCTGTCCTGCTTCAGTACCTCCAGTGGCACCAGGTGGAGCCCAGGTGAGTGGTCAGAATGTGATGAGACCCAGAAGGCTCAGGTCTTGAGCCCAGACTGCTGAGCACACGTGACTCCAACACTAGGACTCCTGGGCCTTCAAACACTGGGTGCACCGCCAAATCACAGGTTTCTTGAAGCTGTCTGTATTTAAAAACCTGAAATGTTTCATTTCATCAACACTTCTATCTTTGGACTATCTTATGGAATCTAGTTTTAAAAAGCATCTCAGCTCTTTTATCACTGAGACCCCTATTATCTGACCCTAGGATGACTGTGTAGATCTCGAAAAGCTTTTCTGCTTTCTCTCCTTTCTCTTCCTTTCAACCAGGAGGACAGACAAGTGTGAACTCAGGTACCAGCAGCATAAATTTAAAATCCAGATACCCAAGCAGAAGTCATAGGATGATCTCTCTGACCTTCTGCAATGGTTAAAACCTCTTAACCCCTCTTCTCCCAAAATCATTAACATTCATTAGGTCAGTACTATCTTCAAAACACTGTGTTAGGCATGGTGGAACAGACCCTAGTAGGGCAAGCCAGGCCTGTGTGAACACAAAGATAACTGACTCATTAGCTACCAGATGGTGAAGCGAGTGTCTCATAGGTCTCTGTATTTGGCAGGGTGCCTGGTGCTTGTTAAGTGTGGGATGAATGAGTGGTGTCACCAAACAGTTTCCTGAAACCAACTATTCCAACAAAGCCTTCTAGAGCTCCATCACTGTACTGTTCTGCGCGCTGGGGACTCCCCGGAGCACACAGCAGACAAGTTTTTGCCCAAGTGGAGCTTCTAGTAGGAGGGAGATGGGGTGTTGGGCCATACCTTGAGGACAGAAACCTAAGATGATTCCAGTCTGTGATATGTGAAAAGAGAGGACGCCAGGGAACAGGAAGTAAGTCGTGGAGGGCTACTCTGGAGAGAATGGCAGAGAAGGCCTCCGATGAGGAGATGCTACACTGAACTCTGAAGGATGAAAAGGGCCGGAAGGTGAAGATATGGGGAAAGGCAGGGGAATGGCAAGTACATAGGCCCTGAGGGAGAAATGCTCTTGGCTTATTAGAGCAATAAAAAGGAGTCCAGGGACTGTGGCACAGGGTTTGGGGGAGAATGGAGGATGAGCTCAGGGGGCAGATCACATAGGGCCTTGTAGGCTGTGAGCAGGAATATGATTTTACCCTGAGTGGGACAGGAGCCCCTGGAAGGCTTTCATCAAGGGCATAGCATTATCTGATTTTTAAATTTTTTAAACATCATTGGCTACGATGGGTTAACTATAGAGAGACAACAGTGAATATGGGGAGACGACTGAGTGGCTACTCCCTTAGTCTAGGCACGAGATGATATGGCTTGGCTGCAGCAGTGCCATGGGAGATGGTTAGAAATGACCAGATTTAGGATGCGCTTTGGAAGCAGCACATCTGTGGACTGCTGATGGCTTGGATAAAGGAATGAGGTGATAGCAACCAGAGACAGAAAAAGAGAAGTGCCAGATGAATGGAAGGAGTGGTAGGTCCCACATACGCTTGAACGAGTAAGGAATACCATGTCCTAGGGTGGTCCAGGAAGGCGTTACTGAGAAGGGGCTGCCAGGGCTGGATCTTGCAGCCCAGTAGTTTTCATACAGGTGAGAAGGAAGAGGCATGGCATGAGCAAGGGGCCCATGGCAGGAGAGAATGTCCTGTTTGGAGACCAGGGTGTTACCAGTCCCACTAGGTTCATGGGAAGTCAGGCAGTTGATGGCAGCTGGAGAGAGACTGTGGAAGCTGTGCACAAACAGGGCTAGATTTTAACTTGGTTCTTCGTGTAATAGGGCTCCATCCATTCAAGATCTGAGTGCCTCTGAAAGCCTTCTCCTGCATGCTCCTCTTGCTATAAGGTTGGCCTCGGTTAATCACAGAGGCCCACTATGCCAGAGACTCTCTGTGGGAAGATGCATTGTGGGTAAATGCCAACTTCTTGCTCAGGGGTGGTGGTGCCACATGGCTGGCACAGAGGGTAGGCTTAAGGGGAGCGGGCCCAGTCCATAGTGTGCACTACTGGAATTTGTGGCCCTGCGAGTGCAGCGTGGGAGCCCTGCTACACCTGGGGCATGGGCTTCTGAAGCACTAAATGGTGTGGATGCAGATGATGCCATTGCTCACCAGAATCAGAAACAGACACCATGTAAATGGGATTTTCCCTTTTTCTGCTTAAAAAACATACATCCTCCTAACTGCCAAAGGGAGAGTCAGGTGCCTGCAGAGGAAGTATCACCATCCTCTTCGAGTGAAAAGGTGGAAGGATGCAGAGTTGAATCCACTTATTCACTTCTGTGCATGTCTTATGTATCAGGTAACAGATTGTTTACAGAATAAATAAGATATAACCGTTGTGCAAACGGTCTTTACAGTCTAGTGGGGGACCCAGATCTGTAAACAGTGTGACGAATGCTGGGCAAGTGCTCTGCCCACTCAGGCCACAGCCAAAAGGAGAGTCAAGGACAACAGATGACAGCAATGTCCCATACAATGCAGCACCCTAGGAAGCCACATACCTGTCTGCTTTCCTGATTTTTGCTTCTCTCTCTGTCTTCGGGTGATGCTGTCTCTTAGCCGTTTAAGATTTTCCTGGAAAAAAATTGGTTTATATTTATTTATTTATTTATTTATTTATTTATTTATTTATTTTGAGATGGAGTCTTGCTCTGTCGCCCAGGCTGGAGTGCAGTGGTGCTAGCTCGGCTCACTGCAAGCTCTGCCTCCTGGGTTCACGCCATTCTCCTGCCTCAGCCTCCCAAGTAGCTGGGACTACAGGCGCCAACCACCACGCCGGGCTATTTTTTGTATTTGTAGTAGAGATGGGGTTTCACCGTGTGTTAGCCAGGATCGTCTCTATCTCCTGACCTCATGATCTGCCCACCTTGGCCTCCCAAAGTGCTGGGATTACAGGCGTGAGCCACCGTGCCGGCCGGTTTATTTTTTAAGTGTACAACAGAATGATAACCTCTGGGAATGAGAGTTTCTTTCCGATTGTATGCTGTTTGCAGGGTATATCATATTGCAGTCACATTTACAACATGCAAATGAGGCTCAGCACATTCACAGTCAGCCCCCAGAGAAATCCAAATACTCACAGAATCTGTGCCTGAAGAGATGCCATCTCTTCCAGAAGAAACTGTCTTTCCTCCCCTCTGGTTCCCAGCTCTGTTCTATACGGCCCCTCTCATGTATGCCTCTTAGCCCAGCTCACAGATACTCCACAGGTATTCCCGTCTCTGAGACTGTGTTCTCACATCACTCCCCTGACCTTCAGGGATGTTGGTTCCCCTCCATCAGTCTGGATCAAGGCCCACTTTCTCCCTGATGCCTCCCAAGATGCTCCAGTCCTTAGTGACTGCCCACGCCAACCATCCAGCACTTGGGCTACGCTGTCTCATCGTGTGTGCGCACTCTTGTGCCTTGCCTCTTCGAGATACTGTGAGCTCTCCAAGGTCAAGAGACCAGGTCTTGTACCTTTCCATAATCCTGCCATCTGGTCCATTGTAGTCATTCAATAAATGTTGAATAGATTTATTCAATGTGAGGGTCAAGATTGTTGCTATTTCAGTCAATTAACAATAATCCCAAAGTTAAGTGCCTGAGCATTCTAGGGAAAATGTGCAGACAATTTGGCTGGAGCAGAAGGTTCATGTGGGGGAGTCGCAGGAGGCCGAACTGGAAAGGGGGGTTGATCTGCAGCTGCAGGCGAAGAGACTGAGCTGTGTCCAGGAGGCAGCAGGGAAACATTGAACATTGTGAGCCTGTCACGGCTTTAAGGTTCCAGTCAACTAGAGAAGAAGGAATGGAGGCCAGTAGACCTTTCTGGAGACTATGGAGTATGCCAGATGCAGGCAACAGAAGCTGACATGGGGATGTGGCTGGGGGAATGGAGAGACAGGAGCAAATGCAAGAGGACAAATGCCACAGAGCAGACCAAGCAGGACACGCCGCTGGCTGGGTGTGCAAAAGCACGGGAGAAGGCCAAAGAGACACTGAGGTCTGACCTCTGTCTCCAGGAGAAGACAATGTGATGAGCACAGAGAGGGTGTTGGGAAAGGAAAGCGGCCTTGAGGGATGGTTTGTTGTTAGACATGCTGCGAGTCTGGGACACCTCATGGGGACAAAGCCAACTGGTGGCTGGAAATGTGGAACCAGAGACACAGACTGCACAGAGAAGGAGCTGAAGGAAAGCTTCAGAGTCCACTCGTGAGAGGGCGACATGAAGGAGACAGAGCAGTGGACAGAGAGGCAGAGGAAAAGGAAGATGAGGCCTCCACCCAGAAATGTCTCCACACCACCAGCCCCTGGAGGGGAGATACTCAGGAAGTGCCCGGAGGCTATCAGGACCAAACAATGTGAGCCCCCATGGGCTGGGCTTCTGCCACATTGAATATGAACCCCAGTTGTCTGCTACACCCAAGAGTTCTGGGCCAGTTCATGGGAAAGGAAGAGGTCTCTTGGATATAAACACAGAAAGACACGGCACATGTGTACCTATGTAACAAACCTGCACATTGTGCACATGTACCCTAGAACTTAAAGTATAACAACAACAACAACAACAAATACTTGGAAAGGATTTACCTTTCTGCAACAATGGACTGGTACATACAAGTTGATGATAATGATAAGGCACGTAAATTATGTTCCCACTGGAAACCTCCCTGTCCACCCCTTCTCATTTCCTTTAAACTTATCCTCAAACTACTTTAGCTGAGAAGCTTTTCAGCAGACTGAGTCAGTGGTGGCTTATACCTATTTATATTTGTATTAATTGCTTACAGATTATATCTCATATTAGCAATTACATTACACTACAAGAAAATGTAAAAAAAAAAAGAAAAAAAGAAAGACAGCTAACATTTATTATGTATTTACTATGTACCAGTCATGCTGCTTACAGTGGCTTATATCACCTAGACCTCCCGCTTCACATTTCAGAGGTGGAAAAACAGAGGCACAGCAAGGTCAAGGTCATCCAGCCACAAATAGCAGAACAAAGATGTAAATTCAGGCTGCCAGCTCCAGAGCCCTGGCTGTTCTTAACTACTGTGCCACGTGGTTGCACAACTTGGCAAGGAGCAAAAAGACATTGTTTAGCCAGGGCCAGCCTTTTCTCAGCAGGACTGCAGCCTCCTGGGGGCTCCTGAGTGAGGAGCACCTGTGATTCCTGCATTCAGCTCTCCAGAGTGCCCTCCCACCCTTCAGGCCCCCAAAGAGAGGGGGGCATCTGGCAGAGCAGGTGCCCCTGTCTTAAGGAGCACTAAGAAGGCAGAAGGTATAGTGAAGGGAGCACAGATTCTGGGGTGAGAAAGGGGAGGTTTGAATCTTGACTGCCTCTTCGCCTCTCTGAGCCTCAGTTTTCTGTGGAAAAGGAGGAATAATACCTATTTCATATGCGTGTATGAGGAGTGAAAGAGGTCAGGTCTATTTAATGTTGAACACAATGCCTAACATAGCACTGTCAGAGGTCAGCAAATGCTGCCTGATGACACGTTTCCCCACTCTTCACCACTAATCCTGTCCCAGAAGACAGGCTCCCATCTCAGCCCTGGAGGGGTGCTGGTATGTCAGATAGCATAAGAACAGAGATTAGAATACACACCACCAGGGTCTATGGCCGTACCACCCTGAACGTGCCCAACCCCATCTGATCTCTGAGGGTAGGCAGGGTCGGGCCTGGCTAGTACTTTGAAGGAAACAGCCTGGGGAGGTGGAGAGAGACAGCAATAGTTCCAGTCCTGACTCGGCCCCTCACTAGGAAAGTTGCCTTGGATGTGTCCCTTAACCTCCTGAGCCCCATTTCTTCCTTTTTAATACAAAGGCATTGGTGGACTAAGAAGGAACTTCCTAATGTTGAGTTTGAGATTTTTTATTGTTTTTAATTATATATTGTGTACACTTATGATACGGGTATGGAGTTATATATTCTCATAAAAGCTTCAAACCATTCAGGTAAAGCAAGAGTCTCCTCTGACATCCCAGTCCTCCAATCCCAGTCTTCTCCCGAGAGGTGGCCCCTGGAATGGGCCCGAGGCAGCCACCATTTGCAGATCTTTGTCCTTGCATTTATATACATGTCCATAGAAATACAGAGTTTGTGTGTGGAGGTGTCTGAGTTGTTTTAATTTGGGTAGTTTTGCATCTGCAACTTGTTTTGTTCATTTAATCATATTTCTTGGTAGTTTTCCAAGTTCTCTTTGAGTGCTAAAGTGTGATAGCTATGAGGGTATTTGGCAGTAGGAATAGAGAAAGGGACTCTGAAAAGAAAAAAGCTGGAAAGCAGAAGCAGGGAGCCAAATGCAGGGAGACACAGCAGCGGAGTTAGTGTTTATAGTTGAGTCTTTGTTCCTGATCTCAAGCCTCATGGCACCTGGAAAAGCTATCCAGCTCTCAGCCAGGGAGCCATGTGCTTACAGACCGAGGTGACACTCATACACACTCGCTGGTTCACAATGAAACTCAAACGTTTGCAGGCACAGGTGTCATGTACAGCAATACACAAGACAGCCATGGCCCAGCCCTGCTCCACTGTCAAGTGGGGAAATAGAAATGAAACAAATTCCATACGAAGCTAGTTACCTGCTGGAAACGAAAGGACTCCGATCGTTTCTTCTGGTTGAGCTGCCACTCTTTGAAGTGGAGCACAGCCTCATCCACGTTGACAATGCCCAGCTTCACCTGCTCCTGGAGGGTGATAAGCTGCCGCTGGCCTGGTGTTTTCATCCCCGCAAAAGGGTCATATATACTCGACTGAGGCCTGTCCCTCCATGGTCTGACAGGCGGCCCTGGAAAGGATGGCAAAACTCAGCTTGACAGTTCCCCCACTGGGGACCGCTCACCAGAGGCGTAGGGTTAATGAGGCTGGTCACAGGCTCAAGAGGACTCATCTCAAAAGAACAATTACTTGTAGCCAAGAAGGGGGAGATACAACATAAAATCAGGGCAGAAGAACGCAGCTAATAATTCCAAAGCCTATCACACTAAAGCAGACAAGGCTGCAACATTTAAGGGAGGTGTGAAATCTGCTGACTCTCCCAAGTCTTAATTATTATTGCTATTATTTTTAACAGACTTCATTCATTTCATTTTTCTTGTATAAAAACCCAATGTTGTAACCACAGCTGGAACCTGAGTCTTCTGCTTAGAGACTCTGGTGTGGGTCTTGAGAGATGGTCAGTGAATTCCTGGTAGGGAAATTGGGTGAATACAGTCTCTTTCCAGAGGTCAGGGATCAAGTTGCTATCAGTCTTAGAGATGGCATCAAAGGTGGCCCAGGGTGGCAGTGCAGTCCCTGGCCAAGGTGTAGCAGCCATGAGCAGCAGCTTCTTGGGCACAGAGGCCAAGATAATGCTAGTGCCCCTGGGGACAGGGATAAGGCACACCAGCACAGAGCCAGTGGCCTGTCACATTGCAAAAGCTGGCGTGGGGCTTGCTGATCTTGTTCCCCCTGTAGCCTGTCTGTGTAGGTCCAGTGGAGAGCTTGGCTGGGATGATGGCCCCCTTGGATGGTAGTGGCTAACCCCTTGGAGTACTTAATACCCAGACAACATGGCCACTGTAGTCCTCAAAGGCAACAAACACCTTGAATCTGGTGAAATGCCCAGCATGGGTCAACTTCTGTGTCAGCATAATCTTCAGAACGCCATTCTTGAGAGATGACCCAAGGAAAAGCTCAATGATCTTAGACACCTTGATGGGCAGAAAGAAGAGAGCTCTCCCAGGACTTGATCTTCATGTCTTTGGCCAGGTGGTCTAACTTAGTGATAAGTGTCCACTCCTTCTTCTCAGCCTTACTTCCATGAACTCCAGAGCCTTGGCCCCAGCCACAGCCACAACCTCGGCCTGAATGTCACTGCCAAAGCCTCCAGGGAGGCCATCACAGTCTCCATTCCAGGACGCCCAGGCTCTTCCACTGCATCAGCATCATCCACCATTTGGTGTTTTCTTGAAGCAGCAGCCAAGCCTTAATTATTGAGATGCCTTTAGACAAGCATTTCTCAACCTTGGCACTATTGACATTTTGGGCCAGGTAATTCCTTACTGTGTGGGTGCGTCCTGTGTATTGTACGATGTTCAGCAGCATCCCTGGCCTCTACCCATTAAATGCTAGCAGCACCCGCTTCTTTAGTTGTGACAACCAAAAATTTCCCTTATATTGCCAAATGTTCTTTAGGGAGTGGGTACAAAATCACTTCCAATTGAGAACCACTGCTTTAGACTTAAATCCACACCCAGAAGAGAATATACTGGAAGAGTTTAGCCAGGATGCTTCTCTTAGCTCCACTCTCGTCCCTCACTGTCTCTAAGCAGCATGGGGCACAGTGATTGTGGACCCATGGGCATGAAATGCCCCAGGAGACTGGAACATCAGTGGAATCATGACCAGGCCCAACAGCATCAGGTATAAAGTAGGTGCAGGCTTCCAGCTGGCTACCCTTGGGTTGTTCCTCTGCCAACCTCTCTTCCACATTACAAATTCACAGTTCTCTGCTTTGGAGCTTCTAGGGAAATATGAAGCCAACCCTCATCTCTCTCCAGGCTGTGACTCCAGTTCTGTGGGGAATGAGCTATTCGCAGTGACCGTGGGGCCACTGAGGCAACTTGACGTTTCACTCAATTCATATGAGGCTATTTGAATCTGAATTTCTCCAGCAGGACCCCATTTGGGTATTGTGATTCAGGGACACAACATGAAGAATAAAGAGAAATGGCTTCACCAGTGAGTACTGAAAAAGCCTCAAAGACGTTTATCTATCATTCTGCCCAACCACTCACTATCTGTCCACACACACCCACACATCCTTCTCCCAGGTCTGCCCTTCTCAAGGCTCTCTTTAATGGTGTTGGGAGACGCGGTGGAGGAAAAAACAAAATGCACAAGCCAACCAGTTCCAGTCTCCCACTACCAGAGCCCTTGTGGGATGCCTTCAAATGCTTACATGGTGTCATGGCTACTTTTCAAAAGAATCCTCAATGGGATAATACTGAGTGTTTCTGCTTAGCACAAGGAAATCAAGAAAAAAAAAGAGCACGTAGCTCCTCAAACTTCCTTTAAAACTGTTTAGAAAAATGAGACTTCCAAGTTGTTCCCCAATGGCAAGCAAAATACCTTTTAAATAAAAGTTGATTCGAAGTATAGTTTGGCTAGTATAGATAAGGTAAGTAAACAGCCCAGCAAGGCTGTATCATTAGGTAAAGACTGGGTGCTGGGCCACCTACTTTCATCCTGTTGGCATCAACCTCCATTTTTAGATTATACTTTTATGTGCTTTATGGATACTTCCACTAATTAAGGTCCTTTGTATGACCAATTTGTACAACATTGTAGAGGACCCTGATCTCTTTCCCTCCCCCTTTACCATCAGTACAAGACTCTCAGACAGTGCCACCCTAAAGTATCCTTGGATCTCTCTATTGTATTTATTTATTTATTTAATTTTAGAGACAGGGTCTCACTATGTTGCCCAGGTTGGTCTCAAACTCCTGGCCTCGAGGGATTCACCCCCTTCAGCCTCCCAAAGTGCTGGGACTACAGGTGTGAGCCATGATGCCTGGCCTAGATCCCTCTATTTTTCAATGCCAAGGAGCTATTGTTACACTTGGAAATCACTGACCTATGAACACTTCAACCACACAAAAGTTCAGTTCATATAACATGTGGCTTACCTTTCCTGAGGCTCTCTGAGGAAACGTAGAAATTCCCAGGCCGCTCTTGACTTTTTTCTGCAAAAACTATGAGATAAACAATATTCTGATTACTGAAAAATTATCAAAATCCAGTACAAAATAATAATAATAATGAATCCATACCTAGGACCACCATATGTGGTTCTGTAAATCAAAAGTGTAGAAAGAGGCAATTAATGAGAAGGACTAGGAATTGTCAAGTAATGGCAGACTAAGCAGACACAATCTCAAACTAGAAAGACAAAGCTAGCCAGAGGACATGATCAGCATTTACAAGCTCATTGAAGAAAACGGTAATGGGAACACGAACATGTGCCTGGACCCCTGAGCACCTGAAGCTAGCCATGGAAAATGTGAGCCTTAAAATTTGAGAATAAAAGGAAGTACCACTTAAAATGCCAACTAGTGCCATAAGACAGAACTCTAAGCAGTAGAATAGTAAAATGTGTGCACAGCTCCAAAGAGATTAAGGGATCATCACACACCGGGTCCTATTGTGGGGAGGGGAGTGGGGAGGGGTAGCATTAGGAGATATACCTAATGTAAATGACGAGTTAATGGGTGCAGCACACCAACATGGCACATGTATACATATGTAACAAACCTGCACGTTGTGCACACGTACCCTAGAACTTAAAGTATAAAAAAAAAAAAAAGATGAAGTCACTTATGAGGGACAGATTCATGAAGGTTAGGAGAGAAAGCTGGGGCATGACAAAGGCCCACTTAATGGTAAGATGACATGGTGATTATGGCTCCCTGGGCTCTGAAAGAGGCTCTCTGAAGCCAAATACTAACTCTATGGCTTGTGAACCATATGATCTTGGACAAGTGGCTTGACCTCTTCCTGTCCCTGTTTCTTATCTGTAGAATGAGGATGATAATAGTTCTTACACTGGATTGTGATGAGGATTAAACAAGTTAATACATGGAAAGTGCTTAGAACAGTGCCTGGCCCATGTAAACACACTGTTAGCTTTTATTATCATTATTCATATCTAAACTTTGAGACTGTTGCCAATAATCAGCAATACCTTGGCATGCTGGTTAACCCAAGTGATGTTTCTACAATGCCTTACAGTTTATAAAGTACTTCCTTCTGTATTATTTCATCTGACCCTCACAATAAGGCTATGGCAGAGTATTAGTATGTATTATTAGGACATGTATTAATCTATATGTGTATTATTACAATACCCATTTTATAGATGAGGAAACTAAAGCTAAAAAAAGGGTGAAATGGCCTGGACATGGTGGCTCACGCCCATAATCCCAGCATTTTGGGAGGCTGAGGCAGGAGGATTGTTTGAGCCCAGGAGTTCAAGACCAAACTGGGCAACACAGCAAGACCCTGTCTCAAAAAAAAAAAAAAAGAAAAAGAAAGGTGAAATGACTTACCCAACATCCTATGCTGAACAGCTGGAAAATGCAAGAGCTGAGAGAGATGAACCCAGGTATTCTGGCCTCCAAGCCATTGTCCCTTTTGTCATCTCCTGCCTCTCTCCTTTCCTTTGTTTCTCCACAGTTTCCTAGCAAGTCCATCAGGGCTCTTGAGGAATCACCTGTGCCCCTGTCCAAACACATCCCTACAAGGAGCCATGCCATCAATACTGTTCCCTACTCCCTCCGCTATTTAGGAATTACCAGCATATATTTGCACGCTTCTTAGATTGAGTTCTCTCAGAAGCAGGACCCGAGACAAGGATTCAAATGCAAGTAGTCTATTTGAGAGGTGATGGAGGTGAGACGGGGAAGTGGATGGTGCAATAAATGGTGGGTTAACAAGCAAGTTACACTGCAGGCAACCTAGGAATCACTAGAATGCAATGTAGAATGCACAACTAAGAATTCTCTCACCAGAGTGGCAAGTAAACTGGGGCACCGATCCATACCTCCTGTCAGGCACTGGTTGAGGGCAGCAACTCTGTGTGTTAATTCCCCAGTGCTTTCAACCTGTCCTGTAAGAGGGCAGAGAAGGCTCCAGGTGCCAGAGGAAGCCCTCAGGCTGAAAGACACTGGTGCTGACAGGCAGGGTCCAGCCAATGAGCACAGAAATGCAAAGGGTTAGGGGGACATGGGCAAGGAACCAACAGTGTCTGCTGCTCATGCCAAGGAGATGATACCCAAGGAGACTGTAGGCAGGAAGCACTGACAGCACCTGGCAGTACGTAATATCTCACAACTGTATTCCTACCCAGTTCAGGGTTGCTGGATTTCCCAAAACAAAAATGTGTGTACTATTTGGGACATACGCTAAAAACTCATTTGCCATTTATTTGAAATTGAAAGTTAACTAGGCATCCTGTATTTTATCTGGCAACCCCAACCCGACTACCTAGGGCTCTGGGTGAATGCTATCTTCCCCAATTTCTAATTCCCTTTTGCCACACCTCCAACCACATGATGAGACCATTGAAAAATAGAATGTAGTTCAGGAGCACAGATCTGGCAATTCTTTTTTTTTTTCTTTTTCAGACAGGGTCTTGCTGTGTTGCCCAGGCTGGAGTGCAGTGGCTCAATCTCGGCTCACTGTAACTTACACCTCCCAGGCTCAAGCCTTCCACCTCAGCCTCCTGAGCAGCTGGGACTACAGGTGCGTGCCACCACACCTGGCTAATGTTTTGTATTTTTTGAAGAGACAGAGTTTTGCCATGCTGCTCAGGCCAGTCTCGAACTCCTGGGATCAAGCAACCCACCTGCCTCGGCCTCCTAAACTGCTGGGATTACAGGCATGAGCCACCTCTCTTCCTATTTCTAATAGTCTTATAGTACTTGTAACCATATTATTGTAACCAAGTCCAAAAAATAGTGAAACTAACAATGCTATCAGTATCTAACTAATGTCCCAGGGATAATTATGAAAAAGTCAAAACCTTAATTTTTAATAACATGGGTAGATGGACAGCCTAGCATAGTGTCTAAAAGCCAGGGCTGTGAAATCAGACTCCCTGAGTTCAAATTTTGGCTTTGCTATGCAATGGTTGAGTGACCTCTGTAAAACCTCTATTTCCTCATCTGTCAAATGACATAATAATGGTCCTTACCTAATAGGTTATTGTAAAGATTAAATGGCATGTTCCAGATAAAGCATTCTTGATAGATTTCAATAAATGTTAGCAATTCAAAATTAATAATATCCAGAAGGGTTTCAGGAGATAAAAATGTATCCGGGTTCTTGTTTACCTGCCTTTGCAACTGTACATAAATACTTCCGGGAGGGCTGGTACTCACTCTGGTCATTACTCCCGTTCTAGCTTCAGAATCTGTCCCAAGATATGACCCCATCTCCTAGGGCTGGTTAAAGACCATTTAGAAGGGGATAGTCTCTGAGCAATGGTTCAGAAAACCAGGTCATCCAGGAAATCCCTGTTGAGAAGCTCCAAAGACCCAGCTGGACATCATTCCCTGTCACACTTGCCTTTACAAATGTATGGTTCGTTGTCAGGCAGCTGGTGAGCACCAGAGGCAGTGGTCTCCGGTCTGGGCACTGGGACAGGGGGCCTGCTGGCCAGGTCCATGGAAAAGGCATCATCATCATCTACCATGTGATAAACATCTTCTTCCTGACCAAGATGGCACTGATCTCTCTCCAGATTGGTCGTTCCCATGCTGTTGCCTAGAAACGCAGAGAAAGGTGACTGAAAGCAGTGGCCAAACTGGTTGATTGCCAGTCATAAAAGCAGAGTGAGGGACCCTACCTTGTTTCCTCAGTGCTGCCCCCTAGCAAAGAACTTTACCTATCACTTCCTGTATCATCTGCTCAGAACACCACACAAAGCAACTGAGAAAACACTCATGTTACCTTCATTGACACCCAGTGATGCAGTGAAAGGACAGGAGCACAAGGATTTATCATCTCTGTTTTACTGCTGGGATTCAGTTATTCATCCTATTAGAACTAGGAAAAGTCCTAGATAGGACTGTCAAAGCCCTAGTTAGGAAAGGTGGGGCATTCACTGCCAACTGTCCAATGAAAGTGGTACTTCTTAAAAGGGCTTAAAAACAGACTGCCCAGGACTCCCCTCTCAGGAAAACTTTTTGTTCCAGAGTTGGGGTCAGCACACATTTTTTTAAAGATCCAAATAGTAAATATTTCAAAGTTTGCAGGCCATAAAGTCTGTTGCAGGGACTCAACTGCTCTTGTGACATGAAAGCAGCCATATACAATACTAAATAAATGGTCGTGTTGTGTTCCAATAAAACTTTATTTACAAGACAGGCAGATGGCCAAGCTGTGGTTTGTCTACCACTGCTTTAGAGTTTTTCCTTCCTCTTCACTGTGAAAACTACTTTTGTCCCCTTCTGAGTCCCCTCCTCTTAGCACTCTGCTTTCTAAATCTACTTGATCAACAGACCGCACCATACACTGTAAACAACTGGACAGGGTTAAAGAATTACCCATGCAATTTAACATCCTCCACCTTTGAAACCTTCAGTAATAATAATAACAATAACAAATCTTCATTAACTGCTTGTTATGTGCATGGTGGTGCTCTGACACCTTAATGCATAATAACTCATTTAATTATCACAACATTTATCTCATTTTACAATGGAGGAAACTGAGTCCCAGAGGAGCTGAGTAACTTGCCTGAGGTTTTCCAGCTAACTGGATGGGAAAATTGAGAATAGATCAGAGTTCATGTTCCTAACCACTATACAACACAGCCTCAACTTAGTATCTTTGTTTATATTCGCCTCCTTCACCAGCGAGTAAAGGCTCCTTGAAGGCATTCATCATATCTTACTTTTCTTTGTATCTCCAGCCCCAACATCCAGAACAGTGCTTTGCACATAGTAAGCACTCAATACATTTTGGCCAAATAAAAACAACATATGCATTTTAAAAGAGGTCTTGCTAGAGGCAACTTGTTTACCCAAACAAGTGGCTCCACTGGTTGGAACTCCTGGCCCACCTCTAAAGGGCTGATGGGGGAGCTCATGGTAGAGGGGTCAGGGGAGGCAGAGTGCCTCTATTCACATCGCATGCCATGTATGCCACAGCCCATTCCTTGAGGGGAGCAACCCTTATAAAGAACCAGACAATGTCTTGCATTTGTTTCTCTTTCACTCTTTTGGCTTCCCTGCTCATGGCTATGACTTACCTTCTAAAAACTTGCGGATCATAGAGTCCTTAGTGGCCTGAGAGAAACCATCTCTAGGGATTGGGTTAGATGTACTGGCCTGAAGCATTTCAACATCTAGATGGAAAAGGAGACTAAGATTTATATATTGTTCTCCTCCACAGGCAAGGAGGTTTTTACAGATGGAACTATGAGGTTTGGCAACTCTCTTAAGAGATTCAAGCATTCATCAATCTATCCATCCCTCCATCCATCTACCTACTCAAGAAGGACACTCAGTAAGTGTGGGGCATGAAAGAGAGCAACGTGCACAACCCTCAGGCTCTTCCTTGCACCACAGGTCTCAAAGGGTAAAGATATGCTCATTTGCATTTGAAAGAATAGGTTCAATTTTGAAATACTATATCGTCGCATTGTTTATTACAGAAAAAATGGAAGCAGGAATAACAGGGAATAAATTGTGTTTATGATTTCATAAATATGCAGTAAACACATAAATGTGCTGGGAATGATAAATAATGAATTTTTGGAAGTGGTTACTCTATGGAGAGGGAGAGAGGATCACTGGACTCGGAGGGGGTTGACAGAGGACCATAACTGGAATCATATTATTTAATTAAAAAAAAATCTGAGACAAAAAAAGGAATAAAAAGGAAATACATATTCTTGAAGATTCTGATGAAACTGAAGATTCAGAATCTTCAAAAAATACAATATTTTAGATAATTGATATGCTACCCAAAGGGGGCAAAATAAGATTCTATTTTTGTATTTGCTTATATATGTAAAAAAGAAACTCTGGGCCAGGCGGGTGGCTCACACTTTTAACCCCAACACTTTGGAAGACCAAGGCTGAAGGATCACTTGAGCCTAGGCGTTCGAGTCCAACCTACGCAACACAGTGAGACCCCATCGCTACAGAAAAAGAAAAAGAAAAAAATTAGCAAGGTATAGTGGCACCCGCCTGTGCTCCCAGCCACTTGGGATGCAGAACCGGGAGGATTACTTAAGCCAAGGAGGTCAAGGCAGCAGTGAACTGTGATCATGCCACTGCACTCCAGCCTAGGCAACAGAGCAACACCCTGTCTCAGTAACAACAACAACAAAACAAAAAAAAAAAAAAAGAAAAAAAAGAAGAAGAAGAAAGAAAAAAAGAAAAGAAAAGAAACCCTGGAAGGAGATATAAGACATTGATATCAGTGGTTTTCTAGGAACTGAGAAGATGGGGATAAATAATACAGAAAGATATTCCACTGTTCATCTTCTTATATTATAGCTTTTCAGCCTATTCGAAAAAATAAAGAAATGCAGTATTCTGATATGTTTGTGTTACCTTATTAACCAAAAAACACACAAACAAAAAACAACCTCCTTATTTCTACTTCTTCAGTTTATGTCTCCTGGCATAGTAGACGCATGACATAAATATAATGTACCGTGATGTCTTCCAGTTCAGGGCACTACAATTCCAAATGAGGAACCAGTAAATGAATCCCACCCGCCTGCTCTTGTCACCACTGAATTCCACAACAGACTAGAAAGATTAGGGTAATTGTACTAATCCTGAAGCATACCTAGAGATGCATTCATTATTTTAAACACGTTCTGATAAGAACTCACACCTAATTCATTCCTTAAAAATTCAAGACCAGAAATATTCTACTTACATGAGACTTTCAGTTTAATTTGCTTAATTGTGTTTCATGGAACATTTTCCTCATGGAGTTAGAAAATGGAGGCTGGGCACAGGATGTCACACCTGTAAGCCCAGCACTTTGGAAGGCTGAGGTGGGAAGATGGCTGAGCCCAGGAGTTCAAGACTAGCCTGGGCAACAGAGTGAGACCCTGTCTCTCCAAAAAAAAAAAAAAAAAGAAAGCCAGGCTTGGTGGCTCACACCTGTAATCCCAGCACTTTGGGAGGCCGAGGCAGGCAGATCACAAGGTCAGGAGATCGAGACCATCCTGACTAACACGGTGAAACCCTGTCTCTACTAAAAATACAAAAAATTAGCCGGGTGTGGTGGCGGGCGCCTGTAGTCCCAGTTCCTCAGGAGGCTGAGGCAGGAGAATGGTGTGAACCCAGGAGGCGGAGCTTGCAGTGAGCCAAGATCGCGCTACTGCACTCCAACCTGGGCGACAGAGCGAGGCTCCGTCTCAAAAAAAAAAAAAAAAAAAAATTGGCTGGGCATGGTGGTGCAGACCTATAGTCCCATCTATTCAGGAGGCTCAGGTGGGAGAATTGCTTGAGCCCAAGAGATCTGGCTGCAGTGAACTAGGATCATGCCACTGCACTGCAGCTTGGGTGACACAGTGAAACCCTGTCTCAAAATAATAAAAAGAAAAGAAAAGAAAAATGGGAAGGAACACATATTCTACAGGTGTGTGCCCTGCTAAGAGCAGGACCCTCCTCTACCTGACCAAGACTCTGTATTGCCTTCCTTCTTCTCAATTCTTACCCCTATCTCCACTCCCACCTGCCTGACCCTGACCCCAGTTAATTTTTGAAACTCCAGTTTGAAACTCATCATTAACCCAACAATGAAGCACCAAGGAACTTACCCCCAAGGGAAGACATGCTTGGGTCAGACACCCGTAAAGATAAGGGGAGGGAGAAACTCCACAGACCTGTGATCCAGCTTTATACTGCCCAATGCTGAACCCTCTAGAAAACCATACCTGTCTCAGGCCCCAGCATCTCCAGGAACCTTCTCCAGTGTATAGCAACCTCAGGACCATTTTAATCACTAATCACCAAATCTCCCAGGCTGATAATATCAGAGCGCAAACCTCACACACACTATCTGTCAATCCTGTTGACAGAGTGGTAAAAGCCTCATGCAATGGTCCAGCTATTTTCACTACCAACATTCAATTTGAGAGAGTTGATTTGCATATCAGAGACGTAGGTGCGAAACTGAAGGAGCTATAAAGAGAATTTAGGGAAATAAAATGTGGAAGAAAATAGTAGAAGCAAGAGCAGTCCTGGCTGGTCCTGGCATGCTCATATATATGGATGCAGGCTTCCACTCTGGGTACTATAACCCCTTTCCTAATGTGCCCATTTTGGGAGAAGTTAAAGAAAGAACTTAAAAAGAGAAAAGAACAAGCCAAGTGCAGTGGCTCATGCCTATAATCCCAGCAATTTGGGACGCCAAGGCAGGTGGATTGCTTGAGGTCAGGAGTTCGAGACCAGCCTGGCCAACATGGCGAAACCTCGTCTCTACTAAAATACAAAAATTACCTGGGCGTGGTGGCGTGTGCCTGCACTCCCAGCTACTCAGGAGGCTGAGGCAGAAGAATAGCTTGAACCTGGGAGGCAGAGGTTGCAGTGAGCCGGGATTACACTACTACACTCCAGCCTAGATGACAGAGCAAGACTCCGTCTCAAAAAACAAACAAACAAACAAAAAAGAGAAAAGAAAAAAGAAAAGAACAGAAAAAAATGTGCACCCGTAATGAGACTTAAGAATATCATGACTCCTTCCACCAAGAAGGACATCATTTCTATAGCACTCTTGACAAAAATTCATAACCTCAGCCCAATTATAGAAAACATCAGACAAATTCAAACTGAAGGGCATTATACAAAATAACTGATCAGTGCTCTTCAAAAGTATCGAGACAAGGAAAGACTAAGGAACTGTTGCAAGCTGAAGGAGACTGAGAAGAAATAACTAATGCATTATAAGATCCTAGAAAGGATCCCGGAACAGAAAAAGAATATCAGTGACACAACTAGAGAAATGTGAACAAGGTCTATAATTTAGTTAGAAGTATTGTGCCAACGTAATTTCCTGGCTTTGGTAATTGTACTATGGTTATGTAAGATGTTAGTATTAAGGGAGCCTGAGTGAAAGGTATGCAAGAACTCTGATGTTTTTGCAACTTTTCTCTCTAAAAGTAGTTCAAAATAAATTTTTTTTTTTTTACAAAAAGGAGAGGAGGGACCACTATAGCAAAACTAAATAATCATAGCTCCTGGGGATGACCCCATGATCATCCTTCCTGTCTGCTTACACTATCAAGCTAAGTACCTTCCAATGACACTGTGGAGCACATGTGTGTGGATGCAATGATCGAGGTGGTGCGAAATGAATCACTTGTGAAAAACAAATATTTTTACTTTATAGTCACACCTTAACTGGTGGTTAAGATCATGATTTTGGAAGCAACAATGTAGGTGGTTAAATGTCAGCTCTGTGACTTGGTAGAGTTCTTCGGCCTCCTTGAGCCTCCCTGAGAGTGTCTCATAGGATGATGAGAAGCATGGGCATTAGGATCGAAATGCATAGGTTCCAACTGTGTTTTTCCCACTTCTGGCTGTATTGACTACACACCCACCAGTCCAACACCAACCAGTCTTTTTAGGTTCAATCAAACATTCAGACTCACAAGATGACCCTGGGACATGCTTGGCACCAGTTCACTCAGAAAGATGCAGGACACAAGCTAGGAGGGCAGTGACAAGAGCTGGTCTTCCTTTGAGCCAGTCCTTGCACCTGACCAGCAGCTCAGATGCAAAGAGACAAGATCCATAGCAGGCCGCGCTGGTGAAAAACCTCATGTCCTACAAGAGCAATTTCTCTCATAGCAACTCCAGAGGCATAGCTTCCAGGGTCTGCATGAGAGATATGCCAGAGTCAATGCCCTCAGGAAAGCCCAAAGAACGGTGTCCCTTTGAAGTATTTCTAGTTCCTGTAGAGATCCTCCCAGTTCCAGATGCAATTTACCAATCAGGAGCCATTTTTATTGTAGGCAATGTTGCCTGGAAACATAGTTGACATTGGCTCTTATCAGGTTACCGGGGTAACAAAGCTAGGAAGTCAACTGAAGGTCAAAATCTTATGCAGAAAGGGAAATGATAGCTATTATATTTTCTCTTTGCCCATAATTATCTTGGGCCAAGTTTTAAAAATCCTCTCAGCTTCTCTCTCTTCTTGTCTGTAAAATGGTGATAATAATAGTATGTATCTCACAGGTTTGTCGTGAGTATTAAATTAGGAGCTTGCCAACTGCTTAGCACAGTATCTAGCACACAGGAAGTGCTAAAGGAATGCTAGCTACTATTATTATTATTACTATTATTTTTATTATTAAATTCTATACCCAGGCTAATGTCCTAAACAGAGAAAATTCAAAAAAGAGGATTCAATTTACACTTCTTTCAACAAGACCTTTACTTGTTTGAACCCAAGTTTTCTGTCTTCAAAGTAATGAATGCTTATGAGTTCATTGTAATATTTGAATTTCCACACATATTCTCAAATACTTCATTATTATATTTAGCCTAGTAAAAACTATGCCTACTCAATATATTTATATTTGAATATACCTAAAGCACGGGAGGAATCTTCAGACAACAAACATCAATTCTTTACAATAGAGTTATTTATGGAAATCTGACTCACAGACAAGGCTGGCCAGGTGCATTTTCTTTATCATGGCTTCTGGACACTAAGTACTGGCTTGACAGAGCCAGCAGGCTTCTTCCCTCCTTGGTGAAGGGTCTGCCACTGCGGTCCAGACCAGACTTGGAGCTCCCATGCCCATTTGCCTTACACTTCCCTGACACTTCCCTGACACCTATCACACTCTTTATTAGCGGCCCAGCAGTGAACACCAAGGGGCAATTCCTGCAGCTCTTTCACCCCTGCTGGCACCACTCCATGCCACCAGGACCATAGGGAGAGGCCAACCTTCAGGACAGAGCCTAAAGCCAGAGGATCCAAGGCATGGCTGGAAGAACATGATGGGGGCAAAGGTGCAGGGAGGAGAGAGAGGGTGGTCTGCAGACACAGGGAAGACCCGAAGTCAGGAGTAAAGGCACTGACGAGGGCTAGAGTCAACTGAACAGACTGCATGCAGGGGACAAACTTAAGTCAGAGAAAGGCAGCAGCTGAAACCAGGGAATTAATAGAGACCCAGGTGCTAGCCACTGAGCAACCAGTGCAGGTCGGCATCATGATCAGAAGCACGGACTTTGATATCTTGGAGACCTGGGTTCAAGCCCTGGTTCTGACTCTTCCTAGCTCTGTGTCCTTGGGCAGTCACCTGACATTGCTAAGTTTCTATATCTCCATCTGTAAAGTGAGGATAAGTAACAGTACCTACCTCATATGATGATCATTCGGGCCAAAGGAGACAATGCTTATAAAATGCTTACTAATAGTGCCTGGCACTAAATTTTCATTGTTATCATTATTATTATATTGAGGCATCTTAATTGGCATATCAGTTTTCTATGGCTGCTATGACAAATTACCATTTAAAACAACATAAATTTGTTATCTTATAGTTCTGTGGCTCAGAAGTCTGAAATAGGTCCCACTGGGTCAAAGTCAAGGTTTTGTCAGGGCTGCATTCCTTTCTGGAAGCTATAGGGGAGGATCTGTCTCCTTGTCCTTTCCCAACTCTAGAGGCCACCTGCATTCCTTAGCACTAGGCCGTCTTCTGCCATCTTCAAGCCCAGCAATGTTGGGCAGAAAGCTTAGCTGAACTGAGTCCTCTCCTTGATGCCCTCTGTCTGGTCTGTTTTCTGACACCCTCTTCCACTTTTAAGGACGTTTTTGATTATATTGGGCTCACCAAGGTGATCCAGGATATTCTCCATATCTTGAAGTCAGCTGATTAGCAACCTTGATGCTGTCTGCAATCTTAATTCTCCTTTGCCATGTAACTTAGCATATTTACAGATTCAGGGGAATTATTCTGCCTCTCAAGATAGGCCCAAGTATCAGGCATAGTCATTCTGCCATGAATTTCCTTCCCATACTGCGTCAGTGAAGGGAAGAGAGGACAGGAATTAGGGCACACTCAAGTGAGTCCATCATGTTTACACACAAACTAGGCAGCCTTGCTCTGAAGTAGACATTATTCAGTCTCTAGATGTGCACTGCCTTAAATGAAGTTACCTAAAAATGGTTTTTCCATTTATATTATAAAGAAAATGATATACATATATTTTTTGAGACGGAGTCTTGCCCTGTCAGCCAGGCTGGAGGGCAGCGATGCGATCTTGGCTCACTGCAAGCTCCGCCTCTCGGGTTCACGCCATTCTCCTGCCTCAGCTTCCTGAGTAGCTGGGACAACGGGCACCCACCACCACACCTGGCTAATTTTTTGTATTTCTAGATTAGAGACAGGGGTTCACCGTGTTAGCCAGGATGGTCTTGATCTCCTGACGTCGTGATCCGCCCGCCTCGGCCTCCCAAAGTGCTGGGATTACAGGTGTGAGCCACCGTGTCTGGACAAGAAAATGATTTTTTAAAATCTTTAGTTGAACATAAATATCTTTGTAGACCAGGAACAGCAGTTACCATACACGGGCCTCCATGTCCCTATTCCATTTTCATGGCAAACATCACTAACCAATCATAGCATTCTTTCTGTCCTTCTCAACACAGCACCCAGGCACTCAATATTGGCCAACTGGGGCCAGTATTTATTAAAGGTGTGGTAGCTCGTGCCTGTAATCCCAGCATTTTGGGAGGCCTAGACGGGAGGATCACCTGAGGTCAGGAGTTCAAGACTAGCCTGGCCAACATGGCAAAACCCTGTCTCTACTAAAAATACAAAAATTAGGGGGTGTGGTGGCGGGTACTTGTGATCCCAGCTACTTGGGAGGCTGAGGCAGGAGAATTGCTTGAACCCAGAAGATGGAGGTTGCAGTGAGCTGAGACTGTACCACAACACTCCAGCCTGGGCAACAGAGCGAGACTCCATCTCAAAAAATAAAAGGAAAAAGAAAAAGAAAAAAAAAAAAACTAGGCTGGGCACAGTGGCTCATACCTGTAATCCCAGCACTTTGGGAGGCCGATGGGGGTGGATCATAAGGTCAGCAGTTTGAGACCAACCTGGCCAACATGGTAAAACCCCATCTCTACTAAAAATACACACACAAAAAAAAGTTAGCCAGGCATGGTGGTGTGCACCTGTAATCTCAGCTATCGAGAGGCTGAGGCAGGAAAACTGCTTGAACCCAGGAGGCGGAGGTTGCAGTGAGCCAAGATTGCACCACTGCACTCCAGTCTGGGTGACAGAGCAAGACTCCATAAAATTTAAAAAAAAAAATAAATTATAAAAGAAAAAAATACTGGCCAACTGGCATTGGCATGTGAAATTATTTTTAAAATGCTCTTTTCCACACCTAATTAGGCACTAAGTCCTGACAGTAGCAGATATTACCTTTGTAATACCACATTTTTTAAAAGGTACCTGGTTGTCTGGGGTTAATGAGTGATAAAACCCTCTCAGGCTCTAAATATGACAACTCCACATATACACACAACCTGGACATACAGTGAACTACACAGAATATTATGTAAGTGAAGGGAGTCTGTTTCTAGACAAAGAGCATTTTGGGAGGGAAATCAGAACAAATCCCTGCATTCCTGGATGTTCAGGGTTTGTACTTCAGATCCTAAGCACTTATACTTCATGACTTGCAAATTAAAAATAAACCAAAATGCACTGAAACCTACTGGTCTGAGGAAAAAGTGCAAAGTTCTTTTATTTCAGCAAAGAAAAACAACAACAATGGCAAGGAGACTCTGGGGCCACAGCCTCCTACTGGAAAAGCCAGCTATAGAGTCACACTGCACTGTATTTAAGGAGTCAGTCAGAAAGAACCCACTCCTGGAATGCAAGAAGCTTGAACAGATGAGAGAACACCCAAGCAGGCACTTAATTAAAGAATAAATCAAGGGCAATAGTGAATTCTCAAAGACACCCATATGATACTCTTCGTGGGACACAGACCACTTAGCTGCAGTGGAAACTCCATCCAGATTATATGCTGTTAATTTAACAGAAAGCCAAGTGAGTATATAATACAGTGAAATGTCAGCTACTGAAAGACTATTCTTCTAGAAGGCTTTCAAACCCTGAAAGGAGGCCAAAAGAATTTTTTTTCCCCAGCAAGAATCTTTTGTGGCTAAAAAGAGAGTCTTAGAGCAAGGAGCATTATAGTCAAACATTTGAAGATAACCTGGAACCTAATGGATCAGTTTGCCCCCAGGTAGAATGGTTTGACTGACCATGCCAATAAAAAAGTCCAGCTTTTCTGTACGCTAAAGAAGTAATGGGATGGAAGAAAGAGGGAGAGGGAGAGATGGGAGAGATATGCAATCACACACACACACTCTCTCTCTGTGATAGTTAATTTATTTTATTTTTTGAGACAAGGTCCCACTCTGTCACCCAGGCTAGAGTGCAGGGGCACAATCATGGCCCACTGCAGCCTCAATTTCCCAGGTGATCCTCCCACCTGAGCCTCCTAACTACAGGCACGCACCACCATGTCTGGCTAATTTAAAAAAAAATTTTTTTTTTAATGGGTTTTCGCCATATTGCCCAGGCTGATCTTGAACTCCTATACTCAAGCTATCTGCCCACTTTGGCCTCCCCAAGTGCTGAGATTACAGGCATGAGCCACCATGCCTGGCCTGTGATGGTCAATTTTAGGTGTCAACTTGACTGTATTAGGGAATACCTAGAGTGAGGGTGTTTCCAGAAGAGAAGCATGTGAGTAGAAAAGATCCACCCTCAATGTAGGCAGGCATCATCTCATCAGCTCAGGGCCCTAATGGAGCAAAAACAGACAAAAGGTGAACTGGTGTCTCCCCAGGGGCTGGCATACACTGCCATACACTCTTCTTCTCTGGGTTGGACATCAGAACTCCAGGCTCTCCACCCTTTGGACTATAGGACATACACTAGCTGCTCTCCCCTCGGTTTCTCAGGCTTTTGAGCTGAGACTGAGAGTTACACAATCAGCTTCCTGGTTCTGAGGCCTTTGGGCTACATACTTTGGACTTCTGAGTTGATGCTGGAACGAGTTAAGACTTTTGGGGCAATTGGAAACGAATGAATGTATTTTGTATGTGAGAAGGACATTAATTTTGGAGGCTAGGAGCAGAGTGCTGATTTGAATGTGTGCCCCAAAATTTCATGTGTTGCAAACTTAATCCCTCCATCCTCATGAATGGATTAATGTTGCTATCGTGAGAGTGGGTTTATTATCACAGGAGTAGCTTTTTTATGAAAGCAAGACCCCTCTGGCTCTCCTACTCTTGTCCTTTTGCCATGTGAATACTTTCCACAATGTTATGATGCACAAGATGCCAGAACCATGCTCTTGGACTTTCCAGCCTCCAGAATCGTGAGCTAAATAAACTTATTTTCTTTACAAATTACCCAGTTCATGGTGTTCTGTTATAGCAACAGAAAACAGACTAAGACACACACACACACACACACACACACACACACACACACGAGAATAGCAGTGTAAAGTTACAGGGCTAATGAGTGATGGTTGACATTGGCAATGAAGAAAGGACTGAGGATAAATAGTTTAGGAGAAGCTGCAAACAAGTTCTGTGGTTTTCTTATGCAGACAAATGCCTCAATACAGTACCCCCGGCAAGCACAAAGACCCTCTGTCATGCAGGAGTGAGTCTATGGGATGCATTTGTGGTGCTGTGCAGTGAGTCCCATGTGGTAGCCCACCTGAACACAGCCCCACCTACATTCTCAAAGCAGTGTTCTTTTCCTCCATAGCACTGTCACAGTTTGTGGTTATATATTCAGTTATGTGGTGTTTTTGTTTAACATCCAGCTCTCTCACTAGAATGTAAGCTTTGAAAGGCAAGTTTCATGCCAGCTTGTTTAATGACTCATCATCACCTAGCACAGCATGATTTAAACACGAGAGGTTTCATAAATATTTGTTGAATGGATGAATGAACAAACTAATAAAGGAAAAACAAACGAACACATGAATATGAAGGCATCTGGGCTTTGTGAAGGAATCTGGGCATTTCCCAAGCTGAGAAAAGAGAAAGGCATTTTAGGCAGAAGGAAGAATCAAGTGCATGGGAACATGAAAGAAAAGGCAGCTTGTAGTGACCAATGGAGTTACTGCCACCCTGAGATGTCCCACACTCGGGGACACCTAACAGATGTCTCAGTACCACCTATCAGGCGGGTGAGGTCTTTGCACTGGAATACCGACACACTATTCCACCCACAAAGTCGAGAATTACATCTTATTTTCTGGTAGCTCAAATTCAAGAAATCGTTGAACACCTATTGTGTACAGCACTGGGATGGGCATTGTGGATGATACAAAGCTGTAAGACATGCTTCCTATCGAGGCCAGGAGAGGGTGACCAGAGAAGCCTGTATATAACTAGAGCCCCAGGGGATGTGTGTGCAGTGTCCCAAGGAAAGCGTGACCTGCAAGCTGTGCAGGTTCAGAGGGGAGCAAGGTTGCTGCTGGCGATGGGGATTTTATCTTTTTAAAACATTCAATCCAGCATGCTTTCACTAAGTCCCTATGTCCCCAACATAGTTCGTGTATTTATGGAGGAGCAAAAAGCAACAAGAAGTCAGGAGGTACACTGAGCTCATCTCCCTGCTCCCCAGTGGATTCTGTCCTTGCAGGTGAGAATTCATGCTGTGCACCCAGGCCCACGGGTCTTGAGGCATCTCTTGGCTCTACTCGCCAGAATCCTCCCAAAAGGGATGCCAGGAGGATGACAGAGCCTCAGCAGTCACAGGGAGGGAGGCTCCTGAGAGAAAAGGATGCAGATAGGAAAGACAGTATGTCTCATAAGCAAACCAGTAATGTAGTCATTTTGCATACAAATCATCCTTCAGTTGGTTTCAGACCTACAGGGCTGGGCTGTGAGGTTCTTTACAGTCCCCAAGTGTGCCCCCAGCTCAGACAGAACCCAGCTTGCAGAGAGGGGCTGTAATCAGAGAGATCAGGTAAAGAAAACACTGCAGGAAATGATCTGTTACAAAGATGCCAGTTACCAAGGAGGTTGCTAAGGGAAGCTGGCAAGTTAGCTAGAGCTAAGTCAGCTCTCCACTACATAAACACTTGAGCTACAGAACAATGAGGTAGGGATCAGGGGTTCAGAAGAAAAGTTCAGTGCAGGGGTAACATGGAGCAGAACAGTCCTCTGGGATTGATTAGTGAGTCTGCAGTTTCTAACGGCAAGATGATAACACCTTTCTCCTTTCGTTCCTTTCGCTTTGTGGAAGAAAAATGAGGCTCTCAGGTATTGAAGCAAAGCTACAACCCACAAAGCAGATTACCTTGGAAACAGACTGGACAAGGGCCTCCCAGAACTGGCTCCCAAGGCCATTCTACCCAGAGCCTCAGAGAGGTGACCAGTCACTGGGCAAGCTTTCAACACAAAATTAATCACCTAGGTCCAGGGACCACCAGGACTTAACATATCATTCTCTAAGGTAAGGGCAGGGGACAAAGAACTAAGACAGAAAAAGATGAGGAGATAGTGAAAGCACCCACGGACATTCGCCTGGAGTTTTATTTAATGTTTGCATAAGCTTGTCCTCAATAAAGACATTTTATCTCTTACATAATAAGGTGTGGAAGTTGATGCTTTAAATATGTGGGGTCTTTTTTTTTTTTTTTTTTTTTGAGACAGGGTCCCATTTTGTTAGCAGGCTGGAATGCAGTGGCGCAGTCATGGCTCACTGCAGCCTTGAATGCCCAGGCTCAAGCAATTCTCCCACCAGAGCCTCCTGAGTAGCTGGGACCACAGGCATGTGCCACCATGCCCAGCTAATTTTTAAAAATTTTTTTGCAGAAACGAGGTCTTACTATGCTGCCCAGGCTGGTCTCAAATTCCTGGGTTCAAGCAATCCTCCCGCCTCAGCCTCCCAAAATGCTGGGATTACAGGTATGAGCCACCATGCCCGACTGATCTGTGGGGCCTTGATCAAAAAATTCTCAAGAGAATTGGGAGCAAAGTTGAAGGTTTGATAACAAAGACACATAGTTACCACCTGGTGGCAGCATATCTAAACTAAAGACTTGTGAGTGTGACGTGTGTGCGTGTGTGTGTGTGTGTGTGTGTGTGTACACCCACGCAAGCAAGTTCAGGGGAAGGAGAGATTGGAGCAGAATTGTACGATCTCATGGTCAGAACCCAACACCTCTCTCCAACCCCATTTCAGTTAACACTGGGAGCTTCCCCTATAACCTTCCAACTCAGGTGGTTGCCTTGGATTCTCTTTGGAGAAGCAACCTCATTACCACCCCTTTCCCAAACTCAAGTCAGAAATATTTGTCCCAACAACAGTTAGGTGATCTCCAAAGCAGTGGTCTGAAACCGGCCTAAAGCCTGCCACCCTATAATGTTTGTACTGTGAGCGAATCAATGAGTAAGCGACTGAGTGAATGAACACAGCCTAATTTCCTTAATATGGTTATTTTCAGCCTCTAGGGTTACCACAGTCAATGGTGGCGCACTGATAAATGTGGCAATCTAGACATTTAGAAATAGCCCCTGTATAAGTGTCTATCTCAGGGCTGACAAATGCAGACCCTAGAAAGGCAGGCCAGGAGAGCCCTATATTCCAGTGGGACAGCAGACAGATTTGCCTCCTGGGAATTCGAAGACACAGATTCCTGATCCAGTCCTCCCTTGATGGGACTTAGGTAAGTTACTAAATCTTGGAGCCTTAGTTTTCTTTCCTGTGAAACAGAGATCATCCTATGCACTAAACCCTAGGGTGGTCAGGTGAGATCACGGAGACACAGGCAGTCCGTGGACTTTGAAAGGGCTGCCAGGTGTTCCAAGTTATTACTCTGCTGGGGGGTGCTGCAAATACGCATTTTAGATTTAGCAGTTTGTCCTTTATCCTACTTCTTTATGAATTAAGCTACCTTGTCACCTACTGAGCCACCCTTAGGAAAATGAATTATTCCTCCCCAAGTCCAAGTTGCTGCTGCTTCTGAGCCAGGAGGTAAGCGATCATTCTCAAGGTAAAACTTGACAGCCACAGGGACAGAAACACAAACCAAACCATGTCTAGAGTCAGAAAATTCAGAGTTCATATAATCGGGGAAATGAAAAATGTGGGCCAGCCACGGTGGCTCACGCCTGTAATCCCAGCAGAGTAATAACTTGGAACACCTGGCAGCACTTGGAATAACTTGGAACACTTTGGTTTGGGAAGCCAAGGCAGACGGATTGCTTGAGCTGACAAGTTCAAGACCAGCCTGGGCAACATCACAAAATCCCATCTATATGAAAAATACAAAAAATTAACTGGGCATGGTGGTTCATGCCTGTAGTCCCAGTAACTCGGGAGGCTTAGGTGGGAGGACGGCTTGAGCCGGGAGGCAGTGGTTACAGGGAGCTGGGATTGCTGGGATTGTGCCACTGCACTCTAGCCTGAGCAATAGAGCCAGAACTTGTCTCAAAAAAAAAAAAAAAAAAAAAAAAGAAGGAAGGCAGGCAGCAAGGAAGGAAGGAAAAAGAAAAATGCGGTGAGTTTCCTTTTCCTATGCAAAAAGCAGCCAAATGTGACAGCCTGCCTCCCCCACTGGTGGCCTCCTTCCAGCTCCACGGCACCCAGAAGCCCCCTGGCCCGGGTGACTTTACAAGTTGCCAGTTGGCTACAAACCAGGCTAGCTCCACAGCACACTGCTGCCTTGGGAAGCCCTGGTAAACCTCACCGATCCTGCTGTGAGGGGCCCAGCAGACCAGGAATAATGGGAGAGACACCTTTGGCATTCCCTGAAGGTTTCCAGTGCTGTGGTGGGAGCATGGCATGTGTTAGAATATCCAGGGGGACAAGTGTAAGGCTCTGTCAACCCTAAACTGCCAATAAAGTAGGGCTTTCTTTAACTGTCCAGTAGTTTCATAGCAAAGACACAGGGCAGAAAGGATGATGCAGTCTCCAGATTCAAGTGGGTACTGGTGGTTCTCCAAGTGTTCTTTTGTGAGGGAGTCCCTATTCCACAATGGAAAGGATTGGTCCTACCCACTTCCCTGCCTGTATCTCCAACAACCAGAAGAGATCAGTAACTGAAATGTGCTAGATGCTCCAGAAATGCTTATTGGGTATATGGATAGGATGATGGGCAAGGCTAGGGGGCGCCAGAGGCTGCTTTGTTATCCAATATCTGGAGTTGCAGATAGGGGAAGAAAGGCTATAGAGGCTAGATGGTTTTTCCAAAAGGAACCACGACTAAAATGCGTGGTGTTGGATAACAATTTCTGCCACAGTATACAGAATATGGTCCTAATGACAGAGAAATCTGGATTCAAATCTGGGCTCTATCACTGATTGGCTGTGACACTTTGGGAATGTTCAGTCCCTCTGTGCCTCTGTTTCCCCATTTGTAAAGTGCAGGTAAGAAAAGCATCCTAGTGGGTAGCTTTCGGACTTCAGTGAGATCAAGGGTGTGGATGGTAGTGATGGTGCTTTCTCTCCCCACATCCATGTCAAGGCACAGCTCATTTGGGAAGAGCTTCCACCAGCACTTCCAAGCCTCCCAGTTAGGTGCTGGAGGGAGCTTTTATTGCTCTTTCCCCTAAAGGAGCACCCAATCTAACTGACAAACACCTAAACAACCACTGGACCACATCTTGCAGGTTCTGGGATCGGTGTCAAAGGCTTGCTGGCATCAGAGACTGCCTCTGGCCCTCTGATCAACCTATGCCTTCTCTCCAAGGCACCCTGTTGGCGCCTGCTCTTCCATGAGTTCACGGATGGGAAAGTCAGGCCCGCCTCCCTGTGGGCCCAGGGCCCTACTGTCTTCTTTTCAGGCTGAAGGCTTGTAATACTCAATCTAGCCCATTCCAGAAACTTCCCCATCCATAATGTTGATACCTTGGTGGATACTTCTCTTTCTTGAATCTATTAATGAAACCCATAGGGAAGGAGGGTTAAGTCTCCAGTGGTGCCTCCGCATGCTTAGCATTTGATAGCGAATGATGGTAACACATGAATAAGCCTCTTAGAGGGCCTGCTGTGTGGGTCTCCTGCTTCAACTCCAGTATGTGCGTGGAGATCACATCCACTGTTACCTAGATCAGTGGTTCTCAAGGGTGGTGGCACTGCCCCCCTGGGGCATTTGGAAAAATCTATGAGGGTGTTTTGGGTGGTCACCAAGGAGATGGCATTTAGTAAAAGGGGGAAGGACCCTAGACATCCTGCCATGTGTGGGACAGCCCTGCCCATTGAAGAGGTGTTTCATGTCCCTCGTGACTTTCAAATATTCCTCTAGACATACATTTAAGTTTTAAAAAGCACTTATGATACATATTTATACCTTTATGTATATTTCTGCACATCTGTGTATCTGTACATGTATGTGTATATTTTTAAATTTAATGTCAGCAGATACAAGCAAAAATATAAACAAATATACCTATCATTTTATTACTAATTATTACTAATGCCATATTGGCTGGGAGTCACAAGTCACATAACTTCTCTCAACTCAGTTATACGTTCCTATTTTGTTTTGAGTTTAGGTGCTGGAGGGGAACTTTTACTGCTCATTCACTTTTGTCAAAATGTATTACTTTGCATTGGAAAAAACAAGATAATAAAATATGGGCAAAGTTTGTAAACAGTTTACAAGAAAAATCATGATCCTGAAGAATATTTTGAAAATAAGTTTACTATATATTAATGCAATAAGATCAAATTACCCCTCGCCCTCAAAAAATCTGCTTATTATTTTCTGAGCCTAGAACCTAAACTGTTTCACATATAAACACATCTTATTTTTGCACTTAATTTGTTAGAAATTCAATTTCTATGAAAATGGAAAGGAAATCATAGAGTTGTTCATCATCTAGGAAAATCCGGATGCCAGTGCCAACATTGTTCCCATCATTTGAGCCACTAAGACTGCAGACGTGTGTCAGTCAACGTTTGAAGCCGTAATGTTCACAGTGATTCTGAGTGTGTCTGCATCTGACTATTTTGTCATGACTTCTGGTGCAGGCATGTTTGAGCATGTCCTCTTCTTTAATTTCTCTTTCCTATTTCAATTAGGGCAGTATATTTGATTTCTGAGAATTTTATATGTAGGTAGGTTATATAATATATAAATCTCATGTCAGAGTAGGAAAGGGGGTATTACAACATGTTTGTTATAAAAAGGACCCATGGAGACTGAGGGCTGAGAGCCACCAATTTGGCCTCTCAGATCATGAGGCAATGACTTCATCAATTCTGACTTCCAGATATTTGCTTAAACTCTCCCAGCAGTCACAACAGAGGAAGTTTGGAGAAGAATTCTGCTTGTCACAGCCATGACTCCAGCCCTAGCTTTGTGTAAAACAGGACCTTCATCTCTCTGGGGTGAAGTAGGGACTGCCCCACGCTGTCGTCAACTGGAATGAGAAAAGCTGTTTCTCAGCAGAAAGGTGGAAGCAGAACTGGGTCGTGCTACTTACAGAGGTCTTCAGTGGCAGCTGGGACGAAGGCAGCCATGGACTCATAGAGATCCTCGTCACAGCCGGGGTTGAGCGAGCATTTCATGAGCAGGTCTGTGGAAAGGTGGGCCATGGACTCGTACACAGCGTCAGCCTCCTCCCCTTGCATCAGTTCCTCTTTAATGTGACTCTTGAGCATGTCCACCGTTTCCTGAAAGAGAAGACGAGACCCACGGCGCACTGAGGCCGCCTGGCTTTCTGGGTGGAACTTGGCCCCCAAAGGCACTTGTGGCCAGCAAAGTAAAGGTTCCCATGAGTCAGGATTGCAATTGGTTGTGTGTATTTGTATTTTCCCGCCTGACTGAATGCTCCTTGAAGCCAGGCTTCCCACCTCTTTTTAGTTTCTTTTATGTTTTTGTTTTAATCTTCGTATCTTCCTACAACACTAAGCATAGAGTTAGGCACTCAGGAGATACTCACTAAATGTCCACTGACCAGAGGATACAAATTAAAAATTACTTTCCCATGGCCAGGTGTGGTGGCTCACACCTGTAATCCCAGGACTTTGGGAGGCCAAGGTGAGTGGATCACCTGAGGTCAGGAGTTCAAGACCAGCCTGGCCAAAATGGCAAAACCTCATCTCTACTAAAAATACAAAAATTAGCCGGGCATGGTAGAGCACGCTTGGAATCCCAGCTACTCAGGAGGCCAAGGCATGAGAATTGCTTGAATCCAGGAGGGGGAGGTTGCAGTGAGCCAAGATCGCACCACTGCACTCCAGCCTGGGCAACAGAGCAAGACTCTGTCTAAAAAATAATAATAATTTTTAAAAAAACTTTCCCATGAGCACCTTTTAAATGTCAGGTGCGATGCTAGGTATTTGTCTATACCCTATCTCCTGTAATCCATTCCACTACTGCTAGAGAAAGGTATAATATTCCCTAGTTTACAGACCAGAAAAACAAAGCTCACAAAAATCTAGTATCTTACTCAAGGGCTTGCAATCTGATCTTTGATCTTTCTTCTACACCCTAGTGGTTCCTCCAAAGGGAAAAAATGACACAAGAAGGTGTGACCTTTCCTGACTAGCCACGCAGAAATTCAAATGAGCTGAACAGGAATGCAGCTAAGGTGTTCTCGCACTGTGTGCAATCAGAGCTCACTCCGCAGCTTGGCACACTAGCCCCTGTTCCTTTCGCAGGCTCCTCCAAACTGTCAGGAACCCTGACCATTTCCAGGGGTTCGGGCCTCAATTTTATATCCTGTGTGCCCAAAAGCAGAGATGATCTTGGAGAAAGTGTCCTGACATCAGAAAGGTTCTCCCCCACCTCCCACTGCCATCCTGCTTCCATGTGATTGTGAAGCCAGAGAGGTGACTTCCCTGAAACCTCTGCACAACTTTTCCTGGTAAGAAACTTTGGTGTTTCACAATCTTTATTTCAGCATCAACCCACAAAAATCCTCATTTTCACCACCACTACTCTAAGATAACTAATATTTGATTGACACTTCGTGAGTTTCCTCACGAGACCCAATAAGCCAGATGACAGCTGTGAAATGTTGGAGATTCAAGATCTGGCCTTTGGTTTTGATGTGGTGACAAAAGGAAATGGGACAGTTCTAAGAGGCCATAAGCAACACAAAGGGACAGTCTTTTGATCAGAATGCTGAAGCTACATTGGTTGAAGGTGACCATAGGAAGAAAGCAAAGACACTATGACCTAGATTAACTTCAGCACCAACTGCAAGTGCATCTTTCTTTTTTTTTTTTTTTTTTTTGAGACAGAGTCTCGCTCTGTCGCCCAGGCTGGAGTGCAGTGGCTGGATCTCAGCTCACTGAAAGCTCCGCCTCCCGAGTTTACGCCATTCTCCTGCCTCAGCCTCCCGAGTAGCTGGGACTACAGGCGCCCGCCACCTCGCCCGGCTAGTTTTTTGTATTTTTTAGTAGAGACGGGGTTTCACCGGGTTAGCCAGGATGGTCTCGATCTCCTGACCTCGTGATCCGCCCGTCTCGGCCTCCCAAAGTGCAAGGATTACAGGCTTGAGCCACCGCGCCCGGCCGAAAGTGCATCTTTCAACATGCCAGTTAAATACAACAGGATAACAAGCCCTGGCTTTAGTATCAAACTAGGTGCAAATCCTATCTCTGCCCTGAATAGTTTGTGGCCCTAAGCACAATGACTTTGCCTTTCTAAGCCGTTTTCCTCTTTTGTAAAGTATTGGCTCTCAATACTGTCAACTTCAAAGGATTGTGGTGGGGATTAAATGAGATAATACATTTTCAAATCAAATACATTCAATAAATACTAGTTACTAATATGAACACAGTAGGTTATTAATAAAAACTATTGGCATGGAAATGAAATGCTACATTTGGTACATTTGTGACTTTAAGAAAAAACTGAGTAAATACACCCAGACTGAGAGCACCTTTTAGCCTTATTTGTGTCAGTGATGCCCAAAAAAAGGACTCACACCATTTTATTCAAAATACTTATACACCTGTAAACACTGGGAAGTCCCCTCTGTGTGCCTCCGTGAATCACTGTCTTGTAGATTTTCCAACACAGAGCAGAGAGTTAAGTTTCTGGGGAGATGTCAGGCTCCCTCCTGTCTGGAGGTCGACAGCAAGACTGGGCTGTGTTTATTGCTCCCTGTGAGGTCACAGCCCCATGCCAGAGGCTGAGCTATTCTCAGGTACCCTCTGGGAGTCTGTGAAGAAGGAGGAAAACCACAAAGGACTGGGATCAGGAAGAGCAGCTGCTTCCCAGGCATCAGAGGCCATACTGGGGCATGGAATAAGAGGTAGACATGCGGTGCGATCAGCCTCAAAGAATGCGATCAGCCTCAAAGAATGACCCAGAAGTCAGCCCTCAGAGCTGAGGGCCCCAAACCAGATGATCAGATAAACTGGGTGTGCCTGCCTGTCTTAAGATGGGATCCAGGCAGGGGGTTAGAAAGAGAAAGCGAGGCTGTCAGCAGGAGGTGGGCCTCAGAGTTGCTGCCCTGATGCCTTCCAGGTGCATAGCTTTATTGTGGTCTCTGCTAAAGAAGAAACCAAGCCCAACACAGTTCACCGGGCCCTGAAGGTGGGCGAGGCAGCTGGGAGCATCCCACCAAGGTGCCCTGGAGGCAGGTGGGGAGGTGGGGGGAGGTATCAGCCTCTACTTTCAGCCGATTCACTCTATAAAGGTTTCTGTAAATTCTTTGAGGGTGAACCTCAGTGCTTAATAGAAATGATTCCATTTTACCTTCAAAAGAACTCTATGACTCGAACTATGATTATCTTCCTTCTGCATATTAGGAAACTGAGAGAGGATACATGACTTACCCAACATCACAAGGCTAACAAGGGTTGGTACAGGAATTTGGACCCAGGTCCATGTGACTCTAGACCTCATTTCTTAAGCCCACACATACTACCCACAGCCAGAAGAGGCACATGAGGACATGCTAGAGATAAAATCTATTCGTATTTTGGGTGAAAGGGCAGCCATCCTATCACAGCGTGCATTTCCAATCCTGGGCCCCTCCTGCCTTGACCTTACCACATACTCGTCGATGAACTGCCGCAGGTCCCTGAAGCCATGTTTCTCGGCGATGGTGTTGGGGTAGTGGCCATGCTTGTTGGCCACGCTGTATGCCTGCAGGGCTCCTGGGCAGGTGAGCAACAAGGCAGTGAGGTTCTTCAGTCCATACTTCGCAGCAAAATGCAACAGGGTGGGCAGCTCTTCATCCCTCTGATCTGAAAATTATCAAGGAAAACTTAATTGACAGATAAAAATAAAAGCACAGGGTGCCCTTGTTCATGGAGATGAAGCTGCCAAGACTAGCATGGCAACAGTAGGCACTCAGCCATTACTTATTGATTTTCTGACCTAACACGTAACAGCTTCCTTCAGGACACCACTGAAGATCATGTCCTCAGATGCAGAGGAAATACTTTTTTTTTTTTTTGAGATGGAGTCTCGCTCTGTCACCCAGACTGGAGTGCAGTGGCATGATCTTGGCTCACTGCAACCTCTGCCTCCCAAGTTCAAGTGATTCTCTCACTTCAGCCTCTCAAGTAGCTGGGATTACAGATGTGCATCACACCCAGTTAATTTTTGTATTTTGAGTAGAGATGGAGTTTCACCACGTTGTCCAGGCTGGTCTCATACTCCTGACCTCAAGTGATCCACCTGCTTCAGCCTCCCAACGTGCTGGGATTACAGGCACGAGCCACCACACCCGGCCATAACATTTTAATTAGCAAATCTAATAATGAATACCCTACCATCTTCTCTAACAGGACTGGAAAATCCTGACAAAAAGTACCAATGCAAAATGTGCTGGGTTTTTTTAAAGGCTTAGCTAGCAGCCACAAAGTACAATAGGAATCATGTTTTGAACTTCTCTGCAAAGTTCAGAGCATGTATTTTTTAAAGCTGTTGTTTTGTGCTGATTAAAAGAAAGAGGTTCATCCTCTTAGCCCTTATTCCTAATTTCATGATAAGTACACCAAGTAATCCTGGGTATGTTCCTTAGACTTTCCGCAGCCTTTAGTTCTCAACCAGAAAATACTTCCAGACTATCTCAAAAGGACCTGGGAGGATTCGTTTAAGATAGTATTCAGCAGGGTTCTTATTTAGGAGAGATTTTGAACATTGGTCTTAATGCACACAAGCCCCGCCAGAACATCAGTTCACTCCCTAATTGGTGGAAAGCAAAGTACTCCAGAGAGGTGCTGGGTCCCCACGGACCCCTCCACCCACTGACATCTGAATATAGCAAGTTAAACTCAACTAAGAAAATGGACATGTTTGTGTTTGCAGAGCTGGGGACAAATCTCTTTTTTTCATAAACGTTTATTTTTAAGCCCAACAACTTTATAGATATATATTTATATACAAATGTATATTTTTTAACATGACAAACCTAGCCTTCTACTTCAAATATGATCCTTGGAATGAAGGGTCTGAAAGTATTCCCAGGATCCCAGATTGTCAGGTTATGAAATACTTCCTCCTAAGCCCCAAGCTTAATAGAGAATAGTCACATCTACAAAAGTGCTGCAAGAACATTCCATAGTAGGAAGATGGGGAGAGGCAATACGAAAGAGAATCCCCCAGGAGAAGGCCTTGAAGGTCATGTAACCTCATCCTTATGGTTCTCTTAGACTGTAGAAGGATGGACCATAGGCAGAAGGTAACCAGAGACTTGGGTCCCATTTGTGTAGTGCAACCATAGCATGAAGGAATGGTAGTGTCCACCGAAACACTACAATAGGCATCCGGTCACACCAAGCACCATCCCTGTGCAAGGGGTGTGACTCTCCCAGCTCCCAGCATGTCACACGTGCACAAGAGGCTGCTCCTCCCCCATTAAACAAGTACTTGTTTAGAGCCTACAAAGAGCCAGCTGCCCAGGAACAGTTCTAGCTCTCACTGAGCAGACAACCTAGCAAAGAAGACAGACACAGCTGAGGAGTGCTAGGTCAATGGCAAACAACGTGCTGGTGGTCGGGGGGTGCCAAAGCAGGTGAATGGAACCTATTGGAGGTCTGGAGAAGGCCTTCTAGGGGAAGTGCTACCTAAGCTGCTACAGGGAAGTAAGAGAAGTTAGCCAGGTAAACAGCAACCAAGGCAGGGAGGAAGGACTGTCTTTCCATGAGTCTAAGTGGCAAAAGACAGGTGAAAAAAGCTCATACCTCCTGCAGATCAAAGCATAGAAAAGACAAGAGGGAGTGTGGAGAGAGATGAGCGCTTGTTTACAGGTTAAGCAGTTTGGATTTTATCTAGAAGGCAAATGGGAACCTCCCCTGACAGTACTTAGCTTATCTGTTCCTCACACTATCCCCATGAGGAATAATCATTACAAGCTCCATTAGCTTACGCCAAACCGATTTAAAATGACTCAATTCCTACTCCTCCGTAAGCCACCACATGTGTTTTGAGAAGGGGGTAAAGTATTCAGATTTGCAATTTAGAAGAATGAGGCTACCCAGTCAAGAATGAGTCCTTACCACAGGATAGGTTATAGAGAAGGGACCCAGAAGAGTTATAGCAGAAGGTAAAGGCATATGTTGATGGGATGCTAAAACCAGCAGGCTGGAATCAGCCCACGTTGGTTTCCTGAGGTTTGACTGTCGACTTACTTGTCATCATATCTTCTTCTTCCAGCTGGTTGATTCCAAAGAGGTGCAGTCCGCTTGCAGGGATATTGTTCTTCAGGGATTCGGTTAGCAGTTTATCAAGGGTCTCTGTGTTGTAGGGCACAATTTTAAAGGCCTGAATACAAAAGTGAAGATGGTCAGATCTGAAATCCAGCTCTCTTCCATCCCACAGATTCAAGACTGATAAGCCATGAGCAGAAATTACATGCCCAGAAAGCTCAGGCTTGCAATATCCTTACCTGACACATGAATTCTACAGGATTTGCGGCATTGGACAATAAATTCCCAATTTCTTCCATGTCAGTATAATAGCTGATAACAGTTTCACACACCACTAAGTCCCCAGAATATATCTTCAGAGAAACGTTCCCAGATGAAAGGTCTGAACAGAAGAAAAGACGCTATCAAAATTCTCAGGAAAAACAAGCATCCGGGAAAAAGTGGCTGTGGATATACACACTCCATCTAAGCAGTGAGGACACTAATTGGGGGCTGGAAGAAAGATCTTGGAGGTGAGCCGGGGCGGGAGTGAGGGAAAGGGTGGAGGTAGCAGGTGAGTAAACCAGCACATGGCAGGGCTCTGGGCCACAGCAATTTATCCTCATTGGGTTTGCAACTTAATTTTCAAAAATTTTCATCTTTTTACTCACTACTGTAGGCCCAGTGCCTCAATGCATAGGAAGAAAATTCGGGTTTAAGGCACTTTACACAAAGGCCAGTGGTCACAGAAGGAGGGAAAAAATCATGGGAGGTGAAACTGTGTTTCTGCCACACTGGGGCCGCTGAATTAGCTCACTGCAAGTCATGAGCTGCTGTCATGACTACGCGCTCTCCCTTGGGCGGGATGCTACACCACAGGAAGGGGTTTTGAGGGGGAAAGAGAAAATTAAAAATAACACCAACCACAGAGATTTACCAAAGAGGAAATGCGACAATAGAGACCATGGAAAAATATTCACCCACACTAGTAATCAAAGAAATGCATAGGAAAACAATGGACCACTCTTTAAAAAATATCAAAGTAGCCAGGCGCAGTGGCTCACGCCTCTAATCCAGCACTTTGGGAGGCTGAAGCGGGCAGATCACTAGGATAGGAGATTGAGACCATCCTGGCTAACATGGTGAAACCCTGGCTCTATTAAAAATACAAAAAATTAGCCGGGTATGGTGGCGGGTGCCTGTGGTCCCAGCTACTCAGGAGGCTGAGGCAGGAGAATGGCGTGAACCCGGGAGGCGGAGCCTGCAGTGAGCCGAGATGGCGCCACTGCACTCCAGCCTGGGTGACAGAGCGAGACTCCATCTCAAAAAAAACAAAAAACAAAACACAAACAACAAAAACCAAAATATCTAAGTAGCAAACATATTTAAAATGATAATACCTGGCATTGGTGACAGCATAGCAAATAAGCAATGAAGCCCTATGGCATCACATTCACAGGGGACTACTTACTGGGAGCTTTCACGGAAACGGTGTACTCATTCTCCAGCTTGGCTTCCATCCTTACAGAGGGAGAATCCTCAGGAGAAAACTCTGCTTCCGTCACCACCCTGTCATCCAACTTACATCTCACAATAACGTAGACAGTGGTTTCTGCCTGAAATGGGAGGCCAGTCATTGTCCCCTCTCCTCTCAGATCCCCATAGGGTGTTGGGCCCGAGGGTCTCCCCAGCTCTCTTGCCCCAGCTCTACCTAGTGAGGGTCCTTGGGGAGAGGGTGGACTCAGTGGTCCAGTGCTGGGCAGTGAACTGTTTGCTACCAGTCCTAACGAGACAAGTCACAAAAACCAAGAGTACATATTTATAGCAATTGGATGGAGTCATTTTATGTCTGTTGAAGCTGATAATAATAATAACAATAACAATAATAATAATAGTAAAACTTGGCCGGGCATGGTGGCTCACGCCTGTAATCTCAACGCTTTAGGAGGCCGAGGTGGGCGGATCACGAGGTAAGGAGTTTGAGATCAGCCTGGCTAACATGGTGAAACCCCGCCTCTACTAAAAATACAAAAATTAGCCAGGAGTTCTGGTGGGTCCCTGTAGTCCTAGCTACTCAGGAGGCTCAGACAGGAGAATCACTTGAACCCGGGAGGCAGAGGTTGCAGTGAGTCAAGATCGTGCCACTGCACTCCAGCTTGGGCAACAGAGCAAGGCTCTGTCTCAAAAAAAGACATAAAAAACAAAACAAAACAAAAAACTTAAGGCTGACACTTTATAGGCTTTTTTTTTGAGACAGAGCTTCACTCTGTCACCCAGGCTGCAGTGCAGTGGTGCGACCTCGGCTCACTGCAACCTCCATCTTCCCAGGTTCAAGCGATTCTCATGCCTCGGCCTCCCTAGTAGCTGAGACTACAAGCACCTGCCACTACGCCCAGCTACTTTTTGTATGTTTAGTAGAGATAGGGTTTCGCCATGTTGACCAGGCTGGTCTCGAACTCCTGACCTCAGGTGATCTGTCTGCCTTGGCCTCCCAAAATGCCGGGATTACAGGTGTGAGCCACTGTGCCTGGCCATTTATATGTCTTTTTATTTCATTTTGGATAGCATTTCTGTTGCATTGTTTTTAATGAAATCATTGGTCCATTTCAGAATTGGACATCTTTTTAGAAATTCTTTGCCACAGATAGCTTGAGAAGCCCTGCTCTAGACCAGTCTTGCTACTCAAGGTGGAGCCAAGGGAGCAGCAGCGTTGGCATCCCTTGGAAGCTTGTTAGAAATGCAAAATCTCAGGCCCCTCCTGGCCCCACTGAGGCAGAGTCTGCATCACAACAAGACGCTATGCACCTTGCAGCCTGAGAGAAGCCCCCCTGGGTTCTGCTCTTCATGCAGTCCTGGATTTTACCATTGGGCAAAAAGAACTTCTCAGGGGATTAATTTTTCCAAACCATCGAGCACCTCGAATTGCTCTTTTAGCTTGCTTTAAGATCTCATACCAAGCCTGCCAAATGGAGTGACTCTGCTGTGCTGGTTACGTGGGGGAATGAGCCTTTCAGTCTGAACTGGTGAGGGCAGACTCTCCAAAAAACACAGGGAAAGGAGAGATTCCTGGCCATAGCAAATCCCCAAGTGTTCCTCCTAAGACTATGCTATAAAGTCTTCAGATTAGCCCTTCATGACAAGGGTCATGAGAGGGTGTGGCAAGCTTGGACTTTATGACAGGTGATGTGGGGGTGATCCTGGCTCCTGGGGCTGCTGAGGCTGCACACACATGTACTGTGGTGGTCATCCCTCCTGCTGCAGGCCCAGCCATGTCCCACCTACACCTTCTGCCAGGGAGCATGAGGAGCCAATGAGAATGTGTGTCTCTCCTACTGACAGTCAGGACCCAACCCCGGCCTGCCCCTTCCCCTCTCCCCAGGATCCAGAAGCCTGAAATTAGCAACAAGAATCCTGGGATAGCAGGCAGTCAAGACAGGAGAAGGAACGAAAGCCTGGAAAAATCATGGAGGAAAGTGAAGGAGATAATGCTTTGGTTCCAACCCACCTTTACCCATGGGCACCCAACAGCCTGACCAGAGGGGCATGGGGAAGGCAGGAAGTGGCATGGGAAGATTTCAAATGGAAATGTCCACAAAGGCATGGCCAGTAAGGTAAGGAATAAGACAGGCTGAGTATAAAGAACAGGGATTGTGGGGACCCGCCAACTGGGGCATGCACGGCCCATGTACAGGGTTGCTCAGCCCCCGCCAGTCGTCTCAGGCCTAATATGACCAGGTTCTGATTCAAAGGAAGCTGAAAACACAGATTTTTATGCCTAACTTTAAAAAATAATTTTTAAAAATAAAATATAAAAATAAAGATGGGAGTCTCACCATGTTGCCCAGGTTGGTCTCAAACTCCTGAGCTAAAGGGATCCACCCGCTTCAGCCTCCCAAAGTCTTGGGATTACAGGTGCGAGCCACTGCACCCAGCCAATGCCTAACTTTTAAAATACTATGTAATCTAGGCCAGGCATGTTGACACATGTCTGTAATCCCTGCATTTTGCGGGGCTGAGGTGAATGGATCACTTGAGGCCAGGAGTTTGAGGCCAACCAGGCCAACATGGTGAAACCTCTCTCTACTAAAAATACAAAAAAAAAAAAAAATTAGCTGGGCATGGTAGTGTGTGCCTGTAATCCCAGCTACCTGGGAGGCTGAGGCACAAAAATTACTTGAATCTGGGAAGCAGAGGTTGCAGTGAGCTGAGATCTCACCACTGCACTCCAGCCTGAATGACAGAGAGAGACTCTGTCTCAAAAAATAAATAAATAAACACTGTGCAGTCCAAACCAAACATGTCTGATATGGTTTGGCTGTGTCCCCACCCAAATCTCATCTTGAATTGTAACTCCCACAGTTCCCACGTGAGAGGAACCTGGTGGGAGGTGATTGAATTATGGGGGTGGGTCTTTCCTGTGCTGTTCTCATGATAGTGAATGAGATACACGAGCTCTGATGGTTTTATGAAGAGGTGTTCCCCTGCACAAGTTATCTCTCTCTTTGCCTGCTGCCATCCATGTAAGACATGCCTTTGCTCTTCCTCGCCTTCTGCTATGATTGTGAGGCCTCCCCAGCCATGAGGCACAGAAGTCCAGTTAAACCTCTTTCTTTTGTAAATTGCCCAGTCTCAGGTATGTCTTTATCAGCAGCATGAAAACAGACGAATACAATGTCTATCAGTTAAATCTGGCCCAAAGAAACAGTTGGCAACCCCATGTAGGAAGTGCTTGCCCAATGCCTCATGGCCTCAGCCTGCACAAAACCACCCACAAGGGTGAGGAAGCCAGTGCTGCCCACTGCCAAGGCTCCCACGCCCTCTCGCCTCAAGGAGCCCACAAAGCCAGCTTAGCAAAGAGCTTGTATCCATAAAGGAAGCATTCTGCTGCTCTGAACTATCATAAATGCCACACGTTTTTAATTAGGAAAGGAAAAATAATGAAAAACCATCAGTACTAGGGTAGGATTCAAATGGCAGTGGCTCATCAGTTGAACCCTCATACTCAAGTCATCTGTAATGTATGCCCCACCCCTGAAAATGCTAGTCATATGATGTATGGCATTGATCTGATCCTTTTAAAAAGCAATATTGGCCAATGGGTTTTAGCCATCAAGCTTCAAGGCACTTCCTTGGGCCATGGCAGTGGCCAGCGTTGGAGAAGCAAGCTGTCAGATGTCCAACAAGCATTTCCTTCCTCCCAGCACCAGGCTACCAGGAACAGACACAGGTCTCTAACACTAGGGTTAGCGTTAGTATCTGGAATGCTCCTGTCAGACCGTCTCCTAGGTGCTCTATGTTATTACTGATTCATAGAACAGAAGTCTTAGACTGATGACACACATCTCCCTGGGCTAGTCTCTCTCTTACTCAGGGGAACTGGGTGTCTCCAGGGCCCAGGTAACAGGGTACCCAAAAGAAATCCCAAAGGAAGGTTGCAATTATACCGAGGTGCAACAGGAAAGCCCACTCTCTTTACTGCAGTAAATGCATGCATTTGAAAAGCCCAAGTGCTGACATCCAGCTACCAGGCCCCCAGCAGTGCCTACCCCACAGCGAATGCGGTCCGGCTGCACCACCATCAGGTTCCCAGGCGAAGTCACCGTCGGCAGGCTCTGCTGCTTCGAGTAGGAAACAACCTTCTCGTCCTCAGGCTCCGTGTCAGTGACTGAGTCACAGCCAGAATCTACAGAATAGAGGACACCGCTGAATGGGAACGGCAGGAAGGAGAACTGGTGGACACGTTCCACCCCATGAGAGCCCCAAATATTGCAAAATAGGAAACGGCTCTGAATGTCAAACCAATACAAGCAGAAGGGACCGACTCAGGAAATCATGAAAGGGGACCTAATGAAGAAAAGCCAACCAGCATGCAGGCCACAGGGCAGGATGACAGTAAGAAGGATGACAATGGTGGAGGGGAAAGCCAGAAAGTATGACGCCGCAGGTTTAGTCTTAACCAATGGGTTTCTGGTAGCTTTACCTGCAGACTTCCTGCAGGGATGAAGAGGAGTGAGGAAAGAAGGAAGGCCATTTCCCCTTAGGTGGGTTCAAGTACAGACTGCCCACTTAAAGGTCATTCTTGGAACATCAAGTAAAACCTGCACTGTCCAGAAAGCCACTATGTCTCCAGGTTATGGCTAGCCAATGTATCCCCTCTGGAAGCAAAAGTGAAAAGCAATCATCTTCAACAAACTTTAGACAAATCTAACCAGGCTCCACAGGCAACACCTGTACTATGGAAAGATTAGAGCATGCACAGAGTCAGGGCTGGTGAGCAGGAGTGAGAAAATGTGTGGGGTATTGGCACAGAATAAGACGCTGCTGAGAACCTGCCAGAGCTCTAAGGTAGGGGCTCTTAACCAGAATCTGTTCTTTGATAGACCTACCTGTGAGGCTATGTGCAAGATTGTGTGTGTGTGCACATGCATGCACATGTGTATGTATTTGCCTGCACTTTTCTGGAGATAGATCAAAGCATTCATCAGGTCGCCAAAGAGGGACAGAATCCCAAAATGGTTAAGAATGGTTGAGAGGGCTGGGCGCAGTGGCTCATGCCTGTAATCCCAGCACTTTGGGAGGTCAAGGTAGGTGGATCACCTGAGGTCAGGAGTTCGAGACCAGCCTGGTCAACATGGTGAAACCCCGTCTCTACTAAAAATACAAAATTAGCCAGGTGTGGTGGCGCATGCCTGTAATCCCAGCTACTTGGGAGACTGAGGCAGGAGAATCGCTTGAACCTGGGAGGTGGAGGGTGCAGTGAGCCCAGATTGCACCACTGCACTCCAGCCTGGGTAACAAGAGCGAAACTCCGTTTAAAAAAAAAAAAAAAAAAAAGAATGGTTGAGAGAAGTTTCACCAGTTTATTTTTTGGGCTTGCTCTTATTCATTCCTTAACCACTGATACAACCAGCCAAATGTGTTAGGTACTTGAGGGAACCCGAGGATGAATCATACTCTAACCCTGCCTTCAGAGAGTCCATCATCTAAAAGGACAGAGGAGGTGAGAGGCAAGGGTTACTTTGGCTGATTCCTGCAGCCTGGTTTCCTGGAAGAAAATTGGCCTCTGCAGAGTTTTTGGCAACTGTCCTGGTAGAATGCTAGGGTTACGAATCAGCTGCTGATAGGCACCCTAGAAAGCTGTAACCACAGGCTTTCACCCTAGACCCCAGGTCATGCTAGGAAGAGGCTGTGCTTCCACAACCATAAGGCCGAGGTGGGGGCAGGGCTACAGGGCCACAGTACCACTGTATCCTATTGCTGTAACTATAAGGCACTGACGCCTGGCCTGCTCAGGCCAGTGGAGGGGCCGGGACTTCTTCCCTAGCCATGCAGCTTAAAATCTCAGTAGCCTAGAGTGGAGGTCCCGTCCCAGAGCCTGGCGCCCGAGTGCTGAATGTCTATGGGCAGCCCTAGGGAGCAACGGGCAAAGAGGCGTGTACTCTTGCCACTATTCCCCCTCCATGATTTTTCCCAAGACATGCTACTCGAGAAGGCCTCTTTGAATGCTGCCAGGTCTTTGTCTTTGTCTGTACGTCAGGGAGAATCCAGTGTTAAGACGTAGAGCAAAGGACCCAGAGTGTTCTAAGCAAGGCGATATGGTTTTTAGCTGGGCATCAGAACCATCAGTCTCCTCCAACTCTCCTTTCTAATCCTTCTGGCTCTCCCCTCACTCCCTGCAAAAGCTAACACAGTAGGCTGCCATTTTCTCTGCTGGATATGCCCTTCCTCACACCCATCTCTCCTTGACTGATCACTTCTAAAACAGCCAGGGCCCATCACCCTGGACAGAGTTATACGTGCCACCCAAGGAGCCCTCACCCAGCACAGGAGCTTGTAATGGAAAAAGCCAAAAAGATCAGGGACAATTCATAGTCGTCTTCTTAAGGATTTTATGAAGTGTCAGTTAATTATTATTAGATTCCTGGACATGCCATTTTAAAAAGTATTGCTGAGGCTCTTCTGGGATGAGAAAATAATCCCAAGGACTTGAAACATTCAGTCAGTTACTTAAAACAGAAAGAAGCTCCTTGGAACTATTTCTCGCTCTAGAATTGTTTAGATACTATCCTGAGTGGCCACAGTGGCTGGAATGGCTCAACCTCTTTCCAATTACCTATTCTAATATATCACACAGGTATAACCTCTTTGGGATGGACCCACAGTGCAGTCTACCATTGGTTCAATGAAGAAAAATCCTTTATTTCTCCCAAATTACTGGCCCACTAGTCTTCTGGCCAAAGAGTCAAAGCTCTAGTAAATATAACTTAGAAAAGAATGGAGAAAATATAAATTAGTCAAATGAGAAAGGAATGGTAACTACACATATTTTAAGAAATTTTAAGAAACACATTGAAGTGAAAAGTCTATGGTAAGAATTCATATTAAAGTGAGAACTCTGTGCTTAGAAAATCTCAATGCAGGCCGGGCGCGGTGGCTCAAGCCTGTAATCCCAGCACTTTGGGAGGCCGAGGCGGGTGGATCACGAGGTCAGGAGATCGAGACTATCCTGGCTAACATGGTGAAACCCCGTCTCTACTAAAAATACAAAAAACTAGCCGGGCGTGGTGGCGGGCGCCTGTAGTCTCAGCTACTCGGGAGGCTGAGGCGGGAGAATGGCATGAACCCGGGAGGCGGAGCTTGCAGTGAGCCGAGATCACACCACTGCACTCCAGCCTGGGAGACACAGCGAGACTCCGTCTCAAAAAAAAAAAAAAAAAAAAAAAAAAAAAAAAGAAAATCTCAATGCAGCCAGGTGTGGTAGCTCATGCCTGTAATCCCAGCACTTTGGGAGGCTGAGGTGGGAGGATCACTTAAGTCCAGGAGTTCGAGACCAGCCTGGGCAACATCGTAAAACCCTGTCTATACAAAAAAAAAAAAAAAGAAAAGAAAATCTTAATGCAATTTTAATAGAAAAATATAAAGTATCAAAATTGTCTTTAAAGAAGTAAAAAACCTGACTAAATCAATAACCATGAAAAAAAGTAATAACCATGAAAAAACTCTCCTCAGTTTTAAAATAATATTTAGAGTAAAAGCCACACAACCTTCTTTCAATTGAATTTAAAATCTTATTTGGGACAATGTTCTTCTTTATAATACTAATTTTTTCCTACCCTGGAAACCTCCATTTATATAGGTATTATGTCTTCTAGTAAAGTTTTAAAACATAATAAAGGATTGTCCTGTTTTATATCAAAGCTATTTAAAAACAGAATGGACAGAGCAATTAAATACAAGAGATAGTCCAGAATTAAGGCTTCATTCCCATAAACACTTAATATGGGATTTAAAAAAGCATTAAAAACCAGTACAGATCTGTTCTAAGACATTGTCAAGAGAATGCAGAGATTAGCCGTCATCTGGGAGAAAATATTTGCAAAAGACATATCTAATAAAAGACTTGTACCCAAAATATACAAAGAACTCTTAAAACTCAACAAGCAGAAAACAAAAAGCCTGATTTTTAAAAAGGGCAAAAGACCTGAACAGACACTTCACCAAATAAGACACATGGATGGCAAAGAAGCCATCTGTGTATCTTGAAAAGATGGTCCACATCAGACGTCATCAGGGAAATGCAAATTGAAACAGCAATGAAATAGCACTACACATCTATGAGAATGGCCAGAATCGAGAACACTGACACCACCAAATGCTGGGAAGGAAGTGGAGCAACAAGAACTTGCATCCTTTGCCGAGGTTCTTCTCCTTTGCTGGTAGGAATGCAAAATAGTACAGCCACTTTGGAAGACAGACTTACAAAACTAAACACAAGCTTACTAAACAATCCAGCAATCGTGCTCCTCAGTATTTACCAAAAAGAACTGAAAACTTACAGTCACACAAAAATCTGCACACAAATGTTTATAGCAGCTTTGTTCATAACAGCCAAAACTTGGAAGTGACCAAGATGTCCTTCAGTAGGTGAATGGACAAAGTGTGGTACACCCAGACAATATAGTACTATTCAGCACCAAAAAGAAATGAGCTGGCAAGCCCTGAAATGCCATGGAGAAAACCTGAATGCATATTACTAAGTGAAAGAAGTCAATCTGAGCCAGGCATGGTGGCTCATCCCTGTAAATCCCAGCACTTTGGGAGGCCAAGGTAGGCAGATCACCTGAGGACAGGAGTTCAAGACCAGCCTGGCCAACGTGGCGAAACCTTGTTTCTACTAAAAATACAAAAATTAGCTGGCCATGAAGCTAATACAAAAATTAGCCTCTCAGGAGGCTGAGGCAGGAGAATCACATGAACCTGAGAGGTGAAGATTGCAGTGAGCCAAATTGCACCACTGTACTTCAGCCTGGGAAACGAGCAAAATTCCGTCTTTAAAAAAAAAAAAAAAGAGGCCGGGCGCGGTGGCTCAAGCCTGTAATCCCAGTACTTTGGGAGGCCGAGGCGGGTGGATCACGAAGTCAGGAGATCGAGACCATCCTGGCTAACATGGTGAAACCCCGTCTCTACTAAAAATACAAAAAACTAGCCGGGCGTGGTGGCGGGCGCCTGTAGTCCCAGCTACTCGGAGGCTGAGGCAGGAGAATGGCGTAAACCCGGGAGGCGGAGCTTGCAGTGAGCCGAGATCGGGCCACTGCACTCCAGCCTGGGTGACACAGCGAGACTCTGTCTTAAAAAAAAAAAAAAAAAAAAAAAGAAGTCAATCTGAAAACACACTGTATGATTCCAACTATATGACATTTTGGAAAAGGGAAAACTATGGATCGGTGGTTGCCAGTGGTTAGGAGGAAAGAAATAATGAATAGGCAGAGCACAGAGGCTTTTGAGGGCAGTGAAACTACTCTGTACGATACTATACTGGTGGGTGCATGTTATTAGACGTTTGTCCAAACCAATAAAATATACAACACTAGGTGAATCCTAATATAAGCTACAGCCTTTGGGTGAGAGATAATGATGCATCAATCTGTAGGTTCATCAGTGGTAACAAATGTGCCACTCTGGTGCTGGATGTTAATGGGGGTGGGAGGAGGCTGTGTGTACGTAGGGGCAGCAGAGCGGACATGGAACTTTGCATGCTTTCCACTTAATTTTGCGGTGAACCTAAAACTGCTCTAAAATATAAAGTCTATTCAAAAATATTAGCCAGGCATGGTGGCATGTGCCTGCAGTCCCAGCTACTCGGGAGGCTGAGGTGGGATGATTGCTTGAGACCAGGAGGTGGAGGTTGCAGATCATGCCACTGCACTCCAGGCTGGGTGACAGAGTGAGACACTGTCAAGCAAGCGAGAGAGAGAGAGAGAGAGAGAAAGAAAGAGAGAGAGAGAGAGAGAGAGAAAGAGAGAAAAGAAAGAAAAGAAAGGGAAGAAAGGGAAGGGAAGGGAAGGAAGGAAAGGAAGGAAAAGAAGGAAGGAAGGAAGGAAGGAAGGAAGGAAGGAAGGAAGGAAGGAAGGAAGGAAGGAAGGAAGGAAGGAGGGAAGGAAGGAGAGAGAGAGAGAAAGAAAGAAAGAAAAAGAAAGAAAGAAAAGAAAGAAAGAAAGAAAGAAAGAAAGAAAGAAAGAAAGAAAGAAAGAAAGAAAGAAAGAAAGAGAGGGAGAAAGATCAATCAGTACAAACTAAATGAAATGGCTAATGAGACAGATAATTCAGCAGATGGTGCCGGAAAATATTATCTATGAGGGAGAGGGGTAAGTGAGGGGTATTATTTAGATTCTTCCTAATTCTTTTTTTTTTTTTTTCTTCTTGAGACGGAGTCTTACTCTGTCGCTCAGGCTGGAGTGCAGTGGCACAATCTCAGCTCACTTCAAGCTCCACCTCCCGGGTTCACGCCATTCTCCTGCTTCAGTCTCCAGAGTAGCTGGGACTACAGGCACCTGCCACCACGCCTGGCTAATTTTTTTTTTTTTTTTTTTTTGTATTTTTAGTAGAGACGGGATTTCACCGTGTTAGCCAGGACGGTCTCGATCTCCTGACCTCGTGATCCGCCCGCCTCGGCCTCCCAAAGTGCTGGGATTACAAGATTGAGCCACGGCGCCCAGCCCAATTCTTCCTAATTCTTATAACTCCAAAATGAAACTTAGATGGATTAGAAGTTAAAATGCAAAATAAAAATAAACAAATTTTAAAAATTAAAAAGAAAATACGTGTGAACATTTTACTAGTGATTTGGGAAAAGATTTGTTAATCAAACAAATAAAAAAACCACAATCTAAATGAGCAAGACTCGATAACATGAATTTAAAATTTTAGTAAACAAACAAAAAACTAAAATCAAAATGCTGCAGCAGCATCATTCCTAATAGCCAAAAGGTGGAAACAACCCAAATGTCCATCAGCTGATGAACAGATAAACAAAATGAGGTATGTCCATATAATGGAACATTACTCAGCAATAAAGAGAAATACATGTCAACACAACACATTGTTTTATATAAATAGAGGCACACTTTCTTATTATAATAGATAAATAAGGCCAGGACAGTGGCTCACACCTGTAATTACTGCATTTTGGGAGGCTGAGGCGGGTGGATCACCTGACGTCAGGAGTTCGAGACCAGCCTGGCCAACATGGTGAAACCCCGTCTCTACTAAAAATGCAAAAAATTAGCTGGGCATGGTGGTGGGCGCCTGTAATCTCAGCTACTCAAGAGGCTGAGGCAGGAGAATCACTTGAACCCAGGAGGCAGAGGTTGCAGTGAGCCAAGATGGCACCACTGCACTCCAGCCTGGGCAACAAGAGGGAGACGCTGTCTCAATAAATAAATAAAGTAGATAAATAAATAAAGATGAATGATGCACTGATACATGCTACAGCACGGATGAATCTTGAAAACATAATGCTAAGTGAAAGAAGATAGTCATAAAAGACCACAGATTATATGATTTCAAGTATATGATGTATGGGACAGGTAAATCTATAGAGACGGAAAGTAGATTAGTGGTTGCTTTGGGCTGGGGAGAGTGGCAGGATTGTGGGACAATAGCTAAGAGGTATGAAATTTCTTTCTGAGGTGATGAAAATATTCTAAAATTGATTGAAAATACTCTAAAATTGATTATGGTGAATTTTGCACAAATATGTGAATATACGAAAAAACACTGAATTGTACACTTTAAACGGATCAACTGATGGTATGTGAATTATACCTCAACAAAGAAACCAATGGCAGACTGAGTGCGGTGGCTCATACCTGTAATCCCAACACTTTGGGACGCTGAGGCAGATGGATCACCTGAGGTCAGGAGTTCAAGACCAGCCTGGCCAACATGGTTAAACCCCGTCTCTACTAAAAATACAAAAATTAGACGGGCATGGTGGCATGTGCCCGTAATCCCAGCTTCTCAGGAGGCTGAGGCAGGAGAATCACTTAAACCCAGGAGGCAGAGGTTGCAGTGAGCCAAGATCACACCACCGCACCCCAGCCTGAGCAACAGAGCGAGATTTCATCACACACAAAAAAAATAATAATGGCAAATCACAACAGTTTAAAATTTTGAAGTAAAAATGACAAGGGGTTAATCTTCTTAATATATGAAGATGTCACGAAATCTTTAAAAATACCCCAAGACCAATAAAAAGACAATTCATAAAAGAAGGAATACAAATTACCTCCCTATTCAAACAAATATCATTCATTCTCACTAGTCATCATGAGAACGCAAATGAAAATACAATGCTGTCTTGCTATTTTACCTTCTCAAATTAGAAACTGCTGTGAAGTACACTCAATACACTTTAAACTTTAAACAGTGCGCTGTGTAAAGGTGACTGGAGGACAGATACTCCCTAGCTGCTGAGGGAAGTACAAACTGCGATCTTTCTGGAAAGCCACGTGTTCACATCCAGAGAAAGAGAAGGCCTTTAAAATGTTCACAGTTTTTGCCACATAATTCTATTTCCAGAAGTCTCTCTTAAGGAGGAAAATAAAAGTCCAAAATAAAGATTCTGAACCAAGAGGTTTTGCATCAGTGAAAAAACTGAAAACAACCTAAAAGACTATTAAGGCCAGGCGCAGCAGCTCACGCCTGTAATCCCAGCACTTTGGGAGGCCAAGGTGGGCGGAGCACGAGGTCAGGAGATTGAGACCATCCTGGCTGACACAATGAAACCCCGTCTCTACTAAAAATACAAAAAATTAGCCAGGTGTGGTGGCGGGCGCCTGTAGTCCCAGCTACTCGGGAGGCTGAGGCAGGAGAATGGTGTGGACCCAGGAGGCGGAGCTTGCAGTGAGCCAAGATCACCGGCTGCACTCCAGCCTAGGAGACAGAGTGAGACTCCGTTTCAAAAAAAAAAGGACTATTAAAAACATTATTTTCAAAGAGTTCTAAGTGACGTGGGTAAAAGCTTACGGCATGCTAAGCAGAAAAGCAGGATATAAAATTACATCTCAGATGCTGCAGGATTTCAATTACATAAGAAATGCATTTTTAAAAGTCAGAAGAAAATGTGCGGCTGGATTCTGCATGCTTCTTTCCTCTCTCCCTCCTTCCTTCTACCATTTTATGTATGTTAGTATTTTCTATAGCGAGAAAGCATTTCTTTGATAATGGGGGTAGGGTAACAGAAAAAGTAGCAACTGAATCTATTAGCTAATCATTTTTTTTAAATAGGCACAAAACCAATGCAATCTATTAGCTAATAATTTTGCCCAAGAGCCCAGCTTGACACAAATGAGATTGATGCTAATAGTGCGGCACTTGGCAGATATTTCCCAGCATTCAGACAGGCCATACAGAATAAACAATTCCTTCCAGTAGGTCTATTCATTTAGTCACCTTGGATAGCCACCAGCAGCTCACTCATTTCAGGAAGTCGAGCAGGATATCATTCATTCTGCAGGGTTATTCTGGTGGCGCTGATTGACAAGCCACAGTGGCCTCTTCCACAATGCACTATGGAGAAGGCAGAGTCCCAGTAGGGCCAGGGTCCAAGCACTTCAGCAGATTAAAAGTTTCCTTCAAAGGAAATGCCCACTCAGACGTAAGTATTGCTCTTATCCACCTGACAGAGTGGGGTGGTCTCAGACCTTCCCACTTGAACATGTAGATCCCTCTTGGACCACTTCCCCCTTTGAAGATAATGCCACCTTTGCTGTCCTGAGACTCAAATAATAATGCTTGAGCGAAGGTACTCAGAAAACCCCAAGCATCCTCCCCAGTGTAAAGTATTATTCAGATGCCAATAGCATCCTCACTGCTTTAAAATTTCATAATATCCTCTCAGCTTGTACAAAGTCTAGAGAAACTCTGGAGAAATGATTGTAAAAGACATTCTGTGTGTATCTGGTTCTTCAAAGTGTCATCTATAAAGGATTCATGTAATAAATACTCCTTGAATTCTATGGCAGGAAAAGTCTGTCGCTTCAGAGAACTTGAGTGCTTTCTTTTATTTGACAAAAGGAACGAGCGAACATTGGTATATTTCACCTTTGGCCCTTGCTGCCAGGTAGCTCGGTGACAAATTTGGTTCTTAGCCTCTTTCACACTCCTGTCCAGGTCCTTGGTCTTGCCTATTTCTCTTTTTTATATTGTGTTTAATTTTGAAGACTGCTTCAAATACTTTGGAGATCCAGTCAGTATATGAGTCACTGTCTCTCAAACCAGTGTCTGGTCTGCAGAAAATCCTTAGATATGTTTTTTATGAGAATCGGTGTCTGGTCTTTTCATTTAGATGATAATGCCTTTTAAATGGGATGCAAGAACTTTTCAGATTATCTGAATGACCATGTTATAAAGGGGTCCTGCCACAGGATTCTGAGCCTGTGTTTGTGTCTGCAATCGCTTTACAGGTAGGTCATGCTATGCTAAATGTCAGAGGTTACTGAGGAAAGAAGGGGGCAGGATGATATGGAAATGAGGCATTTGTGCCAACTGAACACAAGGAGATTTTCCTGTACACTACTTTAAATAGAGAAATGTGGTGGGAGATCCAAGCCCCAAAATAACCCAGGCGAGATGCAGCAAGACTCCCTACAGATTGGCGAGTACCACAGCCTCCACGCGGTGCACAGGACGCTACCACAATAAACCAGCATCCTCTATGACAAAATGAACGTGGTCGATTTGCCTTTTATTTATTTTACACCTGTATTTGTGTCTTGCTCATTTGTTTTGTGTTCGGAGTTGGGAAAGAACAATAAACATAAAGAATTAAAGATGTATGACTATAGAACATATAAATAAAAAAAGAGTTAAATATGTCTGTGCATATTTAAACAACATCAAAATCATTGATTAGTCGACACTAAAGCTTCATAATATTTATTTCCTTTAAGGGGAATCTATACACTATTTGGGTCTGAAAAAAACTGTATGAATTTTAAATGTAATAAATATACATATGCATTTGGACCCACAAGTAAGCTACATGGGGTAGCTCATGCTAGGTAAGAGCTGGTGACAGTCATTATTATTACTCGTAATGATAATGATCAAAGTTCCCATTTGTTAAATATTATGGTGACTGCTCAATAGTCCTAATCTCATTTAATCCTCAAAACAACCCTGTAAGATAGGAATCAATGCTTATTCCCATTTTATAGATGAAAATACAGTGCCCAGAAGGAATGACATTACTCAGCCAAGGTCAAGCAGGAGCACAGAGCAAAGGTAGGAATCCACTCCCCATCCCCGAGATGCCACTGCCCTGCCTCCCTTCTAGATGTGGCCCAGGGAAGTGGAAGATGGTATCACGTCCTATTCCTGGTCTGGCGTTGTGACTCCGCAGCTTATGAGACACAACCTGGGGCTTTTGCTGTCACTGACGCCCAAAGGTGCTGCCTTGTTCTGATCAATGCTGCCCTGGTTAGGTATGCTGTGACCTGCCACCATGGCAGATGGGCACATTCCAAGGATGGGGTTTAAGTCAAAAAATATTTCATGCCAATTGAACCAGCCAGGGTTTTCATGCCCTAGTGGCCTCCAACCCAAGGCTGCACTCTCCCATTTTCCAGCTGAGCTTTCACACCACAATGCTCACTGCCCCTTTTCACTACACAATATCTGGTACTCAGTTGGTGCTCTGGAAGGGGTGTGGAAAAGAATGACGTTTGCTGGTCTGGGAGAATATTTTTCAGAGGACACAAGCTAACTACGCTTGTAAGGCAGTATTAAACCTTGAGAAATGCATAAATAAGCATGGTTCTTAAAAACAACCAGAACTGCCATTTTTTGAGCAGTTACAATGTGCTAGGAACTATGCAAAACACAACATAAATGATTCCATTTTATCACAGTAACTTTGGTATCATTCTGCACATTTTACAGCCAAAATCTAAGTACACTGTCCAAGTCACCCAGGGTGTGCTGTAAGGCAACCTAACAATTTAACCAAACCCACGCTGTCATCCGTCTGCTAGGGTTTCCCATACCATGCGCCATGCACCCTGGTGAGACAGGGATGATTCTAGAGTGTACAGCATCAAGTTGGATGACAAAGAATTTTTTAAGGAAAAAAAAATAAAGTGTACAGCAAACATTCAAAAAACACTGAATCACACATTAAGAAAGCAGTCCCCTTTCAAATATTTCAGTTCCACTTATATCAAAAAGAAAGACTTCAACCAGTAAAAGGATGCCTTCAACACCTCAGGGCCTGAAGCCCACAAGCTTCTGTAGGAATCTGTATACCACAGAGTTTAATACCAATGTGTACTTTTTATTATCTATATTTTTATATCTACCTTCTATCTATATCGAGAGATACTGGTTTTTTCACGTAGAGTGGCAAAGTTTCCTTTTAAAATAAACTTACTTAGAAAATATGAATCGACTTAAAGAAAACATTAAGTTAATAGTACAACGAAAAAATTTTGGAAAGAGTGGTGATGGCTGTGCAATATTGTGAATATAATTAATGCCACAGAATTGTATACTTTAAATTGGTTAAAATGACAAATACTCTGTTACCTACATTTTACCACAATTTAAAAAAATTAACCTCATACACCAATGATTGCTGAGTTGTACACTTAAAATGCGTGAATTGTGTGGTATACAAATTGAAGAAAATAGTAGCACTATGGTACAAACATAAGCCAAAAACAAGGTTGGTGGTTCTCAAATGACTGAAGTTTGGGAAAAGCTGCATTATGCTATTTTGATTCCATTTTGTTAAACCGATTATTTTTTAATTTAAATAAGGTAAAGTCAAGGTGGGAAGGCAGGATGAAGGCCTGTAGCACAAACATGCAGAATTCTTTCTCCAAGTTTTAGATACAAGTAAAAAGAAAGCGAACAGAGAAGGACACTAAGGTGATAAATTTCAACTGAGAATTAAGAACTTGCCATCAATCTAGTCAAAAATGGAATTAAACAGAAACGGTCACTGGGGCCAGTCAAGGGAACCTGTGTGTCTCTGTGCTGGAACGAAGTAGGGGGGTATCGTGGTTCATGTCCAAGACTTCCAGTGTGGCTGATGAAAAAAACAATGAAGAAGATTCAAAGATTTCTTAGAAGGATGCAGACAAGCAACCCAGGTATTGGGGTTCGCAGAAGAAAGGGCTGCGTTCCCTCTGCATTTGTATTTTAAGTTGAGGACTCAGATTTAACCACCACATGGGGCCAGGCACAGTGGCTCACACCTGTAATCCCAGCACTTTGGGAGGCCAAGGCAGGCAGATCACTTGAGGTCAGGAGCTCCAAACCAGCTTGGCCAACATGGTGAAACCCTGCCTCTACTAAAAATGTACAAAAATTAGCCAGGCGTGGTGGCACATGCCCGTAATCCCAGCTACTCAGGAGGCTGAGACAGGAGAATCGCTTGAACCCAGGAAGTGGACGCTGCAGTGAGCTGAGATCACACCACTGCACTCCAGCCTGGATGACAGAATGAGACTCCATCTCAAAAATAAAATAAAATAAAATTTAACCACCATACAAATGGGGTAGGAATATAGAGTTACCCAAGGTCTGGAGAAACTTCCAGAGGTTTTTCCACTCAGGATGAAATTTCTCAGCTGTTACAGTGTTCACTCATCCTACCTAAGCCACAATGATGAAATCATGAAACAGCTATTTTTCAAAGCCCTGAATAAAACGTTCCAAAACCTGAGCTTACTACGAAGTCCCCTAGTCACATAGCAAGTGTCTACTGAACAAACACGTCTGCCACGTTCTAGCACTGGCCTGGATCCCACAGGGGAATTCCAGAAGTGTGTCCTGTACAAATGTGTACCTTAAGGAGCTTCCAATCGAATTGGGAAGATGAGGTCCCACATGAAAAAATAGAGAGGCCGGGCGCGGTGGCTCATACCTGTAATCCAAGCACTTTGGGAGGCTGAGTCGGGAGGATTGCTTGAGTTCAGGAGTTTGAGACCAGCCTGGGCAGCACTGTGAGACTCTGTCTCTACCAAAAATACAAAAAACTAGCTGGGCGTGGGGGTGTGTGCCTGTGGTCCCAGCTAATCAGGAGGCGGAGGTTGCAGTGAGCTGAGATCACACCACTGCACTCCAGCCTGGGTGACAGAGCGAGACCCTGTCTCAAAAAAAAAAAAAAAAACAAGAATTATGTGATACCTTATCACCAGGCACCAACCTGTACAATGAGACTATAAATAGAACTAAATTAAATTAATGTTTCTAAGTGCTTAGAAAAGTGGGGCCAGATGCGGTGGCTCAGGCCTGTAATCCCAGCACTTTGGGAGGCCGAGGCGGGCGGATCGTGAGGTCAGGAGTTCAAGACCAGCCTGGCCAATATGGTAAAACCGTGTCTCTACTAAAAATACAAAAATTAGCCAGGCATGGTGGCACACGCCTGTAGTCGCAGCTACTCGGGAGGCTGAGGTGGGAGAATCACTTGAATCTGGGAGGTGGAGGTTGCAGTGAGCTGAGATTGTGCCACTGCACTCCAGCCTGGGTGACAGAGCAAGACACCATCTCAAAAAAAAAAAAAAGAAGAAGAAGAAGAAAGAAAGAAAAGAAAACGAATAGTGCTTGCACGTGAAAAATTCAGAAGTTGAGAAAAACTTCCTAAGAGATGAAGTAAGCAAGCTCCCCTCAGTCAAATAGCGTTGGGATGTTGAACTTACCCTTCTGTGAAAAAGGCATGATATTTTCTATTTAAAGTAGTAAAATAATTAATTGTTCATTTCCTTATCCCTTCAACAAATACTCATTATTTATCAACAGATAATAAATATGCAAAGCCTATCCCAGGCTCCTCAAGAAATGGAAGAGTGAGAAAATTTCTGTCCTCACTGGTACTGGAGAGACCACACAGAGGAGCTGGGAGGACTTTCCTGGCAGAGGAAAAGCATGATTAAAGGCACAAAGGCATAAGAACAAATGACGTGTCTGGGCCACAGGAAACACCTTCTATATGGGGGAAGGGCTATGGGAGAGGGGAAGGGAGTTTGGGTGTCTGAGAGGACCCTGAATCCTATGCAGGGTGTATATTGAAAACCTGTCAGCAAAAAGCATTCAGGAGAAAAGGAAATTCTGTAAAATACAGATTGAAAATGCAGTTTCTTTTTCTTAAGTTGAAAACTGTCTTTGCTTTTTTTGAAATAATTCCAGACATTCAGGCAGAAGATATCAGCTCTTTTGTAAAGGCTAGTCAAAATTGAGAACACGAGTAGCTGACCACCCATCCCACCCTGAGCAAGCGCTGCCTTCAGATCATAAAATAACACAAACGAGTGGCTAACAAAGTGTTACCAACATCCTGCTCTATCTGCTTTCAGGAACAAATAAGATGCTATAATTAACCAATGTCTGAAAATGTACCACAAGCATGGTTTACAGTATGCTTAGAAAATTATTCTGAAGTAGGCTATAAACATGTCTCCTGTTTACACTGCATTTATCTTGTTTGCACTGGCTATTAGCTCAGAAATTCAGCATCACGGCTAATGTCGTGTCCTTAGAAAGCACAAAAGGAAACCTCAGGCCCGGCCTTATGTCCAAATTCCCAGTGTGTGGATCCCAGTGAAGGAGCCTTTGCTCTACTGCAAATATATGTGGGTTCACAGGGTAGGAGGTGAGAGGCTTGCAATGGTGGTACTCAAATCTTAAGTTTCAATACCCCCCACCTTCCCCTACCTTCCTGGCAAACATCAAGACTGCTTTTTCATTTCAGTCATCACCACAGGTCTTTCTTCTCCTTTGCTCACCCACCTCGGTTATTGGGTATTGAATTTCCCGTCCAACTAACCCCTTTCGCTTACAAAGCCCCCAACAGAGAGTGACAGGTATACCCAATCCACAAGTCACCAGCTACCCCCAAAGTCACATACAGTCATCAGACTGATGGTAAGGAGATCCGTGGAATGCCAAGTTCTTACCCACCAGATGTCTTACTGACACTAACGTCAGGGGAGGGAGGAGGTGACAATTATTTAGAGGTGTTAGTGTGAGTTAATTGAAGCGACATCAATCATTTTTCTCATCACCGTCATCATCATCATCCTCATGATGCCAAAAAGATAAGGCAGAGTCCTACGGACACTTTCCTAACTGAGACTTTAAATACACTCATGGCCAGGCACGATGGCTCACGCCATCTCAACACTTTGGGAGGCCAAGGCAAGCAGATCGCTTGAGGCCAAGAGTTCAAGACTAGCCTGGGCAACATGGCGAAACTCTGTCTCTACAAAAAATACAAAATGTAGTTGGGCATGGTGCATAACTGTAGTCCCAGCTACTTGGGAGGCTGAAGTGGGAGGATCACCTGAGCCCAGGGAGGTCAAAGCTGCCGTGGCCCATGATTGTGCCACTGCACTCCAGCCTAGGAAACAAAGTGACACCCTGTCTCAAAAAACAAAGAAAAGAAATACAGTCATGGTGGTCACACTGTCTCCCTGGAAACAAAGAGAAAGTTGTAGAAATGAAGAAGGAGGAATGAATCCACTTCTTCCACACTCCCATGCTGGCTTCCAGAGGCAGCTGGAGCTGCTCACTTTTGGAATGCAGGTGGGCTCACCCATCATATGCAATCGGTTTGCCATCCCAATGTTCTGTGCCAGATGCAGGCTCCTAAGGCTGCCTGATTTCACTGCACATCAGTGAATTTGCAGCCCTGGGTGGAGGGTTCTGGGTCAAGGATCTACTGACATCAGCCCAAATCGTTTCCAGCTCGCACAGACAAGGAACAGTATTTTCTTCATTCATCAGGTAATTCACCTGGCCCTCCTCAAGGTGCTTAAGGTTCAAGATGAAGGGAGCAGGACAGGAGGAGAGATGACCTCAGGCCTCTAAGACTTTTATCCAGCACTCCCCAACCCCTTAAATAAATAACTATTAGCTCTAAATGAGCTATTCAAAGTGCTCATTTCTTGTTGTTGTTTTTTTAAAGCAAAGGACTATAGCTTTTCCCTTCCCCTCCCCAACCCACCCTACCTGCTCTTCAGCTTGAACAAAAATAGCAAAACAGCTGAGGCTGCCATGACAACCAATGAAAGCACCGTGGTGCCCACCCTTGTCCACCGATGATAACACCTGCCTGCGGCTCTCCCAGTCCTCTCCCAGCTGGGGCTGGGGCCCTCTAACTTTCTTCCAAGTTCAACCTTCAGGAAGCTTTCTCAAATAGAGCTGCTCTATCCTTAACCAAGAAGCCAAGGGTCAGTTGGAGTTGTCTCCGCACCAGTGCCTCTGAACTTTTTGATTTGTTCTCCTTTATTCCTTTCAGTGTCTCCAGGCACATGTGACAGAGATGACTATCTCCATTTTGCAGATGGAAAAATAGAGGCATGGGCCATGAACTGACCGGCCCTAGGTCATAAGCTTCTGGTTTAATGGTAGAACCACATGTAGAATTCAAAGCTCCCAACTCCAGATCTGGTTAGCAGATGAACAGAAGGAACAGCTGCTGTCAGAAAACATGACCCAAAAGGGGAAAAGATTCTGCTAAGTGAGCTGCTTCCCCGCCACAGACTGACATTCCCTCAACCAGTCTCTGGGATTTAAACCTGGGAAGGGTTGGAGGAAAATCTGCTTCCCCACCATGGTAAATGGGCTGCACAAAACCCACCTCTATCCTGGATTCAGCGTCTTGGGCTGCATCTACCATGTACGGGCAACCAGAAGAGCACAGGAAAGCTTCATTGGCAGGGTTTATCAGGATCCTTAGGGAGCACTATCCAACCTGCATCCCATCTCCACACCTGTGAGAAAGTGCTCCCCCCCCAGACACCCAGGTCTGGAGGCCTGCAGGCCCCCGTTTCCTCGTTCAGGAAACCCCAGTGTTGCTAACGAAGCAGGAGCTACCACAGCCCCCCTGAAAGGCTTCCTCTTTCTTCATCTCTTTCTGACACTTATAAATGTGCTTCCTCTCCCTATGTAAATTTTGTTCAAATGGCACAACGCAGGCTTGTCATGAGGCCATTAATAACTCGCCTTTTCACAGGCTTTTCTTGGTTTCCTGGTTCAGGAATCAATTCTTATCTAGACAGACACTGATGTCTGGATTTACTGGTGTGAGGACGGACAAATGGGCTTTGTTTGGGGCAGGCCACATAAACGTGATTTATTTTCACTAAGTCAAGAACTGAGAGGCTGAAGGCAACTCTTGACAGTAACTAAGCTGAAGAAATTGAGAGTAAAATTTCTTCCCTTTTGTCTCTCTGCCACTCAGCGGTCAAAGTCCCACAGAAGGCTGAAATGGTGTTTACTTTCCCCCACTTATGCTGACCCTTTGCATTCTGACCAGCTGAAATGATGGAACTGGCTGGTCAGTTTCACTTTCCACTTTCAGGAAGGATAACTTTCTGTTCTCATCCCTCACGGTGAAATGCTGCGTCTGGCTTTGTGGCTTGATCAAGGCTGGGTGGAGGTGGGGGCGTGATGCTTCTTGGTGAAGGGCTTAAAGAAATATGAAACAAGATGGCACTCCAAATTCTGCATAAATACAGGCCGAAATTAAAACTCCTTGAACCCAGGAGTTGCTGGCTTTAGTAGTCCAATATTAAAATCAGGGCTATTAAGACCAAGACTCTAAAGATATTCTACAGTATTTCCTAGCAACACAAATGCAGTTACTAACAGATTCTGGAAAAGCACATTCAGCGCCACGGAAGACCTGGATTCAGGTCCTACCTCTGCCACTTCCTGGGTAATCTTGACATTTCTAAGCTTCAATTTCCTCTCCTTTAAGATGGGTTTCTTTATGCCTGCCTGGTCTGTTGCACAAGCTTATTGGAATTAAGTGATCAACATGCAGAAGCCCTTTGAAAACTGAAAAGTGCAAGAGAAAGTTAAATCAATTAGTGTTGCTTATCTGTTGGCCAAATTGTTCTTCTACTAGACTGTGATTTCTTTGAGAACAGATTCCCTGACATTCATTCATCTTTGTATCCCCAGGGCTTAGAATATAGTGAGAAATCGATAAATGCTTTTTGCATGAATGGATGAATCGATGAATGAGATAAGACCAACCACCTAAGTTACTAGCAGGAAAGGCAACACGTCAGGGAGGACCACTGTAAGGCTTTGTGCCTGGAGGCTTTTAGTGTGGAATCTGGAGAGAAACAGGAAACTGTCTAACCCTCTAATTTATGATACCAGCCTAAACCAAGCTGCCCTGAAAATTCTGCATGGTACACTGTGTTAGTCCCAGTCTTCTGAGAAACAAAGGCTAAAATGAGATTAAACACATAAGGTTTTTTGTTTTGTTTTGTTTTTTGAGACAGTCTCACTCTGTCGCCCAGGCTGGAATGCAGTTGTGCGATCGCGGTTCACTGCAACCTCCACCGCCTATGTTCAAGCGATTCTCCTGCCACAGCCTCCCTAGTAGCTGGCATTACAGGCATGTGTCACCACGCCCGGCTAATTTTTGTATTTTCAGTAGAGATGGGCTTTCACCATGTTGACCAGGCTGGCCTCGAACCCCTGACCTCAGGTGATCTGCCTACCTCAGTCACCCAAAGTGCTAGGATTACAGGTGTGAGCCAGTGTGCCCAGCCATACAAGGATTTTGTCAGGGAAAGTGCCTGGGAAGGAAAATGGGGAGGGAGGGTGGGAAAATCTTGCAGCTGTCTGAGCCCAAATGAGTAAGAGGGGGAAGGAAGGTTGGGTAGAAGCGTCCTAGACCACTGAGCAGGCTAAGGAAAGTTGTGCAAATCTGTCAGGGAGTCCTCAAACAGAAGTTGGGCATTGGAGAGTCTTGCGTTTTCCAGAAATGGGTCTAGTATCCCTGCCATGCTCAGTTATTGGCTGGTAGCAGCCTGCAGGAAGCAGGGCCTTGGTTGAAAGCTATGATGGATTCAGAGGGTGGCACAGGAACCCTTGGTCAGTTCTACTCAAAGCAACTGGAGATCTGACAGGCATATTCTCATGGCCACCACATACATGGCAGTGCTTCCAAACATGGAGTTTAGGGTCTATGTAAACGGACTGAGTCCCTGCTATTACTGGCTGGCTATCTTGGGTAAGTTGCTTGATCTCCTAAAGCCTCATTTTTCTTATTTATAAAATAGAAATTATAATTCCTACCTCTCAGGACTGTTATTGTTGAACACTGTGTCTGCCACATAGTAAGTGCTCAATAAAAGGAAGCTGTCATTTCTCTGACTGTTAATATTAATAACAATCAGAATAATAATTTATTATTCACAAAGTACTTCTATTAGCAGTTAGGGCCTAAGAACAGCCCCTACTGTTGCATACTCGTATTAGAATTGTATGAGGCCATCACAGGGACATGGGACATGGCCTAAAACCACAGTTTGGCAGGATCACACTTCAAACGACCAAACCAGTTTGCCTACAAATGAAAGGTCAGAGGGACTTTCCCAGTTTGGCTTTTTCCGGGAGAGGCTGCCAGGGTGGGTTGCATTGTGCCAGAATCTACCTACAACCACAATTCCTCTCCTCTCTTCTGCTTGCCGTGGTTCACTGGCAGTGTCCTCAGCCTGTCTTGTGCCAGCTGTGAAACCACCATCTGCCTCTGAAAGCAAGCATTATTGGGGAACCTTCACCCCAAGAACAGGATCATCCTCAGGCTCTGAGAGACAAGACTCTGCTATGTTGTATCCATTGGAAGCACCTGTCTCAGGACTTGTTGCTAGTCTTTATCTGTGTGACCTTGCTTTTTTTTTTTTTTTTTTTTGACTTTGGCCAACTGATAGTGGTCACTGCTGGCTACTGTGGGTTGGTGGCCCTTACATCTTAGTGGAGTCACAGAGCGTCCCCTCGTTGGGCTGGCTATGACCCGAGGTCATTACAGATTTCATGGCCCCAGCTGAGCCAGCTCAGGCCTCTCCCAGCCTTGCTGATCCTCAGGTCTTCGTGACAGAAAGGACCAAGAATCAACAAGGAACTCCAGACACACGGAAGCCAGGCTCTTACCTCTTTCACCGCTGCCTCCGAGGCCGTTTTCCAACTCCCTTTTCCAAGAAGTTCAGCAAAAACACACACAGGGATTTTCTGGGGCTTTTATTTATTTATTTATTTTTGGTGTGGGGTTTTTTTTTGAAAGAATGACCTTCAGTTATTCCAACTGAAAGAGTCCAAGTTAAACTTAAAAACATTGATTTTGTTGAATAATTAACAGCTTACAAAGCTGGTTAAGCTGTATCTTCCAGAATAATAATTTCCATTCCACAGGGACTTTTCTAGGGAGTTTTAAGTTTCCGTATTGGAGCTGGAATCTAACCTTTGAGCTGCTGGTGTCAACCTGAGATTGGACAGCAGAGGGCACAGAGTCAAGGACGGACTGAACCCTCCCAACTAACCCAAACTGGGCCTTCCCATCTGAGGAAAGAGGGGGCCATGCTGAGGTGGAGGGAAAGCCTCAGGGTAGGAGAACAGGCTGCCCACTCATCACACAGCCTCCAGCAGGAGCACCGAGCCCATCTCTGAACACAGTTTGTTTTTCTCCACTGGTCCTCCGAGCCCGAGTGAGGAAGGACTGGGCCCACCTGATGCCAGACATGCCCAGTGTTTGAGAGGGGGAACTGCCATCACCAGGGAGAAACACCGATTCAGCCATCTTCTGCCCCCGTGACACATAAAAGTATTTGCAAACTCAGTAACTAGCCTTATCACACCACCACCCTCTTTTGCCTCTTGTTTGCATTTACCCTTCCCACCAATTGAAAAACCAATCATGTTGATTTCTTTGCAAATCCAAATTCTTTAAGAAATGATACCCTGAAGTAAAACCTGGGCATTCTCACACTCATACCCCGAGGTCAATTGTCCAAAAACCCACCATTCACCACTTGGCCTTGGGTGAGCCACTTCCCCTGGCAGAGTCCAGTTGTCTTCCTCTGTATTAAGACAGAGTGAAAAATAACCATGTGATTTCTGAGGGTCTGTCCTGCCCCGATGCTCTTTGAGTCCACTGGCCTTGCTAACTACCTCCTCACTAAGCACACGCACACACACACACAAAAGGCCTTTGACCTTCTGCAAACATTTATCTCCAACAAACCCAGTTTGGTCACGTGCAATACAAGACATGAAGTGAGACGACACACTTTCCGGTTTGGAATCATAAGCATGAGGACGAACCACGGTTTTCACTGTTCATTTATGTACCGTTATAGAAACCACTAGAAACCTAATCAACATTGGGATCAGGATCAAGAAGAATCTGTCCCAGGGGTTCTCACCTCCTCAGAGGGAGGTGAGAGTTTTTACAAAGGTCTTGCCAGAGTGATGAATTAGAATGGAGAAATTGTGTAGCTTTTAGAAGCACAGCCAATATTATATTACAATTTTATTTATTTATTTATTTTTAGACACAAAGTCTTGTTTGCTCTGTTGCCAAAACTGGAGTGTAGTGGTGTGATCATGGCTCACTGCAGCCTCGACCTCCTGGGCTCAAACGATCCTCCCACCTCAGCCTCCCGAGTAGCTAGGACTACAGGCAGGTGCCATCACACCCAGCTAATGTAAAAAAAAAAAAAAAATGGTAGGCTGGGTGCAGTGGTTCATGCCCGTAATCTCAGCACTTTGGGAGGCTGAGGTGGGCGGATCACCTGAGGTCAGGAGTTTGAGACCAGCCTGGCCAAGATGATGAAACCCTATCTCTACTGAAAATACGAAAAATTAGCTGGGCATGGTGGCGTGCACCTGTAGTCCCAGCTACTAGGGAGGCTAAGGCAGGAGAATCGCTTGAACCCAGGAGGCAGAGGTTGCAGTGAGTTGAGATCGTGCCATTGCACTCCAGCCTGGGTGACAGAGTGAGACTCCGTCTCAAAAAAAAAAAAAAAAAAAAAAAAAAAATTTGTAGAGGCAGGGTTTCTCCACGTTACCCAGGCACCCAGGTTGGTCTCGAACTCCTGGATTCCAGGGATCCTCCTGCCTCGATCTCCCAATGTGCTGGGATTATAGGCTTGAACCACTGCACCTGGCCTATACTATAATTAACATTTTGAACTGTTATTTTAATAATATGCACTATAGAAGGAGGGTGTGAGTCAAAATGGAGCATGGTTAAAACAGGTAGAAAATTCCTTCCCTGTGATCTTGCAACCTATGAGCCACCTCTCCGCCATTCCTCTCAGCCCCTGTGCCCACCACCTCAACACCTTCCTCTTTTTCACTTTTCCTTCTCATGATACTGTAGTCCTTTGTATGTCGTGTTTTGCCAACCCTGCAGTCACAATACAGTTTATTTCCTCTTTGTTCAGGTTCAGCAACCTTCCAAAAGTAGAGACACAGACCCCTGTAGGGGGAAGAGGAGAGTGGCCCACTAACACCAAGTAGGCAAGGAGCACCTGGAAGGTTCCCATACACAAAAACCTCCCCCACCTCCACATTCAACTAATAAAAGCTTCATTTGAGTTAACACACTGAGGATGATGCAAATTCTCTGGGGAAGGTTCAGCTTCACAGACAGTCACACTTTAGTAAGAATTATTTTTGAATCTTAGATGACCAAAGTTTAAAAGAACCTGAAGAATCATTTAGTGCAAATTATACTCAAGGATATTTTTTAAATCATTGCCAACCTCTACTTGAATATTACAGTGACTAGAGCCCCCTTCTTCAGTCTACTCCACTGAGGTGCATTTTGAATTATTAATATCTGGGCTGGATGCAGTGGTTCCTGTCTGTAATGCCAGAACTTTGGGAGGCCGAGGTGTGTGGATCATTTAAGATCAGGAGTTTGAGACGAGCCTGGCCAACATGGTGAAACCCCGCCTCTACTAAAAATACAAAAATTAGCCAGGTGTGGTGGTGGGTGCCTTTAATCCCAGCTACTCAGGAGGCTGAGGCAGGAGAATCTCTTGAACCTGGGAGGCGGAAGTTGCAGTGAGTCGAGATCTCGCCACTGCACTCCAGCCTGGTCGACAGAGCGAGACTCCGTCTCAAAAAAATAAAAAAAAAACTTTGGGAGGCCGAGACGGGCGGATCACGAGGCCAGGAGATCGAGAGACGATCCCGGCTAACACGGTGAAACCCCGTCTCTACTAAAAAATACAAAAAAACTAGCCGGGCGAGGTGGCGGGCGCCTGTAGTCCCAGCTACTCGGGAGGCTGAGGCAGGAGAACGGCGTAAACCCGGGAGGCGGAGCTTGCAGTGAGCTGAGATCCGGCCACTGCACTCCAGCCTGGGTGACAGAGCAAGACTCCGTCTCAAAAAAAAAAAAAAAAAAAAAAAAACCAACCACAAAAAAACAAATTACTAATATCTGTGAAAGCTCATCCTTATCTTTAGTCCAACCTTGCTGAATCTGTTAAGATAGTTCCCAACGCAAAATGCCTGAAACATTAAAGACATTTATCTCCCGGAATCCAAAGTTCAGCATTCAGGCAGGTTTGGGGTTGGTAAGTGTTCAGCCACAGCACCAAGGTCCCAGGTTCTTCCCATTTCTTTATTTTATCATCTTCAGCACAAACTTCATTCTCAAGCTAGTGGCAAGACGGTTGTGGCAGCCACAGGCTCACTTCACAACAAGGTCCAAAGGAAAAGAGAAAAATAGTCCCACTAGCATGAAACAGAAACTCTTCCCTTCATTCTAACTGCTCCAATTTAGTTCACGTGAACAGTCACCGTCCCCAGGGGAGTGCCATGCAATCCCCGACTTTGTAATCACCCAGGGTGGAAAGAGTGATGGGACTCCCACTATCATGTCCACCCTTCCTGCCCCCTAGCAACCTCCACCTCAAATAGAGATCTCCCTTACCCAGCAGCTCGGAACACAGCCTCAGTCCTTTCCAAAAAATGGTGCATAAATGATTCCAGGCTTCTTGGTTGTTCTCCTCTGGACATATTCCTCCTAAAAAGGTGGCACCCAGAATGGAACACCCTTCTTGGTAGAACATATTGAAATTATTCTAGGACAAAGGAGCTATTCTCTTATTAAGGTAGCTTAATACTATGGTAGCTTTTAGTGGCCACATCATACTACTGATTTTTTATTTTTTTTTTTTTTGAGACGGAGTCTCGCTCTGTCGCCCAGGCTGGAGTGCAGTGGCGAGATCTCGGCTCACTGCAAGCTCCGCCTCCCGGGTTTACGCCATTCTCCTGCGTCAGCCTCCCGAGTAGCTGGGACTACAGGCGCCCACCACCTCGCCCAGCTAGTTTTTTTTTCGTATTTTTTAGTAGAGACGGGGTTTCACCGTGTTAGCTAGGATGGTCTCGATGTCCTAACCTCGTGATCCGCCCGTCTCGGCCTCCCAAAGTGCTGGGATTATAGGCTTGAGCCACCGCGCCCGGCCACTCAAAATTATGCTGAGTGCCGGTATCACAGAGAGAATATGCCTGTATGCAATTACCCAGGAGGGCAGTGATGACCACATTTTGTTCAGGGACTTAAGGATCCAGGTTTCTATAGATGTGGTTAATGAAATGTCATTGGTATACTTTCTCACTCTTATGGTCTTTAAAAAATATGCACACACACACACACATATATATATATACACATACACACACAGAGAGAGAGAAACAAGGGGGGTGCACTATTAGAGCAACTACACACAAATACTAGAGAATGAAGTAGCTAGCACTACAGAGTAAGATTTCGATAAACAAACACCTGTTCATAGATCAGTTACTCCTGATCCTTAAGTGTCCCTTCTTAGATTAAATGGCTTAACTTAAGAGGCAAAGCCTGCTCTCTAGGTCGATTTACGATTCTAACGATTGAAGCTTTAGGGTAACTCGATGTTATAACTCCTCTGCTGATTTTTTTTTTTCTTTCCTTCTTGCTGGGAAGAGCAGGTACTCAAAGGATGGGAATCGTGACTGGAGGGTATCAAGATGGCTGAGTCCAGCTCCTGCATCTGATGCTTGCAGCTCCTTTCCCACGTGCCAAACGCCTGCTTCAAACCAATGACACTGGCACATGGGAGTTCACCTTTGCAAGAGCTGCCTTCTCTCCAAGGAAGCTGTCCCTTCTTCCGTTTCCTCAAGGAAGAAATCAAGGGAAAAGAGAAGCACCTTTCTTCCTTCCCTGCTCTAATTTGTACCGTCTCCCCATGAAGAGATAAGCCTGTGCCGACTGATACCTGGGTGTGGAGCCAGCTGCATGTGACCTCGTCATTCTTTTTTCTTTTCGCCCCATTAATAAATGCTTTTTAGCCACTTCACCAACTGACCCCAAGCTCCACCTCTGGTCTCTAATCAAAACCTTAACAGGGTTTTCCATAAACTGAAATTTACATTCAATCATCACCATAGCAACCATCACACAGAATTAGATACAACTTTTCCATCTCTGATGTAAGCTACTTTTTTTTAAAAGAGCTGCTTTCCTCTTCAATTGCAAATCCAAGCTATTCAGAAGATAACCATTAAAAATCTATTTTGAAAAAAACTACATTTAAACAGACCATAGCAAGGTTCTTAAAACAGGTATTTGAAGTGGTTTCTAGACACTTAGCAACACACACTTATTCCCCCTAATGGTGGCCATCATTGCACAAGTCTCCAGGATTTGGTCCAGTGTTTAGAATTGAACAACGCTTCTGTCAAAACCAGAACTTAAAAGTGCCCTGAGATAACAACTGCAAGCCAGGGCACACAATTCTGTTAATTTCTAAAGGATGTCTGCATCATGTCTAAAACGAAACAAAACAAGGCTGGAATGTTCACTGCGTAATTGGCGAATCCCCCAAAATTTCTGGAATTCACCTCATCATCCAAGAGGAATTATTCAGTTGCTGAAGTGGCTAAGACTATGTGAGAACAGGCAACTGTAAGGAGAGTACGCCACAGATAAAACAGATGAATCCTCATCCAAGAAGTCTAAATGTTTCTCATTCTATGAGTACAATGCTGTAAGAGAGGCTTTGAATATTCAGAGATGTTGGAAATGTATTTCAGATTTAGAAAAAGGTAAGAAAAAACACCTTTCAGAAAATGTACTGACAAAAAAAAATCTACTTATGACACTAATCCCACTAACAAATTAATGAACACCCACGCATCTCATCACTCCTATACATCTCATTCCCTTGCTACTTACAATCCCAGAAACTGGGCAATTCAGTTGTATTGAAAGTTGAGATAATAAAATCAAGTCATTTTCCACAAGCCAAATCATTTAATCCTATATATTTACAGCCAAACTGTGATGCAGTGATAGTCCATTCATTTAATTCATTCATCAACCATTTATTGAGCACTAGATGCTACCACGTGCTGAGAGCTGCATTTAATAAAGATAAGTGACACATCATCCAAGACCTCATTACTTTTCTAATTCATAGGATGGCAGATGTTTTATGCCCAAATGTCAGGGAAATTGTAACCCATTTCCTCTGAATAAACATTCAAGATTGTGTCTATATATAGGAAGTAATGCTGGTCACATGGTTGTGCTACTCATTTTAATAACTCCAGTCTGGACACTTGAATTAGACTGATGGCTAATAGTCTACCACTTTTATTATTAAAGACCTGGTAGGCCTCACCACAGGGCATTTATTTTGAGATTTCTGAAAATGCCCTAAGTTCCAGTGCCACTCTGCCACTTAGGAGACAGGGCTGAATTCCACCCCAAATGACAAAGAAAACTCCCCTAAATGCTCTTAACAGTTAGGCATTGTGTAGAGCAAAGAGAAGTCATTCCTAAAGCTTCTCAGCCATTCTTTTTTATTAAAGACTATTGGCATAGCTAGTTAGGCAATGTGAGCAAGGAGGGGGTTATTTCCAAATAGTTGCCAAAGTATCTTACATGCCCAGAAGTGAGAAGACTTGCATATTAAGTGGGATAATATATACAAGAAAAACGCTAGCCCAGGGATGGGATGCTGGTTTCCTCCCGGGTGCCAAATCTAGTGGAACGGCAGTGGATGGCCATCCCCTGAGCGAGGCTTGTGCTGAGACCAAGGCCCAGCTCAGTGAGACAAGATGCCTTGATTCACCAACAAAGTCTGATCTGGGAGCAGACAGGCTGTGCTGTACAACGTGTTCCACTGTACAAGGCAGCCTGGACCATGCTGCCAGGGAATAGGCAGACCTATGCCACTGAGTTACTGGAGAGAGTTTGCAGAAATAATCAGAAAGAACATCCCAGTGCATTCAAAGACCAATGAACCTGTGCTGGCAATCTTAAGAAAAACTTTGAGGTGCAATTGGCAGAACTTAAGACAGAATGGGCACCTTCCAAATCGTTGGAAAAGATAAGAGCCAACCAAACATATTCCATATTGAAATTTTAAAAAAACTTCACCAAGAACTCATCAACAATGGAAAAGCTAAATAAGATCACAGAAATTAAAGATCAGAGCAGTTGAGGCGGCACTCTCTGATAGATACGCCATGTTGCCAATTAACAAGACAAGCTGAAGATAAGGATAAAATCCTTTTGTAAGAGTTGAACCAATACATGCATTGCAACCAACACCAGATTCTTGGTTTTTCATTTGTGTTTGCTTTTTTTAAAGATCAGTAGGAAGATCATGGCCGGGCGCGGTGGCTCACGCCTGTGATAACAGCACTTTGGGAGGCAGAGGCGGGCGGATCACGAGGTCAGGAGATTGAGACCATCCTGGCTAACACAGTAAAACCCCGTCTCTACTAAAAATACAAAAAATTAGCCTGGTGTGGTGGCGGGCACCTGTAGTCCCAGCTACTCGGGAGGCGGAGGCAGGAGAATGGCGTGAGCCCAGGAGGCGGAGCTTGCAGTGAGCCGAGATTGGGCCACTGCACTCCAGCCTGGGTGACAGAGTGAGACTCTGCCTCAAAAAAAAAAGATCAGTAGGAAGATCACAATCTCCCCAACACAGCCTCCTAGCAATGATGCAGATGTGTGGCTTTTGTGGTGGAAGGAAGCAAAGAATGTTTTGGGTATCTTCTGTAAACTTACTGCTTTTGAAAAATATAAATAAATATGTCTACGAAAGCCACAAAATTCACTTGTGAGTTATTTATGTTGTGATTTTCTTTTTTAGAGTTCCTTAGATAACCAGTGTCAAATCTAAAATGATTCTTGCATGGTTTGGGAGTGGTCATTCCAGTGGTCACAAACCCACCGCTGGTGTGAAATAGGCAAAGAGAGAGTACCTCCAAATCTCCCCCATCCTGGGACTTCATTGTTCAGGTCCACAAAGCTGGGAGGAGCAGAGGTAGCCAGGCTGTGGTTGGGCAAGAAACGACGCAAACCATCTTCAACTGCCCACAGCCCCTGGAGCCATAGCTGGGCTGGTAACCAATGCTAATGAAATAGCAGACAGGAGCCCTGGGTGAGGAAGGTGGTGACAAGGAAAGAGGGGAGATGTGTCTCCATTCACCATCTCAGTTACATCTCCCGCAGCCCTGCGAGGTGGGCATTTTCACTGCATTTTACCCATAACTGAAAATGAAGCCTATGACTACAGCCAGTATTAGAGTTCTGGCCTGCCCTGGTCTGAATCTTAGACTTGCAGGTTTGACCAACTGAGTTCCTTCACATTCAGGGTCCATGTCCTCAAGTCCTGATCCGATGCAGCAGTAGGGAACTAAAGAGTTAATTCTGACAACACAGGGCAGAGCATGGAGGCGTCTGCAGGGATGACATGTGTGCCCATCCCTGCTGAGTAGTAAGTCCCAGATGCTGAAACTAGCCACCAACAGACTAATGCCCACGCACTAGCTGAGCTCCTGAGACCCAGGACAGCAGGGCCTGTCTTTGCTACAGAATCTGTAATCCCTCTGCCACGTCCCATATAGCACCAACTCCGCACTAAATTCATGGAGTGGGTGTTTAATAAATACATATTAATGGGAGGGCAGCAGAAGCACCTGAAGCAAATATGAAACTGCATTTGACGCTTTATTTAGATCATGAGTGTTCTGAAAGCATTTTTTTCCTTCACAATTCAGGATGTAGGCAGTCAATGCATATTTGTGTCAGATAATGACTGTCACCCTAACAAGAGAGTAATTTAATCACTCTGTTCCAAAGCTGCTTCAGCGGAGAACTAACTAAAATATCTGTGCTCCAAGACTTCAACCCAACAGCCAACCAACTAAACAGCATTTACTAAGATCTCTGAGAGCCCACACTGTGCTAAGCACAAGGAAAATCCCACAGAATAATAATATGTGGGAACTGCTCCTACCGGACTTACACACTCTAGCTCGGGAACCAAACTGGAATTCAAGAGATGATTCAATAAATAAGTGTTACCCGTGGGTGTCCCACAAATGAACTCCACAGGAGTCCAGAGCAAAGAGAAACCACAGGTAACAGAATTTGAGTTGGATGGGCTTGGGCAGTGGGATAAAGGAGAGAGACAAAAAAGATACAGATTTTCCCCCAGGCTCTTCAGGACATAACAGCATTTCACAGTATCCACAAGAGCACCCATAGCTTTCGTGATATTCACCCAGTCGGCCCTCAGCATTGTGCGGCTGCTTGACTAGGACTACTTTATGCCCCGACCATCCTCTATGAAATACCAGAGACAGAACTGTCAGGTTCCTGCAGACTGCATGTGCAGCTGTGCATCATACCTCTTCCACTCAACATTTAGAATGCAAACCCAAACCAACTTGGTTCAGTAACATTTGCAGCAAAAATATGTAAAATTTCAACATGGATCCCACATGGGCCTGCTCTGCCCTGTGAAGGGCAGGATGGACGGAGGTGGGTGTGCCCAGGCCCTGCCTTTGAAAGCCACTGCCTTGAACACTCCTCTTTCCCTCTGTGGTTTAAAAACTGATCTCTTGATCTCTATTAGATGACTCTGATGAAGATCTCCTCCTTTCAAGGATGAATTGGAGCCTTCTTTGATTTTGCATCCCTAGCACAGAGCCTGGTCCATGGTGGGTGTTTGATAAATAGTGAATTAAGGGACACATCCATTTGTCCAGGCCCACCCCGTGAGTGCCAATCTCACACTTCCAAATGTCCACTCTGCAGTGACTTTCGGTTATGTCACCATTACCAGATCAGCACTCCTGAGAGTGAATGCCCAACCCTCCTCCAAAATTAGCTGCCCCTGTAGACTATCATTTCTCTCAGGGGCATCATTCTTCCAGTCACCACGCTCAAAATCTTATCTTCTTGTCCCGCTTTCTCTATTTTTCCCATTGAATTTCCCGCCTAAATCTCGTACACATATCTCTTGCTTTCTAATTCGGAGGCCACCATTCGTTGAGGTCCTAACCACCCTCATGCGTGCATTAAAGACCTTGTGCACTAACTTCCTCCACAACTCAGGGAAGCATGTAAACACTAGACCCACCCTTCCTTCCCTTCCGGCTCTATGGAACTCACCACCGCTCATCCTTCCTCCTCATGACACGCACATGGAGCCTGCCCATCCCTCTCTGCCATCAGCCCTGTCCCTGCTGTATCCTAAGGCCTGAACCTGGAGTGGCATCTGGGTAGGCAACGGTTGGGAAGCCAGTTAGGGTGACTTATTCACAGAGCTGGTTTGGAACAAATCTGATGGGGAGGCAGGAAGGGGTGGGGGATAGGAAATTTCCCTTGAAGAAGCCTTGGCAGAGTAAGCGCACTCTTCTTCTTCAACATTATGTTTATGTGCCGGAGGGGTATTGCAGATTTAGGGACAAACAACTCACCCACCCGCCCTTGTGCACCTCATGGCATTTTCACTGTTGATTCGACAGGCACTTCAGGGCCTTTTGCTCCTCCCAGCCAACGTCATTCCCCACCCAGGATGAAGATGAGGCCTTGCAAAAACACACCACCTGAGCCCTCTATAGTTCATAAACAGTGACAGTAAAGGGGTTGGTGATAAGAATCAAAGGGCAAGGATAAGATGTCACAGGAACTCAGCACTTGATACTATCTCAATAAAATACGAGCCCATGGAAATGTACTATGATACATTCCTCAGAAAATCTGTTTATAACATGGCTTTCATTTCTCTCTAAAATTAATTTTCTAATTAAAACATAAAAATTACATACATTTATCAGGTACACCATGATGTTTAAAAATATGCACACATTAGGCTGGGCATGGTGGCTCACGCCTATAATCCCAGCAGTTTGGTAGCCCGAGGTGGGTGGATCACTTGAGGTCAGGAGTTGGAGACCAGCCTGGCCAACATGGTGAAACCCCATCTCTACTACACATAAAAACATCAGCTGGTGTTGTGGCACTTGCCTGTAGTCCCAGCTACTTAGGAGGCTGAGGCGGGAGAATCACTTGAATCCAGGAGGCAGAGAGTGCAGTGAGCTGAGATCGTGCCACTGCACTCCAGCCTGGGTGATAGAGCAAGACTCTGTCTCAAAAAAAAGAAAAAGAAAAAAGAAAGAAAGAAGAGAAAATATGCATGCATTGTAAAGTGGCTAGATCTGGCTAATTAACATACGCATTACCCCACCCCGCCCCCGCAACTAGATCCTTTCACACAGGTAGGATCTAGATGTGCTTATCTCTACATCCAACTGACTCAAGAAAGAGGGACAGCCCTTTAGCTGTGCCATTTCCATAGTTTCCCCAAATGCCATTTTGGTCATATTGCTGTCCCAGGCAACAGAAGGCTCTCTGAGATAAGATGGGTAAGGCTCTTACCACATCCTGATGTTGAAGGTTCTTCTTTCACTGACTCAACATGACCTTCATAATTATTTTTCCCCACTGTCCCACTCAGGCCACTTCTCAGCCCAAATGCAAACGCATCCTGTGCTTTCCTCTCCCTGTGCCTTGCCCATGGAGTTCCCTCGTCCTGGGATGTCTTTCCCTTTCATCCTTACCGATGCCCCTTAAAATCCAACCCTTTCTTTCAGTGCCATCCTCTCCATGAAGTTTCAACTGTCCACCCCATTGAAAGCCCTTTCTTATTTTGCAGATTCTATGTACATGCCAGTCCCACAGCAGGCAACTTCCACGCTTAGCAACTGAACTCATCCACTGAGTTCTCCGTCCTCCCTCTACCCCACAATCATGCACCATGTCCTGCTGGTCCTGTCTGCTTTTTACCCCTCCAAAGTGTTCCTCCTTCTCCTTTCTCACTGGCCCTGCTCAGCTCAGGCCTACAGCACCTCTCCCCTGAAAGAATGCAGCAGCCTCCTGCCCAGGCTCCAGCCTCCAGCCCTGCCCGACACGGCCCTTCCGGTGTCAATGTTCTCCCTTAAATTTAGTAGAATTCTGTTCTCTGTTACTACTGTCCAGGAATCCTAATCTGCCCTCCAGGGCATCTTCAGACAACACTGTTCTTACTTCCGCATAAGAGTCCTTCACATGTTTGAAGGTAATTATCACCTTCAAACATGTTTTCTTCTTTAGGAAGACAGCAAAGTATAGAGGATGAAACTCTTGAGTTCAGTGCTGGAGGCCTGGGACTTTTGATTTTAACCAGTTGAGTATCCTTGGGCAGGTCATTTGACAATGCTGAGCCTCTGTGCCTCAGTTCCACCCCACCCCAAGTCTCGCTCTGTCACCCAGGCTGGAGAGAAGTGCAGTGGTGCAATCACAGTTCACTGTAGCCTTGACCTCCTGGGCTCAAGTAATCCTCCCACCTCAGCATCCTGAGTAGCTGGGACTATAGGTGTGCACCACCATGCCCAGCTAATTTTTTATTTTTTTGTAGAGATGGGATCTGACTATGTTTCCCTGGCTAGTCTTAGACTCCTGGGCTCAAACGACTCACCTTGGCTCCCAAAGTGCTGGGATTATAGGTGCTGGGATTGTGCCCAGCCCAAAAGTGCATACACTCCCAGTTCTTTCCTCTACTCCTCAGGCCCAGGTACGTTTCCAGATCGTTCATCTTCGCATTGCTTGATAAGAACAGCAAACTCCTTTTGGGAAAATCTTGACCCCTCCACATTCACCAAGTGGTGTGAATGGCAGCTGCCAAGTTTTTAGAAAGCCCACACTCCAGGCTACCAGAGTGGACCAATCATAGTCCTCTAAACTCCTGGCCACAGTTAATCAGCCTAGAGTAAGGCACCTGACCAATTAGATCCTACCCTGAGATTTTTAAATTTGGGGCCAGAGAGAATAAATACTGGTTCCTCCTTAGGCGTGGAGTTGGAAGATGTGAGGTATGGAAGCTCCTAGGGGCTGTAATTCTTCTTGGAGATGACTCATCAGAGAGAATGATGCCAATATTCGGAGACACAGAAATGAGAAGTGGAGAGGTAACCCCATGGAGTTCAAGTCCTTGGCTCCAGGTATCTCTGAGGACTAACTGCACCCCTTCCCTGCCCATAGCTTGCTTAATTCCTCTTTTTCCCAGATCGGAGTCCCCTCCTTCCAAGTAAAGAAGCGCAAAGCAATACATTAACCTTTCAAAGCAGGCCTCACATGGAGATAGCTGTGGCTTGTCTGTACCTCCCGCAAACCCTCAAACTAACTCCCTACTCTCGCCACCTCCCGCATACAGCTACTGCAGATGCGTAAATGGAGTTTGTGTATAATACAAGAAAGGATGTTATATCTTACTGTATGGCCACTGTTCCCAAGGGAAACTCAAGATGCGTCTTACAGCAATTGTGCCCCTCGCTGATTCATACTGAGCATGTGGTCACCTCAGAACTTGAGCTCTTTTTCATGTGAACTGTGGAAGCCAAGCCTTTCCCTTTGCCATGCTATGACTGTAGAGTTGGGTTTTATTTTTATTTTTTTCTTGGAGCGGGGAGGTGGTGGGCAAGGCTTGGGACCTAATTGCAATAATTCAACACTTAACTTAGTCAAATGTTATACGTTGGACTGGGGCCAGTGTTCCAGCTCATCAAGATTGTTTTAACTCAGGATTCCATCACTGATGGCAGAATTTCCCAACTGGTCTACCAAATAGAATGAATTATAGATGTGCCAGGATATTCATTCCTTTCATTCTTTGCTTGGTGAAGTGAAGCTTAGGACACTTAACTCATGTTAGTGGCTCCTAACTCTTATCATTTTCTGAGTATTCCTATTTCAAGTTCCCATAGTTATGGTAACATTGGGAAGGTAAATGTTTTATAACATAAAATTATTTACTAACAAAAAAATGCTCATTAATGAAATCAGTTCCTACTTAAACATCTCTGCTTGCTTAATCTTGATGCATATTTTCATCCAACAAGTCATATTTTTGTTTCTTAGTCTCTCCCAGATTTATGATTTCTCCACAATAAACTATGAATGCAATGTGATTTGGTTTTACAGGGTAATTCTAGATTTTGCAAAAGAGAAATTTTTTGAAGTTGATGAAAGTGATGTTGGAAAAGTATCACAAGTAAAGCTGCTGACAGTTGGAGAGGTTACCTACTGGACAGAAGAAAACCAATAGAGATGCTTTCTAATAATCAAAATCGAATAAGATTACATGGTGGTTAAGAGGAGGCCTTAAGAAAATTGTAAAAGTCAAATGTGTTGTGAATCATATTTCAATACCGCTGTTTTAAAAAGCCAAATGTGAACTAAGAAATGTTATGTTGTGTCTGGGCACAGTGGCTCACGCCTGTAATCCCAGCGCCTTGGGAGGCCAAGGCAGGCGGATCACAAGGTCAGGAGACAGAGACCATCCTGGCCAACATGGTGAAACCCCATCTCTACTGAAAATACAAAAATTAGCTGGGTGTGGTGGTGCATGTCTGTAATCCCAGCTACTTGGGAGGCTGAGGAAGCAAAATCCCTTGAATCAGGGAGTTGGAGGTTGTAGTGAGCCGAGATCATGCCACTGCACTCCAGCTGACTCTGACAGAGCAAGATTCCGTCTCAAGAAAAAAAAAAAAAGAAATGTTATATTGTTTTAGCAAAAAATTATGTCATAAAAATGTACTCAACCCCACCTGTACAAAACCTAACAACAATTGATTTAGTCCTTGTGGGGTTTTAGAATTAGCCTGTAAAAAGGGTATAGTGCAGTGGTAAAGCATTTGACTGCAGAATAAGCCTACAGCTGAAATTATAATCAAAACTGTGTTAATATAATAAATAAATTTATTTTCTTAATGTTTAGTTTTGTTTTTCAAAATAAAAGTCCAAATCAAAAATTTATTTTTGTATTTACTATGAAATTTTGACCCAAGCTTGATTGTATCCACCTTGAGTGAGCTTTTCCCAGGATCAGTCGTCATTAGATTATGAGGGCTTCCTAAACCTGCCTTGTTGCCACTCCTGCCATTGTTGCAGCTTCATCCATTGCTCCTTGCCCTGTCCACTGTAGAAACACAGAAAAGGCCCTGCCCTCTGCTCTTCCATGTGACAGGCCTTCAAAACTCTAATGATAGTTCTTGTGGCTCCAATAAAACTTCTTTTCTTTACAACAAGTTCACTTCTTTCAAGTATTTCTCATCTGACAGAATTTGAAATTCTCACATTCATTCTATTCAGTCATTCAACAATGTATTGAGGGCCTGCCATGTCAAGTACTGCTCTAGGCCCCAGGAACACAGCAGTGAGCAATCCCCCCAACTTCCCACCCCACCCTGCTCTTCTGAGGGAGGCTTCCATTCTGTTAAGGGGACAATAAACAACATGAGTGAATAAATGAGTGGATGGATGGATGGATGGACAGACAGATGGACGGATGGATGGATGGATAATTGGATGGATAGATGGAAAGATGAATAGTTGGAAAGATAGATGAGTGGATGGATGGATGGATGGATGGATGGATGGATGGATGGACGGACGGATGATTTGTGTGTGCACTCCTCGGTCAGCCTGCCACTGAAATGTTGAATACTTCTCCAGATAAGCTGACAAATGCAGGGTAGAGGAAGAGCTTCTTCACTGATGCCAATACTTCTGTTCATAAACCTTCATGTAACACTTTCTTGGAAGCAACATTGCTCTGTTGACTCATGTCTTCAACTAAAGCCACCAGATCTTACATACGTTATTCTCAAAATACATATCCCTTTATCCTGTTCTTGTGCAACTGCTGGACTCTGTGCAGAATTTTATATTGATCTTTATTAATTTGCAATAGACTCACATTTAGAATGTAAAATCTGTAAACTGTGGGAACATATTAATATACGCACATCAGCATCACTGCTGTCTACAAACTTAAGAAGCCAAATGCTAATTTTAAAATTGAGTGCTTGAATAAAGCTACTCTAAAATTTTAGGTAGTCCTAATTACTACTCTGAAAAAATGACTGCCCTGCCTGAAAGCCATGGTTAACCTGGGCTCTAGGATACCATTAAATAGCCAAGCATATAGCATTTGCTATAATTACAAGCTGGGCCTTTTCTTCTCTTTTTCAAGATGTTTGCTCAGGGCACTCATTTTTTTCTTTAAAAGATGCTGTAAGGACCTATCAAAGAGGCCCCCATGATATCTCAGGTCTGCTTTCTGATTCAACGGGAGCATCCTTCATACCTCTGGATACTCCTGCCATTAAGTAATTAATAGGGTAACTGGCTGTTTAGTTTCCCTCTCCAGCTAGGACACATAAACTTCACAAGGGCAGGGGGTGCATCTGACTTTTTCATCAAGTCTCCCCTGGATCTTGCACAGTGCTGCACCCATGGCAGTCACTCCAAAAACTCAATAAATGTTTGATGAATATAAACATAAATTTACAGTCTCATCTATGCGACTGTGTAATATTGGGCAAGTCATCTAATCCCTCTGGGTTCTATTTTGTTCATTTTAAACTAAAGGGATTAGTCCAGATGACCCCAAAGTTCCCTTCCCTTCTCTTCCCTTCCCTTCCCTTTCCTTTCCTTCTGTCTCTCTCTCTCTCTCCTCCCTCCCTCCTTCCTTCCTTCCTTCCTTCCTTCCTTCCTTTTTTCCTTTTTTTTTAGATAGGATCTCCCTCTGTTGCCTAGGCTGGAGTGCAGCGGCACTGTCCTAGCTTGCTGAAGTCTTGGGTTCCTGGGCTCCAGTGATCCTCCCACCTCAGCCCCTCAAGTAGCTGGGTCCACAGGTGCATGCCACCACACCTAGATAATTATTTTATTTTATTTTTGTAGACATGGAGGTCTCGCTATATTGCCCAGGCTGGTCTCAAACTCCTGGGTTCAAGCAATCCTCCCGCCTCAGCCTCCCAAAGTACTGCACTTGACCCTTTTCTAATGTTCATATTCCATATTTCCATCTTGTTGACTCAAAGGCTTCTTGTCTCTGTTTCCCCATCAAAGACTCTAAAGCTAGATTGTTTTGCAGAGTATGGGCAAGTTTTAATCACATGCATACCCTGGACCATGGGAAGGACTAGGGCAAAACACTGTTTAAAGGATTTCTATAACCTACAGGGACTCCTAATTCAAAGTGACTACAAAATAAAAATAAATATTTAGGCTGCCAAATAACTATACAGTTAATTCAGCATTACATTTTTCCAGAAAAAAATCTATAACACAAAAATGCGATCACAGTCAGAGACCTTTTCTGGCAACAAACCAAGGCTTTGAGCAAGGATATTCAGAAAAGTTTAAAAAATGACTTTTACACTGTTGGTGGGATTGTAAACTAGTTCAACCATTATGGAAAACAGTATGGCGATTCCTCAAGGATCTAGAACTAGAAGTACCATATGACCCAGCCATCCCATTACTGGGTATATACCCAAAGGATTATAAATCATGCTGCTATAAAGACACATGCACACGTATGTTTATTGCAGCAATATTCACAATAGCAAAGACTTGGAATCAACCCAAACGTCCATCAGTGACAGACTGGATTAAGAAAATGTGGCACATATACACCATGGAATACTATGCAGCCATAAAAAGGGATGAGTTTGTGTCCTTTGTAGGGACATGGATGCAGCTGGAAACCATCATTCTCAGCAAACTATCGCAAGAACAGAAAACCAAACACCGCATGTTCTCACTCATAGGTGGGAACTGAACAATGAGATCACTTGGACTCGGGAAGGGGAACATCACACACCGGGGCCTATCACGGGGAGTGGGGGAGGGGAGGGATGGCATTGGGAGTTATACTTGCTGTAAATGACGAGTTGATGGGTGCTGACGAGTTGATGGGTGCAGCACACCAACATGGCACAAGTATACATATGTAACAAACCTGCACGTTACGCACATGTACCCTAGAACTTAAAGTATAACAAAAAAAAAAAGAATGTAAACTAAAAAAAAAAAAAAGAAAGAAAAGAAAAGAAAAACCCTAGTTCAGAACAAGTTAACAGGTTGGTTCTGTTTAGAATACTAAATGCCAGATCCTGCAACAGAAATGTTTTCCCACATTTCACATGCTCAAAAAGCCGAGTCAACAGCTAGTGCTAGTATTATTCTATCTGCTAGTTATGACGAAAGTCCTTCCTATCTTATTGCAAGCTTTAACTACAACTATAGCCTCTAACATTAGCGGTAAAAAGAAACTTATTTTAGTCTAATTTAAAAGTAGAGCATTTTCATTTCATCATCAGCCTCCCCCGCTATTTCCTGTGTTATCAGATGTTGGAGAGTAAACCAGCAGACTGTGAAACTGGCAAATTGGTAGACAAAATAGGCACATTCAACCAGCATTTTCTTAAATAAGAACCTAAGATGGTCTGACTTCTTAATGGTGATGGAGAAGATGCACATATTCAGAAGTTATAAACCCAGAAAAAAAAGTACCAAGGAATTCCCAAAATGACTAAGCCAATTCTAAAGGTTTCCTCCAAAACTCTATAGATTGCCTCACTTTTATGCTCTCCTTTAAAAAAAAGACACAGCCAATTTAATCTCTGCAGAGACAGACCTATGCATATCCCAAGGAACTAACAATTCCAATTGTTGACTAGCTCCTGGATTGGCATACTCAATTCTTTTGTGGGACAGGTTGCTGTATCTGGCACATTTTTAAGTATGGACACAGAAAAACACATGTGCTGTGTAGGCTCTTGTTTTGAACTTGAAGAGTAGTTTTCTGTTTAAAACACCCTATGTTACCGAAGACAAATTTGCTCCATGGAAATGGTTAACAATCCAAAGGGCATCAAGTCCCTACATAGGATGCTCATGGGAAGGACATCTTTTCTGCAACTGGGACATTCAAAATGGTCCCAAGAGTTAGGAAAACGGACAATAACTCATGAATATACTCACTCCTCCAGTCGTCATCCATCCAACCACCATTTACTAGGCATCTACCATACACAAAATATTGTCAGTAAGAGACCAGTATTGTTTTTCTAAATATAAACAGTGAAAATTTTAAAAGTCTCCCAATTTTTCCCCACAGAACAGGCAATTTTGATCAGTTACTGATTTTGTTCATTTTTATGTGTCTTAGAAAACCAACTGTCCTATTTAAGTCTAAATTTTACCAAACTGGCTGAAATTGAAATTTTTCTGCCCAGAATGAAGACCATATGACAAGCCTATTGTGGTTTCAATAACTTCTCCAATGGGCAGATCAAGAATCATTTAAGGCATTAAATCATCCTCTTTCCTGGGCCATCTCAGACCTCCCGTGGGTCATGTGAATGCCTGGTGGAAACCAACTGAAAAGCTGTGAAAACATCCTGTAATAACAGGGAAATGAACAAACCCATTCTGTAATGCATATTGACCCGCATTTCCTCTGCCCCCATTATCTAGCTATGAACCCACATGCATAAATCTTCATGCAGACCATAGTACATGTAAAATGTTAAATACATACATTCCTTCATACCCACACAGATAATGGTATAACGTGATACACTCCTAAGACTCAACTGGAGCTAATATCCATGAACAGAAAGTTATGATTAATGTATTTAAAGTTTCATTTAAAATTCTATTGAGAAGGATAATTTGTTAGCTAAAATGAATATACTACTATACCTTGATGGGATTTGGAAAAATTTTAGATAGAGACCCAGCAATGAAATACAAGGTATGTAAAATCACACATAGTTGGAATTATGAAATTTCATGGCTATAAATGTCTGAGATGTCAACATGTTTTCCCCATAAGCATTTTAAAGAGAGCAAAAATAGATCCAGAGTGGCCAAGTGAATTGCCTCAGGTGGCTCAACCAGTTTCTGTAATCTGGAAATACACACTCTTATTCTCTTACTAATTGTCATAAAGAGTGTAGTAACCTAAGAAGACATCAGCCTAAATTTGACAAGAGTCAAAATATGACTCAGTGATAAGTTGCTGTTCTCTCTTTATAGGCATTAGCCCACCCCGAGTGAGTGATGGTGCAGTCATTACAGCAATAACACAAACCAATACCATGTTGCTTCCCCTTATCAGGTCACCCAAATGAAGCTGAGGAAAACATCCACCAAGTTTGTACACGCGAACTCAACTTGAAGCGCACCCTACTTGGATTATCTGAGTGCAAGCCCAGCATCTTCCCCTAGATTCTATTTTTCTCTTCAAAATTCCTAACTAAAAGTAAAACAGGCTGGGTGTGGTGACTCATGCCTGTAATCCCAACATTTTGGGAGGACAAGGAGAGGATTGCTTCAGCCCAGGAGTTCGAGACTAGCCTGGGCAACATAGTGAGAACCTATCTCTACAAAATAATTTTTTTTTTTAATTGGCCAGGCATGGTGGTGCACACCTGTGGTCCCAGCTATTCAAGAGGCTGAGATGACAGGATCGCTTGAGCCTGGGAGGTTGAGGCTTCAGTGAGCTGTGATGGTGCCACTGCACTCTAGCCTGGGCAACAGAGCAAGACCCAGTCTCAAACAAACAACAAAAAGTAACACATGAACATAGAAAAATTAAAATACTGGAGAAATGTCTAAAACAAGAGGTTCAAAATGTCCTCCATCTACCCAAAGGTCACCACTATCAGCAGTTTTTTGTGTATCTTTCAGGAAAAAAAGTAATGCATATGCCAACATAGATATATTTCTTTTTAAATATACCTAAATCACATTATACCATACGCACTCTTCTTTATCTTAGTTTTTTTCTTTTTATAAATCCTGGCAGACTTTCCATAGCAACACAAAGAGAACTTCCTGGTTCTCTCTGAGGTCTGGGTGGTATTCATTGCATAGACGCAACAATAATCTATTTAATTGGGCCCAAGGCCAGACATTATTTTTTGAAGGGCAGACAAGCACCCGGGTTTGATTTTGTCTTCACAAAGGCTGCCAGGAGCTCTGTTTCATTAGTTCTGATGGTAAGCTGTCATTTCAAGGACAGAAACTCTATTGTTAATCAAAGCCAATTTTGTCTCAACTAACACTGTATTTCTGGAGCCTGGGAACACAGCTAAACAGGTGACAAAATATAGAAGGGAACAAAGAAGGGAGGAGTGGGAAGGAAAAACAAGAAAGAAGAAAGAAGAGGTCAGTAGTGAGGGAAAGAAAGAAAAAAATAGGCTGGACGCTGTGGCTCACGCCTGTAATTCCAGCACTTTGGGAGGCCGAGGCGGGTGGATCACCTGAGGTCAGGAGTTTGAGACCAGCCTGGCTAACATGGTAAAACCCGTATCTCTTCTAAAAATACAAAAAATAAAATAAAATAAGCTGGGCACAGTAGTGCACGCCTGTGATTCCAGCTAATAGGGAGGTTGAGGCAACAGAATTGCTAGAACCGAGGCGGAGGTTGTGGTGAGCAGAGATCATGCCACTGCACTCCAGCCTGGGTGATGGAGCAAGACTCCATCTCAAAATAAATAAATGAATAAATGAATAAATAAATAAAATAAGCACCTGGCAGATGCTCATTCAATACCTTTGGAATGACTGAATAAATGAATGAATGAATGAAGAAACAAGAAGAGGTGTACTTTTAACACTTAAAATATTAAAATACTAGGCTGGGCGTGGTGGCTTACACATATAATCCTAGCACTTTGGGAGGCCGAGGTGGGTGGATCACCTGAGGTTGGGAGTTCAAGACCAGCCTGGCCAACATGGAGAAATCCCATCTCTACTAAAAAAAAACACAAAATTAGCCAGGTGTGGTGGCGCATGCCTGTAATCCCAGCTACTTGGGAGGCCGAGGCAGGAGAATTGCTTGAACCCAGGAGGTGGAGGTCGCAGTGAGCCAAGATAGTACCACTGCACTCCAGCCTGGGAAACAAGGGCAAAACTCTGTCTCAAAAAGAATTTTTTTTTAATTAAAATACTAACTGATATATGGCTCCTATTCTCTGAAAAGTAGACATTCTTTTTAGCTTCACTGTCCAATATGGTAGTCACTGGCTACATATGGCTACTGAACATTCGAAATCTCTGTTGTCTATAAAACACACACTAAATTTCAAATATGAAAGAAAGATGTAAAATATCTCAATAATTGTTATATCGCTTATATATCGATAAGAGAATATTTTAGATATATTATTACATAATATCATTAAAATTAATTTTACTTTTTTAAAATTACTGCAGCTGCTAAAAAATTTTAAATTTCACATATGGCCCACATTATACGTTTATTGGATAGTGCTGGTTTTGAATGTAGATGCCATCATAGCAGTGACTGTGTCTTTCCTGCTCTAACTCAGCACCCAACACAGGGCCTTGAGAATAAAATAGATGCTCAATAAATAACCATCAGATGAACAGCTGGCTCTGATATCTACATAAGGCAATAACCAGGCCTTAGACTACAAGACAGGAGGCCCTCACCCAGATCCTAGCCCTAATGGAAAAGCATGTGAGTGACTTTGGGCAAGTCACTGAACCTGCCTGGGCCTTGTTTTTGTCATCTTTAAAATGGAAATAACATTAACATCTGCCTTATAGGGAAACTGCACAGGCCAAATGAAATAATGTTGATTAAAAAGTTTTGAAAGGGTAACACAGATGTCAGGTCCCTCCTGAATTCTACTATTCTCTTCTAGTAATAGTTCCAGGAGAAGTGAGATGCAAAAAATACTGAAACAACAGGGTAAGAAATTGACCGATAAAATTCCTACATCTGATGTTTCCATTCCAGCCTACATTAGAAAATTCAGACAGAGACAGGTGCAAACTTGAAATTCTCACACAAGCGGAAATTTCAGCATTCATGACTCCCTTTTCCCCACGGCTCACCAAACACAATTGACATAGGGACTCGCAGATACTTCTTTGAGGGACTACGAAAGTGTAACGCAACAGGAGAAGGCCATCTCTGGATGGCTGCCGAAGCAGCAAGAGAGGCTGAGTTTACCACCCCAGCAGGAGCTCTTGGCTTTGCAGGAAAACTGTAATCCTGGGTGACTCTGAAGGCTCAGGGGAAAATTTCCATGGGCACAAAATCTATTGTAGGCATTAGTCCTCATTAACTATTCCAGGAGCAGCCAGCAGGCAGTGACCCACAGTTAAGAGTGTGAACAGCCCCTGATTCTGCAAGGCAGTTAGGGTATCAGGCAGGGGAAACCCCAGGTGACTCTTGGATAGGCTGTAGCTTTTTAGTGACATTGGAAGGAATTCACCATCCCAGCTGGGTATCTTCTTCCCCAAATCAAAAAGATCATTTCAAAAAGGAAGAGAAAAAGAAAGCGTCCTTCAGCAGGGGATATGTAAGGAGGATCCTGGAGGAGGCGATTGCAGAGTAGCTTAACCCACAGCAGAGAAAGAGCAAATCCAACAGCCCACGGCCACAAGGCAGCAGGACAGCAGCACCACAATCGTTGCTTTCAAGAGATCCAAGCCTAGACTTTCCCCTCAGTCCTGCAAGGTGCCCCATAAGCCCCAGAAGTCGCCCTTGACTTACCATCTACGAGGCTACCCCACCGAGCAGAGCACAGCAACTTCCCCTTTGCTCAGAGGGTCTGACTCCCTTCTCTTCTCTCGGGACTGCTGCCTGTGACGTGCCAAGGCCAAGCTCTGAGCCCCTTGGGACTACTGTGTCATGACCTGCCCATAACCGTCCATAATAGCCTGTAACAGACCACAGGGCCGAGCTATCGCAGGCTCCTGTGACCCAAAACCCAAAGGACAAGACACCAGGCATGGAGCAAAGCTCAAAGCTGGGCTGCACGGCAGAACCCACCTGAAGGCTTTTTGAAATTCTTATTCCCAGGACAAACCTCTAGAGATTCCTCTTCAGTAGGCCTAGGGTGGGGCCCAGGTACCCACATTCTAAACATAGTGCGGGGAAATTGCCAATGCTCAGCCTGACTCGGGAATTTGTGGCCTGGAGCACTCGGGGAAGCTTCATTTTCTCTGATCCTTTCTCTTCCTTGAGCTTTCTTCATTCTTTGTCCCAGTGTGGAAGAGGAGGGTGGTGAGGGAAGACTTAGGGGAGAAGCAAGGCAAAGTGTAAGCTTTCTAGGCCCAAAGGCCCTGTGTTCCACAGTGAGTTCCAGTGCTTACCCCAGTCATTTAACCTCTCTGAACCTTAGTTTTCTCATCTGTAAAATGGTGCTGAAACCATCTGTGCACTCGGGGTTGTGGCAGGAATAAATACATGTAAAACACCTGATGCATTACACAGGGTAACTGTCATAAAAAGCATTCATCTTCTTATGAACTCTTTCCCTGAGGGGAGGAGGGTACAAGTTCTCCATATGACTAACTTTGCAAGAGAAACTGCAAATGTAAACAACAGACTGAACCAAGCATAAAGGGAAGAAAATAAAATAAACAGCAGTAAGGAAGGCGGTAGATTCAGGCTGCATGGGGGAGAGTGGGGAGATGCTGAGAGCAGGCTTGCAACCCTGTCTCTGGGGGCTCTATAGCAGTATGATCCAGAGGAAATTAACAGAGATTCACAAAGATTTAGGCATGAAGCTGTATGAAGATTTATTGCAATATTATTTATAAAAGGGGAAAATTTCAGGAAAAAAGTTTCTTTTTAAATTTAAGAAAAGTTACACAACGGAATATTTTCAGCTATAAGAAAGAAGAAAATCTTGCCATTTGTGACCATGTGGATGAACCTGGAGGACATTACGCAAAGTGAAATAACCCAGACACAGGAAGGCAAATACAGTATGATCTCACTTATATGTGGAATCCAAAAAAGTCGAACTCACAGAAGCAGAGAATACGACAGTGTTTACCAGGGACGGGGCAAAGAGGGGGACTGAGGAGATGCTGGTCAAAGAGTTAAACTTTCAGTTTTAAGATTAATAAACTCAGGCCAGGTGCGGTGGCTCATGCCTGTAATCCAAGCACTTTGGGAGGCCAAGGCAGGAGGATCATGAGGTCAAGAGATCAAGACCATTCTGACCAACATGGTGAAACCCCATCTCTACTAAAAATACAAAAATTAGCTGGGCATGTTGGCACGTGCCTGTAGTCCCAGCTACTCAGGAGGCTGAGGCAAAAGAATCGCTTGAACCCAGGAGGTGGAGGTTGCAGTGAGCCGAGATCACACCACTGCACTCCAGCCTGAGGACAGAGCAAGACTCCGTCTCAAAAAAAAAAAAAAAGGCCGGGCGCGGTAGCTCATGCCTGTAATCCCAGCACTTTGGGAGGCCGAGGTGGGCAGATTATGAGGTCAGGAGATCGAGACCATCCTGGCTAACAAGGTGAAACCCCATCTTCTACTTAAAAAAATACAAAAACTTAGCTGGGTGTGGTGGTGGGCGCCTGTAGTCCTGGCTACTCAGGAGGCTGAGGCAGGAGAATGGCGTGAACCTGGAAGGCAGAGCTTGCAGTGAGCGGAGATCGTGCCACTGCACTGCAGCCTGGGCAGCAGAGTGAGACTCCGTGTCAAAAAAAAAAAAAAAAAAGAATAAACTCTGAGAATCTAATGTCCAGCATGGTGATTATAGTTAATAATACCACATTTTTTACTTGAAATTTGCTAAGATTAGACTTTAAGTGTTCTCACCACACACACACACACACACACACAATGGTAACTATGTGTGCTGATGTATGTGTTAATTAATTTGATTGTGATAATCATTTCACGAAGTATATGTATAAAAAATCACTTTGTATACCTTGAATATATACAATTTTTTGAATATATACACAGTTTTTATTTGTCAATTATACCTCAATAAAACTAGAAAACAATTAATTAATTAATTAGTTAATTTAAGAAAACATTTTGGAATCCATTTGATTAGCTGAAAGCAGTTTTAAATATTCCTTTATTTTTCTTTTTCTTTGAGACAGGGTCTCGCTCTGTCTCCCAGGCTGGAGTGGAGTGCCACAATCACAGCTCACAGCAGCCTCGACCTCCTGGGCTCAAGCAATCCTCCCACCTCAGCCTCTCCGGTAGCTGGGATCACAGGCACAGGCCACCACATCCAGCTAATTTTTGTATTTTTTGTAGAGATAGGGTTTCCGCCACATTGCCCAGGCGGGTCTTGAACTCCTGGCCTCAAGCAATCTGTTCCCCTCAGTCTCCCAAAGTGTTAGAATTACAGTTGTGAGACACTGCACCCAGCCCTTATTTTTTCTTTTAAACTGTAGTTTAATATTCAGACTAGAACATTAATATCAACAAAGGAAGGACAGATGTAGACATATAGATATATTCCTCTAAATTTTTCCCATGGAAATCAAAGGCAAAATATATGACACTTGTGGGTATCATGAGAGCTTCTGAAACACAATGGGAATGGAGAGGGAGGGGTGAGGCAAAGAGAAAATAATGCATATAAAGAAGCAGACAAGATCTCCATTGTAATACTATTAATAAATAATATTGGGAGAATTCAGCTTAATGCTTCCCTGCACCCTCAACACACACACACACACACACACACACATCACACGAATGAGAACTTTTGCAAAAACACTGAATATCACCCACAGAGTCCTTTCCCACACAGTCTAACACAATCTATTTTTATATTCCATTGAGATTTGAAGCAAAGAATACAGCTCCAGTAAAAAGAGGAAATAATTTCTGTGCTGTACCTGGGGTTTTCTCACTTCCTTATTTTAAAATAATCCTCCAGCTAGTCCAAAAAATTCAGATCAACAGTCCAGTCTTCTATGCAGACATTTTGGAACTAAACTGAATCAGTTAAAAAGGTTCTCGGTAATTTGCCATCTTCTTAGAAAACTTACAATGTATATTACAGCGCTGGAGGCTGGAAGAAACCTTCCAAATCATCTGATCCAACCCCATCATTTTACAGATGAAGAACTTGGGAAATAAACTGGCTGATCCAACACACTGAAGACTCTAATTAAAACATGTGCTTAATTTTAAGGTGGCTGACAAATTTGGAGAGTGGGGTGGGAAATAAAACCTCCAAAACATATTTTAGTAGTAATTTTGATCAAGGGGTTTATTAAATGAAGAAAGAGTAAAGATTGTGATCCCAGGAGCACCCCATCCCAACAACTAGAAACCTGAGAGACTGAAAACTGCCAGAGTGAATGCACAGAATCTATGAGCAGGGGCTAAGGAAGAGAATGCAGGAGCTCCACCCTGAAGTCTGATGGCTTAAGCACCAAACACTGGCCTAATTTTATACCTAATGCATGGGTGTCCAGGAGTTGCCCTGATGTGATGGTGCCTCCATTTCCAGAGAAGTGGAGATTTGAGAAAATACTTCCCATGTGACAGAGGTACCTGACCATTGACCTGACAAAAGAAAGGTGGCTTAGACCCCTTGTTGGTACTCAGTGGTACCTGGACCAGCAGCATCAACATCACCTGCGAGCTTGTTAGAAATGCAGAATCTGGCTGGGCACAGTGGCTCACGCCTGTAATCCCAACACTTTGTGAGGCTGAGGCAGGCAGATCACTTGAGGTCAGGAGTTCAAGACCAGCCTGGCCGACATGGTGAAACCCCATCGCTACTAAAAATACAAAAATCAGCCAGGCATGGTGGCGCATGACTGTAATCCCATCTACTCAGGAGGCTGAGGCAGGAGAATTGCTTGAACCCAGGGAGGCAGAGGTGGCAGTGAGCTGAGATTGCGCCACTGCATTCCAGCCTGGGTGACAGAGCGAGACTCTATCTCAAAAAGAAAAAAAATAGAGAGAAATGCAGAATCTTGGCCCCACCCAAGGAGTCAGTGTATGCATATTTACAAGATCCCCAGGTCCTTCTGTGCACATTAAAATTTGAGAAGCATTGTTTAGCTAGCATAGCAGCAAAAGAAAGTATAATTGACTACCTGTAATCTAAGTTTCAAGAATAAAATAACCGCCTCTACTCTATTACCCACTCCACTCTCTTTAATCTTTAAGCTTTACTTTAAATGGTCTAAAATTTAGCCTAAATTTTAAATGGTCTTAGTGAATATCTCATTAAATAGTCCTTTTTATCAAAAGGTATCTCAAAGTTAAGAAAAATATACATATAGACATGTAAATAGGGACTTTTATCATTTTAAAGGGTTACATAAATTATAAATTGAGGTATTTTTCCTGCTATTTACTGCTGGGGTCTGAGTAGCAACATGACCAGTATTTCTTCAGTTGGGAGTCAAAAACCTCAGGTATACCAGGTGAAGGAGGAAAACTGAATTCAGAAGAGAAATGTGTTCCTGGTGAAAAGGGGAACTTCTTGTAAGGGAACGTTACGATCAAAAGGCTGTAAAGGTCACATGGCCCAACCCTGGTCCCAAAGCTAAATCCCTTTACAGCACATCTGCAGTATCTGCTCCCTTACTCCTGGAAATGTGGTGCTTACCACCTTCGAAGGCAACCCATTCCACCTTCACACAGCTCTAATAATTAGAAAGTTTTTCCTAAAATTTGTCTCCCCATAGGTTTCAATAGCCCTACAATCAATAACTCCACAATTATTGTCTCTACTATTAGTTCATCCCCATTATCAATTATCCATTGCACTTCTCTCTTTTTTTTTTTTTTTTTTTTTTTTTGAGAAAGGGTGTCACTCTGTTGATCCCCAGGCTGGAGTGCAGTGGCTCAATCACAGCTCACTGCAGCCTCAACCTCCCAGGCTCAGGTGATCCTCCCACCTCAGCCTCCCAAGTAGCTAGGACTACAGGTGCACACCACCATGCCCAGCTAATTTTTGTATTTTTTTGTAGAGATGGGGTTTTGCCATGTTGTTGTCCAGGCTGGTCTCAAACTTCTAAGCTCCACAAAAATCCTTCTGCTCCAGCCCCTCAAAGTGCTGGGATTACATGCTTGAGCCACTAAGAAAATGCCCAGGCAATTTCTTATTGGGATTTTTTTTTAAACACAGAAAGTCAAAGAAACAAGTTTCATGTATTTATTTCTCATGGGACTGGGCAACTGGTGGTAGTAACAAATATGAAAATATTAACTTTTGCTTTTATTTTGAGGTGCCTTAGGAAAACCTCATCACGCAAGAAGGGTATTTTTAAAAGATGGGTTATCACAAGTTATAGGAAACGTACCTAAGGACACAATTATCCCAGAAATGTAGTTTAGGGAGAGTACTGTTTTTAGACACCATTCTAACCCTAAGCTTCCTAGGAGACAAAGCAGGTATGAAAAGGGGCAAGAAGGTCATACTTCAAAGATATTTAAGATTTTCTGGCCTAGGTGAATCAGATTTTTAGCCCGGGAAGTGTCTTACATCAATTCTAAATCTGCCACGTACAGAAAGGGAAGCTGGAACTCAAAGAGGCAAAATGACTTGCTCAGTATTAGGCATCTGGTTAGCAGCAGAGCCGGGGTGATACAGTGTCCCTAACCCTGGTCAATGTTCTTTTTTCTACACTGCCAGACTCTGAGTATCAGGTTTGTTAAGAAAGCTTGTCCAGCAAAACAAATCAAGAATATGGCATCAGAGTCAAGGCCAACCAAGGGCCATGGCTCTGGAATACCCAAAAAGCAAACCCAAACCATCCTAGCACCAATAGAGATCCTGAATCCCCAAATTCACAAGCCTAATACCAGATAAGAAAGTTATATTGGGGCTATAAGCCTTCCTTCTTCCTCTTACCTATAATTCCATTTGTCCCTATATCCACTGATTCTGAACTGCAAAGATATCCCACTAAGCAGCTTATTTTAATCTCCCATTAAAATAATCTCTTTCTGATGAGAAGTTCCTGCTCTCAGAATAGGAACACTCCGTGAATTAGTTCATTCCTTCCGAGACACTTGAAGCTAAAGGCTCATAGCATACTGAACTAGAGTCTTTGGTAAAAAGTGAAATACTAGGCCGGGCGCGGTGGCTCAAGCCTGTAATCCCAGCACTTTGGGAGGCCGAGACGGGTGGATCACGAGGTCAGGAGATCGAGACCATCCTGGCTAACACGGTGAAACCCCGTCTCTACTAAAAAATACAAAAAACTAGCCGGGCGAGATGGCGGGCGCCTGTAGTCCCAGCTACTCGGGAGGCTGAGGCAGGAGAATGGCGAATGGCATAAACCCCGGAGGCGGAGCTTGCAGTGAGCTGAGATCCGGCCACTGCACTCCAGCCCAGGCGACACAGTGAGACTCCGTCTCAAAAAAAAAAAAAAGTGAAATACTAGAAGAGATCAATTTATCCAGGCATTGAATCACTGGACACATCCAAACAATATTAAAATAATCCTTTTTACTATCTACTTCAAAAAAATAACACTACTATAATTTTTTATTTTTTTTTTTTTTGAGACAGAGTCTTGCTCTGTCACCCAGGCTGGAGCGCATTGGCACAATCTCGGCTCACTGCAACCTCCACCTCCCAGGTTCAAGTGATTCTTCTGCCTCAGCCTCCTGAGTAGCTGGGACTACAGGAGTGCACCACCACAACCAGCTAATTTCTGTATTTTTTTAGTAGAGACAGAGTTTCACCATACTGGCCAGGCTGGTCTCGAACTCCCGACCTCATGATCCACCTGCCTCAGCCTCCCAAATTGCTGGGATTACAGGCATGCGCCACCACAACCAGCCACACTACTGTAATATTTTAAAGAGCAATCTGTTACAGCATACAGTGTGAGATGCCCAGTCAGCGGCAATACATCCATGGTGGGTTCCGGGGGCTGGCCTGTGAGATCCTAATGGACTGTTGCAGTGACAAACTCATCCACAGAAACAACCAGCTGTGTCTTAGTTTTCTGTATGTTAGGGCAGATCACAATTCCTTCAAAGTAATGAAAGACAAACATGCAAAAATGAATTATATGCTTTTTCCATCATTGCCTTTCTAAAGTAATGATAAGCAAACCCTAGAAAAAGTACTAATCCAGGTCCCAGGATTTCAAGTGAGACATGTCTTACATTCACACCAGTGATTTATGTTACAAAATTAGATGGAATCTTACTTTGTTAAAAGATGTGGTCATATTCATTGGTTTAGAGTAGGCAATTCCAGGGACAAAAGCACCTAGGAAGTTACATTAGCTTTTTAAGGTCACTGAAAATTAGTAAATTCTTGATTTAGTTTATCAGATGGCATAGGGGTGGGTGAGACAAATTAATGCCCAAGTCACACCAGGGATAACTGAGGCACAGTTAAATCAGGGCCATAATTTTCCAGGCTTCTTTGCTGGCGTCAGGTATATAAGATCCTGGGTGGCAATAGAATAGAATATAAACGTATAGCCCACTCATAGCCCATAGTGAGGCAAAAATAGAAAACAAAAAGAGGCCGGGTGTGGTGGCTGATGCCTGTAATCCCAGCACTTTGGGAGGCTGAGGCAGGTGGATCACCTGAGATCAGGAGTTTGAGACAAGCCTGACCAACATGGTAAAATCTCATCTCTACTAAAAATACAAAAATTAGCCAGTGTGGTGGTGGGCACCTGTAATCCCAGCTACTCAGGAGGCTGAGAGAGGAGAATCACTTGAAATCGGGAGGTGGAGGTTGCAGTGAGCCGAGATCGCGCCACTGCACTCCATCCTGGGCGTCAGAGCAAGGCTCTGTCTCAAAAAAAAAAAAAAAAAAAAAAAGCAAAAAGAGGAAGAAAAGCTGTGACATGTGTCCATCCCAGAGCACGTCTTCTGTTATTGTTAATCAGAGTGTGTGTCACACTTCCTGGGGCCACTGAAGTCACTAACCCTCACAGAAAGGATCGGAATTTTCCTACTCTAAAAGGAGAAACGGCAAAATATAGAAGCTAGGCTGATGGGAAATAGAGAAGAGGGTTATTTCTCTATAACCATGTTATCGAAAAAAACAATGCCTTGGCCAGGCACGGTGGCTCATACCTGTAAGCCCAGCACTTTCAGAGGCTGAGGTGGGTGGATCATTTGATATCAGGAGTTCAAGATCAGCCTGACCAACATGATAAAACCCTGTCTCTACTATAAATACAAAAAAATTAGCCAGGCATGGTGGCACACACCTGTAATCCCAGCTACTCAGGAGGCTAAGGCAGGAGAATCGTTTGAACCTGGGAGGCAGAGGTTGCAGTCCGCTGAGATCGCACCATTGCACTCCAGCCTGGGTGACAGAGAGAGACTCAGTCTCAAAAAAAAAAAAAAAAAACTTTTTTGACAAAAATGTGAAGGTCGCATGATGATAAAATGGAAGTAACATGCAAGCAGGAGAGTGAGCAGTCTCATTCCTCACACCAACAGCAAACTAAGTCTCTGCCTCCCACCCCCACTACTTTCTAGGCTGGAACTCTGTCCTGTGTCTTCCAAGGTATAGAAAATTCTAGAAAGAAGGCTTTTGCCCTTGTACAGAAGACAAGGGACAGTGTCCTCTTCCTCTCCTGATAGTGCAGGAGACCTGTCCTGCCCCTACCCCACCCCAGGAATAGGCTGCTCTAAACCCATAAATATGACCAGGTCTCTTAACATACTGAGATCCCTGCTCATTTTGGAATATAAACTTACACCTAGCACCTGGATTAATAAGTCTTCTAGGGCTTGCTTATCTTTAGAAGAAAAGCTTACCTTCGGAAATGGCTTTTTTCACAGCTGCCACGTAGGTCTCTGGCTCATCGTCACAGGTGAGCTCCTGCCAGTGGGCCCAATCTGGAAAGAAGTCTAGGAACTCCTCGCTGTCCCGCACGCCGCAGAGCAGCCTGACCACGCGGTGCGGAGGATGGAAGGCTCTCTGCAGCAGGGGCAGCAAGGCCGGCTGGTGGAAGTGCTGCACCAGCTCCGCGGACAGCAGCACCACGACACAGCGGGTGCTGAGGAAAAGGCTTAGGTCCTCTGCCGAGAAGGAGGCCTCGGGGCCCAGCCTGTGAGTCAGTATCTTCTGGCTGCAGACTTGCCGACTGGACAGGAACAGGGTCTGCAGATACTGGCACCATTCCTCGGCATCCGGGCTGTAGATGATGAGGATGTCGCACCCTCTGGGCACCCCTGAGCAAGAATGAGGCACAGAAGCATGTTAGCACACCTGCCCTTCTAGGTGGCTCCCCAGAACCTGCAAAGGTAGAGCATCCAGACGCCAGGTCTGGCACCCACAATCTGTCATGGTGTGCCTCCAGCACACCAGCACACCTCACTCACTCATTTCTTTCCCCATTTACAGTCTGTGTTCCAATCATACCAGACTCCTTGTCTTAGACCAAACATACCACACTGTTTTATTTATTTCTTATTTATTTATTTAGAGACTGAGTCTTGCTCTATCACGCAGGCTGGAATGCAGTGGCCCAATCTCAGCTCACTGCAACCTCTGCCTCCCGGGTTCAAGTGATTCTCCTGCCTCATCCTCCCAAGTAACTGGGATTACAGGTGCCCACCACCACTCCAGGCTAATTTTTGTATTTTTAGTAGAGATGGGGTTTCACTATGCTGGCCAGGCTTGTCTTGAACTTCTGACCTCAAGTGATCCACACATCCCCGCCTCCCAAAGTGCTGGGATTATACGCGTGAGCCACCAGGCCCGACCCCATACTGTTTTAGATCCTTGCACAAGTTATTGCTTCTGCCTGGCATGCACTTTCCCCCTACACCTAATGCAGTATGAGATTATAACAATAACAATAATAATAAATAATAATAACCCCAACAGCAAGCACTTATATAGAGGTTACTATGTTCCAGGCACTCTTCCAAGCACATTGCCTACTAAACTCATTACATCTTCACAGCAACTTTAGAAGGTAGGTTATTATTGGTCCATTCTTTAAAAAAAATGAGAAACCTGAGGTGTGGCAGGTTAAGCAACTTGCCCAAGATTCACAGTGGCCAAGCAAGGATTTGAGTTAAATTAGATATTTCACATAAACTGCTAAGCATAGTGCTTGTCATGTAGAAAACCCTCAGGAATTGGTAGCTGGTGTCATTATCCTCACATGAATATAAATAATGTATAATATTAAAGTGCACGATAGTTGTGGTTGAATTAATGCTGTGACCTCCACAATACAATCTGCAAGGTGTCCCTAACCACACCTGGCCCATAACATAGGCTTTCTTCCTCTAACAAAACATAAATGCCAAAAAGAGAGTCAAAAAGGGCTCTCAGGAATCACTTGGCCCAAACTCCTCGTTTACAGATGAAAGAAACACTTCATCTAGGAAGGTTAAGGGACTTGCTCAACTTCACACTCTAGATTATTGGCAGAGCCAGAACTGATGCTCAGGTTGTTCCCTGGTTCCCCGTCCAGCCTCCTTCCCAACTCACCTGCACCACCCATCAGGAACTATGCCAAGAATCTTACGAGTAATAAGTCATAGCTTCCAATTACCAAAGTTCAAAGAAGCTTGGCTCTTAACATAACTGTTACCACTGTTTTGGCTCATCATCTCTCCATGAATTCAACAAACTGTTCTGTGCGTGGTTTGGAAGAGGTGAGCATAAACTGTCCATACGACACAACAGGGAACTCAGAGAAGGAAGCTGGTCACATTTTATGAAGGTTGGGAACCAGCTAAGTTGTAGACTAAAACAATTAAACGCTAGGCCTGGGCCGCATTTCGTTGATGTTTCCTGTTGAAAAGGACAAAGGCAGGACTTAGGCAAGACCTTAAGGCTCTGAAAAGATCATAGGATGAATCCTCTTTCCTGCCCCCATCCAACCCACCACTATATTCAAACCAAAAAGCAACATGTACAATGCAAGCCCAACATAGTTCTGATTTCCCCCAGGATGATATTACCAAATTTTGAAAAATAGCAAATAAAACGAATGTTTGCAGTTTCATTCTTTTTTCAGCCCCCCTGGTTTTCTGGAGCCCTACTCCAGTGCTAATATAGAGCCCAGTAGCCTTCTCAGCAGGAGCAAGCTGATCAACCTGAGAGTATTTTTGAAGGGAAGGTGTACAAATCTTTTAAAAAGTCAATCTTAGACAAACAGTGTGGAACTGGAGAAAACCAGTCAGCAATTCTGATGATGACCTGGACATTCGTGGTTCTACAGAGAACTCAATTGAGATCACGGTCTGTTCCCTCAATTGTGAATATAATGGTCATTTTCAGGAATGCTTACCCTGATTCCAAAGCTTACACAGATTAAGGACAAAAATTTAATGCACCAGTGCTGCAGCCTTCCATAAAAATAAATAAATAAATAAATAAATAAATAAATAAATAAAAATATTTGCTGTTTGGATCTTTTTTTTCTGTGTAGAATATTTCTTTACATCTCAATGGAAAAATAATTTCAAGACTATAGAAGGTATAACATTGGCAAAGCTACATAACTACACAGTTGACACTGAGAAGCAGAGTTAAAGTATCAGAATATTTTTACCTTATTTCTGTCCTTCCTTCGTATGTGGCTGGTTTATCTTAAGAGGCAAACGTTCTTCTAAGTGTGAAGTGTTACTGCAGATGTGTGTGCATGGGCACGAGCCATCAGGTAGGAAACATGCAAGACTTTACACTTCATTATAATATTAAGGATGCAATGCTAGTGATGCTGTGCAAGGAGCCTGGAGCATTTTGTAAAAATGCAAAAGTGAAAAAGGGTGGCCACCAGCTTCCTCCACATACATACACGTATCAAGTCAACAATTTGTGCAATAGACAGAAGGAGAATAAAATCTCAGGAAGGGATGGTTGTGGTCCCATATACTAGTGATGAAGAAACCATAAGTAGTGTTTTCAATAGGGTTGGCAAGTGATGGCAAAATGAAGAAGAGAGAAGAAAAAAATTTCCTAAGCACAAGTAGAACCCTTAAGAAGGCAGCTTGGGGCCAGGCCCAGTGGCTCATGACTAATCCAATCACTTTGGGAGGCCAGGGCGGGTAGGTTGCTTGAGCTCAGGAGTTTGAGACCAGCCTGGGCAACATGGTGAAACCCTGTCTCTACAAGAAATGCAAAAATTAGCCAGGCATGGTGGTGTGCTCCTATAGTCCCAGCTACTCAGGAGACTGAGGTAGGAGGATTGCTTGAGCCTCAGAGGCAGCTTGGGTTTGGGGTACTGACTGACTTAGTAGAAAAGCAACAACTTTACACTGTTCTAAAGACCACATGACCATGAGTGATTACTCCAATTTTATGAGAAGAATTTAGTGACCCAAAAGTAAGTGAACATTTTTTTTTTTTTTTTTTTTGAGACGGGGTCTCGCTCTGTCACCCAGGCTGGAGTGCAGTGGCCGGATCTCAGCTCACTGCAAGCTCCGCCTCCCAGGTTCACGCCATTCTCCTGCCTCAGCCTCCCGAGTAGCTGGGACTACAGGCGCCCGCCACCTCGCCCGGCTAGTTTTTTGTATTTTTTAGTAGAGACGGGGTTTCACCGGGTTAGCCAGGATGGTCTCGATCTCCTGACCTTGTGATCCACCCGTCTCGGCCTCCCAAAGTGCTGGGATTACAGGCTTGAGCCACCGCGCCCGGCCTTAGTGAACATTTTTTAAATAACAAACTCTAGGGCCACTGAGGGAATGGGTAATCATTTCCCCCTGGATCCTGCCTCCCCAGTTAACAGTAGATCCTGCTCCTCTGTTAACAGCACATCATAATACTTGCTGTTTATTAAAGACTCCAAGTCAAGGGCTGGCCACGGTGGCTCACACCTGTAATCCCAGCACTTTGGGAGGCCGAGGCAGGCAGATCACCTGAGGTTGGGAGTTTGAGACCAGCCTGACCAATATGATGAAACCCCATCTCTACTGAAAATACAAAAATTAGCTAAGCATGGTGGCATGTGCCTGTAATTCCAGCTACTAGGGAAGCTGAGACAGAAGAATCGCTTGAACCCGGGAGGCGGAGGTTGCAGTGAGCCGAGATCGTGCCATTGCACTCCAGCCTGGGTAACAAGAGTGAAACTCCATCTCAAAAAAAAAAAAAAAAAAAAGACTCTAAGTCATCAAGAAAAGCTTAAATTGTGATTCAGCTCTGTTTCCTGAGCACTGACCATGTGTTAGTCACTCTGCTAAGCATCTCATGTACATTCTCTCATTTAATCCTCAGAACAATCCACAAAGTATATGTTATCAAAAAGCCCCATTTTACAGACACAGACATTAAAACTGGTTGAAGATTTGCTGCTACTGCTGCCCAAGCACACACAGTTAGTGCCAGAGCAGGGATCTGACTCCAAAGTCCATGCTCTTAATCTCTAACTTGCACCCAATTTAAAAAGTCAAGGAAATACAGAATATAGTTTAAGAAATACAGTTAATAAAACACATCTAGTGCCATGGGTTTCTCATACCATTCTCCAACAAAAGGATTCAGGATTCCTTAGAGAAATGATGGATTCTAAGAATGAGTCTAGGATTAAATATTTCCTGGGGCAGGAAATAGTCAATATGAGCCTGGAGTATCTTGTAGCGCCAGAAAGTAACAACTGCTCAAACAAAAATTCAATGACAGGCATACGTCAAAGGAACACATGAGTCAACTCAAAGCGCCCAGTGGCAAAAGCTGGAACCATTTGAGCAACAAAATAAATAAAATAATATTGAATTATAACCCAAAGCATAAAAGAAATATACAGGAGTCCATACTGATACGAAATAAATAATTGAATAAATACATTGGGGAAAACAGACAAATCTCCCATGCATAACAATTCTGAATAACTTATGTAGATAACTCCACCCTCAAGAAGGTAGAGTGTAACTCCTTACACCGAGAACTTATTGTGGGCTGTGTCGAGTGAGTTCTTTCCAAACAGCACAGTGTGGAAAAGGAGACAAAAAAAAAAAAAAAAAAAAAAAGTAAATTTACAATAGAGAAACCCAGTGATCAAGGTCAGCATCGACAGTCACAGATCATGTTGAGAGTGTGTGCCCTGCATACCATGGGCTGAGACTGGCACTTCACCTCTGTGTGCTTCCTCCCCGAAAGCCAGCACCCCGGTCTAATTATGGGAAAAAATATCAGACAAATCCCGACTGAGGGCCGTTCTACAAAATAACTGACCAGTACTCCTCAAGACTGTCAAAGTCATCAAAAACAAGGAAAATCAGAGAAAATCACAGCCTTGAAAGGCCTAAGGAGACACGCCTACTAAATATAACATAGTACCTGAGATGGGCTCCTGGAACAGAAGGACATTACATAAAAACTAAGGAAATCTGAGGAAAGTCTGAACTTTTAGTTATTAATAATTTATCAATATCAGTTAATTAATTGTCACAAATACCACACTAATGTAAGATGTCAATAATAGGTGAAACTGGATGAGAAGTCTCTGTACTATCTCTGTAGTTTTTCTGGAAATCTAAAACTGTAGTTTTTCTGGAAATCTAAAACTGTTCTATAATAAAATTTTATTTAAAAGTATAATTGAGGCCGGGCACAGTGGCTCACACTGTAATCCCAGCACTTTGGGAGGCTAAGGCAGGCGGATCACAAGGTCAGGAGATCGAGACCATCCTGGCTAACACGGTGAAACCCCGTCTCTACTAAAAATACAAAAAAATTAGCCAGGTGTGGTGGCAGGCACCTGTAGTCCCAGCTACTCAGGAGGCTGAGGCAGGAGAATGGCATGAACCTGGGAGGCAGAGCTTGCAGTGAGCTGAGATCTCGCCACTGCACTCCAGCCTGGGTGACAGAGCAAGACTCCATCTCAAAAATAAATAAGTACAATTAAAATAAAAAACACTTAAATCTCCTATATTTAAAAACAAACAAACAAGCAGAACAGTTATTCGAAATGTCTCATTCCTGGCCAGGAACAGTGGCTCACATCTGTAATCCCAGCACTTTGGGAGGTCAATGCAGGTGGATCACTTGACATCAGGAGTTCGAGGCCAGTCTGGCCAACATTGTGAAACCCCATCTCTACAAAAAAAAATACAAAAATAAGCCAGGCCTGGTGGCACGCACCTGTAGTCCCAGCTACCCAGGAGGCTGAGGCATGAGAATTATTTGAACCTGGGAAGTGGAGGTTGCAGTAAGCCCAGATCATACCACTGCGCTCCAGCCTGGATGACAGAGTGAGACCCTGTCTCATTAAATAAATAAATAAATAAATAAATGCACAATGTCTCCTTCCTAGGGTTCTAGTGTTAAATTCAATTCCCTTTGAGCGAAAGTATTTGAGGAGAAATTTATTACTGCCTCAGACTCGTTAACATTACAACATATTTGGTCACTAACTTGTGTGACTTAGACCAATTACTAAGTCTAGGCAAATTTGCCTTGATGTAAATGAGGACAATGAAATCTATCACCTTCCTGAATATTGCCGTGCTGGGAAACTGAAAGACGGGGAAGTTTTTAAAAAGTCCAAAGTGAAAGTTCCAGTCCCTTTCTGATGTGCTGGGTAACAATACAGGACTAAATGCTTTGTCAGCAACTCTGCCTTATATGGGGGAAACTCCTTTCTTCAGCAATAATCCTTTTCCTTTAACCGTAAGTCGTTTTTCCACTTGTCCCCAATCACATTTCTCTTTTTTTTTTTTCTGTTTGTTCATTTGTTAAGAGAAATGAAACACATGAGCCAACAAGGAGTCCACAAGTCTAGACAGAAATGAGGAAAGGTCTTTCTTTGTCCTTGTAAAACATAAAGAACAGGTTTGGCTATAGAAGGAGAAAGAAATGGATCACAGCAGAGGAAGGGGAGGCTGTAGCAGCAGGGAGTCCACAGGGTAAAAAGCTGGGGCAGAAAGAGGTGGCTTTGCAGGACTCAGTGCCCAATGGAGGGCCGAGCGTGGTGGCTCACAACTGTAATCCCAGCACTTTGGGAGGCCGACGCGGGCAGATCACTTGAGGTCAGGAGTTCAAGACCAGCCTGGCCAACATGGTGAAACCCTGTCTCTACTAAAAATGCAAAACTTAGCCAGGCATGGTGGCGGACACCTGTAATTCCAGCTACTCGGGAGGCTGAGGCACAAGAATCACTTGAACCTGGAAGGCAGAGTTTGCAGTGAGCCAAGGTCGTGTCACTGCACTCCAGCCTGGGTGACAGAGTGAGACTCCGTCTCAAAAAAAAAAAAGAACTCACTGGAGAGAAGTGCAGACAGGAAGTACCAGAGAGCTTCTCAAACCACTCAGCCCAGACCACTTCTTCAGCCTGCAGGTGACTCTGGCACCCCATTCATCCATCCTGAAGCCCTGTGTTTGAATCTGAACACCGTATTTGAAGAGGGATGAGAGATAGGGAAGGTGACCAGGATAAGGAGAGATGTGGTCAATCATATCAGGAGCTTCCCACCCCACAAGGTGTTCAAATTCAGCTACTGGCAAGAGTACTGAGAGGCCTCAAGGATCACGTGGAAGTTAAGATCACAAAAGGGTTAAAAGTCCCTTCAAGCTCCATGGTCCTGTAAGTCCAGGAATAGTAGAAGGACCTAGACAGAAGAGGAGCCTTGGAGAGAGGGGGCAAGAGATGGTATGAGAACTGACACACAGAGGAGAGGGTCCTAGTCTTTCTTCACCCAGTCACAGACTTGGCCACTTGGGAAAGTCACCCATGGATCCTCTCTCTTTCCTCTCCCTCACGTGTAAATACACAAGATGCCATCAGGGGCCTAGAGAATCTTGTGGAATAAGCTGAGTCTATTTCATTTTATCTTCCTACCCAAGGTACTTTCAAAGACAGGGAGCCTAGATTCTCCTGGATTTCAACAAGCAAATACATCTTTCAGAAAATAATATAGACTAATGCTTCCCCTTCAGTGGAAGGGAATTTAAAAAGACCAGAGAATTAGGCCGTGAAAAGGAACGAAGTACTGATATAAGCTACAGTGGGATGAACTTTGAAAATATTATGCTGCGCAAAGGAAGCCAGTCACCAAAGACCACATACTATGTGATTCCATTCATATAAAAAGCCCAGAGTAGGGAAATCTATAGAGGCAAAGTAGATCTCAGGGCTGGGACAGGAGAGGAGAATAAAAGGGTGATAGCTAAAGCATACAAGGTTTCTTTTTGAGGTGATGAAAATGTCCTAAAATTGACTGTGGTAATGGCTACATATATCTGTAAAGATACTAAAAACCACTGAATTGTATGCTTTAAATGGATGAATTGTATGGCATGTGAATTATGTCACAATAAAGCTGCTTTTTAAAAAAAGAACATACAGAAGAGTGGGGATGACTCCAAAGCCCACATCATCTTGGCGAGAGGCATTGCTCTCACCACTATGACCTTCCCCCATGGGTCCCTGTACTTCCAGACCTCAGGGAACCCGAGCGACTCCAGAGAGCCAACTATCAATTGCAGCACCTGGAGTGGTGTCTCGCCACAGAAGATGCAGACAGCAAGACAGTTTGACAGCTCTAACCATTACGGACACCTGAAGAAGCTGCTACAGAGCCCATAAATAGCCCCAGGTTTGCCCACCGGACTACGGTCCCCCTCTGAACTGGAGCTTGCCTTCCTAGCCCCGTCAGCTGTGCCCACTGGAGAGATGTACACAGGACGCTGGACAAGAGGAAAAGAGAGGCCATTTTCTCAGCCTCTTCCGCCCAAAGGCCCTCCCAGTTTGCGGTTTCCTGGACTCAGCAGCCCAGGGCCTGTCCCCGACCATGGAAGGAGGAGGTGGCTTCACTGGTTTATGCTCAGGCCTCATCTCCCTTTCCCCAACAGCCCACCTACTCCAGCCACGCTGGCCTGCTGCCTTTCCTTTACCACACCACATACACTCATTGCTTGGAGCACTCTTGCCCAAACAGCCTCCTCCCTCTCCTCTTTCAAAGCTTGGCTCAAATGTCCCTTTCTCCACCCTGGCCACCTCATTTGAAATTCTAACCCCAATCTCCCTCACCCTTCTTTATTGTTTTCCCATAGCACATGTCATACCAGAGACTTTCCTTATTAAGTGTATATTACCTGCTATTTCTAGGCCTCCTTATTCACAGTACAGCTTCTTTTAGCCTCCAGAGCCCAACTGGAGAACCAGGAGGCTGTGATGAACTACCTTCCCATCCCCTTTAGATAATGAGCCTGTAGTACCAAAACTAACAGAACCATCACACCCTGGCCTTTTCTACCCCTGCTTCCAAAGCACCGTTACCACATCCTCAGAGGATCTGGGGAGAGCTAGCTCTTCATTCGAGTGTTTGCTCACCTCCTGTAAGAACAGTGCCTTCTCCTGGCCACCTAGTCTCTTTTTCAAGGGGCACCTGCAACCTGTTTTCACATGTTATCCCTACTAAAACATCATAAAGTGGGCTGGGAAAAGAAAAGTAAACCCATTTGTAAACACCGTAACTCTACCTCTTCTCATCTAGTAATTCCTTGTTTACTTATTGCTTTCCTCTACAGGACCATAAACTCCTGGAGAGCAGAGACTAGGTGTGTCCTGCCCACCATGGAGAACATATTAGATGCACAGTATCCATTGGAGTGCAATAGTAAGGACTCATTAACTGTCTCTGTTATCATCATTATGTGGTTTTTCTGGATCTCCGTGAGTGAGCAACTTGCCAAGTGTGTACACCCATGAACCAGAAGGCAACCCAAGACCAGCCAGAAAAGACGCCTGGTACCCTTTGATGAGTGTGACCACCAACTCTCCCCATTCCCCAAAGTTCTGCAAAGGATGTAGGAAAAGTAAAGTTCAAGGAATAGTGTTACTAGATCCCTAGCAAAGTTCTAGAACCAAAACACAAAGCCTGGGAGGGGTGGAGGAACAGGGCTTGGGAAGCTGTCCCAAGGGCCCCCAGCTGATCTCTCCGCACCACCTAGGACTGCCTGAGCGCCCCCTGTGGGTCCACGGAGCCCAGGAGACGCGTTTGGCCGCGTAGACCGTCCACACTGCCCGCACTCTGCTTCTCTCAACTCGCCTCTCGCTTCAGAGTCGAGGGACAGGGGAAGAGACGCTCAGACACTCCGAGGGCCAGAGGTGGGGGAAGCGAAGGAGACTCTGAAGAAGTGGGAGGGAGTCGGGACAGGCAGGGGCTGAAGACAATCACGCAACAGGCTGGGGCGGGAAACATGGGAAAGTTAAAGTGGGAAGTTTGCGACAGGGAACAGAGAAAAGAGCAGAAAAAGGGCAAGATCCCCGCACTGAGGACGCAAACAGAAGCGAGCAGGGGAACGCGCCCCAAGGGGTGCGGGGGGCGAGAGAGGGCCCAAGGGCCTGGGGACCCGCGGCGCCTGCCTACCCACCTGAGATTGCCATGCCGCGAGGCGCCGCTCACATCCCTGGCTCGCTGCGTGCCCGGAGCCGGGGCCGGGACTGGCGGCGTCCTGGCTCGGGCTGGAGGGACGCCGGGCTCAGCGCAGGACCGGTCGCCGCTCTGGCGCTTCCTCCCGCCAGGCAGCCCGGCCTCGCCACGAGGGCGTGTCCACAGAGTCCGCCCCGCCTGCGGGACTCGGCCCGCGGCACCTGCACCCGTGGCCGTTGGGGAGGGGAAGTGAGAACCCCACGCCGGCCGCGGGTCAGCTCCCCCCACGGCCCCCTGCTCAGGGGCAGCGAGGAGGCGGGGGCTTCGCGCCACGTGCGCCCCACTCCTCGGGAAACCAGCCCTGATCTGCCACCAAAGGGCAGCCCGAGGTGGAGGGGCAGTGGGGAGGGAGCAGAGGGGGAGAGTGTGGGGCTGCCAGGCCTCTGGGAGACAGGGCGGGTGTGTGTGTGTGAGCACCAGCTGTCCAAGCCACCTCCGCATCCCCTGGGGCTTTGTCCCTAAGCCCCTGCTGCCCCAGCAGGAAAGAGGAGGGGCCAGGAAGGGGAACAGGAGGAGGGCTGGGCACCTGGCCCTGGGTGCTTAAACGTTGCCCTTGAGTGCCCTCCTGTGACCTTTCTGCAATTCCTTGGATCTGGTCTCCTGGTGGCACATGAACATTAATTATAATCTCACATGATAAATATCTAGTAGAGTTTCTTTGCCATTCATTTCCTGTGTTGCTCTCTGATGGGCGCTGCGTTTAGCACCTTACACATATTATCACATTGCATCCTCACAGCAAACTTCTGAGGTAGCACCTATCACTGTCTTTACATTAGAGACGAAGAAACAAGCCAAATACCTTGCTCAGGCTTCCACAGAGAATAAAAGCTCCCGGAGATTCAGTACCAAGCCAGTCTGCTTCCAGAGCTAGAGCTCTTGCTTAATCCTTACCTTCACCTGCCCTCTTCTTGGACTCCTCCCTTTGCCTGCTGCTGAAATTCACCTGAATAGCACATCCCCTTGGAGTTCTCAACAATTCAGGGGCCAGAGGACCGACCCAGAGAGCAGAGATGAGGGAAGGTTAGGGCTCAAGTCTAGGTGGAAATAAATGAAATGAATTTAAGAATGGGAATATCAGGATGAGGCCGTGCATTCATTTTCTACTGTTGCCTTAATAAATTACTACAAATTTAGTGGCTTAAAACAACACCAACTTATTATTTTACAGTTCTGTAGCTCAGAAGTGTGACAGGAGTCTCCATGGGCTAAAGTCAAGGTGGTGGCTGGGCTGGGTTCCTTTCTGCCAAATAGAAGGGAATCCATTTCCTTGGCTCTTTCAGCTTCTAGAAGCCATCCACATTCCTTGGCTCATGGCCCCCATGTTCTATCTTCAAAGCCAGATGGCCTCGCTTCTGTCATCATATCCCTTGCTCTGACTCTCTTCTGTCTCCCTCTTCCAGTTTTAAGGACCCTAGTGATTGCATTGGGCCCTCCTGGATAAGTCAGGAAAATCTCCTATCTGGAGAACCTTGCCTAAACAGTGGTCTTCCTGACTCCACCCTCTTCCTTCTCTCCCCAAAGCCTCTCTCGCTCTTCACAAGTCTCTGGGCCTGGCCAGTTTGTGTTCTTTGTCAGAGACATTTTTACTGAGGGTGCATCTGTCTATTCAAGGTCAACACCCCTAATGTCCCCACTGTTCAAACACATGTTCCTCCCTTCCAGCTCCGGATGTTAGGGAGAGAGGGCCCTTTCCTTCCTCCTAACCAAGTGCGTCTGGACAACTTTTAACCTAAAGGATGTTTCTAACTTGTTGAACTATTAGAAGCCACCTGCTTGTTGCAGGTAAGGTTTTGGGTGCTAGGTCAGCTATCCAAATTCTGCTCCCACTCCTGGCTAGCACTGACTACTGGAATTGGGGCGAGAAAAGGACTCAGAGGACAACAGTCCCTTGGTGAGAGGACATGACTAGTCCCTGACTCTGGCAATTTCATTCAACAAATTTCTTTGTGTAGCAGGTGGAGCCAGATTGGGGGAAGTAGTGTCTGTTTGGTTTTGCACCTCTGTGTGGCAGGTTTTGCAGAATGGGAGTGGCAGGAGGAGAGTAGCTGCCCCTCTGGAAGACCCTGCACCCTCACCGTGCACTGGCTCTCCTGAGCAGGCTCTGCACTCAGTCCCTGCAACGCTGGGTGGTAGGTGAATTGGCTTGAGGAAGAATGGAGAACCCGAACTTGGCTGCTGCCCTACAGTTCTGTTTGGCCTGGCAAAAGGGAAAGGCTGGAGAGGTAAACATGTGTCATCCTAAGCAGTGGGGGCCTGAGGGCAGGGCGGCAGAAATCCCTGCTTCTTACATCTTCAAGGTGTTATTTCATAGTCTCTCAGACCTGGGGATCAAAGCCTTTTCCCTGGTTGGCAAAACCTCCCTTACTAGGACAAAATGTGAAGGTGGAGGCATGTGTCACCATAGATGCTCATGATCCACCTTAATGGATCATGAGGAAGTGGAGTACCTTCATGGAGGTACTTTCATGGAATACCTTCCTATGTGGAAGGTACTAAGAGTATACACATTTTACAGAAAAGAAGCTAAATAGGCTGGGTGCAGTGGCTCACGCGTGTAATCCCAGCACTTTGGGAGGCTGAGACAGGTGGATCACAAGGTCAGGAGTTCGAGACCAGCCTGGCCAATATGGTGAAACCCCGTTTCTACTAAAAATACAAAATTTAGCTGGGTGTGGTGGCGCACACCTGTAGTCCCAGCTGCTCAGGAGGCTGAGGCAGGAGAATAGCTTGAACCCAGGAGGCGGAGGTTGCAGTGAGCCAAGATTGTGCCACTGCACTGCACTGCAGCCTGGGCAACAGAGCAAGACTTTGTCTGAAGGAGAAGGAGGAGGAGGAGGAGGAGGAGAAGGAGAAGGAGAAGGAGAAGGAGAAGGAGAAGGAGAAGAAGAAGAAGTAGTTAAATAACTTTTGCCCAAGGGCACACAGCTAGTAATTTGCAGTGCTGAGTTTTGAACCCACACAGTCTGGCTTCGGAGCCCATGCTTCTGCCAGCAGATTAGGTGGTAAATGCTTGAAGCAGACCCTGCTATGACCTAAGGGCCCCACAAGTCACCACTAGCCTTTGTTGGCATCACCTCACATTGCAGGCAGACAGCAGCTCTCTGTCACCTGTGAGTTCCCCTGCTCTGCCAGAATTGCCTTCCTCTCACAAAGGACAAACATCCGTAAAGAGCCCCACCTTGGAGCGCCCCCAGCATCCCCTACCTCCCTGACCACCTCCCTGTCAGTGTCCTGTGAGACCATCAGTGTCTTGATGGCAGGGCTATGTCTCTTTCATCACTGCATCTCTGATGCCCAGCACACAGTGGGTGTTTAACTGCTTTGTTTTTAAATTATCAAGTCCTACCTGCTCATTTTATAGATGAAGATACTGACATACAGGTTGAATGACCTGCCCAAGCTCCCACAGCTTTCATTCAAAGGGCTCGTTCTTCGTTTAGTTCAGCAGAGCAAGAGGACTCAGGCGTGTTCATATGGATAGGGTGGAGTGCGTGAAGACTGGACTCCATAGGGCTGGCAGGTGGCAGTGGGACATTACAGGTGGGGACAGGGATAAGGAGTTCGAGGGCATCAGTGCCTCTTTTTGCCTTGTGAACTCCCTGGCTTTATAAAGAATCCTGCCCTTCCTAACTGCCTGAGACAGTTTCAACCCAGTTCCAACCCAGTAGGGCATCATATCAAAACTCGATGCAGGTAATTTGGGAACATTTGTGACTTTCAGGAACAAGTATCCTTGCAGATGAAACCTAGAAGCCTACCCCTCCTTCCCTACTCACCGAAATGGCCACTCCCCATGAAGGCCACGCCACCGCCTGTGGGCCCCTCCTTGGGCCATTTTGAGTGGTGGCAGTGCCCATTTCCAGGCCCTGGACCTCAAATTCAGAGAAACAAAATGTTGGGTATCAGCTATGTGGCTCTGATAAGGTAATTCACCTGACTCATGGTCACTGGGTTAGTAAGTATCAAAGCTAGATTTTAAATTCAAATCCATTTATTATGCCAGAATTGCCTCTCTTGTCATGTGTTGTGATTAAGAAGCCATGACAGCTGTCTCATGGCCATTGTTCTTAAGGGCAGCTGAGGATGACATCTTGGAGCAGTTGTGCCACCTTGCTGATTCATATTGAGCACGTGGTCACCTCAGAATGCCAGCTCTTTTTCATGTAACTTGTAGAAGCCATGCCTTTCCTTTTGCCACATCACAGTTGTACAGTTGTGTTTGCTTTGTTGGTGGGGGTGCTTGAGACCTAGCAGCAATAATTTAATGCTTAATTAAACATATGGGCCGGGCGCAGTGGCTCATGCCTGTAATCCCAGTACTCTGGGAGGCCGAGGTGGGTGGATCACCTGAGGTCAGGAGTTCAGCCTGGACCAACATGGTGAAACCTTGTCTCTACTAAAAATACAAAAAGTAGCTGGACGCAGTGTCGGTCGCCTGTAATCCCAGCTACTCGGGAGTCTGAAGCACAAGAATCGCTTGAACCCAAGAGGCAGAGGTTGCAGTGAGCCAAGATCGCACCGCTGCACTCCAATCTGGGTGACAGAGCAAGATTCCATCTAAAAAAAACAAACAAAACAACAACAACAACAACAACAAAAAACAATAACAAACATTGTATGTTGGGTTGGGTCCAGTGTTCCAGCCTGTCAAGATTGTTTCAACTCAGGATTCCATCACTGATGGCAGAATTTAACAACTGGTCTACCAAAAATAACCTTAGCAACAAGAAAAAGGGGTGTCACAGAGATTGCTCATCGCCCACCTAATATTCATTCCCCCCTGGTTTCTTAGGAACAGAATTCCAGTTTTATTTGGGGACCACAATGTGCTCCACTAAAAGACTCCATCCCTCAGCCTCTCTTGCAACTTAGAGGAGGCTAATAAGGTATGAACGAAAGGGGTGGCCCTGAAAATTCTTTATAAGAGGAACCTGATAAGGTGTAAATGGCTGGGGTGTCCCCAGAAATTCTTAAGAGACTTAACTCTGCTGACAGACACCCTTTTTGCTTGCCTCTTTTTGTTTTACTTCCTGCCTGTAATTGAATGGGATGGCTGGAGATCCAACAGCCCTCTTAGATCATGAGGTGGCCATGTGGATGGAACCCATACACTAAAGATGGTAGAGCAGAAAGCTGGGCAGAGTCTGATTCCCTGATGACCACGGAGCTCCCAAACAAGCTCCAGGTTTCACATCTCTGACATCCTTTACAGGAGAGGAAAAATAAACACATCTCCGTCTTGATGGTGCCATGATTATTTGGGTGTTCTGCTATGTGTAGCCAAACCTCATTCTTTACTGATAAGGGAATGGAAGCTAGCATTTATTGAGCACCAACTATGACCCATGAACTCTCTTATGCTATCTCAGTTAATTCTCACAATGATTCTGCGTCACAGGTATTCACTTCACAGATGAAGAAACTGAGAGTGAGATTAGATAATGTTTCCTGGGTCATTCAGCAGGCAGCAGACCTGGAGTTCAAACCCAGATCAGAGCCGGGAGTAGTGGCTCACGCCTGTAATCCCAGCACTTTGGGAGGCTGAGGCGGGCAGATCACCTGAGGTCAGGAGTTCAAGACCAGCCTGGCCAACATGGAGAAACCCCGTCTCTCCTAAAAATACAAAAATTAGCTGGGCATGGTGGCGCATGCCTGTAATCCCAGTCACTCAGGAGGCTGAGGCAGGAGAATTGCTTGATCCTGTGAGGAGGTAGCAGTGAGCAGAGATCGCTGGCGCCACTGCACTCCAGCCTGGGTGACAGAGCGAGACTGTCTCAAAAACAACAACAACGACGACAACAACAAACCCAGATCAGTCTGAGCCCAGAGTCCATGATCTTCCCATAGTACAATGACAGTACAATGACATATTGAATGGCTTCCAGAGAGTTCATTTGAAAGTACTCCCTAAGGACATGTGGTGCTCTCAAGTCAGGGCCACCGTGAATCCCAGGCACTTCAAGTCCCGTGCAGATGGTGGCTTCATTCATGCATGAATGCATATCTTGCACATTTTCTACTTCTGCTTTTTGAGGTGCTGAAGCAGAAAGTCTAGGCAGCTGTGAAAAAAATTTTAGGACTTGGCTTCATAGACTCCAGAATGTTAGAGCTGGAAAATACTCTAATAGGTCATTATTGGACACATGTGGAAACTAAGGCCAAGAGAGGCACAGTGACCTTTCTAACACTGTACTTTGAGTTGGAGGTTGAACCAGGACTAGAACCCTGGTCGCTATTCCTAATCTGGTGCCTTTTTGCTATATCCAACCACCTACTTTCTCCCTACCAGTACATTCCAAAAGCAACTGTAGAAATTCTTTTCTTGATCTGATGCTTTAACTTTGTAGTTCTTCTCGGTAAATCTATCACTAGCACCTAGAGGGCTAATCAAATCTTGAACCTCTTACATACACCTCGCTTGGTCATAATATATCGTTTTTCTGATATATTGCCAACTTGCCAATATTTTGTTAAAAATTTTTGCAACTGTGTTCATGGGAGATATTGGTCTGTAATTTTCTTCTTTGTAATGCCTTTTGTCAGTTTTTGGTATCAGGGTTAATCTGGCCTCATAAAAGGAGTGTGGAAGTGTTCCTTCTCTATTTTCTGGTAGACAAAGACCAGTGTTTCCTTAATGCTTAATAGAATTAGCCAATAAAACTCTCTAGGTTTAAATTTTTCTTTGTGAGATTTTGCTAGAAATTTCAGTTTCCTCAATAGATATTCAGATTTTACATTTCATCATGTGCCAGTATTAGTAAGTTGTCTTTTTCAAGAAATGTGTCCATTTTATCTGTTTTTTTAGATGTATTGACATAAAGTTATTTATAATGTTTTCTTATTATCTTCTTAATGTCTGCAGGATTTGTAATGATAGCTCCTCTTTCATTGCTTTTTAAAATTTTTAATTCTTATGAGTACATAGTAAGCGTATATATTTATGGGGTACATGAAATATTTCCTCTTTCATTTCTGATATTGGTAATTAGTGTTTTCTCTTTCTCGTGTGTGTGTATGTGTGTCTGTATCTCTGTGTGTCTGTCTCTATCAATCTAGACAGATGTTTATTAATTTTCTCGAGCTTTCCAAAGAACTAGTTTTTGGTTTTGTTAATTTTTCTATTGTTTGTTTTCTACTTCATTGGTTTCTGTTCTCGTCTTTGTTATTTCCTTCCTTTTATTTACTTTAGTAAGTTTAAGGTTCGCTTTGCTCTTATATAACAATGGTTGAACCTTTGGCCACCAATTTTATTCCTTCCATCTTTGCTAATGTAAGCATTTAAAGTTATAAATTTCCCCAATTCAATAGTTTTGCTGTATCTCCCAAATTTTTATATATTGTATTTTCATTGTAGCTCAGTTCAACATATTTTCATGTCCCCTGTGATTTCTTCTTGGAGTCATAGGTTATTTAAAAGTGAGTTAAGCTGAGCACAGTGGCCTGTAATCCCAGGATTTGGGAAAGCCAAAGCGGGAGGATCACTTGAGCTTAGGAGTTCGAGACCAGCCTGGGCAAAAAAGTGAGATCTTGTCTCTACAAAAAATAAAAAAATTTAAAAAAAAATTAGCCGGGTGTGGTGGTGTGTGCCTGCAGTCCCAGGTACTTGAGAGGCTGAGGTGGGAGAGTTGCTTGAGCCTAGGAAGTCAAGGCTGCCGTGAGCCAAGATTGTGCCACCATACTCCAGCATGGGTGACAGAGTGAGACCCTGTCTCATAAAAATAAAACAAAATAAAAAGTGAGTTAATATTCACATATTTAGGCTTTTAAAAGTATATATTATTGTTATTGAGTTCTAATTTAATTATGGTCAGAAAGCAGACTGTATGAACCTTTTAAATTTATTGATTTTTTTGTTCAAATCTTTGTTAAAAAGATAAAAGTAAAAATAAGATTTAAAAACATGTGGCGGGGTGCTGTGGCTCACGCCTGTAATCCCAGCACTTTGGAAGGCCGAGGCGGGCTGATCACGAGGTCAGGAGATCGAGACCATCCTGGCGAATACGGTGAAACTCCGTCTCTACTAAAAATACAAAAAAATTAGCCGCCCATTGTGGTGGGTGCCTGTAGTCCCAGCTACTCTGGAGGCTGAGGCAGGAGAATCGCTTGGAACCCGGGAGGGGGAGCTTGCCATGAGCTGAGATCGCGCCACTGCACTCCAGCCTGGGGGACAGAGCGAGACTCCATCTCAAAAAAAAAAAAAACAAAACACCCAAGATTTAAAAACATGTATTGATACTTGTTTGATGGCCCAGCTTGTGATCGATCTTGGCGAATGAACATTTGAAAAGAACATGTGTTCTGCAGTTGCTGGGTACAATGTCAATTAAATCAGGATGGCCCGGTAATACTGGACGGTACTCGACATTGTACGCGACACTTGTAGAGAATCTGGATTCCATTATGCCTCTGAAAAGTTTTATTTTTAAGCAGGCAGTTATTTTGGCTCAATTGAAACTGCAAACTCTGTCTTTACTGTGGTGGGCAGCAGCAGAACTCGCTGCTCAGTTTCTTCAGCCTGTAATGGGCCGCTCAGAGCCTGCCCTACAGAAGTCGGCCAGAGGTTTGGGCAGAGTTCATGCACAGGGCCTGGAGCTCTCCTCTATTGCTCACTCCTTTCTGAGATAACACCCTCCTTTGCAGCTGCTGTGTCCTTTGGTTCTCCAATGCAGTTACACAGTATAGGATCTATCTGAATTTTAGTTGCAACCCAGGGCATGGAACGGGGCCTGCCCTCTGGCGAAAAGCTGTAAACTGAGAACTCCAGTGCTGTTCCTTTCTTGTAAGCATTGGCTCTTCTCCAGTGTTTGTCTACTTTTTTCTTGTTCTTCATTGCCTTTAGATTCTTGTTTGTGTTTGTTTTGTCCAGTGAATAGTGCTGCCTCTGGAATGACTGGTCCAAGAAACAACTCGTGTATTGTTGGGAGCATCTTGAGCCCAAAAAAGAGGTGGACTCGCTGAGCAATGCCTGAGGTGCCACTCTGTAAGGAATGCTAAAACATCTTAGGAATAAATCAGATATATGGTGCCAATTAACTGAAGTTTTTTTCCTTCTTTTTTTTTTTTTTTTTTTTTTTTGAGACAAGGTCTTGCTCTGTCACCCAGGCTGGAGTGCAATGGCACAATCTTGGCTCAATGCAACCTCTGCCTCCTGAGTTCAAGGGATTCTCATGCCTCAGCCACTCGAGTAGTTGGGATTACAGTCAAGCACCACCATGCCCGGCTAATTTTTGTATTTTTAGTAGAGATGGGGTTTCATCATATTGTTCAGGCTGGTCTCAAACTCCTGACCTCAAGTATCTGCCCATTTCAGCCTCCCAAAATGCTGGGATTATAGAGGTGAGTCACTACATCTGGCCTAACTTAAGTTTCTATGTGTGACTCCATATCTAATAGATGAGATGGAAATTGTTTCCTGATTAAGTAAACAGAGTACTCAAGTGGACGCTTAAGAACAAAGAAAGTCCCCCATTAACCCAGACACACTTCTAGGTCCATACACATATATCTAACTCATTATTTTTAAAAGTTGTGTAATACTCCATAGTATAGGTATATCATTATATGTCAATTCCCTACTCAGGGAAGTTCAGTTATTGTCCTTCAGGTTAAGTACATCTTTTTGCCCCTACAAAAGCCGTGCTACAGAAAATCTCCTTGAACATATTTCTTCATGTGCTGGTGCTATTCTTTTTGTAGGATAGATTACAAAAAGTATTGTCAGAGGAGTATGAACCAGAGCAACCCCATCTTGAATAGGGGCTGAGTAAAACACAGCTGAGACCTACCGGGCTGCATTCCCAGACGGCTAAGGCATTCTCACTTACAGGGGGAGAAAGGAGGTCAGCACAAGATACAGGTCATAAAGACCTTGCTGATAAAACAGGCTCCAGTAAAGAAGGTGGCCAAAACCCATCAAAACCAAGATGGCAACAAGAGTGCCCTCCGGTCGTCCTCACTGCTACACTCCCACCAGCACCATGACAACTTAAAAATGCATGGCAACCTCAGGAAATTACCCTAGCTGGTCTAAAAAGGGGAGACTTGAGTAATCCACCCCTTGTTTAGCAGATCATCAAGAAATAACCATAACAATGGGCAACCAGCAGCCCTCGGGGCTGCTCTGCCTACGGAGTAGCTATTTTTATTCCTATACTTTCCTAATAAACTTGCTTTCAGTTTACTCTATGGACTGGCCCTGAATTCTTTCTTCGCGAGATCCAAGAACCCTCTCTGGGGGTCTGGATCGGGACCCCTTTCCCGTAACAGTATTGCTGGATCAATGGATATGTGCACTTCAAAATATATATTATTACAGTACTTCCCAGAGAGCCTGAAGAAGTTACTCGGGAGGCTGAGGCAGGAGAATGACGTGAACCCGGGAGGCAGAGCTTGCAGTGAGCTGAGATCGCGCCACTGCACTCTAGCCTGGGCGACAGAGCAGGACTCCATCTCACACAAAAACAAAAAAAATTTTCATTCCACACCCATATCAATAGTCTCACCAATCTTTTCTATTTTTTGCCAATCTGATGGATTGAAAAGAAGTTATGCTTATTATTACGCTAATTAGCATTTCCTTGAATACCAGTGGGATTAAGAATCTTTTCTTTTCTTTCCTTTCTTTTTTTTTTTTTTGAGACAGAGTCTCGCTCTGTCACCCAGGCTGGAGTGCAGTGGTGCGATCTCGGCTCACTGCAAACTCCGCCTTCTGGGTTCACGCCATTCTTCTGCCTCAACCTCTCAAGTAGCTGGGACTACAGGCACCCACCACTACGCCTGGCTGATTTTTTGTATTTTTAGTAGAGACGGGGTTTCACTGTGTTAGACAGGATGGTCTTGATCTCCGGACCTCGTGATCTGCCTGCCTTAGCCTCCCAAAGTGCTGGGATTACAGGCGTGAACCACCTGGCCCTGCCAAGAATCTTTTCATATTGCCTATGATTTGCATTTTTTTTCTGGAAGTGCCTGGGGATATGCTTGCCAAATTCTAATTGGATTGTCTTTTTTTTCATTGGTTTGTAAGAGCTAAGGTATGTTAGCAACTTTTCTCCTTTGTCATATATATTCTAAGTCTTTATTCTAGCCTATCATTTGTCTCTTGATTTTGTTTATGATTTCTTTCACTATATAAAAGATGTTAATTTTTCGAAGGTGATTCATGACTATTACTGTTAAATGCGACTCTTAGGGTTTCTGAGTTTCATCTTCTACTTCAGAAGGTCTTTTTTACTTTACGATTTTATAAACAACTTCTTACATTTGTATCTAATATTTTTATTTTTTACATTTAGGCTTTTAATCCATCTGGAGTTTATTTCTGCATATGAAGTGGGGTAGAAGTGTAACTGTGTTTTCTTCCAGATGGATAGTCAGTTCTGCTAGCACCATATATTAAGTAAACCATCCTTCCCCCTCTGAATGAAATGCCATCTTTATTTATATCAAGCTCCCGTTTGAATTTGTTTCTGGATTCTTTATTAGGTTCTACTTGTATTGTTTATTTCTGTGCTATATATATGGTTTTTATTATAATAGCATTGTAGTAAGTTTTATGATGTAGTATATAAGGTTGAATTGTGTTTAACTGCTAGCAACAGATACAAATAACAGAGGTTTACACAAGAAGTAATTTTATTTATTTCATGTAAAAGAAGTCTGATATAGGGCCGGGTGTGGTGGCTCACACTTGTAATCCCAGCACTTTGGGAGGCCCAGGCCAGTGGATCCCCTGAGGTCAGGAGTTCCAGACCAGCCAGGTCAACATGGTGAAACTCTGTCTCTACTAAAAATACAAAAAAATTAGCCGGGTGTGGTGGTGCACACCTATAGTCAGTCCCAGCTACTCAGGAGGCTGAGGCAGGAGAATCACTTGAAACCAGGAGGTGGAGGTTTCAGGGAGCTGAGATCTCACCACTACACTCCAGCCTGGGCAACAGCGTGAGACTCAGTCTCAAAACAAACAAAAAACGTAAGTCTGATATAGGATGCCCAGGACTGACATGGAAGAACCACACTCATCAGGAGCCCAGACTTCTTCCATGATATTCTTAGCTGCGGTTTTCACTCTCATGATCTCCTCATGCTCCAAGATGGCTGCTGAATCTCCAGCCATAAATCCCTTATTCCAGATAGGAAGCAAACAGAGTAGGGAAGGGCCAAAAGGGCACAGGCCAGCTGTCTGGCCTCCTTTTTAAAAGCGTTTTTGAAACTCTCATCTAACAGATTTTTTTATACTCCCATCTGAAAGGGAAGCAAGGAAACAAAGTCCTTTAGATGTTAAAAAGGCATCTGGTTAGTCTCAGCCACATCTAGTCAGGTAAACCCTCCCCATCCCCATTCTTTTTTTGTTAATTGGTTATTCTCAGACATTTATGTTTTTTAATTAATAGATGTTTTGGAATTAGGGAAAAGTAGAACAGACAGTACAGAGTTTCCGCATATCCTGCCCGTTTGTCATATAACCCCTCCCACCACACAAACACAGTTTTCTCTGTTTTTAACATCTTGCATTAGAGTAGTACATTTATTACAATTAACGAACCAATATTGGTACATTACTATTAACTAAAGTCCACAGTTTACATTAAGATTTACCCTGTATAGTATACTTCCATCGTTTTGATATATGCATAATGTCATGTGCCCATCATTACAGTATCAAACAGAATCATTTCACCACACTAAAAATTCACTGTGCTTCATTTATTCACCCCTTCCTGAACACCCCTAACTCCTGGCAACTATTAATCTTTTTATTGTCTCTACCGTTTGTGATATGGTTTGGCTCTCTGTCCCCACCCGAATCTCATCTCAAATTGTAATTCCCATATGTAGAGGGAGGAACCTCGTGGGAGGTGATTGGATCATGGGAGCAGTTTCCCCCATACTGTTCTTGTGATAGTGAGGAAGTTCTCACAAGAGCTGATGGTTTGAGAAGTGGCAGTTTCTCCTGCGCACTCCCTCTCCTGCTGTCTTATGAAGCAGGCACCTGGTTATCATTCACCTTCCGCCATGACTGTAAGTTTCCTGAGGCCTCCTCAGACATGTGGAACTGTGAGTCAATTAACCCTATTTTCTTTATAAATTATCCAGTCTCAGGTAGCTCTTTATAGCAGTGTGAGAACAGACTCGTATAGTTTGCCTTTTCCCAAATGTCATACATCATGCAGCCTTTTCAGACTGGCTTCTTTCACTAAGCAATATGCATTTAAGTTTCCTCCATGTCTTTTCATGGCTTAAGAGCTCACTTCATTTAAGATTTAGTAATATTCCATTGTATGGATATACTACAGTTGGTTTATCCATTCACCTATTGAAGGACAGCTTGATTGTTTCCAGTCTTTGGCAATTGTGATTAACAGTATTATGAACATTTGTGTGGAGGGTTGTTGTTAGTTTTTGTTTTTCAGGGTTTTTTTTTTTTGAGGCAGGATCTCACTCTTTTGCCCAGGTTGAAGTGCAGTGGTATGATCATAGCTCACTGCAACCTCAAAACCTTGAACTCCTGGGCTCAAGCAATCCTCCTACCTCAGCCTCCTGAGTAACTAGGACCATTAATTTTATAATTTTTTGTAGAGATAGAGGCTTGCTATGTTGGGCTCAAACAATCCTCCTGCTTGGCCCTCCCAAAGTGCTGGGATCACAGGCATGAGCCACAGCACTTGGCCTGTGGGCAGACTTTTATGTGGACATAATTTCAACACAATTGGGTAAATACCTAGAAGCACAATTGCTGAATTATACAGCAATTTGCAGTCCCCTAATGACATATGCTGTTAAGTATCTTTTCATATACTTATTTGCCATCTGTGTATCTTCTTTTGTGAAGTGCCTATTTAGGTATTTTGTTTATTTTATAATCGGACTGTTTGGGGGTTTTTTACTGTTGAATCTTAAGAGTTTCTTGTATATTTTGGATGTAAGTTCTTTATTTCTCAGGTGCATGTCTTGCAGAAATTTTCTCCCAATCTATGGCCTGTCTCTTTACAGTCTGAAGAGTGTCAAACTTTCACAGAGCAGTAGTTTTTTGTTTTAATGAAGCCCGATTTGTCAATTTTCTTGTTTCATGCGTTGTGCTTTGGTATTATATCTAAAAAGTAATAGCCAAACCCAAGTAACCAAGCTTTTCTCTGATGTTAGCTTCTCAAATTTTGATTGGTGTGTGCTTTACATTTAGATCTATAATCCATTTTGAGTTACAGGCATACCTTGTGTTATTGCATTTCACTTTATTGTACTTCTCAGATTTTGTGTTTTTTTACAAATGGAAGGTTTGTGACAACCATGCATTGAGCAAATCTATTGGTACGTTTTTGCAACAGCATGTGATCACTAGTGTCTCTGTGTCATGCTTTCATAATTACTGCAATCTTTCAAACTTTGTTTTATTGTTTTTTTGTTTGTTTGTTTGTTTGTTTGTTTGTTTTTTGAGACGGAGTCTCACGCTGTTGCCCAGGCTGGAGTGCAGTGGCGCGATCTCGGCTCACTGCAAGCTCCGCCTCCCGGGTTCACGCCATTCTCCTGCCTCAGCCTCCCGAGTAGCTGGGACTACAGGCGCCCGCCACCGCGCCCGGCTAATTTTTTGTATTTTTAGTAGAGACGGGGTTTCACTGTGGTCTCGATCTCCTGACCTTGTGATCCGCCCGCCTCGGCCTCCCAAAGTGCTGGGATTACAGGCTTGAGCCACCGCGCCCGGCCTGTTTTATTGTTGTATCTGTTATGGTGATCTTAACAGATCAGTGATCTTAGATGTTACTATTGCAATTGTTTTAGGGCACCCAGAACTGTGCCCACATAAGATAGTAAAATAGTTTGTATCTTTCATGGAATTGGTTAATTTCATCTAAATTTTCAAATTTGCAGGCATAGAGTTTGTTCATAGTATTTCTTTTTTTTTTTTTTGAGACAAAGTCTCGCTTTGTTGCTCAGGCTGGAGTGCAGTGGAGTGATCTCAGCTCCCTGCAACCCCTGCCTCCTGGGTTCAAACAATTTTCATGCCTCAGCCTCCCAAGTAGCTGGGATTACAGGCACACACCGCTGCACCTAGCTAAATTTTGTATTTGTAGTAGAGGGGAGTTTCACTATGTTGACCAGATTGGTCTTGAACTACTGACCTCAAGTGATCCACCTGCTTCAACCTCCCAAAGTGCTGGGATTACAGGTGTGAGCCACCAGGCCCAGCTGCTTTATTATCCTTTTAATGTCCATGAAATCAGTAGTGATGACTCCTCTTCTATTTCCTTCCTTCCTTTCCTTCCTTCCTTCCTTCCTTCCTTCCTTCCTTCCTTCCTTCCTTCCTTCCTTCCTTCCTTCCTTCCTTCCTTCTTTTCTTTTCTTTTCTTTCTTTCTTCTTTTTTTCTTTCTTTTCTTTCTCCTCTCTCTCTCTTTCTTTTCAGGGTGTCACTTTCTCACCCAGGCTGGAGTACATAGTGCCACCTCAACTCAGCACAGTCTCAACCTCCCTGGTTCAAGCGATCTTCCTGCCTCAGCCTCCCAAGTCACAGGAACTACAGGCAGGCAATACCACACCTGGCGAATTTTTGTATTTTTGATAGAGACAGGGTTCGCGCTCTTGCCCAGGCTGGTCTTGAACTCCTGAGCTCAAGTGATCCACCTGCCTCAGCCTCCCAAAGTGCTAGGATTACAGGCATGAGCCCCTGTGCCCAGCCTTCTATTTCTGATATTAGTAATGTACGTTTTCTTTTTCTTTTTGTTTTCTTAGCGGGCAAGAGGTTTATCAAGTGTATTAATTTTGTCAAAGAACCAACTTTCGTTTTCACTGATTTTCTCTATTGTTCTCTTGTTTTCAATTTTATTATTTTCTGCTCAAATTTTTATTTATTTTATTTTATTTTTTTTTTTTTTAGAGATGGGATCTCACTCCGTTGCCTGGACTGGAGTGCAATGGTGTGATCATAGCTTACTGCAGCCTCGAAGTCATGGTCTCAGGTGATCTTCTCATTTCAGCCTCCTGAGTCACTGGGCTTACCAGGAATGAGTCACAGCACCTGGCTCTGTTCTCTGCTCTAACTTTTATTATTTCTTTTCTTCTACTTGTTTTAGGCTTATACTGTTCTTCTTTCTCTAGTTTCCTAACGTGGAAGTGTAGATTGATTTTAGATCTTTTTTCTTTGCTAATATATATGTACAATGCTAAAAGTTTCTCTCTAAGCATTGTTTGCATACACAATACGATTTTGTTTTTGTTTTTGTTCTTGTTTTTTGCACTGGCAAGAATGTACAGGAACTGCAGATTTTAATAAGTTGTATTTTCATTTTATCTAGTTCAAAAAATGTTTAAAGTTCTCCTGAGGCTGGGCATGGTGGCTCACACCTGTAATCCTAGCACTTTGGGAGGCCTAGGTGAGTGGATCACTTGAGGCCAGGAGTTCGAGACCAGCCTGGCCAACATGGTGAAATCCCATCTCTACTAAAAATACAAAAAATTAGCCAGATATGTATCTGTAATCCCAGCTACTTGGGAGGCTGAGGCAGGAGAATTGTTTGAACCTGGAAGGCAGAGGTCGCAGTGAGCTGAGATCGCACCACTGCACTCCAGCCTTAACAATAGAGTGAGGCTCTATCTCAAAAAAGTAAAAAATAAAAATAAAGCAAAAAAAAAAAAAAATTAGCCTTGTGCAATGGCCTGTGCCTGTAGTCGCAGCTACTCAGGAGGCTCAGGCAGGAGAATCGCTTGAAACAGGGAGGCAGAGGTCTTGGTGAGCCGAGATTGTGCCACTGCACACCAGCCTGGGCAACAGAGCAAGACTGTCTCAAAAAAAAAAAAAAAAGAAAAAAAGTTATCCTCAGACTTATTTGACTTTTGTGTTATTTAGAAGTATGCTGTTTAATCTCCAAGTATTTTGGACTTTTCCAACTGTCTTTCTGTTAATTATTTCTAGTTTAATTCCACTGTGGTCTGCGTCTGAGAGAATACTTCGGTTTTGTTTTTTGCTTTTTGTTTTTTGAGGTGGAGTCTCACTCTGTCACCCAGGCTGGAGTGCAGTGGCACGATCTCGGCTCACTGCAACTTCTGCCTCCCAAGTTCCAGCAATTCTCCTGCCTCAGCCTCCCAAGTAGCTGGGATTACAGGCACACACCACGATGCCCGGCTAATTTTTGTATTTTTAGTAGAAATAGGGTTTCACCACGTTGCCCAGGCTGGTCTCGAACTCCTGACCTCAGGTGATCTGGCCACCTTGGCCTCCCAAAGTGCTGGCATTACAGTCGTGAGCCACTGCACCCCCGCCTGAGAGAATAATTTGTATGACTTTTTAAAAATTCATTAAGATATATCAGGTATTCATTTTTTAAATGAACATGCCAAGCCCTTTGTTCAATTAATTTTTAATTTCCTTTTTAGATTATACCAGATTGGCAAAATGTTGATATTTATTAAATCTGGATGATGAAAACATGAGGCTTCACTACACTATTTTCTCTATTTTGTGTGTATGCGAATATTTTCATAATAAAAAGCTTTTAAAACGATCTAAGTGTTCTGTGAGTTACCAGGAGTGAAAGGGGGAAAAAAAACTACCTAAGGCCAGGTGCAGTGGTTCACACCTGTAAACCCAATACTTTGGGAGGCTGACGTGGGAGGATCACTTGAGCCTGGGAGGTCAAGTCTGCAGTGAGCCATAATTGTGCCATTGCACTCCAGCCTGGGTGACAGGATGTGACCCTATCTCAAAAAACAAACAAACAATGAACCTACCTAAAACCAGAACACGGTATCTGACATATAGTAAGGGATCATCGAGCCATCATTATCATCATTATCACCATCGTCATCATCATCAAACAAGACAGTTTTGGGGCTTTGTGTCTCCTCCATCCTCAACTTCTTCCTCTCCAGACATTTCATCCTATTATTGAAACATATTTAGGTCTCCCTCCGTCCTTCTTTTTCACTTCTCAACTCAGTCATTTTTTACTCTCTTGATGTGTTGCCTCTTGTGTCTCTCTCTTTGGCTTCTGGGGCAACATCTCTCCTGGCTTTCCTCCAACCTCTCTGGCCTAATTTTTTTTTTTTTTTTTGAGATGGAGTCTTGCTCTGTCACCCAGGCTGGAGTGCAATGGTTTGATCTCAGCTCACTGCAAACTCCACCTTCCAGGTTCAAGCGATTCTCTTGCCTTAGCCTCCCCAATAGCTGGGATTACAGATACCCACCACCACGCCCAGTTAATTTTTGTATTTTTAATGAAGGCAGGGTTTCATCATGTTGGCCAGGCTCGTCTTGAACTCTGACCTCGTGATCTGCCCACCTCAGCCTCCCTAAGTGCTGGGATTACAGGCATGAGCCACCGTGCCCAGCCCTCATTCTGTCTTTCTTGTGGACAGTTTTCACTGCCTGTTCCATATACTTTGCTGCTTCCCAGGGTTCTATCTCAGGTCTGTTTCTCTCTCAGTCTATGCACTGTCACTGGATGATCTCTTCCAGACAGTCCATGTTCTGTTACCATCCAAATGCTGCTGCCTCCAAAATTCATAATCCCAATCTGGCTTTCTCTCATAAATTTCAGCGACATATCTGTAGCCAGTAGCTAGACCCTTAAAACTCAACAACATTCACAAAACTAAAATCCATAAACCAGTTCTGATAGTCCCCATCTTGGTGTAGAGTACCATCACCTACCTACCTTCCACCCAATGTCCAAGCCGAAAGCCTGGGTCATCCTCTCTTCCTCCCTCTACTTCATCACCCAGATCCAGTCTCCATGTCCACTGTGGCTTGAATGTTTATGTGTCCTCCAAAATTCGTGTATTGAAACTTAATTGCCAACGTGCTAATATTAAGAGGTGTGGCTTTTACAAGGTGAATAAGTCATGAGGGCAGAGCCCTAGTGAATGGGATTAAGGCCTTTATAAAAGAGGCTTCACACAGTGTTCAGCCCTTTTTGCCCTTCTGCCTTCAGTCATGTAAAGACACAGTATTCAAGGTGCCATCTTCAAAGCAGAGAGCAACTTTTGCGACACTGAATCTGCTGGTGCCTTGATTTTGGACTCTCCAGCCTCCAGAACAGAGAAAATAAATTTCTGCCCCTTATAAATTGCCCAGTCTGTGGTATTTTGTTAAAGCAGCACCAACAGACTAAGACAAGGTCCAAAGGAAACAACTTTCTTGCTACTTTGCGTTCCCTTCTTTCCCTTCAATTGCCCCATGTCCTAATTCAGGCCGCCATCTTCTCTCGTCTGGATCCCTGCAATGGTCTCCTACCTAGACTTCCTGCTTCAAGGCTTTTCCCCTCCAATCTTTTCTCCACTGGAGTGATCTTTTCCAAATCCAAATCTGCATGTCCTTTGCTTGTTCAAACCCCCTCAATGGATCCCCATTGTGGTTTTCATCCCTAGCTACTTCATGCTATTTTCCTTCCCTTCTTCATCATCCTCTCTCTGCTCCCCTCCATCACCAACAACCATCCTCTGCTTGAAACATATTTTTTATGGTGCCCATGAATGTGTCTCTGCACACGTCGCTCCCTATGCTAGGATCGCTTTCTTCCTCTGCTCAGGGCTCAGGTCAGAAGTCCTCTCTGGGGCAGCATTCCCTGCTTATCTCCTGCCCTGTTTCCCTCCTCCTGCCCCCTTGATCGCTCCAGCTTGCTCATGGTGGATTCCACGGTGGATTCTGTTGCCCGTCTCTCCTGAGACAGAGAGCCCCTGAGGGTCCATGCTGTGTGCCCTTAGACACCACTGGATTCCCACTACCTGGCACAGGCCTGGCAAATAGGTGCTCAGAAAATGTTGGCCAGATAAAGGAATGGATGCCTGAAGGAACAGAGGAACAGAAAAGGCAGAATTTGAGAACACGTCAAGAATTTTGCTTGCTTTTAGTTGTGGAGTAGAGCCCCTGGGCAGCATGGTTTCATTTTCGAGCATTCTGAAATAATGACATATTAAATAAGTACCTAGTTTATATAAGTTATATCAAATCAACATACAGGTTTAAACTAAATTAGATATTTTCTTTTACTTGCTTTGTAAGATAAACAAGTGGTGGTAGGGATCAAAGAATCATAAAAAGTTATGAGAAAAAAACTGGACATTTGGTAAATATTTTTATGATATGAAAAATACAATATAATACTTAATGAGAAGTCTTAACACAAAATCATATATGGTATAGCGTGTATTTTGGCGAAAAACATGCTCCACAGTCAGATCTGTATTTGAGCTCCCCACTTACTACCTGTGTGACCTCAGACAAATTTACTTACCTCTCTGTTCCTTGCGTTTTCATTGTTAAACAGGAAAAAAATGTTTTTTGATATTGTAAAAAAGTATTTATTTATTTATTTTATATAGAGATGGGGTCTCACTATGTTGCTCAGGCTGGTCTCAAACTCCTGGGCTCAAGTGATCCTCCTGGCTCCGCCTCCCAAAGTGGTGAGATTACAGGTATAAGCCAAAACACCTAGCCCGGAAAACAATGTTTTCACCTCATAGGGTTATTTTGAAGATTGCACAGGTCAGTATCTGTAAAGTGTTTAGAATAGTGTCTTTGCCGGCTGGGCGCAGTGGCTCACGCCTGTAATCCCAGCACTTTGGGAGGCTGAGGCGGGCGGATCATGAGGTCAGGAAATCGAGACCATTCTGGCTAACACAGTGAAACCCCGTCTCTACTAAAAATTTCAAAAAATTAGCCGGGCGCGGTGGTGGGCGCCTGTAGTCCCAGTTACTCGGGAGGCTGAGGCAGGAGAATGCCGTGAACCCGGGAGGCGGAGCTTGCAGTGAGCCGAGGTTGTGCCACTGCACTCCAGCCCGGGGAGAGAGCGAGACTCCGTCTCAAAAAAAAAAAAAAAAAAAAAAAAGAATAGTGTCTTTGCCAATTATAACAGGGAAAACAAAAAGAATAATTTAGAATAGTGCCTGACCCCAGTAAGCATTCAAAAAATGTTAAATGAACAATAGTAATAGCTATTATTCATAAATATTTCTAACATATATTTATAAATATATTATTAATCAATATAGTCACAAAAAAGAGACTGGAAGGAAATATATCTAGCTATGTGTAGGTAAAATTATGGATAAAAAATATTACTTTTACTATCAGAAATAAATATTCTTTTCAGCCGGGGGTGGTGGCTCATGCCTGTAATCCCAGCACTTTGGGAGGATGCGGTGGGTGGATCACCTGAGGTCAGGAGTTCAAGACTAGCCTGGCCAACGTGATAAAACTCCATCTCTACTAAAAGTACAAAAATTAGCTGGGCGTGGTGGCACATGCCTGTAATCCCAGCTACTTGGGAAGCTGAGGCAGGAGAAATCAGTTGAATTTGGCAGAGAGAGGCTGCAGTGAGCTGAGATTGTAGCACTGCACTCCAGCCTGGGCGTCAGAGTAAAGAAAAGGAAGGGAGGAAGGGAGGAAGGGAGGAAGGGAGGAAGGGAGGAAGGAAGGAAGGAAGGAAGGAAGGAAGGAAGGAAGGAAGGAGGGAGGGAGGGAGGGAGGAGGGAGGGAGGGAGGGAGGGAGGGAGGGAGGGAGGAAGGGAAGGAAGGAAGGAAGGAAGGAAGGAAGGAAGGAAGGAAGGAAGGAAGGAAGGAAGGTAGGTTGATTTTTTTGAGATGCAGTCTCACTCTTGTTGCCTAAGCTAGAGTGCAATGGCGTGATCTTGGTTCACTACAGCCTCCACCTCCCAGGTTCAAGCAATTCTCCTGCCTCAGCCTCCCCAGTAGCTGGGATTACAGGCGTGTGCCACCACACCCAGCTGATTTTTGTATTTTTACTAGAAACGGGGTTTCACCATATTGGCCACGCTGGTCTCAAACTCCTGACCTCAGGTGATCTACCTGCCTCAGCCTCCCAAACTGCTGGGATTATAGGTGTGAGCCACCGCACCCAACCAAAATAATATTTTTAAAATGGAGATAATTCTATCTACAAATGCAGAAAATACTTCTGTTTTAGCTGTAGACTGCCTTGGTCCAGAGTACTGCACAGCCTAGTTTAAGAGTCACTGCCAGGTCACACGTCACAGGTCTGTCACACACACTCAGCAGCCCTTCCACCAAGGCGGCCCTGACCTTCTGTTGAGTCTTGCGCCTCGGGCCGTCCTAGGCCTCCAAGAGCTGGCCATATGGGTAGGCCCAGATTCCCTGGGGGTCCTCTTATGCATGGTAAGCAGGAAAGAAATCAGCTTTCTCTCCTGGGCAGTCCATGGACTTTGCTAGGGGATGAGGGCTCCTCTGTGAACTGTGAGGGAGCTGTTGCCTCCTGAACCCTTCCCTGGAGGGTCTCCTTCCTCTAGGACCCTCCCGCCTCTGTGTCCCTTCACTAGTAGTTGGTCTTGGGTCCTGACAACAGGGATCGGGGCTTGGGGCTGTAAGTTTTGTGTGTACATGATGACTTCCTCATCTGGCATTTTCTACCTTCCGATGTCCTTAAAGTCCACATATGACTTGCCTAATCCAAAGCTCCTTTTCTATTTAGAATTTCTGCGAGCCTTTCCCACCCCTTCTTCTGTGACCTCCATTGACTTAGGCACACTTCCCTTTCCCAGGCTGGCCAGCCTTCTGGCAGAAGCCCCTCAACCATCAGCCCATCCGAGTCTGACAAAGCTCATGATTTAAAATAAATATATAGACATAGATGATATAGACATAGGCATAGGTCCTTTTATTAGCACTTGTTTTTCATCAATCTAAGGAATCCTCAACCAAATAGTTGACTAGAAGCCCTCACACACGTGCATTGAAATTTCCTCCTGGATATGTCACTTCCCTCAACTTGTTCAAGCTCCCAAGAAGCTGCACAGGAAAGGGTCCCGGGTTTCAGGGTTGGAGAACTCAGCAGGGCGTCCCACGGATGTTTCGACACTTCCCCTTCCCCTTCGGGGCCCTGCGCCTACCCTGAGCTGCAAAGTCGCCCAGAACAGCCGCCTCTCCCTGCCTCACTGACTGCAGGTCTGCCCAGCAACATCTCCTTCCTGGCTCATGAGGCAGCTCACGCCCTAAAAACCTCCCCTAAACCCGCTCCGTGCCCCTGCAGGGTCCTTCTTCCCCCATTTCCCATGTCCACACACACTTTTCTCACTTGTCCCCACATTCTATTTATTTTTCAGTTTATTGTGGTTACTGCTTTACTTTTTATTTTTATTTATTTATTTATTTATTTATTTATTTATTTATTTGAGACAGAGTCTAGCTCTGTCACCCAGGCTGGAGTGCAGTGGTGCAATCTCAGCTCACTGCAACCTCTGCCTCCTGGGTTCAAGAAATTCTCCTGCCTCAGCCTCCCGAGTAGCTGAGACTACAGGAGCCCACCATCACACCCAGCTAATTTTTGTATTTTTAGTAGAGACAGGATTTCATCATGTTGGCCAGGCGGGTCTCAAACTCCTGACCTCAGGTGATCCATCCGCCTCGACCTCCCAAAGTGTTGGGATTACAGGCGTGAGCCACCATGCCTGACCCCCTTATTTTTTTTCTTTAGAGAAACCGGGTCGCCGGGCGCGGTGGCTCAAGCCTGTAATCCCAGCACTTTGGGAGGCCGAGACGGGCGGATCACGAGGTCACGAGATCGAGAGACGATCCCGGCTAACACGGTGAAACCCCGTCTCTACTAAAAAATACAAAAAAAATAGCCGGGCGAGGTGGCGGGCGCCTGTAGTCCCAGCTACTCGGGAGGCTGAGGCAGGAGAATGGCGTAAACCCGGGAGGCGGAGCTTGCAGTGAGCTGAGATCCGGCCACTGCACTCCAGCCTGGGTGACAGAGCAAGACTCCGTCTCAAAAAAAAAAAAAAAAAAAAAAAAAGAGAAACCGGGTCTTGCTCTGTCGCCCAGGATGGAATGCAGTGGTGCAATCACAGTTCACTGCCTTCTCAAAATCTTGGGCTCAAGCCATCTTCCTGCCTCAGACTCCTGAGTAGCTGGGACTACAGACATACGCCACCATGCCAAGCTAACTCAGTTCATTTTTGGTAGAGACAGGGTCTTGCTGTGTTGCCCAGGCTGGTCTCGAACTCCTGGCCTCAAGCAATCCTCCCACCTCAGCCTCCCAAAATGCTGGGATTACAGGCAGAATGCACCATGTCTGGCCTTGTTTTACTTTTTAATGTAAAACTAATATACATTTATCATGAAAGAGGAGGGGCTGGGCGTGGTGGCTCATGCCTGTAATCCCAGCACTTTGGGAGGCCAAGGCGGGTGTATCACAAGGTCAGGAGTTCAAGACCAGCCTGGCCAATATGGTGAAACCCCGTCTCTACTAAAAATATGAAACGTAGCTGGGCATGGTGGCACATGCCTGTAGTCCCAGCTACTCCAGAGGCTGAGGTAGGAGAATCACTTGAACCCGGAAGGCAGAGATTGCAGTGAGCCAAGATCATGCCACTGCACTCCAGCCTGGGCGACAGAGCAAGACTCCATCTCAAAAAGAAAAAAAGAAAGAGAGAGAGGAAAAGAGAAAAAGAAAAGAAGAAAAGAAGAGAAGAGAGGAGAGGAGAAGAGAAGAGAAGGGAAAAGAAAAAAGAAAAGAAAAGAAAAGAAAAGGAGGTAAAGCAAGCCCTAGTTGAGGAATTAGCTAGTTCTGGATATGGACTGTGTTGGTGGGACCAGCTTAAAGACAGACAAAAAAGAATAGAAAAACCCGCTCCATCTCCTTTAGTGTTGCCTGCCTCCCCAGAAAAATATACTTTCCTAAAGGCGCAAATGAAAATTGTGAACCCAATGCTGACTATGATCTTTTTGAGGTCCACTGAGCAATGCAATATTCTCCTTGGGTTAAATTTGTGTTACATTTATCTGAATCAATTGAAATTCAAGAAACTATAGGCAAAAATATAATTAATACTCGGTGCAGAAAAATTAAAAATTAAAACAGCAAGTCAAAAGGCAAAAATAAAAATAAGCCGCAGTCAGTCTCCTCAGTGAGCAGCAGCACCGTAACAACACAATGCGTTCAGGCTTTCCTGATGCTTCCATAGTAACAGGTCGACAGTCTCTCATCTGGAACTCCCCCAGGCAAAAATCCCTGGAACCACAAGGCTGTTTTGTTTTCGTGTTTGTTTTCCAAGTTTATAGTGAATTTATTTGGCTTCACCACCTGATCCAAACTGATGTGGTGCTATTTATATTCTTTAGTTATCTCACTTAATGTGAATACCCATATGTTTCACTGCAGAAATATTAATGAATTTGACTGTTGTGAGTTGCTACCTCAAGCACACTAAGGATATTCTGTAATTATGCACCTTTGTAAAATCTGAAAAAGTTTGAATCACAAAATACATTGACTCCCAAGGGTCAGAACAGTAGACCTGAACACTTAAAAGAAGTGATGACAGTGCTCACTTCGGCAGCCCATATACTAAAATTGGGACAATACAGAGAAGATTGGCATGGCCCCCATGCAAGGATGACACACAAATTCATGAAGCATTCCATATCAAGAAAAAAAAAAATTGTTTCAGGCCGGGCACTGTGGCTCATGCCTGTAATCCCAGCACTTTGGGAGGCTGAGATGGGCCAATCACTTGAGGTCAGGAGTTTGAGACCCACCTGATCAACATGGTGAAACCGTTTCTCTACTAAAAATACAAAAATCAGCTGGGCGTGATGGCAGGCACCTGTAATCCCAGCTACTTGAGAAGCTGAGGCAGGAGAATCGCTTGAACCTGGGAGGTGGAAGTTGAGGTGAGCCGAGATCACACCACTGCACTCCAGCCTGGGTGACAAGAGCGAAACTTCATCTCAAAAAAAAAAAAAAAAAAAAAATTAGCTGGGCATGGGGTCATGCACCTGTAGTCCCAGCTACTTGGGAGGCTGAGGCACGAGAATCACTTGATCCTGGGAGGTGGAGGTTGCAGTGAGCCGAGATTGCACCACTGCACTCCAGCCTCGGCGACAGATCTAAAAATAAATAAATAAAATAAAAATTTTAAGAATTAAAAAAAAATCAGTGACGATAAAACAATGATGCTATACAGCATCTACATGTTCCAGGCACTGCCAAGCACTTTGCATATATTAATCAAATGCTTGTAACAACTCTATAGGGTAAGTACTATTACCTTCATCTGCATTTTACATGTGAGGAACAGGATTACATTGTACCTACTGCTTCACGCTTGCTTTTTGCACTTAATATGTCTTGACCATATTTCAATTGAGTGAATATTCATCCACAGCATTGTGGCTGCATCATGTCCTGTTGTGTGGCTGTGCTATCATTTCACCTGTCCTCTGGCACTGGACACTTAGGTTGTTTCCATACCCTTTCTTTGTGGTGCATTTCAGTAGAGCCCCTTCAGTAGAGACCTGTGAGTCATCCCCCTCAAACCTTTGATCATGAGAGGACAGCACACCCCAGTGGCTATTGGCTCCTTGAGAGGAAGCTGTATCTTCCTACCTCTTAACCATTTCCCTTTTAATTTATTTTTTATTTTTTCCTATTCTAACAGAAACGTGCTCATTCTTTGTACATCTCTGTCCAATCTCTCAGCATTTGAGAGATCCATTTTGCCATTGTTGGGGCAGGATCTGAGATGGCCGGCATCCTGCACTTCATGCAACACGGCCTCTTTGGTTTCCTGCCCTGAAATCCTGTCGGTTCTACTGACCTACTTCCCTCTCTGTGTGCCTTGGTTTCAGGTTAGCATGTCGTCTGTGTGAGATCTGCATCCCTATTGTCTGATGCTACATATTTAGTTGAATGGGTCCTCTTTTGATGTCTTTTAATCTTGATTCTTTTCCCAGAGTTGCCACTAAAATTGTCCCATGCCACCTGTGTTAGTTCCCTGTGGCTGCTGTGACACATTACCACAAATTTAGTGGCTTAAACTACACAATTTTTGTTTTTTTAGACAAGGCTTCACACTCTGTCACCCAGGCTGGAGTGCAGTGGTGCAATCTTGGTTCACCATAACCTCTGCCTCCGGACTCAAAGTGATCCTCCCACCTCAGCCTCCCAAGTAGCTGGGACTACAGGCACATGTCACCAGGCCTGGTTTTTTGTAGAAATAGGGTTTCGCCATGTTGCCCAGGCTGGTCTCGAACTCCTGGGCTCAAGCAGTCCGCTCACCTCAGCCTCCCAAAGTGCTGGGATTATAGACATGAGCCACCAGGCCTGGCCCAGATATTCTTTCACAATTCAGGAGGCCGAAAGTCTGGAATCAAGGTGTGGTCAGGATGGCACACCCTCTGAAGGCATGGAGGACCATCCTTCATTGCTCCTTCCAGCTTCTCGTGGCTCCAGGAGTTCCTTGGCTTATGGCTGCATAACTCAGATCTCTGCCTCCCTCTTCATATCACCTCTTTTCTCGAGGTCTCTCTTCTATGTCTCTTATAAGAACACTTGTCATTGGATTTAGGGTCCATCCAGATAATCCAGGATGGGCTGGGCATGGTGGCTTATGCCTGTAATCCCAGCACTTTGGGAGGCCAAAGCAGGCGGATCACCCGAGGTCAGGAGTTTGAGACCAGCCTGGCCAACATGGTGAAACTCCGTCTCTACTAAAAAATATATATATATTCAAAAATTAGCCAGGTGTGGTGGCACATGCCTGTAATCCCAGTTACTCTGGAGGCTGAGGCAAGAGAATCACTTGAACCCGGAGGTGGAGGCTGCAGTGAGCCGAGGTTCTGCCACTGCACTCCAGCCTGGGTGACAGAGCAAGACTCCGTCTCAAAACAAAACAAAACAGAACAGAACAAAACCCAACAGATAATCCAGGATGATCTCACCTTGGGATTACATCTGCAAATGTTTTTCCAAATAACATCACATTCACGGGTTCTAGGGGTTAAGATGTGGGCCACCTTTTTGGGAGCCACCATTCAATCCACAATAATATCACTCTTCCCAAATCTAAGGGTTCGCTTTTTCCCCTTCACACTCTCCAGGTGGGACCTCTCGCTCTCTCACTTCCCATCCAGGACAGCCTATCGCCCTAGGATATCTCTCAGTCACGTGGAATGTGTGGAGTTAGACTATGGGCATGAGAAAAATGGTTTCTTTCTTCTGCTAAACCACAAAAGAATCCCAAACCAGCCCTTTCACATACATTCAACATATTTTCTTCATCAAATTGGGTGTTGTTGCTTATACTAAAACTACAGGCAGTTTTTCTTTACCCCAGAATCAAAGTTTACATTTCAAGGAGGAGAGAGTTCTTTGTTTTGAGTGCTTAGAATACAGTAAGTGCTGTTACACTATCTTATTTAACCCTCGTAACAACCCGAGTCTTACAATCCATTTTCTCTTCTTCAGAGAATGGAAAACTGAGGCTCAGAGAGGTTAAGTAACTTACTAAAAATCACACAGTAAGTAGCGGGATACAGCTATGTCAACCCTATAACTTTTTGGTTCTGTCTCTACACTAAACTGCCTTTGGGAATTTTCCAGATGAGGTAAGTGCAGCACAGAGACAAAAAATGGTACAGAGAAGCCAGGGGTGGTGGCTCAGGCCTATAATCCCAGCACTTCAGGAGGCCAAGGCAGGAGGATCTCTCAAGCTCAGGAGTCTGAGATTAACCTGGGCAACATAGTGGGACCCTGTCTCTAATAAATAAATATATAAATAAATGGCACAGAGGTCACTTAGCTAATGATGGCAACAGGAACAGAAGCTTGCTCAACTCCCAGCAATTTGCTCTTTCCCACATACCATATTCTTGACTTAGAACATAAGGTATCATTTGGGCTGACAGAAAGACACACATCCTGATCAAGCTCAGAAAGAACCTGAACTTCGGAGTCAGAGCCCAAGTCTATTCCAGTTCCTCTGCCTGGTAACCAGTGCTCCTGGACCAGTCACTTGGCATCTCTGATACTCAGTGTCCTTATCTGCAAAATGGTGTGATCATGCATCCACCTCTTCGCATCACTGTGAGGACTAGGGAATGCACGCTGAAATACATGGTATGTAGAACGTGTTCCACAAACAGCAGCTATGACAACTATTCGTATTTCGATTGCATGCCTCTTCAGAAGTAAAAGGCTTTTTGAATGATAAAAGAAAAAGTAATTCATGTTTATGGTAAAGAGTATAAAGTCACACCTTCCCCATCCCAAAAGATCCCAGACCTCATCCCTGAAGGTGGCTATTGTTAACAGCACCTTTTGTGTAGTTCCACAAATTTTCTGCGCATTTGGAAGTATATATATATTTGTCACACAAATAGGATCATAGAAGTTCACTGCTTACTTTTTTCCCTAAGTAATTGTCCCAGTTGTGCTCCCCAGGAAGCAAACTCTGAGAAGGAATTAAGTGTGCAGGGCTGGGCACGGTGGCTCACACCTGTAATCTCAGCACTGTGGGAGGCCGAGGCAGGCGGATCACTTAAGCCCAGAAATTTGAGACCAGCCTGGGCAACATGGCAAAACCCCGTCTCCACAAAAAATACTAAAATTGGCCTGGTGCAGTGGCTCACACCTGTAATCCTTGCACTTTGGGAGGCCGAGGCGGGTGGATCACCTGAGGTCAGAAGTTCGAGACTAGCCTGGCCAACATGATGAAACCCCATCTCTACTTAAAAAAAAAAAAATACAAAAATTAGCCGGAAGTGGTGGCGGGCACCTGTAATCCCAGCTACTCAGGAGGCTGAGGCAGGAGAATTGGTTGAACCTGGGAGGCAGAGGTTGCAGTGAGCCGAGATCATGGCACTGCACTCCAGCCAGGGCAACAAGAGCGAAATTCCATCTTTAAAAAAAAAACATACAAAAATTAGCCAGGTATGGTGGTGCATACCTGTAGTCCTAGGTATTTGGGAGGCTGAGGTGGAAGGATTGCTTGAGCCCAGCAGGTCGAGGCTGCAGTGAGCTGTGATCACACCACTGCACTCCAGCCCAGGCAACCAAGTGCAACCCTCTCTCAAAAAAACAAACAAAAAAAGGAATTATGTGTGTGCGATGCATGCTTACCAGGGAGTGCTCCTGGAAGCGCTGCCTGTGGAAGGAAGGACAGAGGGAAAAGTCCAGATGCTCGGACAGCCTGGGAGGTAAATGGACCCTCAGAAAGCCCTGGGCCTTTCCACCCCCACTGCTGTCAGTGGACCAGCCTGGGCTGAGCATGTCCTTGGGCGTCTTTGAAGGGGATGACAGTAAAGGGCTGTCTGCCCTCCCTGCAACGACCTGTATAACTGCTGAAGACCCAGGCTCTGTGGGTGAGTCTGGCTTCACTAGGCTGTCTTACTTTTAAACCAGTTTTATATGACTTTTTACTGTCTGGGGAGAGCCACCATTACCTTGTCTTCTTCCCCTTTTGACAGCAGAACTTCTGGTTCCTCTTTGACTGCAACCTGAGGTAAAAGGTCATGGGAAGGGAAAGGATGAAGCCCTCGACAAATTTCTCTGACAAATATGGAAAACAGAAAGCAGATAAGGATTCCCATCCAGTAAAAGACAAGCACAAAGAGTCATTCACACACGTGACAATGGGCCCATTCTAGCCACTTCCCCTTTCAATAACCTTTTAGTGTTTTCCTTAGTTCAGTACTTGATGAATCAGCCACCAAGGCGAGAATTTGGAGCTGTTGCCTGCCCCACGGTCTGAAAGGGTCAGATGCCACTGCCCTGCCCAGGAAATGCCCACAAAGGGGGCTGCCGTAAAACTCAGCATACTCTATGGACAACCGCACCCCTCACCTCCACTTCCTTCTTTCAAACTTAGGCACCCACTCATTCATAGAAAAGCAAAGATTCCAGCATGGACAACAGAGCAAGACCCTGTCTCTACAGAAAATACAAATAAATTAGCTGGAGCCGGGCCTAGTGGTTCCCACCTGTAATCCCTGCACTTCGGGAGGCCAATGCAGGCAGATCATTTGAGGTCAGAAGTTCAAGACCAGACTGACCAATATGATGAAAACCCATCTCTACTAAAAATACAAAAATTAGCTGGGTGTGGTGGCGCACACCCATAATCTCAGCTACTTAGAAGGCTGAGGCATGACAATCACTTGAACCCGGGAGGCAGAGGTTGCAGTGAGCTGAGATCACACCACTGCACTCCAGCCTAGGCAACGGAGAGAGACTCTGTCTCAAATGAATAAATAAATATAAGCTGGGCATGGTGGCATTCACCTGTGGTCCCAGCTACTTGGGAGGCAGAGGCAGAAAGATGACTTGCACCTGGGAGGTTCAGGCTGCAGTGAACTCTAATCATACCACTGCACTCCAGCCTGGGTGACAGAGCAAGATGCTATTTAAAAAAAAAAAAAAGAAGAAAGAAAGAAAGAAAGAAAAGAAAAAGAAAAAAGAAGAGAAAAGAAACGATTGGGAGGGGTGGACCAGGCTCTATTCTAGGGATGATGACCTTTGTGAAAGCAGAAGTTAGGCCTTAATCCACACTACCACACTACGGGTGGAGATGCAAAATGGTACAACCATTTTGAAAATTAGCTTGGTAAGTTTCTTATAAAGCTAAATAAACAACACATGAGCCAGCCTTTCCACTCCTAGATAAATGAAAACCCGTATTCACACAATGACTTACACATGAGTGTTCACAGCAGCCTTATTCATAATAGCTGAGGCTGGAAACAACCCAAATGTTCATCAGATTAAAAAAATGTGATATATTCTTACAACACGCTGGGTGTGGTGGCTCACGCCTATAATCCCAGCACTTTGGGAGGCTGGACAACAGAGCAAGACCCCATCTTAAAAAACAAACAAACAACAACAACAAAAAATAACGTGGATGAATCTCAAAAACATGTTGAACGAAAGAAGACAGACACAAGAGTACATAGTGTATGATTCCATTTATATGAAACTATAAGAAAATCAGTTCAATCAGTGACAGAAAGCAGAGCTATAGTTGCCTGGGGTTATAAAGTTGACTCACGCCTGTAATCCCAGCACTTTGGGAGGCTGAGGCAGGCAGATCACTTGGGGTCAGGAGTTCAAGACCAGCCTGGCCAACATGATGAAACCTGGTCTCTACTAAAAATACAAAAATTAGCCAGACGTGGTTGCAGGCACCTATAATCCCAGCTACTTGGGAGGTCGAGTCAGGAGAATCACTTGCACCAGGGAGACGGAGGTTGCAGTGAGCCAAGATTGCACCATTGTGCTATAGCCTGGGTGACAGAATGACACTCCACCTCAAAAAAAAAAAAAAAAAAAAAAAGAAGAAGAAGAAGAAAAAGAATGAGGTAGACCTAGCACGGTGGCTCACACCTGAATCCCAGCACTTTGAGAGGCTGAGGCAGGAGGATTGTTTGAGCTCAGGGTTCAAGACCAGCCCGGGCAACATGGTGAAACCCTCTCTCTATTAAAAAAACAAAAAAAGAGAGAGAGAAGAAAAAGAAAAAAAAGAAAAAAGAACATGAGGGAACTAGGGACTAATGGAAACATTCTATGTCTTGGCTATAGTGGTTACTACATGTAATACAAATTTGTGAAAATTAGTGTATACTTAAGTGAATGAATTTCATTTTATGCAAATTATTCCTCAAAATCGTTGATTAAAAACTAGAATACATAAGCAAGAATATTAAGAAACATGTGGAAAGTAAACAAAATCAGATAGTTTTGATTTTCTAGCTATTTTAACTTACTGTAATTTACATTAAAACTGTGCAATAGGCCAGGGGCGGTGGCTCATGCCTGTAATCCCAGCACTTTGGGAGGCTGAGGCAGGCAAATCACAAGGTCAGGAGATCAAGACCATCCTGGCCAACATGGTGAAATCCCATGTCTACTAAAAATACAAAAAATTACCAGGTGTGGTGGTGGACGCCTGTAGTCCCAGCTGTTCGGGAGGCTGAGGCAAGAGAATGGCATGAACCTGGGGGGCGGAGCTTGCAGTGAGCTGAGATCGTGCCACTGTACTCCAGCCTGGGCGACAGAGCAAGACTCCATCTAAAAAAAAAAAAAACTGTGCAATAAATATTAGAAACACTATTAATACAAATCATTCTGTTAATAAAGGAGTATGACCCTAAGATCACCTCAATAGGTGCTAAGAAGGTATTTAATAAAAGTTAAAACTCATGTTCTAGAAACAAAAACAATGAAGAGAAACTAATAATAGCTTCTGGCCAGGAATGGTGGCTCATGCCTGTAATCCCAGCACTTTGGGAGGCCGAGGCAGGCGGATAACCTGAGGTCAGGAGTTCGAGATCAGCCTGGCCAACGTGGCAAAACCCTATCTCTACTAAAAATACACAAAAATTAGCCGAGCATGGTGGCACACACCTGTAGTCCCAGCTATTTGGGAGGCTGAGGCATAAGAATTGCTTGAACCGAGGCAACAGAAGGTTGTAGTGAGCGAGATCGCGCCACTGCACTCCAGCCTGGGTGATTGAGTGAGACTCTGTCAAAAAAGAAAGAAAAGAAAAGAAAAGAAAGGAAAGGAAAGGAAGAGGGAGGAAGGGAGGAAGGAGGGAAGGAAGGAAGGAGAAAGAAGAAAGAAGAAAGAAAGAAAGAGAAAGAGAGAGAGAGAGGGAGGGAGGGAGGAAGAAAGGAAGAAGGAAGAAGAAGGAAAGAAAGAAAGAAAGAAAGAAAGAAAGAAAGAAAGAAAGAAAGAAAGAAAGAAAGAAAGAAAGAAAGAAAGAAAGAAAGAAAGAAAGAAAGAAAGAAAGAAAGGAGGGAGGGAGGGAGGGAGGGAGGGAGGAAGGAAGGAAGAAAGGAGAAAGAAAGAAAGAAAGAAAGAAAGAAAGAAAGAAAGAAAGAAAGAAAGAAAGAAAGAAAGAAAGAGAAAGAAAGAAAGAGAAAGAAAGAAAGAAAGAAAGAAAGAAAGAAAGAAAGAAAGAAGGGAGGGAGGGAGGGAGGAAGGAAGGAAGAAAGGAGAAAGAAAGAAAGAAAGAAAGAAAGAAAGAAAGAAAGAAAAAAAAAAGAAAAGAAATAAAGAAAGAAATTAGAAAACTTCTTTAACATGATAAAGATTATCCATCAGAAACCAAGAGTGTTGGTATCCAAGACAATGTTAAAATAAAAAAAAAATTTTAATTAAAAAAAAAAGAAACAAAGACCAAACATCATAAGGAATGGTGAAACAGGCATTTTAATGACAAGTGCCTGCTAACATCTGTGACTCAGCATTGTACTGCAGTATCATTCTAGAATCACCATTGGGCCTCTACAGGGGAGGTACATACACCCCAAGAGATCTGTACATATGTACCTTCTAGGAAATGTATTGGAAGAATGTGAGAGCATATTTGGTTATCATAATGATCAGGGGGTTGATATTTTACATACAAATTCAAGGATTAAGTCCTTTACAAGGATTTAATAATACACTGAAAAAATTCCAAGAATGAAACTAGTGCATAGTGTGAGGGAATATTGTACTTTGCTTTTTCCAAATTTTATCCAAGGTTGTTGAGCATTTGGAAGAATCTTGTTACCTGTAGCACCACGGTAGATATTTGAGTAGCCTAGTATCAGTCTAAATTTGTGTTGTCACATTCCCACTGGTAATGTACATAGATAGAAGTATCTCTGGCAGCTTCATTATGGCTGTTAGTATATTTCTGTCCCTAACATTTACATATTGAAATAATACTATCTTATTATAGAATTCTTTTCCTTAGGTTCTCCTTAAGTTCTTGTTACTTTATAGCATAATACTGATGGTTTAGAAATTATGAGATTAAATGGCTTATATTGCCTACAAATTTCATTTTAGATTATTAAAAGTATTGTTACATATTCTTTGTTATAAATGTGATGGAATTAAGAACCACTGTTCTGGGCCGGGTGTGGTAGCTCACGCCTGCAATCCCAGCACTTTGGGAGGCTGAGGCAGGCAAAGCACTTGAGGTCAGGAGTTTGAGACTAGCCTGGTCAACATGGTGAAACCCTGTCTCTACTAAAAATACAAAAAATTAGCTAGATGTGGTGGCACGTGTCTGTAATCCCAGCTCCTCAGGAGGCTGAGGCAGGAGAATTGCTGGAACCTGGGAAGTGGAGGTTGCAGTGAGCTGAGATCACCCCACTGCACTCCAGCCTGGGCAACAAGAGCAAGACTCTGTGAAAGGAGAGGGGAGGGGAGGGGAGGGGAGGAGAAGGGAGAGGAGGGGAGGGGAGGAGAGGGGAGGGGAGGGGAGGAGGAAAGAAACACCGTTCTAGTGCTATAAGCAAAGTAACTGAGTGTGATTGACAATGATATAAACAGGCACTTGTTTTATTTTTCTTTATAAATATCAACTTTCCTTTGCAAACTTAACTCCTAACTCTAACCCTATGCTAGCAAGGGTGGGTGGAGGGTCGTGAGGAAGACTAAGCATTGCCCAGGAATGTCTCTTCTGCTACATGTAATGATTTTGTTCAGCATGGTGGTGATTACCTATAGAGGTGCAGAGGGGATGGTGAAGGGGAGAGCAAGGACCACAGTCTCCCTGTTACACTCTCTTCTCTGTTCCATGGGTCAAAGCTCTCAGGAGGAGACTAGACCACAATAATGTATGGTCTGCAGGGTAGGCTGTGCCCCTGGGCTACGATCTTTCGTACATTGGGTTCCTTTCCATTTTCATTAAAGAAGAGAAAAAGAAAGAGAGAGAAGGGAAGGAGGAAAAGAGAAAGTAATTTTTTAAGAAAGTAAAGAAAGAATAGTGAAAACAAGCAGAAAAAGAGGGATACCTATGTGCATGCTGGGAACAAAGAAGGATATGCTCCCAATATTAAAGTACTTGACTGACTTAGGGAAGGAGATGTTGAGGGGCAGTAGAGATGACTCTTACTTTGTGCAATCCTGTTCAAAAATTTTTACAACATGGTCTAGCAATTCCACTCTTAGAGGTCTAGCCAAGGGAAATGGAAACCTATGTTCACACAAAAACTTGTACATTAATATTCACAGAAGCATTATTCTTAATAGCCAAAAAGTGAAAATAACCCAAATAGCCATCAACCGATGAATGAATAAATAAAATGTAGTGTATCCGTATGACAGAATATTATTTGTCAATAAAAAGAAATGAAGCCCAGACACTGTGGCTCACACCTGCAATCCCAGCACTTTGGGAGGCCAAGGTGGGAGGATTGCTTGAAGCCAGGAGTTCAAGCCCAGCCTGAGCAACATAGCAAGACTTCATTTCTATCTTTTCTTTAAAAAATGAAATACTAATACACGCTGAACTGAACATAGATGAACCTTGTAGACATTATGCTAGGTGAAAGGAGCTAGTCACAAAGGACAGCAATATTTATGAATCCATTTTTATGAAGTGTCCAAAATAGGCAAATCTATGGACAGAAAGTAGAAAGTAGATTAGTGGTTGCCCAAGACCAAGGAAATGAGGGCATTGGGGGATGATGGCTAAAGGGTGCAAAGGTTCTTTTTGGGGTAATGAGAATATTCTGGAATTTATTGTGGTGACGGTTACACATATCTGTGAATATACTAAAAGCTATTGAATTATACACGTCAAATGGGTCAGTTGTATGCTATGTGAATTATATCTCAATAATAAAATCATTAATAAAAACTTTGCAAAGAGCTTGTATAACGTTTATACTAATAAACAAGTAGTACTTTTATCTGTTAAATGTACATATTATCATATGGATTTCTTACATATTAACAGTTGGCCAAGAAAAAAAAAGAAAACACACACCAGAACTACCACAATAGGACTCTGCCCTGAGTGCCCTGGATAATTTCTCTTCTAAATATGCGGTTATCTAACAAAAGTGGGAGGGAATACAATGTAGCAAAGGCAAAAAAATATTTTTAAAGGAAAAGAAAAGTAACACACAGCAGAGGACAAAATGGAGAATCCAGAAATAGACATCACTAAATATAAATTCATTATATGATACTGTAAGCTTTTAAAAACCCTGAGGTGAGGGCATTTTCTTTGAATGGTGTTGGAATAATTGGATAGTAATTTGGGGATGAAATTAAATCAGATTTCTATCTTAACAACATACTGCAAAAAGAAACTCCAGATGGTTTGAAGTATTCAATATAAAAGTCACATTAAATAAAATCGAAAAGAAATGAGAATGGATTATTTATCAAATCTGTGAAGGACTGGTAAGTTTCTCAACTCAGAAAGTATCTCTAAAGGCAGACAATCAATTATGCAAATTTTTCATATCTGTACCTTAACACTTAAGCAAAATTAAGATAAGAAGACATCAGATTAAAAAATAGGGCCGGGCGCGGTGGCTCAAGCCTGTAATCCCAGCACTTTGGGAGGCCGAGACGGGCGGATCACGAGGCCAGGAGATCAAGACCATCCTGGCTAACACGGTGAAACCCCGTCTCTACTAAAAAAATACAAAAAACTAGCCGGGCGAGGTGGCGGGCGCCTGTAGTCCCAGCTACTCGGGAGGCGGAGGCAGGAGAATGACGTAAACCCGGGAGGCGGAGCTTGCAGTGAGCTGAGATCTGGCCACTGTACTCCAGCCCGGCGACAGAGTGAGACTCCGTCTCAAAAAAAAAAAAAAAAAAAAATAGGCCAGGCGCAGGGGCTAAGGTCTATAATCCCAGCACTTTGGGAGGCTGAAGAGGGCTGATCTTTTGAGCTCAGGAGTTCAAGACCAGCCTGGGCAACATGGCAAAATCCAGACTCTACAAAAAAATTTAAAAATTAGCCAGGCATGGTGTCACAGACCTGTGGTCCCAACTACTTGGGGGTTTGAGGTGGGAGAATCACTTGGACCCAGGGGGTCGAGGCTCCAGAGAGCCATGATTGCGCCACTAGACTCCAGCTTGGGTGACAAAGTGAGACCCTGTCTCAAAAAAAAATGTATATTCATCACAAATATGACAAAAGATTAGTAGAGAAAAAAAGAGTTCATAGAAAGGTCTTATTCTAGCTATTAAAAAAAAGAAGGAGAAAAGAACCCAGCAGATAAACACACAAAAGAACAGACAATCTGCAACAGGAGAATTAATAGTAAACAGAAATATATTAAAAGGCCCATATTGATAGTAATCAAGAAATGCAAACTACAGCAGCTGCATTCTGAATCCTGGCACTACTGTATTAACCTACGTGATGCTTTAGATTCGGGGCCCTTACTTGCTTCAGCAAATAGACCTGGTTTCCCCTCCTCTTTCACAGAGCTCAGTTAGTGCCCAAATATAATAACCTCATTATCTATAGGGGGTCAAAATTATCTCCCATTTACTCTTCCATTCCCTACACCTTTATGACCCATATTTTTTTCTGGGAAAAAATAAATAGTTATTGAATGGCTGGGCGCAGTGGCTCATGCCTGTAATCCTAGCACTCTGGGAGGCTGAGGCGGATGGATCACTTGAGCCCAGGAGTTCAAGTCCATGCTGGGCAACATGGTGAAACCCTGTCTTCACATACACACACAAAAAATACAAAAATCAGTCAGGCGTTGTGGTGCGTGCCTGTACTCCCAGCTACTTGGGAGACTGGGGGAGAATCACTTGGGCCCTGGAGGTAGAGGCTGCAGTGAGCTGTGATTGCGCCACTGTACTCCAGCCTGGGTGACAGAGCCAGACAAACTCAAAAAAAAAAAAAAAAATTGTTGAAAATATGTAAAAATACACTGCTTCCAATTTTTTTTCACAAGCAAGTACTAAGTCCATAATGCATATATATGTGAACTTTTTAACCCATGAGCTACCAGATGTCTCATGATACCTTGAGACACCTTTTAGCAGACCTATTAAGTGGCTCTGATGAGAGGATGAGAGTGACATCTTCCAGTACCATTTCATCTTTCCCTGACTCCCAGCCCATGCCTTGCACTCTTCCCAAATCCCTTACCATGACCCCTGCTCACAACACTCCATAAGCCCTTCCTCCTTCCTCTCTGCATCCCCATGACTTGCCTATTACAACACGGGCAGTGTCTCTCTAATACTGACCCTTCAAGCCTCTGTTTTGACTCTTGCCGCATATTCTCAACCCTGACTTTTTATTTTTATTTTTTTTTTTTGTCTTTTTTGAGATGGAGTTTTGCTCTTGTTGCCCAGGCTGGAGGCAATGGCGTGATCTCGGCTCACTGCAACCTCTGCCTCCCAGGTTCAAGCGATTCTCTTGCCTCAGTCACCCGAGTAGCTGGGATTACGGGCATGTGACACCACACCCGGCTAATTTTGTATCTTTAGTAGAGACAGGGTTTCTTCATGTTTGTCAGGCTGATCTCGAACGCCCAATCTCAGGTGGTCCGCCTGCCTCAGCCTCCCAAAGTGCTGGGATTACAGGCATGAGCCACCATGCGCCATTTTTTTTTTTTTTTAAATAAAGAAAGGTATGACTTGTTTTTGTTTGGAAAGTGATGTTGTTAAATTAGCCAAAAAGCAAGAATAATTTAATTATGATATTTGATGATACTGTGCTGATACAATCTCACGCTGCGGATGGAAGTAAAAATGACATAAAGGCCATAAAATTGTGCATTCTTTTTTAGCATTTAAAAATTGCAAAAATGGCTAAGCGTGGTGGCTCATGCCTGTAATCCCAGCGGGAGGCTGAGGCGGGAAGATCACTTGAGGTCAGGAGTTCAAGACCAGCCTGACCAACATGGTGAAACTCCATCTCTACTAAAAAAATACAAAAAAAAAAATTTAGATGAGCATGGTGGCATGTGCCTCTGTAATCCCAGCTACTCTGGAGGCCGAGGCATGAGAATTGCTTGAACCCAGGAGGCAGAGGTTGCAGTGAGCCAAGATCGCACCACTGTACTCCATCTAGCCTGGACGACCAAAAAAAAAAAAGTAAAAATAAAAATAAAATAATTGTATACATTATATATTTACGGGGTACAATGTGATGTTTTGATCTGCACTGTTTTTGATTCTGTGGACGTGTGTGTGTGTGTGTCGTGTGTACAATGGCAAAAAATAATGACATTCTCCAAATGTGTAGCCACAAGGAAAGAGTTAAGTAAATTGTGACCCTGTCTCCTTGCAAACATTGATTGGAATAGGGATGGACTCCTGACCCAATAAATCCATCAGCCAACAGGTGATCTATAATCTCTATAGCCTGGTGAAAATAAGGTAAATTGAGCCTATTAGAGACTCTGTATCTCTCTCTCTCTCTCTCTTAAATTGAGAAATACTTTTTGCCAATTAAGTATAGGTATTAGAGCTGGAATATCATCTACACCAGTTGTTCTCTAACTTTAATGTTCATGAGACTCACCAGAGGAGCTGGTTAAAATAGGGATTGCTGAGACCCATAGAGATTCTGATTCAGTAGATTCAGGGTAGGGTCCAAGAATTTGCTTTTCTAGCGTACTCTCAGGTGATTCTGATGCTGCTGGCCAGAGCGCCACACTTAGAAAACCACTGATCTAGACACTATCAAGAAACAACTATTTCTGGGCCATGGACAAGTAGCAGCTGTGCCACAAGCAGGAAGCCACCGTGAGAAGCAGAGATGAGCCACAGTTCCTGACTACTTTCCTGTTCCCCTGAACCCAGCTGCTCTTGGGTTCCTGATTTTAGAGTTTCTGTGACTTCTTTGAATCTGTACACTAAACTCCATTAATGAGTCCCTTCCTTGCAACATAAAACGCCATCCTAGAACACAGTTGAGAGAATATCATACCCTCCCATGGAGACAAAGTTCATTATCCCCAACTCCATTCCAACCCATCGGCCGGACAACCAAAGTTAACAAGTTGGCGTGTGTTTTTCCACACCTTTTCTAAGTTCCATACACACATATATCCAAGCGTTTTACTATTTCTTTTATATGCCAAAAGTAAATTGCTTTATGTTAGGATTCAAATTCGGCTCCTGAAATAGATCAACATATTTGTGGCTTAAACAAGATGGAATTTGACCTCTCTCACACATAACATCCTGAGAAAGGTGATCCAAAACTAGTGAGATGGTTCTAAGCTCTCTGAGGTCATCTTGGATCCAAGATTCTTCCATACTACAGCCTCATCATTCTTTGGGGGTTGCTTTAGCCACATTCTCCAGGGTGGTTTACACCATGTCTGTATTCTAGTCAACAGGAAGGGAAAAGGAAGGGGGAAAGGGAAATATTACTTTTCTCTGAAAACGGAATCTCGGCCAACAAGCATATGAAGAAAAGCTCATCAGCACTGATCACTAGAAAAATGCAAATAAAAACTACAATAAGATACCATCTCATGCCAGTTAGAATGGCAATTATTAAAAAGTAAGACAATGGCCGGGCGCGGTGGTTCACGCCTGTAATCCCAGCACTTTGGGAGGCTGAGGCAGGCGGATCACAAGGTCAGGAGTTCGAGACCATCCTGGCTAACACAGTGAAACCCCATCTCTACTAAAAATACAAAAAATTAGCAGGGTGTGGTGGTGGGCACCTGTAGTCCCAGCTACTCCGGAGGCTGAGGCAGGAGAATGGCGAGAACACAAGGGGCGGAGCTTGCAGTGAGCCGAGATCGCGCCATTGCACTCCAGCCTGGGTGACAGAGCTAGACTCCATCTCAAATAAATAAATAAATAAATAAATAAATAAATAAATAAATAATAAAATAAAATAAAAAGTCAGGAAACAATAGATGCTGGCGAGGCTGTGGAGAAACACAAGTGCAAAAAAAAAAAAAAATACAAGCGCTTTTACACTGTTGGTATAAGTGTTAATTAGTTCAACCATTGTGGAAAACAGTGCGGCTATTCCTCAAGGATCTAGAACCAGAAATATAATTTGGCCCAGCAATCCCATTATTGGGTATATACCCAAAGGAATATAAATCATTCTACTATAAAGACACATGCACACGTACGTTTATCTCAGCACTATTCACAATAGCAAAGACTTGGAACCAACTTAAATGCCCATCAATAATAGACTGAATAAAGAAAATATGGCCCATATACACCATGGAATACTATGCAGCCATAAAAAAAGAATTAGTTCACATCCTTTGCAGAGACACGGATAAAGCTGGAAGCCATTATTCTCAGCAAATTAACGCAGGAACAGAAAACCAAACACCACATGTTCTCACTCATAAGTGGGAGTTGAACAATGAGAACACATGGACACAGGGAGGGGAACATCACACACTAGGGCCTGTCAAAGGACTGGGGGGCAAGGGGAGGGAGAGCATTAGGACAAATACCTGATGCATGTGGGGCTTAAAACCTAGATGACAGGTTGATAGGTCCAGCAAACCACCATGGCACATGTATACCTATGTAACAAACCTGCACGTTCTGCAAATGTATCCCAGAACTTAAAAAAAAAAAAAACTCCACCACCACCACCACCACCACCACCACAACAAAATGAAATATCAATGGTACACAGATAATTTGTAATCATTTCCCCTTGGCCATAATTTAGAACCATGTACACAACTAATTGCCAGGGAGGCTTGGAAACAGAGTCTTTAGCTGATTAGTCATGTGCCTGGTTAAAATGTGGAGGTTCTATTACCAAAGGAAAATAGGGAGAATGACTCTTGGGGGGATATTTAGCAATCTCTGCCACAGGGACTATACACAGTATTCTTCACTTTGCTTATTTCATGTGTCCCTCTAAGTAAATAGAGAACAAATCTTGTTTAATAGCTGCCTAATATTTCACTGTATAGTTATATCATAATGTATTCAGGCCAGGTGTGGTGGCTCACACCTGTAATCCCAGCACTATGGCAGGCCAAGGTAGGTAGATCACTTGAGGCCAGGAGTTAAAGACCAGCCTGGCTGACATGCAAAACCCCGTCTCTACTAACAATACAAAAATTAGCTGGGCATGGTGGCGCATACCTGTAATTCCAGCTACTCGGGAGGTTGAGGCAGGAGAATTGTATGAACTTGGAAGGCAAAGGTTGCAGTGAGCCGAGATGGCACCACTGCAGTCCAGCCTGAGTGACAGAGCGAGACTCCATCTCAAGAAAAAAAAAAAAAGGAGTATGGTATTTTCCCAGGAATAAATTAAAAAATAAATGCACATTAAATTTTCAACTTTCAGTTATATTCCACTACTGTAATGTAATAGCTATTTTTAGTTTTTGAAATCTTATCTTCCAGTCTTTACCTGTATAACCCGAAGGTCAGCCTCCTGGTGATCCCCAATTCTCCAGCTCTCTGGGGATATATATTTTGTTTGATTTTGTTTTACCCCTCTCTCTCCCTACGCTCTCTCTTGCACTTCTGCCTCATGGTGTTCTTAGAACATTCTCTTGGGCCATCTCTTCTCCTGAAGTCTCCAGCCTCCAGTCCTTTTGTCTACCTTTCTTTCTCTGATCTCACCCTTCATCTCCACCAGCTTCTCCCCATTTCTGCCCACCTTTGCTTGCTCCAGGAAATTAAAAATGTGCTTTCTTTATTTTGAAGAGCAATGCTGTGTTACTTATCTCACTCTAACCCAGGCCAGATTGCTGCAACACTCTAGATTGCTAAAAACATGAGGGTCTTTGAAGTATTCAGCACAATTAAGAGAGCTCCCTGAGAATTTCTGCCTCTAGCTTTTCAAAGGAACAACACATCTTTCTCCCTGCTCCATATGCATAATTCTCACATAATTGTAATCACAGTTTATGTACATACATATTTGTGCTCTACTCTTTTCCATTCGGTGTTGTTTCATAAGTAGTTTTCTCATTGTGAGTCTTATCTGGTAAAACTGTATAATTCTGGCTAGGCACGGTGGCTCATGCCTGTAATCCCAGCACTTTGGGAGGTCGAGGCTGGTGGATCACTTAAGGCCAGGAGTTCAAGATCAGCCTTGCCAACATGGTGAAACCCCGTCTCTACTAAAAATACAAAAATTAGCGGGGAGTGGTGCCACACACCTGTAATCCCAGCTACTTGGGCGGCTGAGGCAGGAGAATCGTTTGAACCTGGGAGGTGGAGGTTGCAGTGAGCCAAGATCATGCCGCGGCACTTCAGCCTGGGCAACAGAGTGAGACTCTGTCTCAAAAAAAAAAAAGGTATCGTTCCATCCTGTAAAGTGACTTAATTCACTTAATCATTTCTCTAGTGTTGAACATTTAAAATATTTCTGCTTTTGTTGGGGAAAATTTTTTTTTTTTTTTTTTTTTTTTTTTTTTTTTGAGACGGAGTCTCGCTCTGTCGCCCAGGCTGAAGTGCAGTGGCGCGATCTCGGCTCACTGCAAGCTCCGCCTCCCGGGTTCACGCCATTCTCCTGCCTCAGCCTCCCGAGTAGCTGGGACTACAGGCGCCCACAACCGCGCCCGGCTAATTTTTTGTATTTTTAGTAGAGACGGGGTTTCACCGTGGTCTCGATCTCCTGACCTTGTGATCCGCCCGCCTCGGCCTCCCAAAGCGCTGGGATTACAGGCGTGAGCCACCGCGCCCGGCCTGTTGGGGAAAATTTGTTGTAAAATATTTTTTGAACAACTAAAGTCTCTTTCTATCACTTATATTCTGTTGGGCGCAGTGGCTTATGCCTATAATCCCAGCACTTTGGAAGGCCAAGGTGGGTGGATCACTTGAGGTCAGGAATTGGAGACCAGCCTGGCCAACATGGTAAAACCCCTTCTCCATAGCCTCACTTGTGTTGATTTTGTTTTCAAAAAAGTGTTTCAAATTTATAGATGTAAAATTACATCTTGTTAGTATTTCCATTTGCATGTATTTGATTACCAGCACTATTGAAAAGCTTACCACTTACTTAAATTTGTATTTTCTTTTCTGGATATTATCTGTGTCCTTGTCTGTGTGTAATTGGCTTCTTGATACTCTCTTTTGTTTTGTTTTGTTTTTTTGAGATGGAGTCTTGCTCTGTCATCCAGGCTGGAGTGCAGGGGCGCGATCTCGGCTCACTACAAGCTCCGCCTGCCAGGTTCACGCCATTCTCCTGCCTCAGCCTCCAGAGTAGCTGGGACTACAGGCGCCTGCCACCACGCCCGGCTAATTTTGTTTTTTGTGTTTTTAGTAGAGATGGGGTTTCACCATGTTAGCCAGGATAGTCTCGATCTCCTGACCTCGTGATCTGCCTGCCTCAGCCTCCCAAAGTGCTGGGATTACAGGTGTGAGCCACCACGCCCGGCCAGCTTCTTGATACTCTTAATCATAAATTTAATGAGAGCATTTGCTGATCCTTTATCGTATCTGCCACAGCTGTTTCCTCTAATCTCTTCCTTTCCATGTTTATAGATTTTGTATATACATACTCTTATTTTTTACCATGTCCTAGCAGCTCAACTTTTCCCATATTATTTATTGGTTTATGCTAGAAGATAGCAGAAAATAGTTAGAAATGTATGAATTCAAATTCTAACACTCTTATTCCTCTCTGCCACTCTGGGTGACTGAGCAAATTACGGAGCCTCTCTAAGCCTTCTTTCCGTCTGTAACGACCTGATATCACTAATAATGGCACTGAGCACACAATGTCGTATAAGGATTAAATGAGATAATGCATAATGTGCACCTGGCACATCACAACTGATGAAAGTAGTTACATCATTGTATTATTACTATCATTCTTTTATTCATTCAAAAATTAGAAAAATGATTGTTTACCACAGCTGTGATAAATGACTGACTTGCTTTTTTACTAGTAGTTTTGTTTTTAATCTCCGTCATCCCTATTCAGCTCTTTTTTTTTTTTTTTTTTTTTTTTTTTAAAGGAGTCTGGCTCTGTCTCCCAGGCTGGAGTGCAGTGGTGTGATCTCAGCTCACTGCAACCTCCGCCTCCCAGGTTCAAGTGACTCTCCTGCCTCAGCCTCCTGAGTAGCTGGAACTACCGGCATGTGCCACCACACCCAGCTAATCTTATTTTTGTAGAGCTGGAGTTTCCCCATGATGGCCAAGCTGGTCTCAAACTCCTGACCTCAGGTGATCTGCCTGCCTTAGCCTCCCAAAGTGGTGGGATTACAGGTGTGAGCCACTGGGATTACAGGAGGTGCCCAGTGTCCTATGCAGCTCATTTTGATATATAATGGGTATATCTGAAACAAGAGCGGGAGATGGAGTCCAAGCACCAGAGATCACTCATCAGGGATTCTCATGGGGGCAGTTATGAGGGGAATGGGGAACATTCTCATGGGAGGAGAAAGGCTTATAAATTAAGCCAGAGAAGTTCATTAATAAAAAGGCTGTCCACATTAACACCTGTCAATAAACAGGATTCGAAATGGCAGGTGAGGAGCTATAGAAGGTACCGCATCTAGAAACCTGGTGGGCAATAGCGCGGAGTCTGAGGGCGGAAATGAGGAAGTGCGGTATCAGTATGGAGCAAGCCAAGCCCACAGGGGCAGTGAAATGGGCCAATACTTAACCAGTATGCACCACAATAGCCATACAGTGAGACCCAGAAACATGTTTGTTCTGCTAGAATGCACATTTCTGTTATGGGAATCAGCTCACTGCAGCAGTAAAATTATAGCCATCATCAGGGAAGGAAGAAGCGCTCAGCTCAGCTGCTACACTAATTGCATGAGCCATTTCAGCTATATTTTAGGAAAACTGCAATGAGCACCCACACCCAGGGCCCTTTTCCCCAGCTCTCAGCCAGGTTGCACTGCTTCCTGGATCCACCTGACTAGCACTCAGAGCCCACCACCATCTGCATTCTTTCAACACTTGCCAGGCCAGCTCTAATTAAAGTGTTGCCAGCATGTTCCCACTCTATCATATTGAACATTTTAAATATCTACTGTGACAGTCTCCAGCCACACTGAGGCAGTCTGGGCAGTCCAAGTTATCTCCTTATGTGCAAACCACTATTTTTATTAGCATTCTGATTATAGATTTGCATAGATTTGGAGTGATCTGCCTCTAACCCTATTTTCCCCATAAGCCCTATTACTTTTACTGCTTGATTTTGCCAAACACAAGGTTCTTCAGGAATGCCTAAGTGTTGGGTGCTCCATGGACTGCCTCAAATCCTCTTGGCCACACCTCGATTCCTGCTATTATTTGAGGACACAATTCTATGCAGGCTTCAACTCACCTCCTGTGGCCCTGCCTCCCCACAAGCATGCGCTGCACATTCCCCTGACCCCGCAGGGTTCTCTGACGTGGTGGTGTGGTGTGGCTGCGGGAGCACCCCGGCACTCGCTGATGTGAAACCTGCAAGCGCAAGGGTGTTACAACCTTCAAGATGACCCTCTGTCAATGCCAGATGGGAGTTCATGGGGGAACACTTACAACTTCTGCCTTTCATCCATTGGGTGGTCAGTTTGAGGCTCAATCTGCATAACTCCTCAGAAGTTCCTGTTGGGATGGAAGCCCCCGTGCCCACAGCAGTCACCAGCATGACTGGTTTGGCTTTGCCTTCTTCCCTGGTAAGTTTCCTTAGTCTCCACCCCTGCTCCCTGGGATCACTGTCCACAGTAAACACACACACAGTTCCTTGTTCCAGGCTTGTCTTCCCAGGGGAATAAGACAGCATGTGCTGCATTAAACTTGAAACACCTTTACTTACATTTATGTACTGTTAATCAATAGTCACTGCCCAATTCTTCCAAGTGGCCTTTGTCATCCCTTCCCTGTAACTTCCTGGGTCTCCCCATGAGACTCCTCCAAAGGAGTAATGTCACACACAGCAGGGGGCTGCCAGCAGGGGGCTCCAACCCTACAGCAGCATCTGTTCTGAAGGTGCATCAACCAGACTAGTGTTAAATGCTTTAGATTTCACCCTGGCAGTGAGATACAGGTATTGATAAGTGCCTATGTTCAAGCCTATGTTCCTTTTACCGACGATTCATGTAAAGCACACTTCTAATGAATTAAGGACTTTTTTTTTTTTTTTTTTTTTGAAACAGGATCTCTCTGTAGCCCAGGCTGGAGTGCAGTGGTACAGTCATAGCTCACTGCAGCCCCAACCTTCCAGGCTCAAGTGATCCTCCTGCCTCAGCCTCTCAAAGTGCTAAGATTACAGGCAGTCATCACCACGCCCACCTAATTTTTTTTTATTTTTCGAAGAAACGGGGTCTTACTATGTTGCCGAGGCTGGTCTCAAACTCCTGTACTCAAGCAGTCCTCCTGCTTTGGCCTCCCAAAGTGCTGAGATTACAAGCCTGAGCCGCTGAGACCAGCCAGGGACTGTTTCAAAAAGCAAGGTCAGTGGACTAGGTATTTGAACTATACATTCATGGCCGGATGCAGTGGCTCACTCCTGTAATCCTAGCACTTTTGGAGTCCAAGGCGGGCAGATCCCCTGAGGTCAGGAGTTAGAGACCAGCCTGGTCAACATGGTGAAACCTGGTCTCTACTAAAAATACAAAAATTAGCCAGGTGTAGTGGCGCGTGCCTATACTCCCAGCTACCTGGGAGGCTAAGGCAGGAGAATCACTAGAACCCAGGAGGTTGAGGCTACAGTGAACCAAGATTGCGCCACTGCACTCCAGTCTGGGTGAAAGAGTAAGACTCCATCTCAAAAAATAAACTAAATAAAATAAAATGAACTATACATTCATTATGGATGACCCAAAAAGGTTGGGTAAATATTAAAAATAATAAGAGACCTAGCAAGGGAATAAAGAATTATGAGGCCAAAAACTGAAAGAAGATGAAAATTCAGAGAAGAAAGCCCAGAATTTGGGCCACTTTTCACCTGTGGAAAATTGTCGATTTTTAAAAATTAATTAATTAATTAATTTATTTATTTATTGAGATGGAGTCTTGCTCTGTTGCTCAGGCTAGAGTGCAGTGGTGCCATCTCGGCTCACTGCAACCTCTGCCTCCCGGGTTCAAGTGATTCTCCTACCTCAGCCTCCCAAGTAGCTGGGACTACACGTGTGCACCACCACACACAGCTAATTTTTGTATTTTTAGTAGAGTTGGGGTTTCACTATGTTGGCCAGGTTGGTCTCAAACTCCTGACCTCAGGTTATCCACCCGACTCAGCTTCCCAAAGTGCTAGGATTACAGGTGTGAACCACCACATCTGGCTGAAACTGTCAATTATAAAAGAGGCGTCGCCGGGCGCAGTGGCTCACGCCTGTAATCCCACCACTTTGGGAGGCTGAGGTGGGTGGATCACGAGGTCAGGAGTTCGTGACCAGCCTGACCAACATGGTGAAACCCCATCTCTACTAAAAATACAAAAATTAACTGGGCGTGGTGGCATGCGCCTGTAATCTCAGCTACTTGGGCGGCTGAGGCAGAAGAATCGCTTGAACCTGGGAGACAGAGGTTGCAGTGAGCCGAGATCGTGCCATTGCACTCCAGCCTGGGTGACAGGGTGAAACTCTGTCTCAAAAAAACAAAAAATAAAATAAAAATAAAAATAAAAGAAGTGTCTTGGCTGGGCACAGTGGCTCATGCCTGTAATTTCAGCAACTTTGGGAGGCTGAGGCAGGTGGATCGCTTGAGCCTAGGAGTTCCAGACCAGCCTGCGCAACATGGTGAAACACCATCTCTACAAAAAATACAAAAATTAGTTGGGCATGGTGGTGCATGGCTGTGCGCTGAGCTACTTAGGAGGCTGAGGTAGGAGGATCACCTGAGCCCCAGGAGGTCGAGGCTGCAGCGAGCCATGATCATGCCACTGCACTCCAGCCTGGGTGACAGAGTGAGATCTTGTCTTTAAAAGAGAGAGAGAGAGAGAGAGAGAGAGAGAGAGAGAGGCATCCTAAGAGGCTCAAAAATGTAGCTGTGCTTTTGGACAGTCTTTGGAGCTAAGGGATAAAAGTTGGAGTCTAAGGATACAACAGGTTGGGGTATCTTGCAGCTCCCCCACCTTGTTCTGGGGTTAGGGCCTCAAAATGCTACCTTCAGAGTAAGGGTAAATGAGACATCAATCCACCCTTGCAGGAACAGAAGCCCAAAATTGGATTTGGGCAATACTGGACTGCTCGTGCCCCTAGCACTGCCTCTCTGGAGGAAAATAACATAATCCTAAGCTTCAAAATATTTATATATTACTTCAGGCACAAGGTTCAATATTTTTTTAAAAAACAGATGTGGAGACAGACCCGCAGGAGATCCAGATGATGGAGTTATCACATTCAGTCAGTCACATACCTATGCTTAGTATGGTTAAAGAGATAAAAGACAAGACTGGCAATTTTGAGCTGGGCATGGTGGTGCATGCCTATGGTCCTACCTACTTGGGAGGCTGAGGCAGGAAGATTGGTTGTGCCCAGGAGTTCAATGCTGCAGTGAGCCATGTTCACGTCACTATACTCCAGCCTGAGCAACACAGTGAAACCCAGTCTCAAAAAGAAAAAGAAAAAAAAAAACTAACAATTTTGCCTGAATATTGAACTCTAAATAAAGAATGAATAGAAAATCTGTCTCTCAAAACTATGATAACCAAAACGAGATACTACTCACTCCCAGTAGGATGACTATTATCAAAAACACAGAAATCTGGGCATAGTGGTCATGCCTGTAATCCCAGCACTTTGGGAGGCCAAGGCAGGCGGAACACTTGAGCTCATGAGTTCAAGACCAGCCTGGGCAACATGATGAAATCCTATATCTACTAAAAATACATAAATTAGCCAGTGTGGTGGCATATGCCTGTGGTCCCAGCTACTGGGGAGGCTGAGATGGGAGGATGGCTTGAGCCCAGGAGGCAGAGGTTGCAGTGAGCCAAGATCATGCCACTGCACTTCAGCCTGGGCAATAGAGCCAGACTCTGCCTCAAAAAACAAAACAAAACAAAGCAAAACAAAAAACAAAATTACAAGTGTTGATGAGGAGTGGAGACACTGGAACCCTCCCTTGGATGTTGCTGGGGGAATGTGAAATGGTGCCACTGCTGTGAAAAACACTATAGTGGCCGGGCGCGGTGGCTCACACCTGCAATCCCAGCACTTTGGGAGGCCGAGGCAGGCAGATCACGAGGTCAGGAGATCGTCCTGGCAAACACGGTGAAACCCCATCTCTACTAAAAAATACCAAAAATTAGCTGGGCGTGGTGGCGGGCGCCTGTAGTCCCAGCTACTTGGGAGGCTGAGGCAGGAGAATGGTGTGAATCTGGGATGCGGAGCTTGCAGTGAGCCAAGATCACACCACTGCACTCCAGCCTGGGTGACAGAGCGAGGCTCCATCTCAAAACAACAACAACAATCACAACAACAACAAAGCACTATAGTGGTTCCTCAAAAATTTAAACAACATTACCATATGATCCAGCAATTCTACTTCTGGATATACATACTAAAGAATTAAGAGCAAAGATTTGAACAGGTATTTGTACACCCATGTTCATAGTAGCATTATTCACAATAGCAGACAGGTGAAAACAACTCAAATGTTCATCAACTGATGAATGGATGAACAAAACGTGTGATATATATACAGTGGAATATGAGTCAGTTTTTAAAAGGAAGGACATTCTGACACGTTACGACATGGATGGACCTTGAAGATATGCTAGGTGAAGTAAGCCACATACAAAAGGACAAACATTGCACGATTCCACTTACATGAGGTAACTAGAGTAGTAAAATTCACAGAGACAGGAAGTGTAACAATGGTTACCAGGGGCTGAGGTTGGGAGAGAAGAATCAGGAGTTATTGTTTAATGCAGCAGTTCCCAAACTTTTTGGCACCAGGGGCTGGTTTCGTGGAAGACAATTTTTTCGTGGAAGACAAATTTTCCATGGACAGGTGTGGAAAGGGAAGATGGTTGTGGCATGACTCAAGTGCCTTAAGTTTATTGTGCACTTTATTTCTATTATTATTACATTGCAATACATAATGAAATCATTGTACAACTCACCATAATGTAGAATCCATGGGAGCCCTGAGCTTGTTTTTTTTCCCTGTAACTAGGCAGTCCCATCTGGAGGTGATGGGAGACAGTGACAGATCATCAGGCATTAGATTCTCATAAACAGTGGGCAACCTAGATCCCTCGTATGTGCAGTTCACAGTAGAATTCATGCTGCTATGAGAATTTAATGCTGCCACTGATCAGACAGGAGGTAGAGCTCAGGTGGTAATGCAAATGACAGGGAGCGGCTATAAATACAGATGAAGCTTTGTTACCTCACTTGTCACTCACCTCCTGCTGTGTGGCCCGGTTCCTAACAGGCCACGGAGCGATACAGGTCTGTGTACCCTGGTTTAATGGGTACTGGGTTTCAGTTTGGGAAAATGAAGTGTTCTGCAGATAGGTGGATGTGATGGTTGCACAACAAAGTGAATATGCTTATGCTACAAAACTGTACACTTTAAGAAGTTTTAGGCCAGGCGCGGTGGCTCACGACTGTAATCCCAGCACTTTGGGAATGCGAGGTGGGTGGATCACAAGGTCAGGAGATCGAGACCATCCTGGCTAACACGGTGAAACCCCGTCTTTACTAAAAATACAAAAAAATCAGCCAGGCATGGTGGCGGGCGCCTGTAGTCCTAGCTACTCGGGAGGCTGAGGCAGGAGAATGGCGTGAACCTGGGAGGCGGAGCTTGCAGTGAGCCGAGATTGTGCCACTGCACTCCAGCCTGGGCGACAGAGCAAGACTCCATCTCAAAAAAATTAAAAAAAGTTTTAAAACAATAAGTTTTATATGTACCTGACATGTTTTCAGGGAAAAAAAAAAACATTTTATATTATGTGTAATTTACCACATTACATGAGTATAATAATAAAAACTTAAAAACTCAAAAGATGGTTGGGAGGTCCAGGCAGATGGATCACTTGAGGCCAGGAGTTAGAGACCAGCCTGGCCAACATGGTGAAACCCCATCTCTACTAAAACTACAAAAATTAGCCAGGTGTGGTAGTGCGCGCTTGTAATCTCAGCTACTTGGGAGGCTGAGGCACTAGAATTGCTTGAACCCAGGAGGTGGAGTTTGCAGTCTGCAGAGATCACGCCACTGCCCTCTAGCCTAAGCAGCAGAGCGAGACTCAGTCTCGGAAAAACAAACAAACAAACAAGCAAAAAAACAAACCTCAACAAATGGGTTTATACTTTATTAGCTACAGTCAAATCAGTCAGTGAATGGAACCGGGGTCAGAAGAAAATTCCCAGAATGCAGCATAGAGGAATAGAAGTTACCCCAAAGAATAATACAGAATTTATGCTCTAGTGTCTGGCATTGATTTCATGAGTCCTGTTTTGGGATTTCCCCTTTTATAGTAGAAGTTAGGCTTAATATGAGCTACTTTACATGCTCACCCAAAGGAAAAAGAATGGCAGCTTTGACATAAGCATGCATATGCATTGTTTCATTTAATTTAATTCATTTCATTTCATTTCATTTCATTTATTTAATGATTCTAAGAGAGAGGAACTGTGAATCCATTTTTGGGATAGATACTAAAGTCAAGTAGCTTGTCCAAGGCCACACACCCAAAAGCCAAGATTCAATACAGGCTGATACAACTCCCAGCCTGTGTTATTTCTAATACCTCAGACCGTGCCTCAAATGTTTATTTATTCATTCATTTAATAAATACTGTAAAAAATGGCCGGGCGCGGTGGCTCAAGCCTGTAATCCCAGCACTTTGGGAGGCCGAGACGGGCGGATCACGAGGTCAGGAGATTGAGACCATCCTGGTTAACACGGTGAAACCCCGTCTCTACTAAAAAATACAAAAAAATAGCCGGCCGAGGTGGCGGACGCCTGTAGTCCCAGCTACTCGGGAGGCGGAGGCAGGAGAATGGCGTGAACCCGGGAGGCGGAGCTTGCAGTGAGCTGAGATCCGGCCACTGCACTCCAGCCTGGGTGACAGCGCGAGACTCCGTCTCAAAATAAATAAATAAATAAATAAATAAATAAATAAATAAATACATACATACATACATACTGTAAAAAATGAATTAAAAAATAATTATTGTGTACCTATTATAAGTCAAGACTAGGGGCCAAGCAAGGTGGCTCACACCTGTAATTCCAGCACTTTGGGAGGCCGAGGCAGGCAGACTGCTTGAGCTCAGGAGTTCAAGACCACCCTGGCCAGCATGGTGAAATCCCATCTCTACTAAAAAAAAAAAAAAATTAAAAATTAGCTGGGCATGGTGGCATGCGCCTGTAATCCCAGCTACTAGGGAGACTGAGGAAGGAGAATCACTTGAACCTGGGAGGCAGAGGTCACACCAAGCCAAGGTCACACCTGCACTCCAACCCAGGTGACAGAGAGAGACTTCATCTCACAAAAATAAACAAACAAGAAAGAAAACAATTAAAAAAGAAAGCTTTTTCAATGGTTCTTCTTCTTTCCTGACTTATTGACACTGCTTTGGGGTTAATGTTTCAATTTCTTTCTTTTTTTTCTTTTTTCATGCTCTCCAGGCTGGAGTGCAGTGGCATGTTCATGGCTTACTGCCACCTCGACCTCCTGGGGCTCAGGTGATCCTCTCATCTTAGCCCCCTAAGTAGCTGAGACTACAGGTTCATGCCACCATGCCCAGCTAATTTTTGTATTTATTGTAGAGATGAGGTTTCACCGTGTTGGTCTCAAATTCCTGGGCTCATTGATCTATCTACCTCGGCCTCCCCAGCATGCTGGGATCACAGGTGTGAGCCACTGTACCCAGCCAATAAGTTTCTGTTTGGTTGTTGTTTGAGATGGAGTCTCACGCTGTTGCCCAGACTGGAGTGCAGTGGCCCAGTCTTAGCTCCCTGCAGCCTCTGCCTCCAGGGTTCAAGTGATCCTCCCACCGCAGCCTCCCAAGTAGCACTTTGGGAGGCCGAGGCAGGGGTATCACCCGAAGTCAGAAGTTAGAGATCAGTCTGGCCAACATGGGGAAACCACCTCTCTACTAAAAATACAAAAAAATTAGCTGGGCATGGTGGCGGGCGCCTGTAATCCCAGCTACTCAGGAGGCTGAGGCAAGAGAATCATTTGATCCCAGGAGGCAACCCAGTTGCAGTGAGCCAAGATTGTGCCACTGCACTCCAGCCCGGGCAACAGAGCAAGACTCCAACTCAAAAAAAAAAAAAAAAAAAAAAAAGAGTGTACTTATCATGGGGCAAGGCAAGCTGAAGAATGGGAGACAATTCTCAAATCCACCTCATCAAGAATTTGGAGGGTAGGGTTTTTCATGGATAGCTCAGTGGGCAGGGGGCTAGAGAATGAGGAGTACTGATTAATTGGGTCAGGGATGAAATCATAGGGGATCAAAGCTGTCTTCTTGTGTTGAGTCAGTTCCTGGGTGGGGGTCACAAGACCAACTGAGCTAGTTTCTTGGTATGGGTTACTGGACTGAGTGGTGCCAGCTGGTCCATCAGAATGTAAGGTCTGAAAAATACCTCAAACACCAATCTGATGTTTTGCAATAGTGCTGTTGTCTGTAGGAGCAACTGGGGAGGCTACAAACCTCCAGTTACATGACTCCTGAACCATAATTCTAACTTTGTTAGTTTTACAAAGGAGGTTTCAATCCCTGAGCAAGGAGTGGGCTAATTTTGGGAAGCACTTGTTATCATCTTTGTTATAAAGTTAAAGTATAAGCTAAATTCCTCCCATAGTTGGTTTGGCCTACACCTAAGAATGAACAAGGACAGTTTGTGACGTTAGAAGCAAGATGGAATCAGTCACGTTGCATTTCTCTCACTGTCTTAATTTTTGCAAAAGCAGTTTCAATCTCATTGTACGCAGAAAAAAAAACAACAACACTTTTTGTGTAATAAAGAAAGAGATGAAGAGAAGTGGTTCCCATGAAAACTGTTATTTTTGCCACACAAGTGGAAACTGAAAAGGTTTCTGCAGTTTGTAAAAGCTAGCACTGCTGGGCCGGGCGCGGTGGCTCAAGCCTGTAATCCCAGCACTTTGGGAGGCCGAGACGGGTGGATCACGAGGTCAGGAGATCGAGACTATCCTGGCTAACACGGTGAAACCCCGTCTCTACTAAAAAATACAAAAAACTAGCCGGGCGAGGTGGCGGGCGCCTGTAGTCCCAGCTACTCGGGAGGCTGAGGCAGGAGAATGGCGTGAACCCGGGAGGCGGAGCTTGCAGTGAGCTGAGATCCGGCCACTGCACTCCAGCCTGGGCGACAGAGCGAGACTCCGTCTCAAAAAAAAAAAAAAAAAAAGCTAGCACTGCTTAAAAAGACTGTTTCCTGGCCGGGCGCGGTGGCTCACGCCTATAATCCAGCACTTTGGGAGGCCGAGGCAGGTGGATCACTTGAGGTTAGGAGTTTGAGACCAGCCTGGCCAACGTGGTGAAACCCCATCTCTACTAAAAAGAAAACACACACACACACACACAAAATTAGCCAGGTGTGGTGGCACATGCCTATAGTCCCAGCTACCTGGGAGGCTGAGGCAGGAAGCGCTTGAACCCAGGAGGTAGAGGTTGCAACGAGCCGAGATCACACCACTGCACTCCAACCTGGGCAACAGAGTGAGACTCCATCTAAAAAAAAAAAAAAAAAAAAAAAAAAAATACTGTTTCCCAAGTTTTGCAGCAATAAAAAAGGAAATTAAGAAGAATGCTTAATATAAACATTGTATATACAAACAGATTTACATAAGTTTGTTTGGACTTGCTTCATAACAATAGGATATAAGAAATATCACATTTCTTTATTTTTCTAAATCAAATTAAACTTAATTCACTCCCTACAAGGATTGATAGAAATTCACCCTCCATCATTTTGGGAAGCTTCTATACTCCCCAAGAACTCAAGAACCCAATTTATAGGCACCACTACAGATATTTTCTAATGTACCCTAGCTCCTGAAACTGCCTTTGCAAAAATTATGACAGTAAGAAAAATCTGCCACAGTTGACTCCATCTCACTTCTAACCTCCAAGCTGCCCTTGGTCATTCCTGCACATAGGTCAAGCTAACTTTGGGAGGAATTTAGTTTACAGTTTTACCTTAAAACAAAGATAATAGTCCTTGCCAAAACTAACCCTCCTTTATAAAACTGATGAAAGACCACAATGTTGGGATTATGAGAGGGGCCTGAATTCTAATAAGATAGGCATAGTTTCTATAGTCCCTTACTGCTCAGGGGTCATGTGGCCAGAGGTCACAAGATTTGTAACTTCCCCAATTGCTCCTATAGATACCATCACTATTGTAGAACCTAAGATTGGATTTTTAAGATATCTTTCAGACAACCCCACCCAGACTTCTAACTAATGACTCAACGGGTCCTGTGACTCAATGGATGTGGAAAATGCCACATGCTTGTGATTTCACCCACACCCAATCAGCAGCACCCATTCTCTAGTCCCCTGCCCACCAAATTTGCCATAAAAACCCTAACCTCTGAGCCTTCAGGGATACTGGTTTGAGTGATACTCCAACTCTCCCATGTGGGCAGGCCTCACTCCAATCAAACTTATTCTCTACTGCAATGCTGTGGTCTTGGTGAATTGATTTGGTCTGTGCAACAGGCAGGAAGAATCCTCTGGGTGATTACATTCCTAGTCCAACTACCATGGTCTATTCAAGAATAGGTCACCCCCATTGCTGATGTCCATTCCCTCCCAGCTGAGCTCCAAAGCTGGAGTGCCCCAGGCAGCCACGTGGTCACAGTATCAGTTATCTATTGTTGCATAACAACCCACTCCAGCCGGAAGTTTGCTGCTACCATCTGGCTTACTCTGTTGGGTAAATGAACAAATGATGCCCCAGGTAATAGCAAACAGGTGAAAAGGGCACTATTGAACTTGAAAATTGGTGCTTAGCTTTAATTCACATGTAGATTGTCTTATTTGTCTTAACACAATGGCCACTTCTACTACAAGCTCATTGTGCAAATTTGCAAAACATAAACCACGGTCTCCCAATGAAAAATTCCTTCCTCAGTATAAGGAAGGTGACTCTGGAGGCTTTTATTTTTTTTTAATTCTTCAGGTTCCTAAGAATTGGATATTATTAGGTAAATTACCAGTTTGATTGTCTAAATGGCACTCCACTATACTAAAAGTCAAAGTAACGCCCCAAATGCCTTTATAATCTAATGGCAAAATTCAATGCCAAGTGTGTCTGAAAACTCATAACCCACTCAATAGATAGAACAAATGTGGCTGGGTGTGGTGGGCTCACGCCTGTAATTCCAGAATTTTGGGAGGCCAAGGTGGGTGAATCACTTGAGGTCAGGAGTTTGAGACCAGCCTGACCAACATGGTGAAACCCCATCTCTACTAAAAAAAAAAACAAAATTAGCCAGGCGTGGTGGTGCATGCTTGTAATCCCAGTTGCTTGCGAGGCTGAGGCAGAAGAATTGCTTGAACCCAGGAGGCAGATGTTGCAGTGAGCCGAGATTGCGCCATTGCACTACACCCCAGGCAACAAGAGCAAAACTCCATCTCAAAGGAAAAAAAAAAGATAGGCCAGGCGCAGTGGCTCACACCTGTAATCCCAGCACTTTGGGAGGCCAAGGCAGGCGGATCAAGAGGTCAGGAGATGGACACCATCCTGGCTAACACGGTGAAACCCTGTCTCTACTAAAAATACAAAAAATTAGCCAGGCATGGTGGCGGGCGCCTGTAGTCCCAGCTACAGGCTGAGGCAGGAGAATGGCGTGAACCCAGGAGGTGGAGCTTGCAGTGAGCAGAGATCACGCCACTGCACACCAGCTTGGGTGACAGAGCAAGACTCCGTCTCAAAAAAATAAATAAATAAAATAATAAAAAACATAGAGAATTCAAATGCAATTTGATCTTCTTACAAACTAGAAAATGTTTCTGGAAATGTTTCTAGACAGGGCCGTTCATTAAATGTTAAAAGCTATTTAATTTGCCACTAGCTAGTTCATTGGCAGTAAAAATATGAGTTAACAGTATACATTACAGCAGTGGTTCTCGAATTTTAACCTGCATCAGAGGCACCCTGGAGGGATCATTAAAACACAGACTGTTGCCTCCCCACTCCCCACCCACCAGGGGTTTTACCTTAGGTCTGGGTTGGGGTCTGAGAATTTGTGGTTTTTGTTTGTTTGCTCATTTTGCTTTAATTATTTAAAAATTTTACTTTTTAAAAAAATTTTTACAAGTCCACTACTAACATCATGAGAATTTGCATTGTTAACAAGTGCCAGGTGATGCTTAAACTGCTAGGGAACCACACACTGAGAAACACTGTATTACAGGGAAGGCAAAACTCGTAGGCTAACTATGAAATGGACATAAATTCTGTTTTATTCAGGGACAACAGGGGCTCAAAATTTAGTTTTGGCCTGGAACACAGGCTAGTGGGGCTAGTGGTTGTCAAGGGTGCTGGGGAAGTGTCTGGAGGAAGTGGAGGCTACATTCTAAAAGAAGTTAAGAGGATGCTGATGCCATATTTAAATATGAGAAGCTAGGTTGCTGGAACCACCAGTCTATGAATGTGGTACATGCCACAGGCATTGAAATCTAACTCCAATCTAGTGCCTACACCCTGGTTTCTCTACCACTACTATCCTTTAAAAATGAAAAAGAAATTATGTTCACTCTAGCCTAACCTCTCCAAGCCCCAGGTGTGAATTTACATGTGATTTGCCATTATCAGGGTGTAAAGCACTTTCACATTTATTATCTTCTTTGATCAAAACAATCCTACAAGGTAGACCCTGTTATTCTTATTATACAGATAAGAAAATTTAATCAACAAAGGATAAATGATTGTCTCAACATTAGAGCTAATAATTAGCAGTGCCAGTGCTCAAGTCCAGGCTTTTGAAGATCAAGTACTAAAAGGTTAAGCTGTCCAAATATTAGATTTCCATAAATATAGAAACCAAAAAGAAAGTTTGTTACCCTTGTTATTGCTGTTTCTCAAACATGTTAGGAGTAATAACATTTAAATACATGTAACACTTTTTTTCATGAGGAGATAGCATAAAAAATAGATACCATCACAACAAAGATGAGAAAAGAAATAGAAAGCAGCTGGGTGCAGTGGCTAATGCTTGTAATCCCAGCACTTTGGGAGGCCAAGGCGGGTGGATCACCTGAGTTCAGGAGTTCAAGACCAGCCTGGCCAACATGGCAAAACCCCTAAAAATACAAAAATTAACTGGGCGTGGTGGCACACGCCTGTAGTCCCAGCTACTCGGGAGGCTGAGGCAGGAAAATCACTTGAATCTGGGAGGCAAAGGTTGCAGTGAGCCGAGATTGCACCCCTGCACTCCAGCCTAGGTGACAGAGTGAGACTCCATCTCAGAAAAACATAATAATAAGAAGAAATAGAAAGCATGTTCTCCCATTTCCAAAATAGCGTTATTTAAAGGATACAACTTGTGGCTGGGTGCAGTGACTCATATCTGTAATCCCAGCACCTTGGGAGGCTGAGGCAGGTGGATTACTTGAGGCCAAGAGTTCGAGACCAGCCTGGCCAACATGGCAAAACCGTGTCTCTACCAAAAATACACAAATTAGCTAGTTGTGGTGGTGTGTGCCTGTAGTCCCAGCTACTTGGGAGGCTGAGGCAGGAGAATGCTTGGACCCAGGAGGCGGAGGTTGCAGTGAGCCAAGATTGTGCCACTGCACTCCAGCCTGGACTACAGAGTGAGACCCTGCCTCAAAAAATAAAAAATAAATAATAAAGGGGACAACCTGATAAATGTTATACAAACACGCCAGTGATCATCACCACAGTCAAGATGATGAACGTATTCATCAGCCCTCAAGGTTACTTTGTGTTCCTCTGGACCCCTACACAAACCTACCCCATCTCCAGACAAGCACTGAGCTGTTTTCTGTCACTATGCATCTATACATTAGTTTGCATTTCTTTTTTTTTTTTTTTTTTTTTTTTTGAGACGGAGTCTGGCTCCGTCGCCCAGGCTGGAGTGCAGTGGCTGGATCTCAGCTCACTGCAAGCTCCGCCTCCCGGGTTTGCGCCATTCTCCTGCCTCAGCCTCCCGAGTAGCTGGGACTACAGGCGCCCGCCACCTCGCCCGGCTATTTTTTTGTATTTTTTAGTAGAAACGGGGTTTCACTGTGTTAGCCAGGATGGTCTCGATCTCCTGACCTTGTGATCCGCCCGTCTCGGCCTCCCAAAGTGCTGGGATTACAGGCTTGAGCCACCGCGCCCGGCCGCATTTCATTTTTTTTAAGACAGGGTCTCACTTTGTTGCCCAGGCTGAAGTGCAGTGGCATGGTCACGGCTCACTGCAGTTTCAACCTCTTGGGTTCAAGCGATCCTCTCACCTCAGCCTCCTGAGAAACTGGAAATACAGACATGTGTCGCCATGCCTGGCTAGTTTTTTAACTTTTAGTGGAGATGGAGTCTCTCTATGTTGCCTAGGCTGATCTCAAACTCAGGGGCTCAAGAGGTCCTCCTGCCTCAGCCTCCCAAAGTGCTGGGATTATGGGCCTGAGCCACCATGTCCAGCTCCTACAGTTTTATATAAAAGAAATCACATAGTATGCACACTTGTTTGTCTGGCTTATTTCATTTAGCATAATTATTTTGAAATTCATCCATGTTATAGTATGGATTTTTAAATTTTTATTTTTATTTGTTTACTTATTTAAATGGAGTCTCACTCTGTCACCCAGGCTGGAGTGCAGTGGCACAATCTCAGCTCACTGCAACCTCTGCCTCCTGGGTTCAAGTGATTCTCCTATCTCAGCCACCCCAGTAGCTGGGACTTCAGGCGTCCGCCATCATGCCTGGCTAATTTTTATATTTTTAGTAGAGACGGGTTTTCGCCATATTGGTCAGGCTGGTCTCGAACTCCTGACCTCAGGTCATCCACCCACCTTGGCCTCTCAAAGTTCTGGGATTACAGGTGTGAGCCACCGTGCCTGGCCTATATTATGGATTCACAGTTCATTTCTTTTTGTTGCTGAGTAGTATTCTGTTGCATAGATATACCACAGTTTCTTCTTCTTTTTTTGTTTTTCTTCAACCCCAGATAGCCACAGTTTCTTTATCTGTTCACCTATTGATAGATATTTGACTTGTTTCTAAATCTTGGCTATTTTAAATAAACCTGTATAAATAATCATGTACAAGTCTTTACATAGACATATGCTGTATACTTTCATTCTCTTGGAGGAAATTCTTAGAAGTGAAATATATGGATCATATGATAGGTTTATTTTAACTTTTAAAGAAATTACAAATCTGATTTTCAAAGTACTTGTACAGTTTTACATTCCTACCAACAACAGAACAGAGTTCTAGCTGTTCCACATTCTGATCAACACTTGATCTCATTGAGCTTTTGAATTTTGGCCATTCTAATGGGGTTGTAGTGGTATGGCATTGGATTTAAATCTGTATTTTCTGATGGAATACTACTCAGCCATAAAAAGGAATGAATTAATGGTATTCACAGCAATCTGGATGGGACTGGAGACTATTATTCTAAGTGAAGTAACTCAGGAACAGAAAACCAAACATTGTATGTTCTCATTCATAAGAGGGAGCTAAGCTATGAGGATGCAAAGGCATAAGAATAACACAATGGACTTAGGGGACTCAAGAGAGAAGGGTGGGAAGGGGATAAGGGATAAAAGACTACAAATTGGGTGCAGTGTATACTGCTCAGGTGGTAGGTACACTAAAATCTCACAAATCACCACTAAAGAACAAACTCATGTAACCAAACACCACCTATTCCCCAAAAACCTATGGAAATAAAAAAATTTTTCAGCCGGGCATGATGGCTCACACCTGTAATCCCAGCATTCTGGGAGGCCAAAGCAGGCAGATCACCTGTGGTCAGGAGTTCAAGACCAACCTGGCCAATATGGCAAACCCCGTCTCTACTAAAAATACAAAAAAAAAAAAAAAAAATAGCCAGTGTGGTGGTGCATGCCTATAATCCCAGCTACTCAGGAGGCTGAGGCAGGAGAATCACTTGAACCCAGGAGGCAGAGGTTGGTGTGAGCTGAGATTGCACCATTGCACTCCAACCTAGGCAACAAGAGTGAAACTTCATGTCAAAAAAAAAAAAAAAAAAAAAAACAAACCCAAGCAAAAATAACCCCAAACAAGCAAACAAACAAACAAAAAAGAAAACAAATGACTCAAATTTTTTGAAAGATAAAAGACACTTTACAACAGAAGATATACAGATGGCAAAATAAACACACAAAAGGGTAGACAACATCTTTAGTCATTAGGGAAATAAAAATTTACTTATTTATTTATTTATATATTAATAAAGTAATATTAAAACAAGATACATAGCAATTATCGACATTTATACATCTAATAACAAACCTTCAAAACATCCTCTGTGCTCTACCCATGCCTCTCCTGCACCCTAATGGTGGCTCAAAACAAGAAAACTATCAATGTAATACATCAGATTAATATAATAAAAGGGAAACACCACATAATCAACTCAATTGATGTAGAAAAGGCATTTGACAAAATCCAATACTCTTTTATAATTAAAAGAAAAAAAACTCCCAGAAAACTAGGAATGTAGGGAAAATTCCTCAAGATGATAAAATACCCAAACATGATAAAAATGCATCCAATATTGTACTCAAGTGTGAAAGACTGAAAGCTTTCCCTCGAAAATCTGGAACAAGACAAAGGTGCCTACTTTCACCAGTTTTAAATTTTTTTTTTATTATTATTTTTTATTTATTTATTTTTTTTGAGATGGAGTCTCAGCTCTGTCGCCCAGGCTGGAGTGCAGTGGCATGATCTCAGCTCACTGCAGCCTCCACCTCCTGGGTTCAACTGATTCTCCTGCTTCAGCCTCCTGAGTAGCTGGGACTACAGGCGCCCGTCACCACGCCCAGTTAAGTTTTCTGCTTTTGGTAGAATCTGGGTTTCACCATATTGGCCAGGCTGGTCTCGAACTCCTGACCTCAGGTGATCCACCCACCTCAGTCTCCCAAAGTGCTGTGATTACAGGTGTGAGCTGCCACACCTGGCACCCTAGGGGTTTATTTTCAGAAAAATAATTTGAAGGAAAGGGAACTGTATTTATTTTAGAATATTTTATAACAGTTTTTCCCCATACCAAAAAAAAAAAAAAAAAAAAAAAGTTAAAGGAATGTCTCAAATGTTTAACAGTAGAGAAATGATTAAGCCAATTATGCCATCTCTATATGATGGAATTATACAGTTTTTAAAGATAAGACTCATGAAGAGAAAATTCATGCAACAACATCAACAAAAAAGAGTATAACAAATTTGTATGTATATATATTTGGTAAAATAACATCAAATCAAAGTAGAACACAAATTTGTGTGTACATAAACTGTGATTACAGGCCAGGTGCAGTGGCTCATGCCTGTAATCCCAGCACTTTGGGAGGCCAAGGCAGGCGGATCATGAAGTCAGGAGTTTGAGACCGGTTTGGCCAACACAGTGAAACCCTGTCTCTACTAAAAACACAAAAAATTAGCCAGGCGTGGTGGTGGGAGCCTGTAATTCAAGCTGCTCAGGAGGCTGAGGCAGGAGAATTGTTTGAACCTGGGAGGCAGAGGTTACAGTGAGCCAAGATCCGCCATTGCACTCCAGCCTGGGCGACAAGAGTGAAAAAGAAAACCAAACCTGTGATTACAACTATGTGAGAGTTACGCGCATGGAATAGGGAGAAAGAGGTGTTCCTTTGAAAAACTGGAGGCAGAAATCCTCAGAAAGTGCACTCTCTTTGCTGGGCCAAATACTTCATAGACTCTCACGGTTGTAGCAATCTAGAGCTTAGAGCGGGCCCGGGTTAGAGTGAGATAAGTAATACAGCATTTCTCTTCAAAATAAAGAAAAACGGGCCAGGCGCGGTGGCTCATGCCTGTAATCCCAGCACTTTGGGAGGCCGAGGCAGGTGGATCACCTGAGGTCAGGAGTTCAAGACCAGCCTGACCAACATGGAGAAACTCTGTCTCTACTAAAAATACAAAAATTAGCCAGGCATGGTGGAGCATGCCTGTAATCCCAGCTACTCGAGAGGCTGAGGCAGAAGAATCGCTTGAACCCGGGAAGCAGAGGCTGCAGTGAGCTGATATCGTGCCATTGCACTCCAGCCTGGGCAAAAAGAGCGAAACTCTGTCTTAAAAAAAAAAAAAAAGAAAAGAAAAAGAAAAATGGCCGAGCACGGTGGCTCATGCCTGTAATCCCAGCACTTTGGCACTTTGGGAGGCCCAGGCGGGCGGATCACAAGGTCAGGAGACTGACACCATCCTGGGCAACATGGTGAAACCCCATCACTACTGAAAATACAAAAATTAGCTGAGAGTGCTGGTGTGTGCCTGTAATCTCAGCTACTTGGGAGGCTGAGGCAGGAGAATCACTTGAACCAGGGAGGCAGAGGTTGCAGTGAGCCAAGATCGTGCCACTGTACTCCAGCCTGGCAACAGAGCGAGCTCCATCTCAAAAAAAAAAAAAAAGAAAGAAAGATGAATTTTAGTAACTGAGCAGGTGACTCACGCCTGTAATCCCAATACTTTAGAAGCCCGAGGCAGGAGGATTGCTTGAGCCCAGGAGTTCAAGACCAACCTGGGCAACACAGTGAGACCTGGTCTCTACAAAAAAGAAAGACAAATTTAATTTCTTGGAGCAAGCTAAAGTGGGCAGGAGTGGGAAGAAGCTGGTGGAGCTGAACAGTCAGATCAGAGAAAGAAAAGTGAGCAGGAGTGGACACTGGAGACTTCCTATTGTAAATATGGTAGTGCTCCTCAAATTGACCTGCAGATCCAATGCAATCCTTATCAATGTCCCAGTTGACTTCTTTGCAGTGTGAGCTGAATGGTGAAATTATATGAGATATCACAGAACCTCTTTTTTTTTTTTTTCAGTCTTGAAACAAAAATAACGAGCTGGGAGTACTCACACACGAGAGGCTGAGGTGGGGGAATCGCCTGAGCCCAGGAAGTCAAGGCTGCAGTGAGCCATGATCACACCAGTGCACTCCAGCCTGGGCAACAGAGTGAGACTCTGTCTCAAAAAAAAAGTCTCCCTCGTGACACACGGTTTACCTATATAACAAACTTGCACATGTACCCCTGAAACTAAAATAAAAGTTAAAAAAAATCTTTGAAGAAAATATGTGTACATTTTGATGACTTTGGATCAGACGATGATTTCTTAGATATGATACCAAAAGCACAAGCAATCAAAGAAAAAAATAGGTAAATTGGGCATCATCAAAATTAAAAACATTTGTGCTTCAAAGGAAACCATCATGAAAGCAAAAAAAAAAAAACCCACAAAAATATTTGTAAATTATATAGCTGATAGGACTCTAGTGTCCAGCATATATAAATAACTTTTACAACCCAATAACAAAAACACAAATAATCCAATTTTTAAATGGGCAAAGGATCTGAATATACATTTCTCCAAAGAAAATATACAAATAGCCAATAAATAAATGAAAATCTCAACACCTTTGGCCATTAGAAAAATGCAAATCAAACCCACATTGAGATATCAGTTCACACTTCCTAGCATGGCTATAATAAAAACAGATAATAAGTGTTGGTAAGACTGTGGAGAAACTGGAAACTTTATGCACAGGTGGTAGGTAAGTAAAATGGTGCAGCCACTTTATAAAATAGTCTGGCCAGGCGTGGTGGCTCACGTCTGTAACCCCAGCACTTTGCAAGCCAAGGCAGGTGGATCGCTTGAGGCCAGGAGTTCAAGACCAGCTTGGGCAACATGGTGAAACCCTATCTTTACCAAAAAAAAAAAAAAAAAAAAAAAAAAATTGGCCAGGTATGGTGGTGTGTACCTGTAGTTCCATACTTGGGAGGCTAAGGTGCGAGGATTGCTTGAGCCAGGGAGGTGGAGATTGCTGTGAATCGAAATCACACCACTGCACTCCTGCCTAGGTGACAGATCAAGACCCTGTCTCAAAAAAAAAGAAAATAAAAGAGTCTGGTCATTCCTCAAAAGGTTAAACATAGAGGTGCCATATGATTCAGGAGTTCCGTTCCTTATGCATATATCCAAGAGAATTGAGAACATATTATATGTTCACACAAAAACTTGAACATGAGTGTTAATAGCTTCATTATTTATAACGGCCATAAAGTGGAAACTACCCAAATGTCCATCCAATGCTATACTTTCTGCCTTATAATTGGGATATTTATACCACACAGGTGGGCAAACGCAGAGGGCCATAGAGTAAATATTTTAGCTTTGTGTGACAAGAGGCAAAATTGAAGCAATTTTATAGTCAGTTATAGAAAAAAATTTACCATTAAAACACGTAACAAACCACTTTTAGTTCACAAATACTGCAAAAACAGACAACAGATGGTGGGGTATGGTGGCTCATGACTGTAATCCCAGTACTTTGGGAGGCCAAAGCAGGAGAATCACTTGAACCCAGGAGTTTGAGGTCAGACTCTACAAAAAAAATGCAAAAAAAAATTGTACTTGGAAAGCTGAGGTGGGAGGATCACTTGAGGTTGGGAGGTCGAGGCTACAGTGAGCCATAATCATGCTACTGCATTCTACCCTGCGCAACAGAGTGAGACTCTGTCTCAAAAAACAAACAAACAAGCAAACAAATCAGGAAACAGCCATGATTTGGTTTCAAGCTATAGTTCACTGACACCTAGTTGAAACTATTTATGTTGAAGGTGATTAGTGATACGGCTAAGTTTAAATCTGTTATCTTGCTCTTTGCATTTCTTTTTTCCTCATCTGTCTCTTATTTTCACTTTTTTCCCCCTGCCTTTTTTTTTTTTTGCATTAAATAAATATTTGTTATGATTCCAAGTTATTTTATTTGCTTATTTGCTATTTTTTTTTATTTTAGAAGTTGCTTTAGGTTTTATAGTATATATCTTTTACCTATCACAGTTTTTCTTAAAATGAGATACTTCTTCATGTACAGTATAAGAGCCTTATCAAGTATACTTCTGGCCTGGCACAGTGGCTCACATCTGTAATATCAGCACTTTAGGAGGGCAAGGCAGGAGGATCCCTTGAGGTCAGGAGTTTGAGAACAGTCTGGCCCACATGGAGAAACCTCGTCTCCACCAAAAATTACAAAAATTAGCTGTGCATGGTGGCACACATTTGTAATCCCAGCTACTCGGGAGGCTGAGGCAGGAGAATCACCTGAGCCGGTGAGGCGGAGCTTGCAGTGAGCCAACATTGTGCCACTGCACTCCAGCCTGGGCAACAGAGTAAGACCCTATCTAAAAAAAAAAGTACATATATATTTTTTATTATTATTATTATTATTATTATTATTATTATTTTGAGATGGAGTTTCACTCTGTTGCCCAGGTTGGAGTGCAGAGTGCAATGGCACGATCTCGGCTCACTGCAACCTCCGCCTCCCAGATTCAAGCAATTCTCCTGCTTCAGCCTCCCAAGTAGCTGGGATTACAGGCATGTGCCACCTCACCCAGCTAATTTTGTATTTTTAGTAAAGACGGGGGTTTCTCCATGTTGGTCAGGCTGGTCTCGAACTCCCAACCTCAGGTGATCCACCAGCCTTGGCCTCCCAAAGTGCTGGGATTACAGGCATAAGCCACCTCACCCAGCCTATATATGTTATTTTTAAAAAACTATAAAGGTCTTGACACAGGGCCAGGCCCAAAGGGATCAATACATGAGATTTCCCTACCCTAAAAGAGGACTTGATAGTTAAAGTTGGGTGGTTCTATGTGTAAATTATTTTGGTAACAAAATTATCATGTATGATAAACATATTTACATATCTATTAATTTACTTGATTTTCAAATGTTTCCAAATTTTGCTTTTTATGGAGCATTAATGCTGCTGTCATTGAAAAGGTCTGGCACTCTTTTACCAGTGTGAAAGCAATTGGAAACGTTAAAAAAAGAAAGGTAAAAGAGCACCATCTAAGAAAGGCAGAGAAGACTGAGCACGGTTGCTCATGCCTGTAATCCTGGCACTTTGGGAGGCCGAGGCAGGCGTTTCAGGTGGTCAGGAGTTTGAGACCAGCCTGGCCAATATGGTCTGAGGCAAAAGGATCGCTTGAGCTCAGGAGTTGGGGGCTGAAGTGAGCTATGACTACACCATTGCACTTCAGCCTGGGCAACACAGTGACACCTGTCTCTAAGAAAAAATAATAATTATTATTATTTTATATATATATGTATATATATTCCCCTCTGATTAGAAAAGGCAAAGCACCCAGCTCAGCATATATGGTGAAACCCCATCTCTACTGAAAATACAAAAATTAGCCAGGTGTGGTGGTACGCACCTGTAGTCCCAGCTGGGATTACAGGCATGAGCCACCAGCCCAGCCAATACTTGTCGATCTTATTGATGGAAAAGTGGAATTCACTATGAATGAGACTAACCATCTTTTCAGGTATGTAAAAGTCAATATTTCTCAATATGATTTACCTGTTCATGGGCTTTGCCCATTTTGTTGTTAGGGTATTTATCTTTAAGTTATTTAATTTTTAATTTTAATTTTTTTTGAGACAGGGTCTCACTCTGTCACCCCAGCTGGAGTGCAGTGATGTGATTATGGCTTATTGCAGCCTTGATCTCTCGGGCTCATGTGATCCTCTCACCTCAGTCTCCCTGAGTAGCTGGGACTACAGGCATGCTCCACCATGCCCAGCTAATTTTTGTATTGTGTGTAGAGATGGGGTTTCACTATATTGCCCAGGCTGTTCTTGAACTCCTGGGCTCAAGTAATCAGCCACCTTGGCCTCCCAAAGTGCTAGGAGTATAGGCATAAGCCACCACACCCAGCCTAAATTATTGATTTTTAAGAACTCTTTCCAGGCCAGGCACAGTGGCTCACGCCTGTAATCCCAGCACTCTGGGAGGCCGAAGTGGGCGGATCACGAGGTCAGGAGGTGGAGATCATCCTGGCTAACATGGTGAAACCCCGTCTCTCCTAAAAATACAAAAAATCAGCCGGACGTGGTGGCGGGCACCTGTAGTCCTAGCTACTCAGGAGGCTGAAGAAGGAGAATGGCGTGAACCCGGAAGGCAGAGCTTGCAGTGAGCACAGATCAAGCCACTGCACTCCAGCCTGGACAACAGAAAGAGACTCCGTTTCAAAAAAAAAAAAAAAAGAACTCTTTCCATATTAAGGAAAGTATTAAGGAAAGTAGCTCTTACAAATATTCAGGCAGGATGCAGTGACTTGCACCTATAATCCCAGCACTTTGGGAGGTCGAGATGGGAGGAATGCTTGAGCCCAGGAGTTTGAGACCAGCCTGGGCAACATAATGAGACCCCATCTCTTTAAAATATATATTTTTTATTTTGCTGTGCCTCTTTTGACTTCAATAGTATTCTTTTCAGTAGAAACATTTTTTGTGAGTCTAATTTTCCAGTTATTTAAATTGTGGCCTCTGGATTTAATATATTCCTTCAAAATGGCTTCCAACTCCTGGATAATAAAAACAGTGCGGCCATTATTTTCAGACTCAATTTTTAATAGTTCAATCTTTTTAACAGGTAAAACTTTGATTCATAAAGAACATGTTGGTAAAGAATGAGGAATAAAACTAATTTTATATTCTCCATAATTCAATTTGTCTTATCATTATTTATTGAATTATCAATCTTTTCCTTGCTTCTTTGAAATGTCACATCTATCATATAATAATTCCCTTTATGTATTTGATGACTTTGTTTATTGTATATTGTATTATGTCCTTTCTGATTCTTCAGACCCTTCATTTACACTGCTATTTTTTTTTTTTTTTTGAGACGGAGTCTCGCTCTGTAGCCCAGGCTAGAGTGCAGTGGCATGATCTTGGCTCACTGCAACCTCTGCCTCCCAGGGAATACACCACCATGCCCAGTTAATTTTTTTTTTTTTTTCTTGAGATGGAGTCTTGCTCTGTCGCCCATGCTGGAGTTCAGTAGCGTGATCTCAGCTCACTGCAATCTTCACCTCCTGGGTTCAAGCTATTCTCCTGCCTCAGCCTCCTGACTAGCTGGGACTCCAGGCACCTGCCACCAGGCCCAGCTAATTTTTGTATTTTTAGTAGAGACGGGGTTTCACTGTGTTGGCCAGGCTGGTCTTGAACTTCTGATCTCAGGTGATCCACCCACCTCGGCCTCCCAAAGTTCTGGGATTATAAGCGTGAGCCACTCTGCCCAGCCATTACACTGCTATTTCTTAATGAAGGTTTTCCAGGTATTAAAATGATAGAAGTCTAGCATTGTGAGGTTGTTCAAAATCATCTAGAACAGTCTCCAGTCAAATTTAGACATTTATTTCACCGCACACATGACAGATGGTCACCTAGCTCCAGCTTGAATATTTCTAGCAATGGAAAACTCAAACTCCATGTGACAGATGCTTCAGTTTTTGATCACTTCTAGTGATTAGAAACTTACATCATATTGTGCTAAAATTAGCCCTTCTGAAATTCCTGTCCACTGCTTCTACTTCTACCCTGACAGCATACAAGACTATCAGATCTACCAACCTGTTCATGTCTGAGGCCATTATCCTCCCTTTGGCCTTCTTGATGGAAAAACATGGTTTTTGTTTGTTTGTCTGTTTGTTTTTTATACAGGATCTTGCTCTGTCACCAAGGCTGGAGTGCAGTGGCATGATCTCAGCTCACTGCAACCTCCGCCTCCTGGGTTCAAGTGATTCTTCTGCCTTAGCCTCCCGAGTAGCTGAGATTACAGGCGCCTGCCACCACTCCCGGCTAATTTTTTTTATTATTATTTTTCAGTAGAGACCGGATTTCACCATGTCAGCCAGGCTGGTCTCAAACTTCTGGCCTCAAGTGATCCTCCCCTCTAGGCCTCCCAAAGTGGAAAATCATGGGTATTGATCCTTTTACCTCCCCTCCCATAGGCCAAACAATTTGTCTACTTTTTGGATAATTAACCAGTTAGTAATGTGATTTCTTTCTTGACACTATATTTCAAAAAATACATGTCTGTAAGATAAAAATTCAAAATCTCCACTTCCTACATTTCAACCTCCTTATAATTCCCTCTCATTGAGGAAACTAATGATAATCTTATGAAGCATAACTTTTATTTTTTCTATCCATATACAGAAATATGAGGGTTTTTTTTTTTTTTTTTTTTTTGGAGATGGAATCTCGATCTGTCACCCAGGCTGGAGTGCAGTGGCACAATCTCGGCTCACAGCAACCTCCACCTCCCAGGTTCAAGCAATTCTCCCACCTCAGCCTCCGGTGTAGCTGGGATTATAGGCACTCACCACCTTCCTGGCTAATTTTTGTATTTTTAGTAGAGATGGGGTTTCGCCATGTTGGCCAGGCTGGTCTTGAATTACTGACCCCAGAGTGATCCACCCACCTCAGCCTCCCAAAGTGTTGGAGAGAAGCTAAGGCAGGGCTTACATGTCTGCTAGACTTGCTGTCTCCTTGCTTCTAGCACTCCTATTATCTCAAGCAGCCATATGTTTCTCGTTCACTTGATACATTGTTTCCTTTCAACCCCCACATTCTCACCACCTGTTTCTTTGTTTGAGCACCAATAAATAGCTTGGGCTTCCAGAGCTGGGGCCTTTGCAGCCTCCATACTCGCCATGGCCCCCTGGTCCCACTTTCTCTCTCAAACTGCCTTTTTCTCATTCCTTTGACTCTGCTGGACTTTGTCACCCCCATGACCTGGTGTTGGGTCTGATCACCCCAACACAAAGTGCTGGGATTACAGGCATGAGCCACTGGACCCAGCCAGTGCTAAACATTTTTCTAAGTCAATGTGTATAGAAACCTATAGCATTCTTTTAAATAACTTCATATTTCTTATTATGGATTTGCCATAATTCATTAAAACATTCCCTATATACATTAATGGTAATTCCAGATTTTTTGGCTATTATAAAAGAAATGATGTAATGCACATCCTTACATATAAATTGTTATATACCAGTGCTATTATTTCTATAAAGTACATTTCTAGAAGTAGGATTACTGATCAAAGGGTATGTGCATGTTAAATAAGTCATTTGGTCTCAAAGTGCTTGGATTATATGTGTGAGCCATGGCACCTGGCACAGTCTTTGTTAAAAGAGGTTAAGCAAAACAAATGTTCTCTTTTATTTTCTGCTATTTTAATAGTTCTACTTTTTTGTATTGGTATTTTCAATCTCTGTGGAGTTTACTATTTATAGTATGAGTTATATGAGGCAAAGTTCTAACTTTGTTTTCTTCTAGATAGAGAGTCACCTGAGTAGTAAGTGCCTCAGCCTCCCAAGTAACTGGTATTACAGGTGTGCACCACCACGCCCTGCTAATTTTTTTTTGTATTTATTTTTAGTAGAGATGGGTTTCACTGTGTTGGCCAGGCTGGTCTTGAACTACAGTCCTCAAGCTATTCACCTGCCTCAGCCTCCCAAAGTGTTGGGATTACAGGCATGAGCCACAGCACTCAGCAAAAATACACTTTTTTTTAAACAAAGCCAAAAGATAAATTATAGACTGGAAGATAATATTTGCAAGATGTAACAAAGTGTAAATATTATTAAAATATAAATAACTGAGCCAGGCACAGTGGCTCATGCCTGTAATTTCAGCACATTGGGAGGCCAAGGCAGGCAGATCATATATATATATGATCTATATCTATATATTATATAGATAGAATCTATATCTATAATCTATATATATAATCTGTATATATATGATTCAAATTAATTAGAAAGAAATATATAAACAAGCCCATAAAATGGGCAAAGGATAGGGATAAAAATACACAGAAAGAAATATAAGCAGGCCAGGTGTGGTGGCTCATGCCTGTAATCCCAGCACTTTGGGAGTCCAAGGCAGGTAGATCACTTGAGCCCAGGAGTTTGAGGTCAGCCTGGGCAACATGGCAAAACCCTGTTTCTAATAAGAATACAAAAATTGCTGGGTGCAGTGGTGGCTCACGCCTGTAATCCCAGCACTTTGAGAGGCCAAGGTAGGTGGATCGCCTGAGGTCAGGAGTTCAAGACCAGCCTGGCCAACATGGTGAAACCCCGTCTCTACTAAAAATACAAAAATTAGCCAGGCATAGTAACATGTGCCTGTAATCCCAGCTACTTGGGAGGCTGAGGCAGGAGAATCGCTTGAGCCTGGGAGGTGGAAGTTGCAGTGAGCGGAGTTCACACCATTGCACACCAGCCTGGGCAACACAGCGACAGAATAAGACTCCGTCTCGAAAGAAAAAAAAGCAAGTGGAAGCATATTCACGATGTCAGTGATAGAAGCGATGTTCCTCCTTCCATTTTGCAAATATTCTGTAATGTGGTTTTCACAGTTTAGAAAAGAAAAATGTAACATTCTCATACTGGTTTTGTTGTTGTTGTTGTCGTCGTTGTTGTTGTTTTGAGACAGAGTCTTACTCTGTCGCCCAGGCTGGAGTGCAGTGGAATGACCTCGGCTCACTGCAACCTCCATCTCCCTGGTTCAAGCGATTCTCCTGCCTCAGCTTCCCAAGTAGCTGGGATTACAGGCACCTGCCTCCAAGCCTGGCTAATTTTTGTATTTTCAGTAGAGACAGGGTTTCACCATGTTGGCCAGGCTGGTCTCAAACTCCTGACCTCAGGCCGTCTGCCCACCTCAGCCTCTGAAAGTGCTGCAATTACAGGTGAGAGTCACTGTGCTCAGCCTCTCATATTTTCTAAGCATGTTGCATATTCTAGAACCTCATTTTGCAGTCCAAATGCAATTTATACTTCTCCCAAATAAATCTTACACCTAAGTACTCTTCTACAATCTGAACTAGGAACAAAATTCTCATTTTATAATAAAGACTTTCATTTTATTATCTTCTTTACTGGCAACTAGAAAAAGAGGAAGTATGAGGGGAAGCTTTAGAGGGGGATTTTGATCCATATAAAGAAACAGTCCAGAAAGGGAACCTCAAGTTCACCTGGCTGCCCTTATTGTACAGAAGAGGAAACTGTAAGCTAAGAGAGGCAAGACCTCAGAAACCAGAGAGGATGTAAATGTGTAGCATCTGCTGCTAAACTTTATCATAGCTCACCCAAGGGAGTGTTCTACCCTATTGTGGTCCAGCCCCTTCTCTGCAGTCACACACTTTCCAGAAGGAAGGTCCCTCTGGTGCAGGCTTACCACTAGGTGGCACTGTGCACTGCTGGGCTAGATCTGGTAAAATACCCCTGACCCAGCTAAAGTCCGTCCCTCCCTCCCTCCCTCCCTCCCTCTCTCCCTCCCTCCCTCCCTCTCTCTCTCCCTTCTTCCTTTCCTCCTTCTTGCTCTCCCTCACTCCTTCCTTCCCCTTCTCCTCCTCTTCTTCCTTCCTCCCTTCCTTTCTCTCTCTCTCTCTCTCTCTCTCTCTCTCTCTCTCTCTCTCTTCCCGTCTTTCTTTCTTTTTTTTTGAGACAGAGTTTCCCTCTTGTTGCCCAGGCTGGAGTGCAATAGCACAATCTTGGCTCACTGTAACCTTCACCTCCCAGGTTCAAGCAATTGTCCTGCCTCAGCCTCCTGAGTAGCTGGAATTACAGGTGCCCACCACCACGCCCAGCTAATTTTTGTATTTTTAGTAGAGACGGGGTTTCACCATGTTGGCCAGGCTGGTCTCGAACTCCTGACCTCAGGTGATCTGCCCGCTTCTGCCTCCCAAAGCACTGGGATTACAGGCGTGAGCCACCACACCCAGCCCCTCTTCCTTCCTTCCTTCCTTCCTTCCTTCCTTCCTTCCTTCCTTCCTTCCTTCCTCTTTCTTCTCTTTTTTCTTCTTTTTCTTTCTTTCTTTCTTTCTCTTTCTTTCTTTCTCTTCTGTCTTTCTCTCTTTCTTTCTTTTCTCTTTTCCTCTTTATTTTCTTTTTAACTTTAATTTAATTTAATTTAATTTGCAGAGAAGGAGACTCCCTATGTTGCCCAGGCTGGTTTCAAGCTCCTGGGCTCAAGTGATCCTCCCACCTCAGCCTCCCAAAGTGCTAGGATAACAGCCATGAGCCACCGTGCCTGGCCAGAGCTTCAGTTTCTATGGACAGATCTTTTCGGGCTTGCTAAATCATAATTCTCCAAAATTCCTAAGATCAGCCAATTTTAAGAGCAGTAAATTTTTTTGTTGTTTTTTTTACAGTCTTGCTCTCTCGCCCAGGCTGGAGTACAGTGGTGTGATCTCAGCTCACTGCAACCTCTGCCTCCCGGGTTCAAGCAATTCTTGTGCCTCAGCCTCCCAAGTGGCTGGGATTACAGCCACGCACCACCACGCCCAGCTAATTTTTGTATTTATAGTAGAGATGGATCTCACCATATTGGCCAGGCTGGTCTCAAATTCAAGCTATCCGCCCATCTTGGCCTCCAAAAGTGCTGGGATTGTAGGCGTGAGCCACCATGCCCGGCCTGATAGTAAATATTTTTGACGAGAAAAAATGTTCTTAATGTTCTCGGCCTCCTAAAGTGCTGGGATTACAAGCGTGAGTCACCGAGCCCGGCCATAAAATGTTTATTTTTTTGAAAGTACATTAGAACAAAGTTTGGCTGGGTGCAGTGGCTCACACCTGTAATCCCAGCACTTTGGGAGGGCGAGGCAGGCGAATCACAAGGTCAGGAGATCGAGACCATCCTGGCTAACACGGTGAAACCCCGTCTCTGCTAAAAATGCAAAAAATTAGCCGGGCATGGTGGCGGCAGCCTGTAGTCCCAGCTACTCAGGGCGAGGCAGGAGAATGACGTGAACCCGGGAGGCGGAGCTTGCAGTGAGCCGAGATCGGGCGGCTGCACTCCAGCCTGGGCGAGAGAGCTAGACTTCGTCTCAAAGAAAAAAAAAAAGAAAATAAATCACAATCAATCTAGGTCTAACATGAAAATATAGGTGAGGAGTTTTTAAATGAATTGTAACATACAGTAGAGCTGATAATTGGTAAAGATAGATTTTGGTTTGCATGGAGTAGTGGGGTAAAGAGCTGGACATAACTAATTTGCCAGTGTTTTGTCAGTAGTTCTCAGAGGAAAGAATATACAGTACTGGTTTGAGATGGCCAGTCCCAAATTCAGTAGAAATATATTTTAGAGTAGGAGAGAACAATTCCTCTGGTTACCATACTATAGTTTAAGAGAATAACTTCTAAAAGAACATCCAACTCCTTTTGTGCTCATTCCACCTTGACCCCTGTGATTTTGTCTCCTGTAATCATATCCACTAGAATGATTAAGTCCTGAGCACATACACGTTCCTATCACAGATACTAACAATGGACCCCAGAACCGTTGGTCAAAAGAGTCCACCACCCTCATTAGAAGCTCATCCTGCACTTATGGTGTCTTACAAAGAGGTTCAGTCAACCACACATATACCAGCTCCTCTCCAGTCTTGGAAGAGAAACTACAACAGTGAGTTTCTGGGAGCCCAGGGCACCTGAGGTGTAGGTGGTTCTGTATGGGAGAATTGCTTTCTCACCTATTAGACTCAAGATTCACATCAGGTAGCCAGCCTTCCCAGGAAGGAGGCACTTACTCTCATACCCTGAGGATGTCTTGGGAAAGTTGGCCAGGAAAGGGAAACAAAGAAAAGATAAGGATTCAGGAAATCATAGGAAAATATTTATTTCTTAAGTCATGATGGTTATATTTAGCTTTGTCTAAACTCTAACCTATCATCAGACTCATGGCACTGTAAAATAATTTTTCGGCATATTTCGGATGTTATGCTATTGTTTGTATTACTTGCATAGTGAAGTTTTCCTTTTTTTTTTTTTTTCCCAAAACATCCTGACTTTACCTCAGCAAGATTAGAAGATAAAGAGTTTCTCTGACCCTTTATCTTTTTCTTTTCCCTCCCTTCTTTCCTTCCTTCCTTCCTTCCTTCCTTCCTTGACGGGGTTTCATTCTGTCACCCAGGCTGGAGTGCAGTGGCATGATCACAGCTCACTGTAGCCTCAGTCTTCCCAACCCAAGCGATCCTCCTACCTCAGCCTCCTGAGTAGCCAGGACCACAGGTATGTACTGCCATGCTAGCTAGGTTTTTTTATTTTTTATTTTTAAATTTTTTTATTTTTATTTATTTATTTTTTGAGATGAAGTCTTGCTCTGTTGCCCAGGCTGGAGTGCAGTGGCGCCTTCTCAGCTCACTGCAAGCTCCGCCTCCCTGGTTCATGCCAGTCTCCTGCCTCAGCCTCCTGAGTAGCTGGGACTACAGGCACCCGCCACCACAACCGGATAATTTTTTGTATTTTTTGTAGAGACAGGGTTTCACCATGTTAGCCAGGATGGTCTCGATCTCCTGACCTCGTGATCCGCCCGCCTCGGCCTCCCAAAGTGCTGAGATTACAGGTGTGAGCCACCGCGCCCGGCAGGTTTTTTTATTTTTAAAAATTTTGTACTTTGTAGAGACAAGGTCTCTCTGTTGCCCAGGCTGGTCTTAAATTCGTGGGCTCAAGCATTCCTCCCACCTCAGCTTCCCAAAGTGCTGGGATTACAGGTGTGAGCCGTCATGCCTTGCCTAGAATGTTAAAATAATACTTTTCAGCCCTTTACAATTTGGAAGGATCGTCTCTGGCACTCTCTTATTTCAGGCTGTTTTATGCTATTGTCTACCCCATCTGAGAGATAAGGAGTTCAGTCCAAGATTAATAACTGATGGTGTAGCCTCCAATGTCCAACCTTGCAAATGGTTGGTACGATCTTTTTTCAGATCTTTACACTTCAGAACAAGGATGAATTGATGGCACTGTGAGCAGCAATAACTTGAGAAGCAACCGATTTTCTATGGCTAAGGTTGTCCAAGATTTCCTTAATCTGCAGAATTTGGGGCTAAGCCTGTTGATTTTGCTAAACTTGTAAAATGCTTTTCAATACCTTATTTTACGAGTTGGATGTGAACTTTGGACTGTCTCAACTCTTGCAATTCCTTGCCACACAAAAATCTTTTTCTTGTAATGCAAAACCGTGGTCAATTTCACTTACGTTCTTGGGCTAGTTGCCTAACTTCACAAAGATTGAATTTTATATGTAAAAAGGAAGTCCTAACAATACATGCCTTTATAGGTTGTCAAGAGCATCAAATGGCCGGGCGCAGTGGCTCATGCCTATAATCCCAGCACTTTGGGAAGCCAAGGCAGGTGGATCACAAGGTCAGGAGTTCAAGACCAACCTGGCCGAGATGGGGAAACCCCATCTCTATTAAAAATACAAAAAAAAGTTAGCCGGGTGTGGTGGTGGGCGCCTGTAATCTCAGCTACTTGGGAGGCTGAGGCAGAGAATTGCTTGAACCTGGGAGGTGGAGGTTTCAGTGACTCCAGATAGTGCCACTGCGCTCCAGCCTGGGCAACAGAGCAAAACTTCATCCCCCCCACCCCCCCCAAAAAAAAAAGAGCATCAAATGAAAATCTATATGGGGCCAGGCAAGGTGGCTTACACCTGTAATCCCAACACTTTGGGAGGCAGAGACAGGCAGATCACTTGAATCCAGGAGCTCAAGACCAGCCTGAGTAACATGACAAGACCCCGTCTCTACAAAAAATACAAAAATTAGCTGGTCATGGTGACATCTGTAGTCCCAGCTACTTGGGAGGCTATGGTGGGAGGATGGCTTGAGCCTGGGAGGGGGAGGTTGCAGTGAGCTGAGATAGTGCCACTGCACACCAGCCTGAGAAACACAGCCAGACCCTGTCCCTGCCATGCCCCCGCCAGAAAAAGAGAATCTGTACATGAAAATCCTCTGTGAAATATAAAAAACCACATTAAGACTAGTTGGGTATCCATACACATGCTTTTGTGTATGCACTTGGTGAGAGTGGCGAGATTTTGGATGATCTTTGGCAGAATGGGTAGGAATTAAATTAGCAGAGAGGAGAAGAGATGAATCACTCTATGGGAAAAATGACATGACATAATAAAGAATAGTTCATCTAAACTAAATCAAATTCAAGGAGAAACGTGAGATGCATTCCCTTCAAAAGAATGATGCCCACTATTTCTTAATTATAATTATGTACTCCTTTGAAAATTATTTCTACTGCAATAAGATATGAAATAGAAGTAAAAGGAACAAACAGTAAAAATGAAAATACAAAGATATTTTAGATGGTATAGTTTCAGTACTAAAAACTAAAAAGAATTGGTTAAAAGTATTGAAATTAATGTAGGTTTAGTAAAATAGCTACAAACAAATCAATTTGCAAAGAAGCAATAGCATTTCTGCAACTTATTGGAAAAGATAGTGAGATTTTGCCTACCTGTGATTCTAAATGCAGTTACCTTTTACTTCTCAGTCAAGTACCTTGTCCAAACCAGTTCCACTCTTTCCCACCACCATCCCCTTGAGCCTACATTGACACTACCCTGAGGAGAATCTCATGTGTTATATGCATATATATATATTAGTCTGAGTCTTACTCTGTCTCGCCCATGCTGGAGTGCAGTGGCACAATCTTGGCTCACTGCAGCCTCTGCCTTCTGGGTTCAAGTGATTCTCCTGCCTCAGCCTCCCGAGTAGCTGGGACTGTAGGCGTGTGCCATCATACCTAGCTAATTTTGTATTTTTAGTAGAGATGGGGTTTCACCATGTTGATCAGGCTGATCTTGAACTCCTGACCTCAAGTGATCCACCTGCTTCAGCCCCCCAAAGTGCTGAGATTACAGGCATGAATCATCACGGCCAGCCTATATATTTATTTTTAGAGAATAAAATTTATCTTCAACCTTCTGTGTTAACACTTTGGGTGGACAAGGATTGTCTGAGAAGAGAGCTAAAGGCCCTCCATAAAATTGTTTGGTTTTGTTTCTGTTTTTCTCCCTTTCAGTGTCTCCTAGGTCTTGCTTTCCTTCCAACCCTTCGATAACTGTTATGAAACATAATAACTAGCAGACTTTTGTGATAAGCCTGCAATAAATGCCAGTGTCTGTCTGCACATGGAAGTAAGTGACTAATTCTCTTTCTCTACTCCACCCACTTGTTACTTAGGCACAGACTCTGGAGGGGTTAGCAGAGTTCTAGAACCACAGTCTCTCTCAGCCAGTATATCTGCCTTGCCCACCAAGACCTGGGGAGGATTTTATGACCATAGCCTGACTGTCCGCAGCTTCTGTTGTCAGAGAGGTTGGCACCCTCAGGTCCTCGGTCTAGAGAGTGTTCCTGTCTCTGGCCCCAAGGGGACTTTGGCCCTAAACTTAATTTGAAGTTGAGGAATGTTGGAGGGGCCGGGCTGGGACTGGGAGGGCTGGTGATGAGAACAGAATATAATTGAGGAGGATGCAAAATGCCCCCCCTTTTACTGTTACTAGGAGTCTCCCTACAGGGCCAAACTCGGAACCAGCAAAGGCACATGGAGGGCATGGAAGGGTCTCAGCAGGGGGTTGGTGAGTGGGTGAATTTGATTCCTCTACTCTCCTGTTCCGCTTCAGCTTAACCCTATTTTTTCCTGTTGAGCAGAGTGCCTGGCCCCGACTGAGCCTTGACCACCTGGTATGAATTGATGTCTTGCTCTGTATTAGGTGTGGCTGCGCTAGACGCTTTATTGTCAGGTCATCATTTAATCTGCCCATCAAGCTATCAAAATATAACTATTATAATTCACATTTTTCTGACGAAGAAACAAAAAACTTAGGAGGTTAAATCTCTTGCCCAAAGTCACCTGCCTAGTAAGTGGCAGAATCAGAGAATCAAACTTTGGTATAATGTGCTTTTTTTTTTTTTTTTTGAGACAGAGGCTCACTCTGTTGGCCAGGCTGGAGTATAGTGGCATGATCTCCGCTTACTGCAACTTCTGCCTCCTGGGTTCAAGCAATTCTGGTGCCTCTGCCTCCCGAGTAGCTAGGATTACAGGCATGTGTCATGACGCCCAGCCAATTTATATATTTTTAGTAGAGACGAGATTTCACCATGTTGGCCAGGCTAGCCTCGAACTCCTAACCTCAGGTGATCCACCTGTCTTGGCCTCCCAAAGTACTGGGATTACAGGCATGAGCCACTGCACCCAGCCAAACTTTGGTCTTATGTGCTTTCAAAAAAATAAACATTTTATGGCCAGACGCAGTGGTTCACACTTGTAATCCCAGCACTTTGGGAGGCCAAGGTGGGCGAATCACTGTTTCAGGAGATCAAGAACATCCTGGCTAACATGGTGAAACCCTGTCTCTGCTAAGAAATACAAAAACTTAGCCGGGCATGGTGGCGGGCGCCTGTAGTCCCAGCTACTCGGGAGGCTGAGGCAGGAGAATGGCGTGAACCTGGGAGGCGGAGCTTGCAGTGAGCTGAGAAGGCGCCACTGCACTCCAGCCTGGGCGACAGAGCAAGACTCTGTCTCAAAAAAATAAAAATAGGAACTTGCAAAGGCATTTTTCTTCCTCTTCCGGGGACGTTGTCTGCAGGCACTCAGAATGGTCCAACGTTTGACATACCGACGTAGGCTTTCCTACAATACAGCCTCTAACAAAACTAGGCTGTCCCGAACCCCTGGTAATAGAATTGTTTACCTTTATACCAAGAAGGTTGGGAAAGCACCAAAATCTGCATGTGGTGTGTGCCCAGGCAGACTTCGAGGGGTTCGTGCTGTAAGGTACCTAAAGTTCTTATGAGATTGTCCAAAACAAAGAAACATGTCAGCAGGGCCTATGGTGGTTCCATGTGTGCTAAATGTGTTCGTGACAGGATCAAGCGTGCTTTCCTTATCGAGGAGCAGAAAATCGTTGTGAAAGTGTTGAAGGCACAAGCACAGAGTCAAAAAGCTAAATAAAAAAATGAAACTTTTTTGAGTAATAAAAATGAAAAGACTTGCTGTAAAAAAAATAAAAATAAAAATAAAAATAAAAATAAATAAACATTTTAGCCAGCCATGATGGCTCATGCCTGTAATTCCAGCATTTTGGGAGGCCGAGGCGGCTGGATCACTTGAACTCAAGAGTTCGAAACCAGCCTGGCCAACACGGTGAAACCCTCGTCTCTACTAAAACTACAAAAATTAGCTGGGCGTAGTGGTATGTGCCTGTAGTCCCAGCTACTCAGGAGTCTGAGGCAGGAGAATCGCTTGAACCCATGAGGTGGAGGTTGCAGTGAGCCGATCACACCATTGCACTCCAACATGGGTAACAGAGTGAGACTGTGTCTCAAAAAATGAATAATTAAAAATAAACATTTTAACTGTACAGTAGCTTTAGATTTACAAAAGAAAAAAACTTGCAAATATGGCACAGGGAGTTCTGTATACCCCATAGCTAGTTTCTCCCACTTTTTTTTTTTTTTTTTTTTTTTTTTTGAGATAGCCTTGCTCTGTCACCCAGTGCAGTGGTGTGATCTCGGCTCACTGCAACCTTCGCCGCCTGGGTTCAAATGATTCTCCTGCTTCAGCATCCAGAGTAGCTGGGATTACAGGCACGTGCCACCACACCCAGCTAATTTTTGTATTTTTAGTAGAGATGGGGATTTCACCATGTTGGCCAGGCAGGTCTGAAACTTCTCCTGACCTCAAGCGATCCACCCACTTTGGCCTCCCAAAGTGCTAGGATTATAGGCGTGAGCCACCACGCCCAGCCCCCTATTGTTAATATCTTACATTATCACAGTACATTGTCAAAACTACAAGAGCAACCTTGGCACATTGGTATTAACTAAACTCCAGACTATATGCCACTAGTTTTAACTAGTATTAATTAAACTCCAAATTTTACTAGTTTTTTCCCCCTAATATCCCTTTTCTGTTTCAGCATCCAATCCAGGATATCACATTGCATTTAGGGGCGTATGTGCTTTTCGCCATGATCTAAACCTGCTTAGATGGCTGTTTCCAGCCCCATCCCTGAGCTCCCTTCTAAGAATGTCATCCAACATAGGGAAGGAGAAGGAACCGAGATCCTAAGAAGATCAGCTCTAAAAGTCACCTCTTCACTTCTCATAAGCATTTCTTGGAAGTACAATATCCAGAACTAGAATCTAACAAGATGTTCTGTTACTTTAAACCAAAAGAGTGGTTTTGTTGTTGTTGTTGTTTTGTTATTTTGCTCTGTCACCCAGGCTGGAGTGCAGTGGCCCCATCTCAGCTCACTGCAACCTCCACCTGCTGGATTCAAGTGATTTTCCTGCTTCAGCCTCCTGAGTAGCTGGGGCCGCAGATGCGTGCGACCATGCCCGGCTAAATATTTTTGTATTTTTGGTAGAGACGGGGTTTCACCATGTTGGCCAGGCTGGTCTCGAACTCCTGACCTCAGGTGATCTACCCACCTCGGCCTCCCAAAGTTCTGGGATTACAGGCATGAGCCACCACACCCAGCCAAAAGAGTGGTTCTATGGTCAAATAAATTCAAGAAATGCTAGGTGCCAAATCCCTCCTGGAAGAAACAAAGTGCCCATCAACAAGACAAAATTCCTCAGGAGTCCTGCAACAAATAAGCCACGTTATTTGGTTTAATAGACAGTTATCTCAAGTCTCAGTCATTTGTGTACTGCCTTCACGCCTTTTGCCATATTAGCAACCTGAGCTGTTACAGACTTAATCTTCTATCTTTAAATCTACTCATCTTTTAAAAGGTACATTCTAAAAGAGTATTTTGTATCACTACTATAAATGGAAAAATGAGGATCATTTGCCAAAATTAGTTAGAATGAGAAAAAATATTAATTTGATCCCAGAACCTGCTAAGGTCATCCCACCTAACACCAGTGAGTGTTCCATACGACAGTTTGGGAAACACTGGTTAACAGAACTCCCTTTTCCGTAACACCTGTTAACATCCTGGGGATACTTTGGGAATGCTGGTCCAGTTGGTTTTCCTCTGAGGCCCAGATGATCACGAATCACGCCCAGGGCCACACGGGTAAGGTCCAAACTAAAGCTGAAGGCTGCTTCCCACCTCTCTAGTGCTCTTCCCACAACCCTACTCAGGTTCTAGGTTTCAGACATCTCCTGGGCAAGGCCAAAAGGGGTTCCATGAGGGCTAAGATCTGTAATACAGAAGGTTCAAATTTCATGTGATCAGGTTTTGATCTTATGTTTGAGATATATATAGATATGTGTGTGTGTGTATGTGTGTGTGTGTGTGTGTCTCTCTCTCTCTCTCTCTCTCTATATATATATATATATTTTTTTTTTTTTTGAGATGGGGTCCCGCTCTATCACCCAGGCTGGAGTGCAGTGGCGCCATCTCGGCTCACTGCAAGTTCCACCTTCCGGGTTCACGCCATTCTCCTGCCTCAGCCTCCTGAGTAGCTGGGACTACAGGCGCCTGCCACCATGCCCGGCTAGTTTTTTGTATTTTTAGTAGAGACGAGGTTTCACTGTGTTAGCCAGGATGGTCTCAATCTCCTGACCTCGTGATCCGCCTGCCTCGGCCTCCCAAACTGCTGGGATTACAAGCGTGAGCCACGACGCCCGGCCTCATGTTTGAGATTTTAAAGAGATCACCACACCCAGATCAGAAGGTTCCCCATCCTTCTCTACTCCAGGGGAGAACTTGGGTCTGATTCTTGGTCAAAGTAAACAGGCAGAAAGGATTTCTGATCCTGGCTATCATTGCTGCCTACACCCTGGCAACTCCCATCCACAGACCACTGCACTTTGGACAGTTCTTCCTAAAGTCATGTTATTTTAAAATTTAATTGTGTTTGAGCACAAGGGTGTTGGCAATAGGGGCGCCCATAGTTAATTAGTAACAGAGAGCAGTAGATAAAGCAGATACTTCCAGCTTGGCCAGACACTAGTCAGCCTTCTGTTCTCCCCAAAGAGGGCCCTGAAACATGAGTACTCAATGCACTTGTGTCTTGGCTGACTTTTCATCCCAAGAAGCTAGACGCCAGTGTCACTCTTCCCTTCTCCATTCAGCCAATGGCTTGATGCCTTGAGTGGATCTGACTGTAATGCTCACTACTCCCACCCCAGCTGGTATCAAACATTCAGGCCAGATGTTAGCTCCACTGGGCTTGATAATAGCTGCTAGAGTCATTCATTCCTTTCTTCATTCAAAATGTTGACTGAACTGGGTGCAGTGGTTCACACCTGTAATCCCAGCATTTTGGAAGATCAAGGCAGGCAGATTGCTTGAGCCCAGGAGTTTGAGACTAGCCTGGGCAACATCAGGAAACCCCATCTCTATTTTAAAAAAGGCCAGGCTCAGTGGTTCATGCCTGTAATCCCAGCACTTTGGGAGGCTGAGGCAGGAGGATCACTTGAGCTCAGAAGTTCGAGACCAGACTGGGCAATGTGGCAAGACCCTGTCTCTTAAAAAGAATTGACTGGGCGTGGTGGCTCATGCCTGTAATCCCAGCACTTTGGTAGGCTGAGGCGGGTGGATCACAAGGTCAGGAGATCAAGACCATCCTGGCTAACATGGTGAAATCCCATCTCTACTAAAAATATAAAAAATTAGACAGGCGTGGTGGTGGGTGCCTGTAGTCCCAGCTACTCAGGAGGCTGAATCAGGAGAATGGCGTGAACCTGGGAGGTGGAGATTGCAGTGAGCCAAGATTGTGTTACTGCACTCCAGCCTGGACAACAGATTGAGACTCCATCTCAAAAAAAAAAAAAAGAAGAATTGTAAAAATAAAATATCAGGGCCAGGTGTGTTGGCTCAATCCTGTAATCCCAACACTGTGGGAGGCTGAGGCAGGCAGATCACCTGAGATTGGGAGTTCGAGACCAGCCTGACCAACATGGAGAAACCCCATCTCTACTATACATTCAAAATTAGCCAGGTGTGGTGGCACATGCCTGTAATCCCAGGTACTCAGGAGGCTAAGGCAGGAGAATCGCTTGAACCCAGGAGGCAGAGGTTGTGGTGCACTGAGATCGCGCCATTGCACTCTGGCCTGGGCAAAGAGTGAAACTTGGTCTCAAAAATAATTAAAACTGAAAAAATAAAATAAAATAAAGTATCAGGCCAGCACAGTGGCTCATGACTGTAATCCCAGCATGTTGGGAAGCCACGGTGGGTGGATCACCTGAGGTCAGGAGTTCAAGACCAGCCTGGCCAACAAGGTGAAACCCCATCTCTACTAAAAATACAAAAATTAGCTGGGTGTGGTGGTGTGTGCCCAGCTCCTAGATTACCTGGGAGCTGGTAATCTCAGCTCCTCAAGAGGCTGAGGCAGGAGAATTGCTTGAACCCAGGAGGCAGAGGTTGCAGTGAGCTGAGATCGTGCCACTGCACTCCAGCCTGGGAGACAAAGTGAAATTCTCTCTCAAAAAAAAAAAAAAAAAAAAAAAAAAAATCAAGTGCCTGTAATAAGCTAGCCTTCACTATGTAAACCAAAAATAAAATTTCACTGTCCCCCAACCATTTGAAAGGACCCCTTCTCTTGGCCAAGGAGATTCCAAAGTTAACCTGAAAAACTGGTTCAAGTCATGATGGGAAGGGAGGGTCAGACATGCTTCATTGTACCCTCCTCCCTTTTGGAATTCAGGAAAAGTCAACCAGCATTAACATCAACACAGACCTTAAGTCTGGTAAGAAACATTTACAATCTATTCTCTCTGAAGCCTGCTACCTGGAGGCTTCATCTACATGCTAAAACCTTGGTGTCCACAACCCTTTAATGTAACCCAGACATTCATGTCTATTGATAACAACTCTTTCAACCAATAGCCAATCAGAAAATTTCAAAATCTACCTATGACCTGGAAGCTCCCTGCCAAACTTCAAGTTGTCCCACCCTTCTAGATCAAACCAATGTAAATTTTACATGTATTGATTGATGTATTATGTCTCCCTAAAATGTATAAAAGCAAGCTGTACCCCAACCACTGTGGCCACATGTTCTCAGGATCTCCTGAGGGCTGTGTCACAGGCCATTGGTCACTCATATGTGGCTCAAAATAAATCTCTTCAAATATTTTACAGAGTTCGACTCTTTTTATTGACAATAATTTGGCACCCAACATGGGGCCTCACAGAAGACTCAGGACCACGAAGGAACTGCCTGAACTCAGAGCTAAGGTACCAGCAGGGACCTATTGAAAGTCTCCCCAACTTCAGCTTTTCCTCCAGTGGAACTGGTAAGTCCTCCTGAGCCGCACACCTCCCTTTGGTTGACAGTCCTTGATTTATTCTGAGCCAGGTTTTTTTTAATCCTAGGAAGTGGTTGTGGAGGATCCTAACTCTGCTTTGGAGGTACATTCTAAAGGGTCTTCTCCATTACCTTTTTCTAAAGACAAGGAGAAAGACTCCTTTTTGAGGGCACCATTTGGTTTCTAGTTTGAAGGTGCATTCTAAAGGGTCTTCTCCATTGCTTTTTCTCCCAAAATTAAGCTCAATTGGCCCCTCTGCACATTTGCATGGGGAACTGAACTGTCATTTTTGTAAATAAATGAGAGACTGAGTTTCCTCAGCTCTGAAGAAAAGGGACATTTTGCTCCTCCCAGCCAAAAGGCCCCCCTGGATGACTGGTGTATGGGTGGAAGTGACTTGGGGGTTGAGCCCCCACAACATTAGCAACCTACAGGGAACCCCCAACAAAATTAGTTTAAAAAGGCTTATCCAAGAAGCACATACAGGAGCTGGTCACTCCATGTTTTGAGCCCTCTCAGAGATGCTAGACCTCTGGAGAGAGAAACTGAGACACAAAAGAGAGCAGAAACGACTCAGTGACGACACACTCTGGAGTCCCACCCACAACCAGCACATTTCAACCCATTCTGCTAAACCCTAGGCCACAGCTCAGCTCCTCCTTGCTTTTTATTTAAGTGAGAAACAATCTCAGAATAAGGAAAAACAAGAAGAATGACCCCATTTGGGGGCACCCTGTTGGTTTTATGGCACCTCTGCTTGAAAGGGTTTGTGTAAAATGGACATATTATGGTCTTTTTGTGCACATTTTAAATTGATGAGCAAATTACATCAAGAAATTGTATCTGCTGTATGTGGGCCCTGCGGCAGAGTGCAAAGTCAACCTGCAGCAATAGATTTCCTACATTCTCTCTTTCTCTGTTTTCTTTTCTGCCTGCTTTTAATCTGCTGTTATTTTTGTACTGAGATAAAAACCACTGTTTGGATACAACCTTTTTTTGTTATTGTTGTTTTTGCAAACTGGTTAGTTTCTATTAATATCACATGGCTAGAATTCTGAAGTAAAAACTATAGGATCTTTGTGTGAGTATGTGTGTGTGTGTTTATGTGAACGTGCACATGTTTTGTTATGTGTTTTGGCCACAAGGTACCAAATTGGCTTAAAATTAAAGAGTACTTATAAATTAAATAATAAGCCCAAAAGCTATTCAAGTTCACATGACTTAAGTAAAGTCTTTATTAAGTAGCCCCCAAATTTGTAACTGTCCGAGGGGTTCTTCCTGTCTGCTGCATAAAGACTATGGCATTGTAGTAAAGAAAAAGTTTAATAGACATGAGGCAGGCCACACCAGGTGGGAGATGGGATTTAACTCAGATAATCTCTTCTGGAAGCTTACGGGTTAAGGGTTTTTCAAAGGCAATTTGGAGGAAGGAGTAGGGGTGGCCACATAATAACTGCTTGCTACTGATTTGTTGAGGCAGAGGTGAAATCTTGGAGGGTGGAAGCTGTCCTCCTGTGGGCTGAATCACTTCTGGGTGGGGCCACAAGAGCAGGGTTGGCAGATCTAGGTGGAGCCATGGGTGTCAGACATGCAAACAACCTGAAAAGATATTTCAAAAGGCCAATCTACAATAGTGGTACTTACTATTTGCAGGAGTAATTGGGGAAGTTGCATATCTTATAACCTCCAGAATATTGGCTGAGAATCATTTATGTCTGCACCTTAGCAGACATAACTCAGTCTCTTCTCTTCCCTCAAGCTTGTTGGCCTCCTAGTAGCTTTATAGAAGTGGTTGAGGCCAGGTGCAGTGGCTCAAGCCTGTAATCCCAGCACTTTGGGAGGCCGAGACGGGCAGATCACGAGGTCAGGAGATCGAGACCATCCTGGCTAACACGGTGAAACCCCATCTCTACTAAAGAATACAAAAAAACTAGCCTGGCGAGGTGGTGGGCACCTGTAGTCCCAACTACTCGGGAGGCTGAGGCAGGAGAATGGCATAAACCCAGGAGGCAGAGCTTGCAGTGAGCCGAGATCCAGCCACTGCACTCCAGCCTGGGCAACAGAGCAAGACTCTGCCTCAAAAAAAAAAAAAAAAAAAAAGTGGTTGAATTTTGGGCAAGGCCTATTATCATTTAAATGATAGCCTAAATGTCTTCCAAAGTTAGCTTGGCCTAATACCCCAGGAATAATTAAGGAAAAGGCAAGATGGAGTGGTGGGTTACCTCAGCTTACTGTTATAATTTTTCTCACTAACATAAGTTTTGCAAAGGTAGTTTCATAATTTTATTTTTTTATTATTATACTTTCAGTTATAGGCTACATGTGCACAACATGCAGGTTTGTTACATAGGTATACATGCACCATGTTGGTTTGCTGCAGCCATTAACTCGTCATTTACATTAGGTATTTCTCTTAATGCTATTCCTCCCCTTGCTCCCCACTCCACGACAGAACCCCATGTATGATGTTCCCCACCCTGTGTCCAAGTGTTCTCATTGTTCAATTCCCACCTATGAGTGAGAACATGCAGTGTTTGGTTTTCTGTCCTTGTGATAGTTTGCTCAGAATGATGGTTTCCAGCTTCATCCATGTTCCTGCAAAGGACATGAACTCATCCTTTTTTATGGCTGCATAGTATTCCATAGTGTATATGTGCCACATTTGCTTAATCCAGTCTATCATTGATGGACATTTGGGTTGGTTCCAAGTTTTTGCTATTGTGAATAGTGCCGCAATAAACATACGTGTGCATGTGTCTTTATAGTAGCATGATTGATAATCCTTTGAGTATATACCCAGTAATAGGATCGCTGGGTCAAATGGTATTTCTAATTCTAGATCCATGAGGAATTGCCACACTGTCTTCCACAATGGTTGAACTAGTTTACACTCTCAACAATAGTGTAGAAGCATTCCTATTTCTTCACATCCTCTCCAGCATCTGTTGTTTACTGACTTTTTAATGATCGCCATTCTAACTGGTGTGAGATGATATCTCATTGTGGTTTTGATTTGTATTTCTCTGATGACCAGTGATGATGAGCATTTTTTCATATGTCTGTTGGCTGCATAAATGTCTTCTTTTGAGAAATGGCTGTTCATATCCTTCACCCACTTTTTGATGGAGTTGTTTGTTTTTTTCTTGTAAATTTGTTTAAGTTCTTTGTAGATTCTGGATATTAGCCCTTTGTCAGATGGATAGATTGCAAAAATTTTCTCCCATTCTGTAGGTTGGCTGTTCACTCTGATGGTAGTTTCTTTAGCTGTGCAGAAGCTCTTTAGTTTAATTAGATCTCGTTTGTCTATTTTGGCTTTTGTTGCCACTGCTTTTGGTGTTTTAGTCATGAAGTCCTTGCCCATGCCTATGTCCTGAATGGTATTTCCCAGGTTTTCTTCTAGGGTTTTTATGGTTTTAGGTCTAACATTTAAGTCTTTAATCCATCTTGAATTAATTTTTGTAGAAGGTGTAAGGGAGGGATCCAGTTTCAGCTTTCTACATATGGCTAGCCAGTTTTCCCAGCACCGTTTATTAAATAGGGAATCCTTTCCCCATTTCGTGTTTTTGTCAGGTTTGTCAAAGATCAGATATTTGTAGATGTGTGGTGTTATTTCTGAGGCCTCTGTTCTGTTCCATTGGTCTATCTCTCTGTTTTAGTACCAGTACCATGCTGTTTTGGTTACCGTAGCCTTGTAGTATAGTTTGAAGTCAGGTAGTGTAATGCCTCCAGCTTTGTTCCTTTTGCTTGGATTGTCTTGGGAATGTGGGCTCTTTTTTGGTTCCGTATGAATTTTAAAGTAGTTTTTTCCAATTCTGTGAAGAAAGTCATTGGTAGTTTGATGGGGATGGCATTAAATTTGTAAATTACCTTGGCCAGTATGGCCATTTTCACAATATTGATTCTTCCTATCCATGAGCATGGAAGTTTCTTTCATTTGTTTGTGTCCTCTTTTATTTCGCTGAGCAGTGGTTTGTAGTTCTGCTTGAAGAGGTCCTTCACATCCCTTGTATGTTGGATTCCTAGGTATTTTATTCTCTTTGTAGCAATTGTGAATGGAATTCCACTCATGATTTGGCTCTCTGTTTTTCTGTTATTGGTGTATAGGAATGCTTGTGATTTTTGCACATTGATTTTGTATCCTGAGACTTTGCTGAAGTTGCTTATCAGCTTAAGGAGATTTTGGGCTGAGACAGTGGGATTTTCTACATATGCAATCATGTCATCTGCAAACAGGGACAATTTGACTTCCTCTTTTCCTAATTGAATATGCTTTATTTCTTTCTCTTGCCTGATTGTGCTGGCCAGAACTTCCAACACCATGTTGAATAGGAGTAGTGAGAGAGGGCATCCTTGTCTTGTGCCACTTTTCAAAGGGAATGCTTCCAATTTTTGCCCATTCAGTATGATATTAGCTGTGGGTTTGTCATAAATAGCTCTCATTATTTTGAGATATGTTCCATCAGTACCTAGTTTATTGAGAGTTTTCAGCATGAAGGGCTGTTGAATTTTGTCAAAGGCCTTTTCTGCATCTATTGAGATAATCATGTGGTTTTTGTCATTGGTTCTGTTTATGTGGTGGATTACATTTATTGATTTGCATATGTTGAACCAGCCTTGCATCCCAGGGATGAAGCCCACTTGATCATGGTGGATAAGCTTTTTGATGTGCTGCTGGATTTGGTTTGCCAGTATTTTACTGAGGATTTTCACATCGATGTTCCTCAGGGGTATTGGTCTGAAATTCTCTTTTTTTGTTGTGGCTCTGCCAGGCTTTGGTATCAGGATGATGCTGGCCTCATAAAATGAGTTAGGGAGGATTTCCTCTTTTTCTATTGATTGGAATAGTTTCAGAAGGGATAGTACCAGCTCTTCTTTGTACCTCTGGTAGAATTCATCTGTGAATCCGTCTGGTTCTGGACTTTTTTTGGCTGGTAAGCTATTAATTATTGTCTCGATTTCAGAGTCTGTTATTGGTCTATTCAGAGATTCATCTTCTTCCTGGTTTAGTCTTGGGAGGGTGTATGTGTCCAGAAATTTATCCATTTCTTCTAGATTGTCTAGTTTATTTGCATAGAAGTGTTTATAGTACTCTCTGATGGTGCTTTGTATTTCTGTGGGATCGGTGGTGAATATCCCCTTTATCATTTTTTATTGTGTGTATTTGATTCTTCTCTCTTTTCTTTTTATTCGTCTTGCTAGCAGTCGGTTAATTGTGTTGATCTTTTCAAAAAACCAGCTCCTGGTTCATTGATTTTTTGAAGGGTTTTTTGTGTCTCTACCTCTTTCAGTTCTGTTCTGATCTTAGTTATTTCTTGCCCTCTGCTAGTTTTTGAATTTGTTTGCTCTGGTTTCTCTAGTTCTTCTAATTGGGATGTTAGGGTATTGATTTTAGATCTTTCCTGCTTTCTCTTGTGGGCATTTAGTGCTATAAATTTCCCTCTACTCACTGCTTCAAATGTGTCCCAGAGACTCTGGTATGTTGTGTCTTTGTTCTCATTGGTTTCAAAGAACATCTTTATTTCTGGCTTCATTTCGTTATTTACCCAATAGTCATTCAGGAGCAGGTTGTTCAGTTTCCATGTAGTTGTGCAGTTTTGAGTGAGTTTCTTAATCCTGAGTTCTAATTTGATTTCACTGTGGTCTGAGAGACAGTTTGTTTTGGTTTCTGTTCTTTTAGATTTGCTGAGGAGTGCTTTACTTCCAATTATGTGGTCAATTTTGGAATAAGTGTGATGTGGTGCTGAGAAGAATGTATATTCTGTTGATTTGGGGTGGAGAGTTCTGTATATGTCTATTAGGTCTGCTTGGTGCAGAGCTGAGTTCAAGTCCTGGATATCCTTGTTAACTTTCTGTCTTGTTGATCTGTCTAATATTGGCAGTGGGGTGTTAAAGTCTCCCATTATTATTGTGTGGGAGTCTAAGTCTCTTTGTAGGTCTCTAAGGACTTGCTTCATGAATCTGGGTGATCCTGTATTGGGTGCATGTATATTGAGGAAAGTTAGCTCTTCTTGTTGAATTGATCCCTTTACCATTATGTAATGGCCTTCTTTGTCTCTTTTGATCTTTGTTGGTTTAAAGTGTGTTTTATCAGAGACTAGGATTGCACCCCATGCTTTTTTTTGTTTTCCACTTGTTTGGTAGATCTTCCTCCATCCCTTTATTTTCAGCCTATGTGTGTTTCTGCACATGAGATGGGTCTCCTGAATACAGCACACTGATGGATCTTGACTCTTTAGCCATTTTGCCAGTCTATGTCTTTTAATTGGGGTATTTAGCCCATTTACATCTAAGGTTAATATTGTTATGTGTGAATTTGATCCTGTCATTATGATGTTAGCTTGTTATTTTGCCCATTAGTTGATGCAGTTTCTTCCTAGCATTGATGGTCTTTACAATTTGGCATGTTTTTGCAGTGGCTGGTACAGGTTGTTCCTTTCCATGTTTAGTGCTTCCTTCAGGAGCTCTTATCAGGCGGGCCTAGTGGTAACAAAATCTCTGAGCATTTGCTTGTCTGTAAAGGATTTTATTTCTCCTTCACTTATGAAGCTTAGTTTGGCTGGATATGAAATTCTGGGTTGAGGCCAGGTGCAGTGGCTCATGCCTGTAATCTCAGAACTTTAGGAGGCCGAGGTGGGTGGATCATGAGGTCAGGAGATTGAGACCATCCTGGCTAACATGGTGAAACCTTGTCTGTACTAAAAATACAAAAAATTAGCCAGGAATTGTGGCGGGCACCTGTAGTCCCAGCTACTCAGGAGGCTGAGACAGGAGAATGACTTGAACCCAGGAGGCGGAGCTTGCAGTGTGAGCCAAGACCATGCCATTGCACTCCAGCCTGGGCTACAGAGTGAGACTCCATCTCAAAAAAAAAAAAAAAAAAGAAAGAAAGAAAGAAAGAAAGAAAGAAAGAAAGAAAGAAAGAAAGAAAGAAAGAAAGAAAGAAAGAGAGAGAAAGAAAGAAATTCTGTGTTGAAAATTCTTTTCTTTAAGAAAGTTGAATATTGGCCCCCACTCTCTTCTGGCTTGTAGAGTTTCTGCTGAGAGATCTGCTGTTAGTCTGATGGGCTTCCCTTTGTGGGTAACCTGACCTTTCTCTCTGGTTGCCCTTAACATTTTTTCCTTCATTTCAACCTTGGTGAATCTGACAATTACATGTCTTGGGGTTGCTCTTCTCGAGGAGTATCTTTGTGGCATTCTCTGTTTTTCCTGAATTTGAATGTTGGCCTGCTTTGCTAGGTTGGGGATGTTCTCCTGGATAATATTGTGAAGAGTGTTTTCCAACTAGGTTCCATTCTTCCCATCACTTTCAGGTACACCAATCACATGTAGATTTGGTCTTTTTCCATCGTCCCATATTTCCTGGAGTCTTTGTTCATTTCTTTTTACTCTTTTTTCTCTAAACTTCTCCTCTCACTTTATTTCATTAGTTTGATCTTCAATCACTGATACTCTTTCTTCCACTTGATTGAATTGTCTAATGAAGCTTGTGCATGAGTCATGTAGTTCTCGTACCATGGTTTTCAGCTCCATCAGGTCATTTAAGGTCTTCTCTACTTTGTTTATTCTAGTTAGCCATTCGTCTAATCTTTTTTCAAGGTTTTTAACTTCCTTGCAATGGGTTCGAACATCCTCCTTTAGTTCGAAGAAGTTTGTTATTACCAACCTTCTGAAGCCTACTTCTGTCAGTTCATCAAAGTCCTTCTCCGTCCAGCTTTGTTCTGTTGCTGGCGAGGAGCTGCGATCCTTTGAAGGAGAAGAGGCGCTCTGGTTTTTAGAATTTTCAGCTTTTCTGCTCTGGTTTCTCCTCATCTTTGTGGTTTTATCTACCTTTGGTCTTTGATTTTGGTGACCTACAGATCGGGTTTTGGTGTGGATGTCCTTTTTTTGTTGATGTTGATGCTATTCCTCTCTGTATGTTAGTTTTCCTTCTAAGAGTCAGATCCCTCAGCTGCAGGTCTGTTGGAGTTTGCTGGAGGTCCACTTCAGACCCTGTTTGCCTGGGTATCACCAGTGGAGGCTGCAGAACAGCAAATATTGCTGCCTGATCCTTCCTCTGGAAGCTTCATCCCAGCGGGGCACCAGCCTGTATGAGTTGTCAGTTGGCCCCTACTGGGAGGTGTCTCCCAGTTAGGCTACACAGGGTCAGGGACCCACTTGAGGAGGCAGTCTGTCCATTTTCAGAGCTCAAACACTGTGTTGGGAGAAGCACTGCTCTCTTCAGAGCTGTCAGCCATGGATGTTTAAGTCTGCAGAAGTTTCTGCTGCCTTTTGTTCAGCTAGGCCCTGTCCCTAGAGGTGGGGTCTACAGAGGCAGCAGGCCTTGCAGAGCTGCTGTAGGCTCCACCCATTTCTAGCTTCCCTGGTCGCTTTGTTTACCTACTCAAGCCTCAGCAATGGCGGCACCAGGCTGCTGCCTCGCAAGTTGATCTCAGACTGCTGCACTAGCAGTAAGCAAGGCTCTGTGGGCGTGGGACCCACCAAGCCAGGTGTGGCATATAATCTCCTGGTGTGCCATTTGCTAAGAACTCTGAAAAAGCGCAGTATTTGGGTGGGAGTGTCCTGATTTTCTAGGTACAGTCTGTTACGGCTTCCCTTGGCTAGGAAAGGGAAATCCCCTGACCCCTTGTGCTTCCCGGGTGAGGCAACGCCCCACCCTGCTTCGACTTGCCCTCCATGGGCTGCACCCACTGTCCAACCAGGCCCAGTGAGATGAACCAGGAACCTCAGTTGGAAATGCAGAAATCACCTTTCTTCTGTGTCGATCACACTGGGAGCTGCAGACTGGAGCTGTTCCTATTCGGCCATCTTGGAATGGAATACTAGTTTCATAATTTTAAATGCTACAGAACAAGACAGCATGTTTGGGTTAATGCAAGACCCACAGCTCACTATTAAATAATTGTCAATGAGCATGTGTGATCCAAATGCACAGGACATTATTCGTGAGAGAACAACCAGCCTAGTGGACTGGATAAACCACTGCAAGGCCTGTATACCCTGAGAAGGGGACTGCCCAACTCTTCCTATAAAATGCCAAGTGGAGCACCCCTGATGAAGCAGCTGATATGCTGTGGGACTGGCTTTATGACAACCGGGATATGCTCCCACTGAATATGCCTATTACCCAGGTCATTGCAAATGTTAGTGAAGTGGCTACATTGTCCGGAGTAAATACCTATGGTTTGTCATCTTGCACCAAGAAAATTGAGGACACGGACACACATGAGGAGTTTAGGAGCAGGGGTTTAATAGGCAGAAGGAAGAGGAAAAAAAAAAAGAACAGCTATGTCTCTAGTGAGAGAGAGGGGCTTCCGAGAGGAAAGACTGGCTGGTGGCAGATGCATCGGATTTCATAGTCCGGCTTGAGAAGGTTGGGTCTGATTTATATAGAGTTCACAGATTGGTTCAATCAGGTGTGACGTTTACATAGCATGCAGGGAAGGCTTGTCACCCAATCCTAGTCTTATTACACAAATGAGTTCTTTCCTTGGCTGGCACCATCTTGTCTGCTCCTTACTGTACATGTGGCTGACAAAGAGAAGAGAAGATGGAGCTGCCATCTTGAACATGATTGGCACAACTGCTGGCATCTAAGTCTGCGGCTCGATTTTACAGGCTGCTCTTAGTTAGAAAGGAAAATGATTTAGGGCTGCTTTTCATTAAAAGGAAAACCTTACCTTTTCCAGCCAGGAGTGGTGGCACCTGTCTGTAATTCCAGCTACTCAAGGAGGCTGAGGCAGGAGAATCGCTTGAACCCGGGAAGTGGAGATTATAGTGAGTCAAGATTGCACCATTGCACTCCAGCCTGGACTTTTGTACCCTTGCTATCTGCCTAAGTAATTTCTTCTTAACTCCTGTATCATTAAGGTTAAGGGAACCTCTTTTACATGGGTACCCCAGGTGAGACTGAAGCAGGAAATTTTCCCTGACCCCTTCATAGGCAGGAAGTGGAGTGTGGGCACTGAAGCTAGTCAGTTGCTTCAGCACCAGCAGGGGCAAACTACTCACTAGGACCCACTGTGCCCAACCCTCATGGGAGGGAGCACACAGGTAAGTGCATGAAGGAGCAGAGGTGAGTGCTTTTGGGTGCTGGTAGGAGTAAAGCTCTGTGTAGGCCCTGCAGCAGCATCTAGTGGGGAGTACCCACAACCCCCGAAGCCCCAGAAGGAGGGTTACAGTCCATGCTCTTTTAGCTTGCCATCCACAGATGGCTTAACTGTTAACAGATCAGTGGAGGGTCAGCGTGACAGCCTTTTGCATCCACACTCATGGTACCCAATCTCTTGTTCGGCATCCAGGACAAATCAGTTGCACAAATGAATCAACAGGTGGTGAATGAGGAGGATTTTATTGCCAATGAAAGTGGCTCTCGTGGCCAGGCGTGGTGGCTCATGCCTGTAATCCCAGCTCTTTGGAAGGCTGAGGCAGGTAGGTCACCTGAGGTCAGGAGTTCAAGACTAGCCTGACCAACATGGTGAAACACTGTCTCTACTAAAAATGCAAAAATCAGCCAGGAGTGGTGGCACCTGTCTGTAATTCCAGCTACTCAAGGAGGCTGAGGCAGGAGAATCACTTGAACCCGGGAAGTGGAGATTGTAGTGAGTCAAGATTGCGCCATTGCACTCCAGCCTGGGCAATAGAGTGAGACTCTGTCCAAAAAAAAAAAAAAAAGTGGCTCTCAGTGGGAAGGGGAGCTAGAAAGCGGATGGGGGGGATGATAATCTTCCCCCAGAGTCCAGCTGTCCCCAATCAGACTCCTCTCCAAAGCAACACCCTAAAGCCATCCCTCTGAAGTCAAGCTGCTTCTCTCCAATGTCCAACTGTAGTCTCAGATATCCAGTTGCTTCTCCTTTTCTCCTCTTCCTCTCCTGCTCTGCTGGTGGAGCCTGGGGTTTTTATAGGCACAGGATGGTGGGCGGGGCAGGCCATGGTTGGTTTTGGAAAAGGCAATATTGAGCCAGAAAGCAGGAATGTATGTTTTCATTTGGGGCTGTGGTCCCAGGCTTGAGGGTGGGACCCCTAAGCAGGGACCTGCCATCTTCTGCCTGGAATTTCCCTGCTTCCTGTCCCTATCAACATTACTCCTGCAGAATCCTGGGGAGTTTTGTTTGAGAAGACTTATTAAATTTGCTATCCCTTATGGGTCCTACAGATGCTTAATAAAATATTATGGTAATTAACAAAAAAGAAAAAGAAAAAAAGGGAAAGGCAAAGACAGTGAAAGGACTTGCCCTAGAAGGGTGATGAAAATCTTTAGATGGTTATTATGAAATGAAATAAATAAAATGAAAATTGCTGAGGTTAGAGGCAAAGGTCTTTACAACACTATCAAAGGTTGGGTGGACGAAAGGGAACCTCTGCTGGTCCCCCAACATTAAAGGGCCCCACACTAGTTTTCCACATTTGCCCCAGATTAAGGAAATTTAAGAAAAACCAAAAGGCAAAGGTTATAATGAGAAAGCTGACATTGCCTGGGGCGATGTTGAGGCAAGTTAAGATAAAAATTGACAAAAGAACCTGAGTTCCTTGGCTCGATTCCCTGCTGGGAACCCAAATCTCTTTTTACCAGAAAAGGTAACATGATCTGGGGGTAGAAAAGAAGTTCCTGGGACCAGAACATAAAAACTTACAGGTTAGGCTGGGCGCAGTGGCTCACGCCTGTAATCCCAGCACTTTGGGAGGCTGAGACTGGTGGATCACGAGGTCAGGAGTTTGAGACCAGCCTGGTCAACATGGTGAAACCCCGTCTCTACTAAAAATACAAAAATTAGCTGGGCGTGGTGGCGGGTGCCTGTAATCCCAGCTACTCAGGAGGCTGAGGCAGGAAAATAGCTTGAACCCAGGAGACAGAGGTTGCCGTGAGCCGAGATCACACCATTGTACTCCAGCCTGGGACAGAGGGAGATTCCATCTCAAAAACAAAACAAAACAATAAAGTACAGGTTGATAGGATGATGAAGCTTGCAATGTTTAAACAGTCTATGTAAGGTAGTTGCGACTGACTCCTATACCTAAATGTCTTGTGAAAGTAGGTATTGGACTGGGCGCAGTGGCTCACACCTGTAATCCCAACACATTGGGAGGCTGAGGTGGGTGGATCACCCTGAGGGCAAGAGTTTGAGACCAGCCTGGACAACATGATGAAATCCCATCTCTACTAAAAATACAAAAATTAACTGGGTGTAGTGGCAGGTACCTGTAATCCCAGCTACTTTGGAGGCTGAGGGAGGAGAATCACTTGAACCCAGGAGGTGGAGGTTGCAGTGAGCTGAGATTGCACCATTGCACTCCACCCTGGGTGACAGAGTGAGACTCCATCTCAAAAGAAAGAAAGAAACAGAGAAAGAGAGAAAGAGAGGGGAAGGAAGGAAGGAAGGAAGGAAGGAAGGAAGGAAGGAAGGAAGGAAGGAAGGAAGGGAGGGAGGGAGGGAGGGAGGGAGGGAGGGAGGGAGGGAGGGAGGGAGGGAGGGAAGGAAGGAAGGAAGGAAGGAAGGAAGGAAGGAAGGAAGAAAGAGAGAGAGAGAAAGAAAGAAAGGAAGGAAGGAAGGAAGGAAGGAAGGAAGGAAGGAAGGAAGGAAGGAAGGAAGGAAGGAAGGAAGGAAGGAAGGGTGGGTATTGGGCCAAATGTGGTGGCTCACACCTGTAATCCCAGCACTTTGGGAGGCCAACATGGGTGGATTGAGTCCAGGAGTTCAAAAACTGCCTGGGCGACATGGCAAAACCCCATCTCTACAAAAATAAAAAAGAAAAGGAAAAAAAGAAAGAAAATGAGTATTGTACCTGACCAGGGGATATTTTCCCTATCTAGTACTATAAACCTGAAGGCCAGTAAATCTGGGCTTTCAGAAATGTTAATTGGACATACTAAATGGGAACTAGTAAGATTGCCTGAGCCCACAGAATATATAAGGATAAAAACCTGGAGTGCTGATAGGTACAGATCCTCCACCAATAGCCCTTGGTGGAGCATTTACTGGGGCTTATGGCAAAAGACTGAGCACTTCTGACTGACAACTACTGGACTAGAGAATTTCCACTTGAGGGCCATTTACTACCTTGCTATGAGATGTCAGCTGAAGCTACCCCTATGCTAATGGAAATAATGGTGCCCAGAATAATTCCATGATAAAATAAAAACAATTTACATAGGATCTTGCTACCTGGGAATACAAGGAGGAGATATTCCTAAGCAGGGAGCATCTTTTTTCCCCCAGACTGACTATGTGAAGAGCTGCTAGATTCTGCAGTGCCTGATACATAGCTCTCATCTGTCAAGAGCTGCTGCGTGAATGACAGTTTCCAAGGTGAAGAAATAACTTCTTCGGGAGGCTGCTGCTCTGGATAAAGAAGAGTCAAAAAAAAAAAAACAAACAAAAAAAAAACTGTTTCTTTTGAGTTATTTATGGTTTGGAGAATTTGGATGAAGTATGTTTTGTGAGCAAATTTACCTTTTTCTCTATCTGGGTTCCTGCAAATTCAAAAACTTCATGATTTTATGACAATATAGTTATTTGCATAAGTTTAGTAAAGTGTCTTTTCTTTTAAAATGGGACAATTGGAGACACTGGTTATTTTACCAAGACTTTGACTAGAATAACACATTTTTAGTTAAAGTTCTAATAAAGCCAAGGTAAAAGGAGCCTATATGGCCAATCGATTCTTGCTGCACTTTGTTCGAATAATCAGGCCATGTAAGTAAAATAAGCCTAAAACTTACTTTGCACACAAATTGGTCTTACTATAATTTCTCTGTAATAGAAAAGGAAGGCAAGAGATGAGAGAGAGAGAGAGAGAAACTGTTTGAAAGGAAAAGTGTAACACTTGTTACAAGATTTCAGCCCTGCCTTTTTTTTTTTCTTTTTTTAGTGCAGATTGAATCATGAATTATTTCTTGGCTACAATAATCCTCTAAAGAGTATAACATTAGGCCAGGCGCGGTGGCTCACCCCTGTAATCCCAGCACTTTGGGAGGCTGAGGTGGGTGGATCACAAGGTCAGGAGTTTGAGACCAGCCTGGCCAACATGGTGAAACCCTGTCTCTACTAAAAATACAAAAATTAGCCAGGCGTGGTGGCACATGCCTGTAATCCCAGCTACTGGGGAGGCTGAGGCAGGAGAATGGTTTGAACCTGGGAGGCGGAGGTTGCAGTGAGCCGAGATCATGTCACTGCACTCTAGCCTGGGTGACAACCAAGACTCCATCTAAAAAAAAAAAAAAAAAGTACAAGATTATAATTTGTCTTCATATTTTTAGTTGGTACCTTAATGGAATAGGTTCCTTTTACCATTCTGACACACAAGTACTCTTTTGATAAGTCAAAATGTTAAAGTTATTTATCTTTCCTTGTTTTACTTCCAAGGAAGCCAGAATCATGGTGTTCTGAAGACTAGAGATGTGAATCTGCCTCATTTGGCATCCCACGGGGCCCAATCTGTTTTTCACTGCAAATGCCCTGCTGCTAAGACTATACAAGCACCTCCCTCTAGGCCCAGGCACTGTTGTGGAAGAGGTAGGCGTGTGAGATTGTACGGGCCAGTTTAGAGGCACAGAATTAGTTCAGACCCTCCAAATCAAGGATGGGTACAGGGATGCCTAAACAGCTGATAAAACAAGGGGCCTTGTCTTTTGAGCTACTATGTGGCACCTTTTCTTTTCTTTTTTTGAGATAGAGTCATGCTTTGTTGCCTAGGCTGGAGGGCAGTGGCATGATCACAGCTCTTTCCAGCCTGAACCTACCCAGGCTCAGGCGATCCTCCCACCTTAAGCCTCCCGAATAACTGAGTTTACAGATGTGCACCAGCATACCCAGCTAATTTTTTTTTTCTTTTTTTGGAGACAGAGTCTCATTTGTCCAGGCTGTAGTGCAGTGGTGGGATCTTGGCTCCCTGCAAACTCCATCTCCCAGGTTCAAGCAATTCTCATGCTTCAGCCTCTTGAGTAGCTGGGATTACAGGCACCCGCCACCACGTTTGATTAATTTTTATATATTTAGTAGACACAGGGTTTCACCATATTGGCCAGGCTGGTCTCAAATTCCTGACCTCAGGTGATTTGACCACCTCAGCCTCCCAAAGTGCTGAGATTACAGGCGTGAGCCACCATGCCCAGCCAATTGTTGTATTTTTAGTGAAGATGGAGTTTCACCATGTTGGCCAGGCTATTCTTGAACTTCTGGCCTCAAGTGATCTGCTTGCCTCATCCTCACAAAGCGTTGGGATACAGACTGAGGCACCATGCCTGGCTGTGGTTAATTTTTTGTAATTTTTGTAGAGATAGTTTTCACTCTGTTGTCCAGGCTGGTGTGTAGCACCTTTTCATCCACCCCAATCATAAATAATTTCCTGCTTCCTGTAGAAGTAAAAGAAAATTATTAGTGGTAGTATATAAAAATACCTCATGACAAAGCCCCCTGGGTATGATACTCCTAGTTATGAGATTTATGCAGATAAACGTATTTTTAAAAAATGTTATCACCCACCTTAGGACAAATTACTAAAAGATTGCAAAAAGTATTGCAGCACAAGTGTCTAAAATTCCTTAGTTTAAAAGGTTTTAACAATGCTTATGTTTTGTATAGCTGATTACAAGTCTGTAACTAAAACCAAGATTATAGCAGCTCAATGCATAGAAGTTAAAGATAAGTAAGTTTTGTAACCTCACCTTTGGCTTTTTGTTAGCTGGCTTTTTACTTAGAGGGTAATGAATGCCTGTCCATATCCATTTCTACCTGGCCTAGAACATTTAAATTGCCTGTAAGTCTTTTGACTCTAAGTCCTTTGGCCACGGTGGCAGGCGGGAGTTCTCTACTGAGGGACAGCCATGCCACCCCAGCAACGTTACGGGACAAAATCAAAATTAGGTGTCCATTGATATTACCTCTGTCAAATCTCGGCCAGAAGGAGTAGAATATAAACCAACACTAAAATTCTAAGCCCCGCCCCCCGAGCATCTGAATGGACCCCTCCTCTCCGCTGAGGGCATTCTAAAGTTAACCTGAAAAACTGGTTCAGGCCAAGATGGAAAGGCAGGTCAGACATACCTCATTATACTCCTCCCATTTGGAATTCAGGAAAAGCTAACCAGCATTAACATCAACACAGACCTTAAGTCCGATAAGAAACTTTATTTATTTATTTATTTATTTTATTTTTTATTTATTTTAATTTTTTTTTGAGATGGAGTTTCACTCTTGTTGCCCAGGCTGAAGTGCAACAGCTCCATCTCAGCTCACTGCAACCTCCACATCCCAGGTTCAAGCAATTCTGTCGTCTCAACCTCCTGAATAGCTGGGGTTACAGGCGACCACCATTATGCCTGGCTAACTTTTGGTATTTTTAGTAGAGACAGGGTTTCACCGTGTTGGCCAGGCTGGTCTCGAATCCCTGACCTCAGGTGATCCGCCTGCCTTGGCCTCCCAAAGTGCTGGGATTACAGGCATGAGCCACCATGCCCAGCCTTATTTATTTCTTTTTTAATTTTTTTCAGATGGAGTGTCACTCTTTCACCCAGGCTGGTGTGCAGTTGCACAATCTCAGCTCACTGCAACCTCCGCCTCCTGGGTTCAAGCAATTCTCCTGCCTCAGCCTCTGGAGTAGCTGGGACTACAGGTGCACGTCACCACACCTGACTAATTTTTGTATTTTTAGTAGAGACAGGGTTTCACCATATTGGTCAGGCTGGTCTCGAACTCCCGACCTCAGGTGATCCACCCACCTCAGCCTCCCAAAGTGCTGGGATTACAGGGGTGAGCCACCATGCCCAGCTGAGGAACTTATTTATTTATTTATTTATTTATTTATTTATTTATTTAGAGAAAGGGACTCATTCTGTTGCCCAGGCTGGAGTGCAGTGGCAAAATCTGGGCCCACTGCAGCCTCAACCTCCCAGGCTCAAGCAATCCTCCCATCTCAGCCTCCTGAGGAGCTGGGACTAAAGGCACATGCCACCACACCCAGCTAATTTTTGTACCTTTTGGAGAGACAGGGTTTTGCCATGTTGCCCAGGCTGGTCTCAGACAGCTGAACTCAAGACAGCTGAACTGAGATGCCTGCCTCAGCATCTCAAAGTGCTGGGATTACAGGTGTGAGCCACTGAGCCCAGCCTGATATGAAACTTTTATAATCTATTCCCTCTGAAGCCTGCTACTTGGAGGCTTCATCTGCATGATAAAACCTTGGTCTCCATAAATCCTTACCATAGCCAGACATTCCTTTCTATTGATAACTCTTTCAACACATTGCCAATCAGAAAATGTTTAAGTCTACCTATGACCTGGAAGTCCTTGCTTCAAGTTGTCCTGCTCTTCTAGATAGAATTAATGTAAATATTACATGTACCAATTGATGAATTACGTCTCCCTAAAATGTATAAAGGCAAGTTGCACCCTGATCACCTTGGCCACATGTTCTAGGATCTCCTAAGGACTATGCCATGGGCTGTTGGTCACACATATTTGGCTCAGAATAAATCTCTTCAAATATTTTACAGACTTTGTCTCTTTCTTGACAAATAGGTCATATGAGTAATAATAGATAATATTTACGGATCTCTTGCTCATGTGTTAAGCACTTCTTGTACATGATTTCACTTAATTCTAGGACAACTCTGTGAGATCGATTTTTTTTTTTTTCCTATTTTAGGTTAAGTAAACCAAGCCTCAAACAATTTAAATAACTTTCTAAATTTGACATAACAAATGGCATATCTGAGGTTTGAACCCAGCCGTATACTTAATGCCAGAGCCCATCCTCTTAATCCTTGCCCTATACTACCTCCTTGGGAGAAGGCATGGTTTGGGCACTCAAGGACCTCACATATGCATAATAGTTATTTTAAGGTCCTTCAAAAATCTCTGTCATTGGCCAGGTACAGTGGCTCATGCCTGTAATCCCAGCACTTTGGGAGGCCAAGGCAGTAGGATTGCTTGAGCCCAGGAGTTCATACCCAGCCTGGACAACATAGCAAGACCCTGTCTCCACAAAGAATACAAAATAAGAATACAAAATAAGCTGGGTGTGGTGGTACACATCTGTAGTATACACCAGCTACTCAGGAGGCTTAGGCAGGAGGATCACTTGAGCCCAGGAGATCGAGGCTGCAATGAGCTATGATCACGCCACTGTACTCTACCTGGGTGACAGACTAAGACCCTGTCATATATGTATACATATGTTGGCCACACACAGTAGCTCATGCCTATAATCCCAGCACTTTGGGAGGCCAAGGTGGGCAGATCACCTGAGGTCAGGAGTTTGAGACCAGCCTGGCCAACATGGTGAAACCCTGTCTACCAACAACACAAAGAGTCTAAGGCAGGAGAATTGCTTGAACCCCGGAGGTGGAGGTTGCAGTAAGCCAAGATCATGCCATTACACTCCAGCCTGGGCGACGAGAGCAAAACTCTGTCTCAAAAAAAAAAAAAAACCCAAACCCCCCCCCGCCAAAAAAATATTGTCGTATGTCATATATATACATACCATATCTGGATGTGTTTTTATTTTCTGTCCTCCCCCACATCCCTGGTACCTTGTCTGGTAATTTTTATTGATTGTTATACGTTGTGTGTGTTACATTGTAAAGCATCTGGATTTTATTGTCTTCCTGTAAAAAAAAAAGTGAAAGCTTATTCATTTTTTTCCTGGAAGTAAGTTAATTTAATTTGTATCAGCTTTATCTTATCATAGTTTTTTTCTGGGCTGCTATAGAGTTCTCTTATTCTACAGATAAAATAGCCCTATTCCTAAAGCATGAAAGTTTTGGGATCCAAACTCAATGCCCAGGGAATACATCAAGGTCTCTCTACTTTTTTTTTGAGATGGAGTCTCACTCTGTTGCCTAGGCTGGAGTGCAGGGAGGCAGTCTCAGCTCGCTGCAACCTCTGCTGTCCAGATTCAAGCAATTATCTGGTCTCAGCCTCCCAGGTAGCTGGGATTACAGGCATGTGCCATGACAACGGCTAATTTTTGTGTGTGTATATATATATAAACATACATATATATGTAAACATACGTGTGTATATATATATGTAAACATACGTGTGTGTGTGTGTGTATATATATATATATTTTTTTTAGTAGAGACAGGGTTTCATCATGTTGGCCAGGCTGGTCTCAAACTCCTGACCTCACGTGACTACCCTCCTAAAGTGCTGGGATTACAGAAGTGAGCCACCGCTCCTAGCCTTTTTTTTTTTAAAATCAAGCAGCCTCCGAAGCCAATGTAGGCTCAGAGAGACTCTCTTTTTCTATTCAAAACTATAATTTGGTATTCCTACACTCTCCCAGCGACTGCAAGTTATCTCTCTTCTTGCAACCCACTAGTAGCTGTTTTCTGCCAGAATTTGTGGATGTTTTCTTGTGCATGTACCACTTAGTATTCAACCAAAGACTAAGGGAATCCCTTTGTATTTCTTGAGCTCCTTTTCTGTGTACATCTCTACTTTCTTCTATTCTGCTAAAAAATTACAGCCACTACCACCATTTGGAACTCTGATCTCTGCTTCTTCAGCTCAGCAACATCTTTGTACTCTAATTAGGTGTCACCTCTCTGCACCCTGGTTTGGAAAGTGCGCCTGGGCAGAAAGCTGTGTTGAATACGGAGCGCATCTCATGTATTTCTATTTTCTCAAAGATCACAGGAAGACTGTCTGTTGTTCAATGCCTAGAAACAGTCGCTTCATATATTTGCCAATTTTGTTGTTTCTGATGGAAGAGTAAGCCTAATACTTGTTACTTCATCATGGCCACATCTAGAAAGCCTCGGCATTTTTCTTTTCTTCTTTGCTTTGTTTTTTAAAAATTAAAATTAATTACTCTTTCTTCTTTCTTTCTCCGAATCCTTCACAATGGGCATTTTCATTTTATAACAATCTGATAATCTCTGAATTTTAACTGCTAACTTGGGGAGGAATTTAGTTTAGAGTTTAACTTGAAAACAAAGATAATAATAGTCCCTCCCTAAAACTAACCCCTTCCTTGCTCAGGGACCAAAAACCACCTTTGTCAGACTAATGAAAGGTCACAAGAATAGGATTATGGTAAGGGTCTGAACTCTTTTAAGATGTAGACATAGTTTCTTCCTTCCTTCCTTTCTTCCTTCTTTCCTTCCTTCCTTTCTTTCTTTCTTTCTTTCTTTCTTTCTTTCTTTTTCTTTCTTTCTTTCTTTCTTTCTTTCTTTCTTTTCTTTCTTCCTTCCTTCCTTCCTTTCTTTTTTCTTCCTTCCTTTCTTTCTCCTTCCTTCCTTCCTTCCTTCCTTCCTTCCTTCCTTCCTTCCTTTCTTTCTCTCTTTCTCTTTCTCTCTTTCTCCCTTTCTCCCTTTCTCCCTTTCTCTCTCTCTCTCTCTCTCTTTCTCTCTCTCTTTCTTTCTTTCTTTCTTTCTTTCTTTCAGATGTAGACATCGTTTCTATAATCCCTTACTGCTCAGGCATCATGTGGCCAGAGGTCACAAGAGTTGTCACTTTCCCAATTGCTCCTATAGATAACATCACTCTAGATGTTATCTATAGTGTAGAACCCAAGATTGGTCTTTTTTGAGATGTTTTTCATATTGACCCCACCCAGACTCCTGAGCCGTGACTCAGCTGATCCTGTGGTCCCACCCAGAGGCAGACTCAGCTCATTGCATGAGGATTGTTTCCATACCCCTATGTTTTCATCCCCAACCAAGCTGCAGCACCCATTCCCTAGCCCCATGCCCAACAAATTATCCACAAAATCCCTAAGCTCTGAGCCTTCCGGGAGATTGATCAGGGTGATAACTCCAGTTCTCCTTCATGGGCTGGCCTTGGGTCAACTAAATTCTTTCTCTACTGCAATGCCATGGTCTCAGTGGCAGGCCTCAGTGATTTTGTCTGTGCAGCAGGCAGGAGGAACCTGTCGGGTGATTACATCACTTTCTTTCCTCACTGTCACTTTCTAGATCTCTGGTCTTCATTCTGAGACTGGTTTTCTTTTTCCTGAAGTCATTTTTTAGACATTCTTTTGGTGAAGGTCAACTGTGGCAGAGTCTCTTAGATGTTATTAGCCTCAAAATAGCTATATTCTTCCTTCATTCCTGAAAGATAATTCTTCTAGGTACATAATTCAAAGTGGATAATGATTTCTTTAATTCCAGGTTGACAGTTAATGATTTTTTTTAGCACCTTGAAGATATCGTTGATAAATATATCTTCTGCCTTTGTTGTTATAAATCCTGTAGTCTAGTTGTCATTCATTTATAGGAAAATGTTTTTAAAGATGCTTTTAAATATGTTTACCTTTGTGTTCTGGAGTTTTACCAAGTAGCTGGGAGTACAGATGTGTGCCACCACATATGGCTAATTTTTGTATTTTTTTTATAGATGGAGTTTTGCTGTATTGCCTAGGCTGGTCCCAAACTCCTGGATTCAAGTGCTATGACTGCCTTGGCCTCCCAAAGTGCTAGGATTATAGGCATGAGCCACCATGCCCAGACTAGAGTCCTTTTTATTTATCAAGTTTGCTATAAATCATGTTTTGGGCATTCATAAATTTATATCTTTCATCAGAATTGAAAAATAAACATTAATCCTTTAATTATTACTTTTTCTATATTCTCACTAATTAATCTCCCAGAAATTCATAAATTAGATTTATTCTATTTTGCACATCTGTTAATCCCACTTTTATAATTTCCATCTTCTTGTTTTCTCTATTACATTCTAGGTAATTTATTCAGATTCAGCTTCCATGATATAATTCTCCTTTCATCCATGTGTAATCTGCTGTTTCAGCCATGGCTTTATGAAGTTTTAAAATGTCAACAATTATATTTTTCATTTTCACATACATTGTTTATTTCTATTTTTAAAATTCCAATTATTTATGATCGTCTTTGTTGCTTGTTTTGTAATTCCATTTAAAACTTCGTAGTATTTCATATAAAGTTATTTTATAGTTTGAATATTATAATTCCCATATTTGAAGACCATGGAGGTCTAAATCTGTTGTTTGTTGTTCTAACTTAATCAGACTGACATTTTTTTCTTATGTTTGCTGATCTCTGATTCTGATTGTAAGAACATAGGTATTTATCTTATTCTTTGGGGATCTTGAAGGCTTAAATTGGGGATTTTTTGATGCTTTTACTAGAAGCCAACAGGAACTACCCTTCTGGAACTACTTTAATTTTTTCCAATATTTTTCCTTATCTAGGAATCTCAGGTTCAAGAAACCTCTCTGGAACTAGCCCAAAGTTTGTCTCTGAACAATTGTAAACACTCATATGTTTACATTTACCCTTAGGGCAATACCAAACTCCAAGTCTCTTATATTCATGCTCCCATGCTGGTTCGAGCCCTTTTTTTTTTTTTTTTTTTTGGACCATTTGAAGATTTTACTTATTTACTGAAATAAAATGTATTTAAAAACCTTTTCCAGAATCTCCTTGCTTTAGAGTAGCAGGGTTCTTTCTAGTATGTAGCCTGTCATACTGACAGAAGTCGAAGTCCTAGGAAGGCCTCTTTTTAACTTTTTTTGGAAAACGATTTATGCATACTTCAGAATGGTAAAGAAGGTAAGATATACATTTGAAAAGTGATTCAGATATATTTATTTCAAGAACAGTGAAATCACAGTAAACAAGATGAAGAACGGTAAACTAAATATATATCTTAGTAAAAAAATCAGATATAAATTTGAAACAGAAATGATATCAGAGTATTACCAATAGAAAGGGGACTAAAATGGAAACAGGTAAGAGTTAGCCTCAGAAGGAGTATTGATACAGAGGATCTAGATACTTTTTTATTCTGGGTATAACCAGAGGCTGAAAATCCAGGGTTGGTCCCAGAGCAGAAGCTCCCAGTACAGAAAACGGTGAAATCAGCTGAGATTTTGGTATACATGTGGAACAGCAGGGAGACAAATTGAATATTTCAGATGTCAAATGGAGGTGCCTAGTCGTCCCCAGAAGCCGTGTGCCAAATTTTGAAGATGCTTGGGGTGGGAGACTGAATACCCAATCTGAAAACCTCTTAAGAGCAGAACTTAACTTTCCAAAAACCTTCAAGAAAGGTAACAAACTCCTATTTCTCAACTTTAAAAGCCTTAGAGGGTCATTCCCTAGGAAAGAGAACAAATCAGAGATAGGCTGAGTCTAATCCACTTCTACCATACCCAGGCCCCCATCCTAATCCCACCCATGCTCAGTCCCAGATTGAAATGAGATGATCAGCCCCCTCCTCTATCAGCCCGACAGATTAAAGGGTGAATTCTCTATGATGGGCTAGAACACCACCTGGAGCATATATGGTACTTTATATACAATACTGGCATACAGTCAACATTGTCTGCACATGCGAAGACCAAGGCTTTAAGAAAATTCACAAATCCACAATTATAATCAGAGTTTTCAATACACCTCTCCCAAGAATTAAGTAGACAGAAAATAAGTAAGGACAGAGCTGACTTGAACAACACTCTCAACTTATTTGACTCCAGCCAACAAGAGCAGAATATACATTCTTTTTTTTTTTTTTTTTTAAGACAGAGTCTCGCCCTGTCACCCAGGCTGGAGTTGCAGTGGTGCGATCTTGGTTCACTGCAACCTCCACCTCCCAGGTTCAAGCGATTCTCCTGCCTCAGCTTCCAGAATAGCTGGGATTATAGGCACATGCCACCACGTCCAGCTAATTTTTGCATTTTTAGTAGAGACGGGGTTTTTCACCATGTTGGCCAGGCTGGTCTCATACTCCTGACCTCAAGTGATCCGCCCACCTTGGCCTCCCAAAGTGCTGGGATTACAGGCATAAGCCACTGCACCCAGCCAGAATACACATTCTTTTTAATCATTTTCTTTTTAGAAATTTTGATTCATGGCCGGGCGTGGTGGCTCACACCTGTAATCCCAGCACTTTGGGAGGCCGAGGCAGGCAGATCACAAGGTCAGGGGTTCGAGACCAGCCTGGCCAACATAGTGAAATCCTATCTCTACTAAAAATACAAAAATTAGCAGGGTATGGTGGTGCACACCTGTAGTCCCAGCTACTCGGGAGGCTGAGGCAGGAGAATCACTTGAACTTGGGAGGCAGAGGTTGTGGTGAGCCGAGATCGTGCCACCGCGCTCTAGCCTGGGCAAAAGAGCCAGACTCCGTCTCAAAAAAAAAAAGAAATTCTGGTTCATGTTATCTCATGAAAAGGATTTATTCTCAGTGAAAAAAACAGACGAAGATGAGTACATACTATATTATTTCATTTACATAAAACTCTTCGAAATGCAGTAGTGACGTAATAGATTATAGATATAATGCATCATAGATAATAGATAACAGAAAAATAGATATAGTGACAGATACAGATCAATAGTTTTATGGGGAGGATGTCAGGAAAAGACTAAAAAGGAGAACTTAAAAAGGAGAACTCTGCTTGGGTGTGGACTGGACTTAGTGACTGCATCCAAAGAAGATAGTATAGAAAGAAAAATAGTAAGTTTATATTGGAGAAACCTGGCAAGTATCATCTTAATGAAGTGATCAAGGTTTGCATCAACCCGTGATATCTCATATTGACATTTTGTGCCAGCTGACATGATCCATGGAGAAGGACACCTCACCTCTTGTGACATTCTTCCTCAAGTCCCATAACCTCACTGTAATCATTAGAACACAACAGTGAAACCCAAACTGAGGGGCATTCTACAAAATACCTGACCAGAACTCTTCAAAGTTCCAAGGTCATGAAGAGCAAGGAAAGCCTGCCACAGGCTGGAGAAGACAAGAAGACATAGTGACTAAATGCAATGTTGGTATTTATTTATTTCTTTTTTTGAGACAGGGTCTTGCTCTGTCACCCAGGTTGGAGTGCACTGCAACCTTGAATACCTGGGTTCAAGTGAACTTTCCACCTCAGCCTTCTGAGTAACTGAGACTACAGGTGTGCACCACCATGCCCAACTAATTTTTTTGATTTTTGGTAGAGACGAGTATGTTGCCCAGGCTGATTTCGAACTCTTGAGCTCAATCAATCCTCCTGCTTTAACCTCCCAAAGTGGTGGGATTACAGGCATATTAGAACCTGGAACAGAAAAAGGACAATAGTGGAAAAACTGCTAAAATCTAGTTAAAGTGTATAGTTTAGTAAATAGTATTGTTTCAATGTTAATTTCTTAGTTTTGACAAATGTACAACGGTTATGTTAACATTAAGGGAAGTTGGGTGGAGGGTATTATCTGCAATTTTTCTGTTGCATCTAAAAATCATTCCAAAACAAAGAAGTTTGTTTTAAACAATTTTATTTATGGATGGGCCAGCATTAAACAAGTATAAAACGAGTTTCAAAAAAACCCACTAAGAATATCTTCACAAATCAAATACTTAGGAATAAATCTAATGAAAGATGTGAGAAACCTGTACATTGGAAACTACAGACTATAATAGGGTCAAATTTTAAGACCTAAATATCAGAACAAGGGCTGGGCGCAGCGGTTCACGCCTGTAATCCCAGCACTTTAGGAGGCCAAGACAGGTGGATCACCTGAGGTCAGGAGTTTGAGACTAGCCTGCCCAACATGGCGAAACCCCATCTCAACTGAGAAAACAAAAATTAGGCTGGGCGCAGTGGCTCACGTCTGTAATCCCAGCACTTTGGGAGGCCGAGGCGGGCAGATCAACTGAGGCCAGGAGTTCGAGACCAGCCTGGCCAACATGGCAAAACCCCTTCTCTACCAAAAATACAAAATTAGCCAGGCGTGGTGGCACGTGCCTATAATCCCACGTACTTGGAAGGCTGAGGCAGGAGAATTGCTTGAACCCAGGAGGTAGAAGTTGCAGTGAGCAGAGATCGTGCCATTGCACTCCAGCCTGGGCTACAGAGAAACATTCTGTCTCAAAAAAATAAAAAAAGAACATCTCCTTCACCTTGGAGCAGGCAAAACATTTAAAAACAAGACAAAAGCACTAATTATAAAAGAAAAAAATTTGGAGTATCTTAAAATTAAGAATTTATGCTCCAAAAAGAGAATATATCACAAGAATGAAAAGCCAATGCACAGATGGGAGAAGATATTCAAAATAATACACATATTCTACAGAAGACTCATATCCAAAATATATAAACTATATGTAAAAAACAACTTTATAAATAAGGAATATACTGTAGTGCCACCTCGTTCACAGGGGACACATTCCAAGACTTCCAGGGGATGCCTCAAACAACAGATAGTACTGAATCTTACATATACTGCACTGTGTTTTTTCTGATACATACATTTGATAAAGTTTAACTTATAGATTAGGCACAGTAAGAGATTAATAAAAATGTCTATTAATAAAATAGAACAATTATAACAATATACTATAATAAAAGTTATGTGAATGTGGTCTGTCTCTCAGAATACAGGAGTCCCCCTTATCTGTGATTTCATTTTCCTCAGTTCCAGTTATCTTTAGTACAGTACATGAAGATATATTGAGAGAGAGAGAGAGACCACATTCACATAACTTTTATTACAGTATATTGTTATGATTGTCCTATATACTTACTCTTTACTATTTAATCTCCCGCTGTGCCTAATTTATAAATTAAACTTTCTTAGGTAAGTGTGTATATACATGTGTAGGAAATAGTATGTACAAGTTGAGCATCCCTAATTAAAATATCCAAAATCCAAAATGTTCCAAAATCTGAAACTTTTTGGGTGCTGACATGACACTCAAAGGAAACACTCATTGGAGCATTTTGGATTTCAGATTTTGAACTTTCAGATTAAGGACACTCAACCAGTGGGTATTCTGCAAATATTCCAAAATTTGAAAAAATCCCAAATCTGAAACACTTCTGGTCCCAAACGTTTCAGATGAGGGATACTTCACCTGCATGGGACTTGGTACTATCAGTGGTTTCAGACATCCACTCGGGGTCTTGGAATGTATTCCCCACAGATAAGGAGGGAACTACTGTCTAATGAAATATAAAGACAACCCAATAGGAAAATGGACAAAAGATGAACAGGTGGCTTTCCAAAAGAAAACCCAAATGGCCAAAAATATGTGAAAAGGTGTTTAACTTCACCAGTTACCTCCAGAATGGCTAAAGTGAAAAAACAAAAAAAGCCAAATGTTGGAACTTCCAGAACACTCCTACACTGATAGTGAGTGTATAAATTGGTACACCTATTTTTGGAAAACTGTTTCACACTATCTACCGAAGCTGAACATATGCATACTCTATGAGCCAGCAATTCCACTCCTAGGTATATACGCAACAGAAATGCACACATATGTTCACTAAAAGGTATATAACAGAATATTTATTGGAGCATTATTTGTATGTCAAATGCTAGAAACTATTACCTAAAAGCCCATTAACAGTCAAATACTAAAATGTAGTGCGTTTATACAATGAATAGCACTCATCAATGAGAATGAACAGACCACAAACCCATGTAGCAATTTCACAAGTCCAATATTGAACAAAGGAAGCTAGAAAAGAGTACATACTGGGCTAGGCATGGCGCTTATTCCTATAATCCCAGCACTTTGGGAGGCTGAGGCAGGAGGATCGCTTGAGCCCAGGAGTTTAAGAGCAGCCTAGGCAACATAGTGAGACTTCTTTACTACGAAAAAATTTAAAAATTAGCTGGGCGTGGTGGCACATCAGGTACTAGGAGGCTGAGGTGGGAGGATACTTGAGCCCAGGAGTTCGAGGTTGCAGTGAGCTATGATTGAACCACTGCACTCCAGCATGTTCAACCAAGCAAGACCTCAACTCAAAAAAGGAAGAGTACATATTGTATGACAACAATTTTTAAAGTGTAAGAACAAGTAAAACCAATATATTCAGTTAAAAGTCAGGATAGTAGTTTCCCTTGTGGGAAGGAGTGTATAGTGACTTGACCTAGAATGTTGGCTTCATTTGCAAAAATTCATTTATGCTGAGGTAACAGACGATCTATATTCACAACAACACTTGCTCACCTTATGTATTTGTTGAAGGTTAGCAGAATGGCTCAGGTCATCAGACTCACTCAGGGACCCAAACTGACAGAGTAGTGTTACCTTGAATGTTTCTGGCTGCCATCCACAGAGAAAAGAGTACCCAGGAGGGTGCTGTGTCAACACTCAAATGACCCAGCCTGGGAGTCATGTGTATCACTTCTTGTTTTTGTTTTTTGAGACAGAGTCTTGCTTTGCAGCCCAGGCTGGAGTGCAAATGTATGTGTATCACTTCTGCTCACAATTAATCCATTGACTACAATAAGCACGTGGTTCCACCCAAACAGTGGGACCAGGAAGTGAAATGCTACCATACCTAGAAGCGGAGAGAACCAGAAACATGGTAAACAACATACATTTTTTTTTTTTTGAGACACGGTTTCACTCTGTTACCCAGGCTGGAGTGCAGTGGCCAGATCTCAGCTCACTGAAACCTCCGCCTCCCAGGTTCAAGGCATTCTCGTTCCTCAGCCACCAGAGTAGCTGGGGTTACAGTCGCCCGCCACCACACCCGGCTAATTGTTTTTGTGTTTTTAGTACAGGCGGGGTTTTGCCATGTTGGCCAGGCTGGTTTTGAACTCCTGACCTCAAGTTATCTGCCCACCTCAGCCTCCCAAAGTACTGGGATTACGGGCATGAGCCGCTGTGCCCAGCCCTTGAACATACTTTCTACTGGCTACAAGGTAATCAGTCAAAGGGTGTTTCATCTACATAACCAATTCCCTTTGGTGAATATTAATTTGGTTCTATTTTTCCACTATTATTAATAATCAAATGTTAAAATTTTGCTCATTTGTTCACTGCTTTATATGAATCTTTACATAGGTTCGAATTTCTGCCATTATGAATACCATGGGAAGACCCTGCTTTAGATGCTTTTCTCTGTTTTGGTGATACAACATTTGCTAACTGGACCCATGAGATTTCTTTTATAATTCCTTTGTTTCAAAACTTGGCTGGGCGTGCTGGCTCATGCCTGTAATCTTAGCACTTTGGAAGGCTGAGGCAGGTAGATTGCTTGAGCCCAGGAGTTCCAGATCAGCCTGGGCAACATGGCAAAATCTTGTCTCTACAAAAAATAAAGAAATTAGTTGGGCATGGTGGCGTGTGCCTGTAGTACCAGCTACTCAGGAGGTGGAGGGACCACCTGAACCCACGGAGGTCAAGGCTGCAGTGAGCCATAATCATGCCACTGCACTCCAGCCTGGGTGACGCAGTGAGACCCCCATCTAAAAAAAAAAAAGAAAAGAAAAGAAAAAGAAACTTATTTTGCTAGGTCTTGTTGCTGTTTATTGCTGTTTTGGGGTTTCCTATTGATGCTCCTTTTGGAGCTATTGGTTTAGATGGCTTTAGCCGGTAGGCAGGCATATATTTCCTATATACGTTATCTTCTTCCCAAAAAACTCCTAATGCTTTACATTTTGAATGTATTATACCACCAAATGGAAAATAAATATCAATTTCATCACTTTGAAATGTGTAGGTTCATACAGAGTTGAGTCTATCTATATCAATTAAGATACCATGGCTTGTATGTTATACATTGTGGTATTTTACTAAGATCTACAAATATCGCTGGGCACGGTGGCTCACACCTGTAATCCCAGCACTTTGGGAAGCTGAGGTGGGTGGATTGCTTGAGGTCAGGAGTTCGAGACCAGCCTTGTCAACACGGCAAACCCGTTTCTACTAAAAATACAAAAATTAGGCATAGTAGCATGCACCTGTAATCCCAGCTACTCAGGAGGTTGAGGCAGGAGAATCACTTGAACCTGGGAGGTGGAGGTTGCAGTGAGCAGAGATGGCGCCACTGCACTCCAGCCTGGGTGACAGAGCAAGACTCTGTCTCAAAAATAAAATAAAATAAAATAAATAAATAAATAAATAAAACACAAATCTACAAATATAAAATTGTTTAAGACTTTTGGGCATGTGACATTGATAAATCCTAATAACTTAGATAACTCAGGCTCTAAGGAAACTTGGCAACACCTTGTCCAACCTTCTCTTTGTATAGAATTAGAAAATAGAACTTGAGAGTTAGTCCAGCCTTCTTTTATAGAAGAAGAAAATGAGTCCCAAAGAAATTCAGTGATTTGTCAAAGGTCGTAAAGCAAATTGATTACTAAAGGATATGTTCAACATATTTCAAAGGTATAATGATGACTATATTATGAACTGACCAACAGAGTTTGCCAGAATTAATAGCATCGGACAACATGAAAGAGCATTTGTGTAGCAGCATCATTATCTGTTTGGAACCCCTAGGTCTTATTGACATCATTAACACTGAATCTAGGAGAGCATCTGTTAAGAAGAAGCTGACTAAGAGAATAAAGGTTTTCAGAAAGCTGTACAGAGTAATTTTCAAGAAAAATTGCAAGGGGGAATTTTTAATGCTGAGGTGCCATCAACTGTAAAGCAACTTGTAGAGTTTGTTTTCTTTTTTAAAAACTGAGTATGTCAGCCATGCGCAGTGGCTCACGCCTGTAATCCCAGCACTTTGGGAGGCCGAGGCGGGTGGATCACGAGGTCAGGAGATCGAGACCATCCTGGCTAACACGGTGAAACCCCAACTCTACTACAAATACAAAAAATTAGCTGGGCATGGTGGTGAGCACCTGTAGTCCCAGCTACTCGGGAGGCTGAGGCAGGAGAATGGCGTGAACCTGGCAGGTGGAGCTTGCAGTGAGCCGAGATTGTGCCACTGCACTCCAGCCTGGGCGACAGAGTGAGACTCCTTCTCAAAACAAACAAACAAACAAACAAAAAAAACTGAATATGTGAAAAAGAGATGTCATTTATCAGTTTACTATACTTACTTTATTATTTCTAAAAATGAAATGTAACCCCATTCTGTGAATAAGAGCTGTTCTGTTTTATGTTGTATCAGTTTATCAATAGTTTTAAGTTTTCTGCAGTGTGTACTTTCAAATTTTTTACCTCTACATTTCAATTGATGTTGGAAGAACTGTTATTGGATCAAGATGACAATGCTTGAGAAGAAAATTATATATCTGTGTTATAGGCAAAAGAATAGTCATAAAGCATATGTAATCATATAAGACATTCAGCATAACAGTTTTAGTGACAAGTTAGTGTTTGAACTTTTGAAAAGGCATTTAAATGAGAAATCACAAATAAAATAACTATTTCAAAAAAATTTCCAAAATATTTCAAAAATAATTTTTGAAAAGCATGTGGATGAGTTAACCAAATTATTAAAGATATTCTAATGCTTTATCATCTTTTTTTTTTTTTTTTTTGAGACTGAGTCTGGCTCTGTCTCCCAGGCTGGAGTGCAGTGGCCGGATCTCAGCTCACTGCAAGCTCCGCCTCCCGGGTTTATGCCATTCTCCTGCCTCAGCCTCCGGAGTAGCTGGGACCACAGGCGCCCGCCACCTCGCCCGGCTAGTTTTTTGTATTTTTTAGTAGAGACGGTGTTTCACCGTGTTAGCCAGGATGGTCTCGATCTCCTGACCTTGTGATCCGCCCGTCTCAGCCTCCCAAAGTGCTGGGATTACAGGCTTGAGCCACCGCGCCCGGCTTTTATCATCTTTCAAGAGTAGCTGTGTTACTCAATCCATGAGCGTTTATACTCTGAAGAAACAAAAATTCCAGTTTAATGATGCAGAACTTCAAAGACTTAGCGGACAAGCATTTGGTTTTCTGTTTTGTTTTGTTTTGAGACAGTCTTGCTTTGTCATCCAGGCTGGAATGCAGTGGCATGATCAGGGCTCACTGCAACCTCTACCTCCTGGGCTCAAGTGATTCTCCCACCTCGGCCTCCAGAGTAGCTATGACCACAGGCATGCACAACCACGCCCAGCTAATTTTTAAAAATTATCTGTAGAGATGAGATTCTGCTCCAATGCCCAGGCAGGTCTTGAACTCCTGGCCCCAAGTGATCCTCCCGCCTTGGCCTCCCAAAGTGTTGGGATTACAGGCATGAGCCACCATGCCAAGCCCAAGGATTTGTTAAATGCCAGTAGTTTGTATAGACTAAGTAAAAGGGAAGTTTGACATCTATCTTTTAATTACTTACAGAGCCAAGTTAGCATTGACCTTGATTGGTGAGGCACTACAGTGAAATAAATTCAAACCAAATTATTGGAATCTCTTGAGTTTAAATTCTTCCACCTACCTGTGGAGTGACTTTGAATAAGGTATTTTATATCTGTTTGTTTTATTTTCCCTGTCAGCTTAAGTGGTTAGCTCAGGACTTTGCATAGAGTCCTTGCTCAATAAATAGTAGTTACTATCATTGTTCAAAAAATTCATGTAAGCTACTCTGATTTTTTTCCTAAACTGGTACTTAAGATGTCTGTATTGTCTTTTTGCAGTAATAACTGCTGAATTATCTGCAAACATGTATATATATATACACTTTTATGCTTTTTTTTTTTTGAGACAGAGTTTTGCTCTTTTGGCCCAGGCTGGAGTGCAATGGCGCGATCTTGGCTCACCGCAACCTCTGCCTCCTGGGCTCAAGCCATTCTCCTGCCTCTGCCTCGTGAGTAGCTGGGATTACAGGTGCCCATCACCATGCCTGGCTAAATATTTTTGTATTTTTAGTAGAGACGGGGTTTCTCCATGTCAGCCAGGCTGGTCTCGAACTACTGACCTCAGTTAATCTGCCCACCCAGGCGTGAGCCACTGTGCCCAGCCCGCATTATATATATATAAAATATATATTACTATATAATAATATATAATATGCATATTAATATATTATATATATAATACATATATATTTTGAGACAAGGTCTTTCTCTGTCACCCAGATTCAAGTGAGGTGGCACAATCTTGGCTCACTGCAGCCTCAACTTCAGGGGCTCAAGCAATCTTCCCACCTCAGCCTCTCAAATAGTTGGGACTTACAGGCATGTGCTACCATGCCCAGCTAATTTTTGAATTTTTTAATGAGACAGGGTCTCCCTATGTTGCCCAGGTTGGTCTCGAGCTCCTGGCCTCAAGTGGTTCTCCTGCCTGGGCCTCCCAAAGTGCTGGGATTACAGGCGTGCCCTGCCAAAGAACATGATTAAGAACCACCCACAAAGGTGAAACTGCTTTTTATGATAAGCTGAGTGCAGTAAAGGCTAGAGCTGTTGAAATAAGCAGATGTGGGCCAGGCGCGGTAGCTCATGCCTGTAATCCTAGCACTTTGGGAGGCCAATGCAGGTGGATCAATTGAGGTCAGGAGTTCAAGACCAGCCTGACCAATGTGGCGAACCCCCCCGCCTCTACTAAAAATACAAAAGAAAAAAAAAAAAAGAAAAAAAATTAGCCGAGTGTGCTGGCACATGCCTGTAATCCTAGCTACTCCGGAGGCTGAGTCAGGAGAATTGCTTGAACCCAGGAGGCAGAGGCTGCAGTGAACCAAGACAGCACCACTGCACTTCAGCCTAGGCAGAGTGAGACTCCGTCTTCCAAGGAAAAACAAAAACCCTAAACTTTGAGCACTTCATTTGGTTTCAGACACTTTCATTTTCTCTAACTCAGATGCATGTTATGCCTTTTCAGCTATAAGAATTGTAACAGAAATTTTCATATGTTGGAGGCTTGTAAACCGGAGCAACTCCATCTTGAATAGGAGCTGGATAAAATAAGGCTGAGACCTACTGGGCTGCATTCCCAGACGGTTAGCATTCTAACTTACGGGATGAGATAGGAGGTCAGCACAAGATGCAGCTCATAAAGACCTTGCTAACAAAACAGGTTGCAGTAAAGCTGGCCAAAACCCAGCAAAACCAAGATGATGATGAGAGCGACTTCCGGTCGTCCTCACTGCTATACTCCCACCAGCACCATGACAGTTTACAAATGCCATGGCAACGTCAGGAAGTTATCCTATATGGTCTAAAAAGGGGAGGCATCAATAATCTGCCCCTCGTTTGGCATATCATCAATATATAACCACAAAAATGGACAACCTTGCTGGGCATGGTGGCTCAGCCTATAATCCCAGCACTTTGGGAGGCCGAGGCAGGTGGATCACAAGGTCAGGAGTTTGACACCAGCCTGGTCAACGTGGTGAAACCCTGTCTCTGCTAAAAACACAGAAATTAGCCGAACGTGGTGGTGCGCGCCTGTAGTCCCAGCTGCTCCGGAGGCTGAGGCAGGAGAATTGCTTGAATGCAGGAGGTAGAGGTTGCAGTGAGCTGAGATTGCGCCACTGCACTCCAGTCTGGGTGACAGAGCAAGACTCTGTCTCAAAAAAATAAATAAATAAAAAATGGGCAACCAGCAGTCCTCAAGGCTGCTCTGTCTATGGAGTAGCCATTCTTTTCTTCCTTTACTTTCTTAATAAATTTGCTTTCACTTTACTCTGCAGACTCGCACTGAATTCTTCTTGCTGGAGATTCAAGAACCCTCTCTTTCCTGTAACACATAGAAACAGCTTTCCATTTTCACCTAGCTATAAACAACTCCTTACTGGTTATTCTATTAAAAATTACTTCTTATAGTCACCTAACATAGACAATAGTAATTAGTTTTTCTATTTGTTTCCTGAAAACTAGAAGAAAATATCACACGTTCAGGCAAAAATAGATCAGCATTAAAATATGATTTTCAGGGTTTATGAAAAAGAGAGTCACTCCTTTAAAAATCAAAAATGATGCTGAAGATATTTAATTCCTACATCCTCTCAAACTGGCCTTTTTTTTTTTTCTTTTTGAGACAGGGTCTCTGTTGCCCAGGCTGGAGTGCAGTGGTGTGATCATGGTTCATGGCAGCCTGGACCATCCGAGTCCACGTGATATACGTGCCTCAGCCTCTTGAATAGCTGGGACCACAGGCTTGCACCACCACAGCTGGTTATTTTATTTATTAATTTTTCTTTTTTGAGACAGAGTTTTACTCTTGTCGCCCAGGCTAGAGTGCAATGGTGCAATCTTGTTTCACTGCAACCTCCGCCTCCTAGGTTCAAGCGATTCTCCTGACTCAGCCTCTTGAGTAGCTGGGATTACAGGCGCTTGCCACCACGCCCGGCTAATTTTTGTGTTTTTAGTAGAGACGGGTTTTCACCTCGTTGGCCAGGCTAGTCTGGAATTCCTGACCTCAGGTGATCCGTCTGCCTTGGCCTCCGAAAATGCTGGGATTACAAGCGTGAGCCACCATGCCCAGCCAACTATTTTATTTTTTGTAGAGACAGGGTCTCCCCATGTTGCCCAGGCTGGTCTCAAACTCCTAGGCTCAAATGATCCTTCCACCTCAGCCTTCCAAAATGGTGGGATTACAGGCGTGGACCACCACACCCGGCCTTGCCTATTTATATGTTAACTAATCAATTAATTCTATTGTCATTTGGGAAAAGAGCTCATAAATTTAAAATCCTACTTACATCATTCTGAGTGCAGTTTTATTCTTAAAATGTCTATCCAGGAGGCCAGGTGCGGTGGCTCACACCTGTATTCCTTGCACTTTGGGAGGCCGAGGCCGGCAGGTCAGCTGAGCTCAGGAGTACAAGATCAGCCTGGCCAGCTTGGTGAAACCCCTTCTCTACTAAAAATACAAAATTAGCCAGGTGAGGTGGTGCACGCCTGTAATCCCAGCTACTCAGGAGGCAGAGGCAGGAGAAACCTGAGTGGTGGAAGTGGCTGTGAGCCAAGATGGCACCACTGCACTCAAGCCTGGGCAACAGACAGAGACTCCTTCTCAAAAAACAAAAACAAACAAAAAAAAAAACTGGGCGCGGTAGCTCACGCTTGTAATTCCAGCACTTTAGGAGGCCAAGGTGGGCGGATCATGAGGTCAGGAGTTTAAGACCAGCTTGGCCAACATAGTGAAACCCTGTCTCTACTAAAAAAATATAAAAATTAGCTGGGTGTGGTGGCACTCACCTGTAGTCCCAGCTACTCAGGAGGCTGAGGCAGGAGAATTGCTTGAATCCGCGAGGCGGAGGTTGCACTGAGCCGAGATGGTGCCATTGCACTCTAGCCTGGGTGACAGAGCAAGACTCTGTCTCAAAAAAAAAAAAAAAAAAAGTAAAAAAATTGTATTGTTCCTGGGTGTGTCCATGAGTCTGTGAGGGTGTTGCCAAAGGAGATTAACATTTCGGTCACTGGACTGGGAAAGGCAAACCTATCCTTAATCTGGGTGGGCACCATTTAATCAGCTGCCAGCACGGCCAGAATAAAAGCTCGGGTGGCTGAGGTAGGAGAATTGCTTGAACCCAGTAGGCTGACGTTGTAGTGAGCCAAGATCGCGCCGCTGCACTCCAGCCTGGGTGACAGAGTGAGACTCTGTTTCAAAAAAAATAAAATAAAATAAAATAAAATATTAAAAAATAGGGCATTTCTCCCTGCATCTTCACATGGTGGAAGGGTTGAAAGTACCCTTCAAGCCTCTGGGGTTTTTTTTGTTTTTTTTTTTTTGAGACAGTCTTATTCTGTCCCCCATGCTGGAGTGCAGTGGTGCAATCTCTGCTCACTACAACCTCTGATTCCCAGGTTCAAGTGATTCTCCTGCCTCAGCTTCCCGAGTAGCTGGGACTACAGGCGTGTACAACCACAACCACACCTGGATAATTTTTGTATTTTTAGTGGAGATGGAGTTTCACGATGTTGACCAGGCTGGTCTTGAACCTGGCCCTTCCAAGTGCTAGGATTACAGGCCTGAACCACCACACCCGGCCATCAAGCCTCTTACAGAAGAACACTACGCTTATTTATGAGAGCAGAGTCCTCATCACCTAATTGTCTCCTAAACACCTGTCTGTGATTGTTAATATTAGGATTGAGGGATGCCTAGATGGCTGGTAAAGTCTTGTTTCTGGATGTGTCTGTGAGAGTGTTGCCAGAGGAGATTGATATTTGAGTCAGTGGACTGGGAGAGAAGATCCACCCTCAATGCCAGTGGGCACCATCCAGTTGGCTGCCAGCATGGCAAAAACAAAGCAGGCAGAAGAAGGTGGGATGCCTTTGCTTGCTGGGTCTTCTGCTTCCTTCTTTTTCCTCCCGTGCTGGATGTTTCCTTCTGCTTCTTCTGCCCTTGGACTTCAGATTCCAGGTTCTTTGGCCTTTGGACTCTAGGACTTACACCAGTGTTTTGCCAGGGGTTGTCAGGCCGTTGGCCACAGACTGAAGGCTGCACTGTCAGCTTTCCTGGTTTTGAAGCTTTAGACTCAGACTGAGCCACTGCTGGCTTCTTTCTTTCCCAGCTTGCGGATGGCCTGGGACTCCACCTCGTGATTGTGTGAGCCAATTCTCCCTAATAAACTCCCTTTCATATATATATATCCTATTAGTTCTGTCTCTCTGGAGAACCCTAATACAAGGCCCTATCTCTTAATATCACCACAATGGGGATTAGGTTGCAACGTGAATTTTGAGGATACGCAAACATTCAGACACAGCTTGTATACACATATATTTAATATTTTTATTTTCTGAGTTATTTATTTGTAGACAGTGTTCTGCTGTGTCACCCCTGCTGGCCTCAAACTCCTGGGCTCAAGCAATCTTCTCACCTCAGCCTTCCAAAGTGTTGGGATTACAGGTGTGAGGCACTATGCCCAGCTACATATTAATATTTGTAACCCAATCATGTTAAAGTATACATGTAATTTTGTAGCTTTCTTTTGTCACTTAAAAATGTATTATATCAAGTCCAACAGAGCTTAAAGGTAAAAAGAAAGTGTATTGTAGATCTTACTGTATATCTGTGTATAGAGCATATTTTATTCTCTTTTAAAAAATAAAATAAGTAGAGATGAGGTCTTGCTATGTTGCCCAGGCTGGTCTAGAACTCCTGGTCCCAAGTGATCTTCCCACCTCGGCCTCCCAAAGTATTGGAATTACAGGCGTGAGCCACTGCGCCAGGCCCTATTTCATTTTCTCTTAACTAGCTACAGGGCATTCCACTGAATGAGCAGACATTGTGACTTGTTTTATTTTTTCCACAACGAAAACTTCCTTGTACATATATCTTTATACACTTGTTGAAAATATTTTTATAGATTAAATTCCTAGAAGTAAAAATGCTAAGGAAGAAGGTATGCATATTTTATAATTAGATAAAATATCAAGATTTTGGCTGGACGTGGTGGCTCATGCCTGTAATCCCAGAACTTTGGGAGGCGAAGGCAGGTGGATCACCTGAGGTCAGGAGTTCAAGACCAGACTGACCAACACAGTGAAACCTTGTCTCTACTAAAACACAAAAAAATTAGCTGGGCGTGGTGGTGCATGCCTGTAATCCAAGCTACTCAGGAGGCTGAGGCAGGAGAATTGCTTGAACCCGGGAGGAGGAGGTTGCAGTGAGCCAAGATCACGCCAGTGCACTCCAGCCTGGGTGACAGAACAAGACTCCATCTCGAAAAAAAAAAAAAATTCAATATTTTACCATAAGACCCAATCATGTCAAAAGGTGATATGAGCTGCAGAGACAGCATCTGTGGAGCGGACTTTAGGGAGAATTTTAGTATCTTTGTGGGGGAGGGAGGGTCTATCTGATATAAATAATTCATAAATTAGTTTGTAAATAAATCAATGAAATATTGTTATCAATATTCACTAGCCTTATGTGCCAGCCAGGTTTTACACGGATTATATCAGTTAATCCTCACAGTTAATTCTCACAACAACTCTTTGATTTGGGTAGTATTATTAGCCCCATTTTACTGATGAGCAAACAGGTTGAGAGAGGTTAGGATTCCAACCCAAGGAATGAAAGAAAAGCTAAAGCTGTTAATCTGTGGTCTAAGATAGGAGTATAATGGAAGAATGAGCAGATGGAAGAGAAAGAGAAGACATAACGTCTAGATAAAGAATAGGCCAGAGTCCTCAAACTTTTGTTATCCACAGAGAGGCCCTTTTCTAGTGATGGCTTTAGCTGCTGAGAAAAATCACGCCAGACTGAACACATTTGACTTTAAATAGCTTACATTCTATGTTGGAAGAACAAAGTATTAAAATTTGATGAGCAGGACAAAATTTGCCCAAAAGCTCAGGACCACCACAGATGATGTCTCACATGTCAGTACGTGATGTTATTTATTTATTTATTTATTTATTGTTTATTTATTTATTTATATATTTATTGAGACAGGGTCTCACTCTGTTGTCCAGGCTGGAGTGCAGTGTCGCTATCTCGGCTCACTGCAATCTCCACCTCCTGGGTTCAAGTGATTCTCCCACCTCAACCTCCCAAGTAGATGGCAGTACGGGCGCCCGCCACGACACCAGGCTAATTTTGTATTTTCAGTTGAGACAGGGTTTCACCATGTTGGCCAGGCTGGTCTCACACTCCTGGCCTCAAGTGATCCAACTGCCTCTGCCTCCCAAATTGCTGAGATTACAGGCGTGAGCCATTGTACCCAGCCTTATTTTATTTTTGAGACAGGGGTCACCCAGGCTGGAGTGCGGTGGCAGGATCATAGCTCACTGCAGCCTTCATCTCTCAGGCTCAAGCAATCTTTCCCCCTCAGCTTCCTGAGTAGCTAGGACAACAGGTGCATGCCACCACGCCCTGCTAATTGCTTTTTATTTTTTGTAGAGATGGGGTCTCACTTTGTTCCCCAGGCTGGTCTTGAACTCCTGGGTTCAAGAGATCCTCCCTCTTCAGCTTTCCAAAGTGTTGGGATTACAGGCATAAGCCACCACACCCAGCAGTAGTTTTCAAATGAATTGTGCATATAGTAAATTCTATCTGAGGTGTGAAGTAAAGGTTAGTTGTGTCCATCTCCAGATCAACTTGACCCCTTCAAGGCTACTTCTCATTCCTACAAAGGACAGCAGGATTCATGTAAAAGAGTGTCCCTATATTTGCTATGAATTCAGTGATCTAGATTTGGAGTGCTTTGCTTTGCCTAATTGTCTTCTCTTTCTTTGTATGTTTCTATAGGTTTCCTACCAAAATGTATGACTGAGTCTAGTCATGAGAAAACAGTGGACAGTGGACATACACACCTGATATTTAGGGGTGATGGTATAGCCAGTGTGTAGCTTTCCGTCAGATTACTCATATAAAGCCTCAGGAGGCTGGGCACGGTGGTTCACGGCAGTAATCCCAGCACTTTGGGAGGCCTAGGCGGGCAGATCACTTGAGGTCAGGAGTTTGAGACTAGCCTGGCCAACATGGTGAAACCCTGTCTCTACTAAAAATACAACAACAACAACAACAAAAAACATTAGCCAGGTCTGGTGGTGCATGCCTGTAGTCCCAGCTACTCGAGAGGCTGAGGCACGAGAATTGCTTGAACCTGGGAGGTGGAGGTTGCAGTGAGCCAAGATTGCACGACTGCACTTCAGCCTGGGCAGGAAAAAAAAAAAAAGACTCAGAATAACAACAATAAAACCATATAGTAGGTACATGCAGAGAGAGTGAAAGAAAATATGTTGAAATACTAAAACTTGGGGAATCTGAGTGAGGGGGACATGAGAATTCTTGTAACTTTTCGGTCACTTGAAATTATTTCAAAATTAATATGGAACACATTCATATTCATAATAAACATAAAACATATGTCTACACAAAAACTTGTACACAAAAGTTCATAGCTGCATATTCATAATAGCCAAAAAGTGAAAACAATGAAAATATACATCTACTGAAATACATAAACAAAATTTCATATCTAAATGATGAAATATTTAACAAAAAAAATAAAAAAATTGATATAGGCCAGGCGCAGTGGTTCATGCCTGTAATCCCAGCACTTTGGGAGGCCAAGGCTGGTGGATCACTTGAGGTCAGGTGTGTAAGACCAGTCTGACGAACATGATGAAACCCTGTCTCTACTAAAAATACAAAAATTAGATGGGTGTGGTGGTGCACACCTGTAATGAGCTATTTGGGAGGCTGAGACAGGAGAATCACTTGAACCGGGAGGCAGAGGTTGCGGTGAGCCAAGATAGTGCCACTGCACTCCAGCCTGGGTGACAGAGTGAGACTCCGTCTCAAATAATAATAATAATGAAAAAGTAAATACAGATACATACTACAACATAGATCAACCTTTGCTTAACAGGCTGCTATGAAAAAACTATATAGATGAACCTTAAAAACATGCTAAGTGAAAGCAGCCAGTTTGGCTGGGCACAGGGAGGCTGAGGCGGGCAGATCACTTGAGCCCAGGAGTTTGAGACCAGCCTGGCGAAACCCTGTCTTTGCCAAAAAAAAAAAAAAAAAAAAAAAATCCCTGCAAAATTAGCCTGGCTTGGTGGCACATGCCTGTAGTCCCAGCTACTCTGGAGGCTAAGGTGGGAGGATTACTTAAGCTCGGGAGGCAGAGGCTGTGGTGAGTCGAGATTGCACCACTGCACTCCAACCTGGGCACCAGAGCGAGACTGTGTCAGAAAAAAAAAAAAATCACATATTGTATGATTTTATTTATGTGAAATGTCCAGAATAAGGAAACTCATAGAGAAAAAAATAGATTTGTTGTTGCCAGCAGGTGAGGAGATGGGGAATGATGAATAACTGCTGATGTTTCAGGGTTTCTTTCTGGGGTGATGAAATGTTCTAAAAGTGATTGTGGTGATGGTTGCACAACTTTGTGAATATACTAAACCCCCCCGAAGTGTACATTTTATTCTTTCATTATTTTGTAATGGTACTAAGTTCTACTAAAGATAGTAGAAAAGCTCATATCATCAAGTTCCTTAAATGATAGTAAGAAAATCTTCTGGGCGGGGCATGGTGGTGGGTGCCTGTAATCCCAGCTACTTGGGAGGCTGAGGCAAAAGAATTGCTTGAACCTGGGAGGCGGAGGTTGCAGCAGGCTGAGATCGTGCCACTGCACTCCAGCCTGTGTGATAGAGACTGTCTCAAAAAAAGAAAGAAAAGAAAAGAAAATAAAGAAAGAAAGAAAGGAAGGAAGGAAGGAAGGAAGGAAGGAAGGAAGGAAGGAAGGAAGGAAAAGAAAAACTTCCGATGCCAGAAGCCGCCTTCACCAACAATCTGTCGAGCAACATTCTTCACTCAGAGGCTCCCATCTGATACTAGGTAGGGAAGGCCTTGGTGCCCTTTACCCATAATGAGCCCATGACAGAATGCTGCCTTGGACAGAGCCCTCACTCACTCCAAAGAGGCCAGGAATGCTAGGTGGGGAGGAATTTACATGCCTAGGTCAGCTCTGGACCAGTGCCAGTCCTATGGTACAGAGAAGGACAGTGACAGCTAAAGAGCTTGGAAGAGTCCAAAGCCAGTCTTGTTTAACACCAGTAACAATTTTACCCCTACACTGAGGGCTAAAATGCATCCAATTGCAGTTCCTCTTTCTCCACCTAAGTAACTCCAGAGGTGGCACTAAGCCTGGCCCACTCACACAATCTAGGACAGAGCAATAGTCAGACATCTCAATGGGCTCAGCTTCCCAGTAATAGGAGTTACTGAGAACAGCACTGGGGGAGCCTCTGTCCACACCAAAAAGGAGCACCTGAGGTGTTACTGCCATAACTCCATCCTTCTTGCTGTGCTTTGAGAAACGGAAGCCAAATCCTACCTCCCTTCAAAGAGCTCTAGTTGCTATGAGAACCAGTACCACTCCCCTACTCAGACTAAGTGTGAGTCCCGAGACTTAGGAGGGTATGGGACCAGGAGGAGGCTCCGGGGTGTCTCAAGAGCAGCCACACTTCTCTGTCAAGGATGTTCACATAGTGAACACTCATCTTATGTTTGTCATCCAGGACCGTTAGGGAGAAGAGAATGACCTTGGTGGGACTACAGGTCTGAAAGAGCCAGGCACTCCCTCTTATAGTGCAAACTTTGAGTGCAAAGTTGGATTGATGAAGCTCACTGCTGAGGGTGAGGCAGGTCCCCTGACAGTAAGGGAAGCTGGAAGTCTTGGGTGCAACAATACAGTCACCGCAGGCAGCTCTGTGAAGGTTCACCTTGCAATCCTGCGGATGACAGAGCTGCTCTGCTGGAAACATATCCTGGCCATAGTCTATCTCCTCATGATTCTGGCCCGGGATCCCCAGAGTCAGCTGCTTCACACCAGGGATAAAGCACCTCTGGATGTAAGGCAGGTGAAACAGAGGTGGCTGTGTTGGCGACAAGGTCATAAACAGCAACACTATGTCTCACTTGCCTTTGATACTAAAACACTGGTTCAGGCTGGTGTCAGAGGCATTAGTAGCTGTAATCTTTTCCTCTGCCAAGAGGGTGGGCACCACCTCCATCCAATATATTAGTAAACAGTAGATCTCCAATAATGATCCTCCTTTCTGACTGGTAGGATGAAGATAATGGGGAAAGAGCCCAAGAGGAATCTTTTGCAGTTGGTGGTGGTTGGGGGGCGGGGGTTGATGGTTCTAGAACTCTAGAACAAGCTTAGTGACATGGGGGTAGTGGGCACCCAAACCCACAGCTGTATCAAGGAAACCTCCAAGAAGGGAACTGCCTCAAAACAGACAAGTCAGTAGCTGTGTAGGAACTAGGAGCTTTTGGATGTGAGGGTAAAACCATGTTGCCAGGCAGAAAAGATCTCATTTATGTGGAAAGGCGGCATCCGGCTGGGACAGTCAAACGTTTCTACCATACTAAAACATGCACCAAAGACCCAGAGCCAAGAGCCCATGAATAAGCCAAGAGCTGCCACTCCTCTCACTGCCACCCTCCATTGTGCCTGCTTTCAGATGGACACTTTAAATGAGAGAATATTATGGTATGTGAAATATATCTCAATAAAACTACAGAAGAAAAATAAATGTCACACATACAACATAAAGTAAAATCATAAAGTTTCCTAGGCCAGTGGCATACAGTAGGCAGGCTAAAAAGAGAGAAGCTCTGAAAGTTATTTATGTATTTATTTATTTATTGAAGCAGGGTCTTGCTGTGTTGCCCAGGCTGGAGTGCAGTGGCATGATATCAGCTCACTGCAACCTCTGTCTCCCGGCTTCAAGTGATTCTCCTGCTTCAGCCTCCAAAGGAGCTGGGATTACAGGTGCGCCACCATACCCGCTATTTTGTATTTTTGGTAGAGACGGGGGTTTCAACATGTTGTCCAGGCTGGTCTCGAACTCCTGACCTCATGTGATCCTCCCGGTTTGGCCTCCCAAAGTGCTGAAATTACAGGCGTGAGCCACCGCGCCTGGCTTGAAAGTCTTTTATTAAGCAAAAAGAACCACTACATGAGTAGTTTCTCAAAAAGACCAAAAGCCTTGTGACCAAGTGACATGACTTCCCTTCTGTCTGGCTAGGTCTCGTCTCTGCTGCTAGGTCTCATTTCCCCGAAATAGCACAGGAGGCAAAAAATAGTGTGATGGTTATAGAGCTGGCTTTAAGTAACTCGCCCAAAGTCACACAGGTTATAGATCTGGATTGGAACCCAGGTAGCCAGACTGCCTGGGTTTGAATCCAGATCTGTAACCTGTGTGACTTTGGACAAGTTACTTAACCTCTCTGTGCTCTGTTATAAAATGGGGATACTTGACTGGGTTGTTTCGAAGAATAAATAACATAATCTTTGAAACATGCTTCAAAAAGCATCTGTTGCTTATTGGAATTTATTTGAAGTTGACTTTTTTTTTTAAAAAAAGCCTCCCATTAGGACGTACTTTTTTTAGAAGGCCCCAATCATTTCATCCTCCCATTTGTCAAAGATCATTTCTATGTTGCATGCCACCTTTAATAAGACACCGGGTAGTAGTTGATCTAATGCTGATAAGCCAAGTCCTACTCCCCTTCTCTGACACTCCTTTTCTGCTATTGTGAGAACTATAAAATATGACTTGGAGAAGGTTGTTTTCAAAGGCTGAGGTCATTGCTGTCATTTCTTCATACTCTCACAGATTGACTCCAAACTGCAGAAGCATCTTGGTTTCCCATCATTCTGCAGACTGGGCCAGGAGATAGGAGCTTAGGAAGGCCTAATCAGAGAACAGATGCTCATTTCATGCTAACAATGTGCTAGCGCTGTATGTGAATAGCTTCATTTCATTTTCACGTAAACCCCGTCTTGTAGACTATTATTCTCCTCTTTTTCACATGAGGAAATTAATGACCAGAAAAGTTAATTTGTCAAAGTCACACAGCCACTGAGAAATGGAGCCAGAATTCCAACCCAGCTGTCTTCAGATCCTATTAACTGCCATGTTATATTGCCTGCCCCTCCCTAGAATGTAAAAGAGTTTACAGCTAAGGCCCTCTTTCACAGTAGCCCAAAGTAACAGAGTTCAGAAATTGTGTCTTAGCTATCTGTGTGTCCTCGGTGCCTAGGACACCGCCTGCCATGTGAATAGGAACTCAAGAGTGTTTGTCCAACTGCTTAACTGTGCACGGAACATGTCATGTAGAATTAAATGAATCCCCCAGTTGCAGAGTCTATTTTCTACTTATAAGACTATTTATTTGTTTATTTACTTACTTATTTATTCATCAAGATGGAGTCTCAACTCTGTCGCCCAGGTTGGAGTGCAGTGGTGCGATCTTGGCTCACTGCAATCTCCGCTTCCCGGGTTCGAAGGATTCTCCTGCCTCAGCCTCTTGAGTAGCTGGGATTACAGGTGCCCTTCACCACGCCTGGCTAATTTTTGTATTTTTAGTAGAGATGGGGTTTCACTATGTTGGCAAGGCTGGTCTTGAACTCCTGACCTCAGGTGATCTGCCCACCTCAGCCTCCCAGAGTGCTGACATTACAGGCAGGAGCCACCACGCCAAGCCAATTTTCTACTTCTAACACAATTTAGAGGGGTTGTTGTTGAGTCACAGAGATCTTAGTTAGAATTTGGTAGCTATGTGATCTTGACAAACATATTTAACTCATCTGAGTCTTGTGTCCCTAACTTGGAAAATGTGGTAAATATCTACTCATAGCATTATTATTTGGATGGAATGAAACAATGCTGCAATGATAAACATATAGTAGGTGGTCAATGAATATTAGCTGTTACTATTGCCTCCCTATCCTTTCTTCCAAACAGGTCTTTGTGACAGGTCAATCATGAGTTAGTTCCCAACTCAAAATAAGTGAGGCAGAAACTGGAACTTTTCAAAGTAGAGTAGTGGAACTAGCATTAAATTGGAAATTGGGAATCTTGTCTCCTGGCTTTTGTTGCCCTTTCTCTACCCAGCAACCATGTAATCTTGGTCAAGTCACCTTACTTGTCTGGGCTTCCAATTTCATATCTTAAGGTACAGAATTGATCTCTGAAGCCTCTAGGATTGTCTGAATCCATACGTCTGAAACTAAGAGATTATGTCGAGGAATTATTACCCTTGGCTTGATTGTTTTTTAAACAAATTAACGTGGGGGTGGTTGGAAAATACATTTTTGCTCATCTTAGAGTTACACGTTGTTCATTTATTTGAAACTGAAACGTACCTCCTCCAAACACCTTAGAAACTTGGTTAAAGGCTGCAAAAGACTCAAACCCACCACCTAGCGGCGAAGACAGGAAGTTTCAGGTGATACAACATGTCCTGCCATCACACCTGAAGGACGGTTGTCCATAGCCATTTTTAAAAATCTCGTATTAGTTCTCTTCCCTCAACACTCAGAACAGTATTATGTACCCAGAAACTCAATACTTCTGGCGTCTTCATTTGACAGTACTCTTAAGCCAACGAAATACTGTGGACGTTTGAGAATTTTAGAAAGCTCAATGTTTTAAGATTGGCGGGGTGGGGTGGGAGTAGGGGGAGGGGAAGGTGCCTTCCTACCCTCGCATTTGCATCTCAAGCCACCCGTACCCGAGGCCCACCCAGTCCATCTGTTTATTGGTAGATACGCCATTCCGCCAGTGGCTGGTGCGGAGAACCACCTTTGAAAACACCTAAATCAATACACCAATGGGATCCCTGATGTCAAGTATTTAACGACTTTGCTTTACCTACTACAGTAATTAAAATTAAGTCTTCAAACTTAAATTTAAATTTCTAAAAGCAGTAATGCACTGTCTTTAATCTTAAACACCAAAGGTGGTAGAAAGAGGCCAAAATCCTAGGGTACTAGGCCTACTGGTATAGGGCGATCTCTTCTGCTTTTTTCTTTCCACCCCATTTCTTTGCCCTTTCTCCTTTCGTTCCCCATCTTCCCTGTCTCTTCAAAGTAACAGTCACAAAATTAAGACCAGCATTATGTTTAAATGAAACAGGTAGTGCTCTGTGTAGCCTGATTCAATTATTTCAAGAGGGTTGCTCATCGAAAATATTTGTCTTCAAGCCCTTTCCTGAAATCTCAAATTAAAGCAATTCCAATACTCTGCTTTAAGTATTCCTAGTTAAGTCTATTTTTGGAAATATTAAATATTCTCACTTTAGCACAATGTTCCGAAATTCCCTGAACAGTTCGCCTATGATCAGTCTTGCTAGTAGAAACTTTTTTTTTTTAATTTAAAACGCTTGATTTCCACTTTTTACTAGGTTTCCCAATGTTAGCTAAGTCTCCCAATGACTTAATAACGTGTTTCCATTTCACCTTTGAAAATCTTAAGAGTTCAGTGCATCCACGGGCATCCGGGCATTTATTCTTATTTCTGCTTCTTAAACAGGCTCTGGGGAGGAGCAGTTTCGACCGAGAAGTTCATAGCAGCAGTTATTACGGAACTTGCAACAGTTGGTGCCGGGCGATAGGCAGGTTGGAAGTGATAAATGGGGCTGGTGTAAAAAACAAAAAGCCCAGGGGAGGGCGGGGGCAGCCGTGGCCTTGGGGGACAGTGCGAGGGCGGCGCGGGGCCGGCGGGGCTGAGCTCCGGCTGTGGGAAGGCGCCGTTCCGGGCGGCCAGAGGCGGCGGCAGCCGCGGAGAAGGACGGCGGGATCGCAGCCCGGCGGGCGGCGGGCGGCGCGCGGGCGAGAGAGCCCAGGCCGCCCCCGGGCCACGCCGGGGCCACGGTGAGGTGAGGCCGGCCCTGCCCCCGCACCGCCCCCGGCGGGAGGCGCGACGCCCGGGCCGCGGGTGCGTGCGCGGCCCCGGGCGACGCGGCTGGGCGTGCGCGGGGCCGCGGCGGAGGCTGGGCCGGGCGGGCGGCAGAAGATGGCGAGGGTGTGTAGGCGGCAGCAATGCTCCGTTGAGAAACGCGGCTTTCGGCAAGAACTGGATTCGTGGCGCCACAAGCTCATTCACTGTGTAGGTGAGACCCTCCGCCGACCGCCGCCGCCCCTCCGGCCGCTCCGCCGCCGGCCGCCCCGGACCAGGGAGGGAGCTGGGGAAGTGGCAATTGCTGCTCCGGCCCGCCCGCCCTCTTTGGCTCGAGCGTCCCCCCCTCCCCCACCCCCCGGAGTGCGAGCGCGCGCGACCTCCAGGCGGGCTCCCCCGTTCGGCCGAGCGCGCGCCGGCCCCTCCTCTCCGCGCGCCTCCCCGGGGCGGGCTCTCGGCGGCAGCGCGTGTTCCTCCCCCTCCCGCTCTCCATCCCCGCCCGCTGGCTCCCCTCCGTCCCCGCTCCCGCCCCTGCTCCCGCTCTTGCTACCGCTCCGGGCCCGGCGTCCCGGCGCCGCCGCCGTCTTATTGTGGCGACTCGCCCCGCGGCCCTGCCGCTGTAGTGGGGGTGGCGGGAGGGGCGCGGCCGTGCTCGGCCCCCACCCGCGCTCCGGCCGCAGCCGTCCTCCTCCCGCGCCACCCCTCCCCCACGCGCGGGGCGCGCCCCCGGCCCTGCGTGCACGCGCGGCGGGCGGCAGGCGGGCGCCCGGCGCTCGGGCGTGTGCGAAGCGTGAGGTGGAGATGGGGGCGGAGGGAGCTGGAGCTGTCACAGTCCCCGGGTGCGCCTGACCGAGCCAAGTGGGGTGTCATGGCCGCGGGGGGCAGCGGCTGCACTTCCTCAGCGGGCGGCGGCGGCCGGGGAGTTAATCCTCGACGCACGGGTCGGTGTGTGCGTATTTGTGTTCGGTGTCGTGCCGCGGGGAGGAGGGGGTGGGACTGGGTCCGACCGAGGAGCCTCGGCGGGGGTAGCTCTCGTCCCCTCCGGGGGATTGGCCGGAGCCGCAGCCTCGCCCGAATGCCCCGTCCGTCCCCCGCCTCCTGGACCTTGGGCCGCCCTCGGGTGGCTTTTTCCCTGCGGGCCGGAGGGAGCGCGGACGGGGGCGTCCCGGGAGGGGCCGGGCGGCCGAGCTGCGCCTCTCACACTGTGTGTTTTGTCTGTTTTTCTCTCCCAAGGTCCCGTTTCCCTCTGTGCGGCGGCCGGCGGGACCATAAGGGCTTAACTCATATATTTAACCCCCCTCCAAAAAGTAAGTGGCCCGTGTGGTGTCTCCGCTCCGCCCGCCGCCCCCTAGCCCCAGTTCATCCTTGTGTCTGACTCTCCTGTCCTCCAGCATTGTTACTTCCCCGTCTTTGCTTCGGTGCTGCTGGTGTGTGGGGAGATGCCCTCTCGTCGTCCGCTGTCCCCCACGCCCAGTCCTCGGGGAGGCCCAGAATTCCAGCCCTGTCTCCCCCAGGGGAATATTCCTGGGAACCAGGTCTTCCCGGCAGAATGTAGGAGAATCTATCCGTTCGCTTGGGCCCCTCATCCCCTCCTTCCCGACAGGGTTTCGTTGGAAGGAATTATGCAAATCCTGCTTTCTGGTGTCCATTCAGCGGCAATTTCATGCGGTGAGAAGTTCTCTTTGTTGTGCGAGGGGGAGAACAGACACTGATTTAATAGACATATCTGTTGGGGGGAAGGGTGGAGGGGGTGTGGAGAGGCTCAGTTTGGAAGAATTACAGCACTTGGTTAGCTCAATGTCTTTGTGTTTGAGCCTTCTGGCTTGACAGGAGGGTCTGCCCTTTACAATGTCCCACAAGGGGTGTTTTCGATAATAGATTGAAAAGCAAAACCGAAACTTTAAACAAGTGAAAAATCAGGTAACCTTTACTTGAAGAATATACGCCTTTCCATTTCTACAGGGTTTCATTACGAACATGTATAGCGTGAGTTTCGTTAAGGATTTAGACTGTAACACCAAAATTAATATAGACAACAATGCTTTAAGGTATGTGATACCACTTTGGTTGTCCAAAGGTTAAAAGTGCATTTTCAAACATATGCTTGTGCAGATAATAAAGGCATGAGTCATTTTTTTGGTATAATTCATCTCATGAATATATTTTAAAAATCCCCTTCTGCCAATCCAAGACCAGTGCTGCCTTCCAGGAAACAGCCTTTTGGCTCTCAGTTATCCTGTACTCTGCTCTATCTCTACTTGTTTTATTCTTTCAAACCTATTATACTTTTACTAAAATGTCACGTCGGTTTAAGTACTTTTTGAATTACTTGTTATTTCGTACTATCATAGAAGAGAGTATATAGCAGGTTTTGAGAAGCATGAAATTGCGTTTTCAGAATTGTGGGTTAGTATCAAATGCTGGAATTGTTTTGAATAATTTTTGGTTCTTGTATGTTTCACATTTGTTAGTGATTGGTTTTTTTCAGCAGGGCTTTTTAGTCTTTGAAAGATTTTTAAATTTATAATGTAGTCCTGTCCTGTAGATTTTCTAAGTTCCATGTTGCTTTAGTTTAGATGATTTTAATTAGTGTGTCTTATTCTAATTCTCTTTGCTTTTAATCCTGGCCTCCTGCCTCGGGACCCCATTTTATCAGTCATTGCTAGTTAGTGATTAGTTACTGCTGCTTGACAAGGTGTGTGTGTGTTGTTGTTGTTGTTCTTTTTTGTTTGTTTGTTTTTTTGAGACGGAGTTTCGCTCTGTTGCCCCGGCTGGAGTGCAGTTGCGCCATCTCGGCACACTGCAACCTCCGCCTCCCAGGTTCAAGGGGTTCTTCTACCTAAGCCTCCCGAGTAGCTGGGACTACAGGCGTGCGCCACCACGCCCAGCTAATTTTTAGTGGAGACGGGGTTTCCCCATATTGGCCAGGCTGGTCTCAAACTCCTGACCTCCTGATCCGCTTGCCTCGGCTTCCCAAAGTGCTGAGATTACAGGTGTGAGCCACCGTGCCCGGCCGTGTTTTTGGTTCTTAAAATTATGACTGACAAATTATTTCTGTAAATATCTCAATGGAATATCAAAATTTTGATTCACTTTTTGAAGGCAGATTTTAATCTGGTGATCAGATTTCTTTAAGCATACTTTTAAGTCCAAATTTCCACTTTAAAGGTAGTAAAGTTCAGAAGATTACAGAGTCCAGAGTGCAGAGCAATATTTTAATCTGAGCAGTAACATATATTCGTAGTCTCGCAACTAAAATCAGTGGGGCCTTATATTTTCTCTTTTATTATATGTAATTTTGTTCTTTAAGAGGAGAGTTCTAAGTAAATTAATTGTAGTGTTAAGAACTTCCTATATTTAAAAGGACTGGCAGTGATGCTTACACAATTTAAAAGGTAACTTGTTTACTTCCCGATGTAGTAATTCCTCTTTTAGTGGAATTGGTTCTAAACAGTTAACCTATTTGATTCTCTTGACTGATGAATGCTTTAGGGTCATTTGGTTTCTGAAAGGTATTTAATTTACAGCCCTTTGGATTAAAAATTCTCAGTCATTTCTAAAATCAAATTCTCCCTTCTATTAATACTTTTTTGGAGGGTGTGGGGGCAGGCGATGGTGGTGAAGTTGATTAAATGATTAGGTTCAGTTGAATTGGAGTTAGTCCTGGGTTCAGACGGTGATTATGATCAAGATGGATATTTGGTTGCCAGGTGATTATTAAGGAGTCCTCTGAGACTAGGATGATCAGTTTAGATTCCAGGAAGATCTAGGCTCTCTCTGCGCCTGATGTGATGTAACCTTTTGCTTTGCTGCACCTTGCCCTTGCCGTATTTTCAAGAAGCTCTTCCTAATGTGGGGAAAGTTGTGGTGATTTCAGCTTAGCTGTAGCTTGGCTAAAAATAGGATGGCAGATGAGTCTCTTTGACTTTCAGAAAGTTATTTCAGATTGCCCTAATTTCCTCAAACGTTCTTGTAGCTGGAGCAATTCTAGGAAGTATTTGAATTATGCCATTTTTTAGCCTTATGGAACTACACAGGGGGGCCTGGAATTTCTTACATAGTGAGAATTGGTTATTTGATGCCACTTTTATTTATTTATTTATTTTTTTGAGACGGAGTCTAACGCTGTTGCTCAGGCTGGAGTGCAGTGGCGCGATCTCGGCTCACTGCAAGCTCCGCCTCCCGGGTTCCCGCCATTCTCCTGCCTCAGCCTCCCGAGTAGCTGGGACTACAGGCGCCCGTCACCGCGCCCGGCTAATTTTTTGTATTTTTAGTAGAGACGGGGTTTCACTGTGGTCTCGATCTCCTGACCTTGTGATCCGCCCGCCTCGGCCTCCCAAAGTGCTGGGATTACAGGCTTGAGCCACCGCGCCCGGCGCCACTTTTATTTTTATTTGAATTTTTTTTTAGAGATAGAGTTTGGCTATGTTGTCCAGGCTGGTCTCAAACTCCTCCTGTCTCAGCCTCCCAAAGTCGCTTGCCTGATAGAACTTGCCACTTCAGAGTACCTGCCTAATCACCTAGCTGTTTGTATGCATGCTGTTTTTAGGATGAAGGGCAGTTAGGTGTTTACTTCATTTAAATAAGTATCTGTCTTGTATCAGGCACTGTGGGCAAACAAAGTTACTGGGAAAGCTGCCTTAACCTTAAGGAACTTTTAAATCTTAGAGAAAATGTAATCAGTTATTGTACAAGGCATAGTGTGTCATATGATGGTGCAAGCAAATGCTAGTCGTGGTTAGAAGTGAAATAAATCTCTCCTGAGATGATGAAGGAAGATTTCTTGAAGGTGGTAGATTTTTGCTTCATTCTAATGAATATGGAAAAGGCATTCCATTCGTGATAAACGACATGAGCAAAAGCGGAGAAGGACAGCAATGACTTGTCAATTTAAACTGCAGTTCATGATTAGTGTAAGGGATATACACAATAGGTTTGCAAAGGTAGGTTGTAGGATTTTCTAATGCATGTTAGAAAGTGGAGACTTTTTGTTAGGCAACTTGCAGTTTGCAACACGTTTTTTTTACTTAGCCCAGGGGAGGAATGTTTCCTTTAGTTAAGGATTTCATTGTGGAACTCTAAAAAAAGGACACAGAATCCTTTTTTTGTTTGTTTGTTTTGAGACGGAGTCTTGCTCTGTCGCCCAGACTAGAGTGCAGTGGTGGCACGATCTCAGCTCACTGCAACCTTTGCCTCCCGGGTTCACGCCATTCTCCTGCCTCAGCCTCCCGAGTAGCTGGGACTACAGGTGCCTGCAACCACGTCCGGCTAATTTTTTGTCTTTTTAGCAGAGACTGGGTTTCACCAGTTAGCCAGGATAGTCTGGATCTCCTGACCTTGTGATCCACCCGCCTTGGCCTCCCAAAGTGCCGGGATTGCAGGCGTGAGCCACTGCACCCAGCCTTTTTTTTTTTTTTTTTTTTGAGACGGAGTTTCACTCTATGCCCAGGCTGGAGTGCAGTGGTGCAATCTCCGCTCACTGCACCCTCCACCTCCCAAGTTTAAGAAATTCTCTGCCTCAGCCTCCCAAATAGCTGGGATTACAGGCGCGTGCCACCACGCCCAGCTTTTTTTTTTTTTTTTTTTTTTTTTTTTTTGTATTTTTAGTAGAGACGAGGTTTCAGCATCTTGGCCAGGCTGGTCTTGAACTCCTGACCTCGGGATCCACCTGCCTCAGCCTCCCGAAGTGCTGGGATTACAGGCATGAGCTACCGCGCCTGGCCGACAGATTCTTTTTTAAACCACCTTTACAGGGACAATATTATCATCCACAAAAGTATTATCTTCTAAGCAAGCTCATTTGGAGGTTATGCCTTCCATTGCTATTACAAACCTATTTTTGGAATACCTTTAGGATTGACAGATTTTCATCCTTGGAAGTTGGAGTTGGTATTTGGAAAGAGTCAAAAAGTATTTGCTGTGAAATGTGGCAATTAAAGGTATATATTAAATAATGGTATTGGCTTTCTTCCCTGGCTTGCAGACTAGCTCAGAAAACTCAGTAGAGGCCGGGCGCGGTGGCTCAAGCCTGTAATCCCAGCACTTTGGGATCACGAGGTCAGGAGATCGAGACCATCCTGGCTAACACAATGAAACCCCGTCTCCACTAAAAATACAAAAAAATTAGCCGGGCGTGGTGGCGGCGCCTGTAGTCCCAGCTACTCGGGAGGCTGAGGCAGGAGAATGGCGTGAACCCGGGAGGCGGAGCTTGCAGTGAGCCGAGATCGCGCCACTGCACTCCAGCACTCCAGCCTGGGCGACAGAGCGAGACTCCGCCTCAAAAAAAAAAAAGAAAACTCAGTAGAGGGGCTTGATTTGTTTCTATGTGCCTCCGAACCTCTCTCTTGATTCATATTTCCTTTAAGTGTGTCCATCTGTTGTGTGGAATCTCAAGTTTGTGATGTTGGATAGATGCAAATAAGCAAAGCTGTTACTTTTCATAGTTTCAAGTGAAAAACTTAACATCACTACTGTATAAATTATCTTCTAGTCTATCTGTGTTTATTTTTAAATTCCTTTTACTATTCCATACACTTGCACATTGCTCTGGGGATAAAAATCCAATATAAACCATTAGCTCATTTTATTGACCATTCTTGTATTCAGCAAGTATCCCAAGTACAGTGGTCCATACCTTGAATTTTTTTTTCATTTTTTAAGTGAGATATAATTCACATACCATAACAACTTAGTGGGTTTTAGTTAATTCAAATACAAGGTTGTGCATGTATCATCACTGTCTAATTCCAGAACATTTATTTTTATTTTTTTCAGCAGTGGGGTCTTGCCATGTTGCCCAGGCTGGTCTTGAACTCCTGGGCTCAATTGATCCGCCTGCCTCAGTCTCCCAAAGTCCTGGGATTACAGGTGTGCGCCACCACACCCACCCTCAGAACATTCTTATTTCCTAAAAAAGAAACCCTACATCCGTAGGCAGTTCCACATTCCATTCCTCCCGTGATCCAGCTCTTGGCAGCTACTATAATCTGCTTTCTGTTTTGTGGATTTGTCTGTTCTGGACATTGCATGTAATTGGAGTCATACAATATATGGCTTTCTGTGTCTGGCTTCTTTCACCTAGCATAATGTTTTTAAGATTCATTCCTGTTATGGCATTATCAGCACTTTGTTTCTTTTATGGCTAAATAACACTGCATTGTATGGACATACCACATTTTATTTATCTGTTAATCAGTTGATGGACATTTGGGTTGTTTCCACTTGGGGCTATTATAAATGATGCTTCTATGAATATTTGTGTACAAGTTTTCGTGTGGACTTTTGTTTTTAGTTTTCTTATGTACCTAGGATGGAATTACTGGGTCATGTGGTAACTTTGTTTTAGTTTTGTGGAAACTGCCAAATTGTTTCCTAAAGTGACTGCAGAATTTTACATTCCCACCAGTACTGTATGAGAATTCCATTTATCCACATCCACTCTAACATTTGTTATTGTCTGTTTTGATTATATAATAGCTATTTTAGTAGGTATGAAGTCCTATTTCAAAAAACCAACAAATAAATACAAAAAAAAAAAGACAAGTTATATTTCATTGTGGTTTTGATTTGCATTTTCCTAGCAATGTTAAACATCTTTTCATGTGCTTCTTGGCAATTTGCATACCGTTGGAGGTAATATTTATTCAGATCCCTTGCCCATTCTTAAAATTGGGTTATTATTTATTGTTGAATTGTAAGAGTTATGTATATATTCTGGATATACTTATCAGTGTATGCTTTGCAAATATTTTTTCTCATTATACTCCCCATTTAAGAACAAGTACATATCAACACATGACCAAATACACTGTAACAAAAGCTAAACTGCAGGATACCTTACGAAGAGAATAATGAGCATGGTAAGAGAATGAAATAGAATTCTCAAGAAAAGCTTTCTTTTTTTGTTTTTTGTTTTTTTTTGAAATGAAGTCTCACTCTGTCACCCAGGCCAGAGTGCAGTGGTGTAATCTTGGCTTGACTCGCTGCAAACTCCGCTTCCCCGGTTCAAGCGGTTCTCCTGCTTCAGCTTCCCAAGTAGCTGGGATTACAGGCACACACCAACATGCCCGGCTAATTTTTGGATTTTTAGTAGAGACGGGGTTTCACCACGTTGGCCAGGCTGGTCTCAAATTCCTGACCTCAGGTGATCTGCCTGCCTTGGCCTCCCAAAGGGCTGGGATTACAGGCGTGAGCCTCCGCTCCCAGACAAGAAAAGCTTTCTTGCCGGGCGCGGTGGCTCACGCCTGTAATCCCAGCCCTTTGGGAGGCCGAGACGGGTGGATCACGAGGTCAGGAGATCGAGACCATCCTGGCTAACACGGTGAAACCCCGTCTCTACTAAAAATACAAAAAAAAAAAAACTTAGCCGGGCGAGGTGGCAGGCGCCTGTAGTCCCAGCTACTCGGGAGGCTGAGGCAGGAGAATAGCGTGAACCCGGGAGGCGGAGCTTGCAGTGAGCTGAGATCCGGCCACTGCACTCCAGCCTGGGTGACAGAGTGAGACTCCGTCTCAAAAAAAAAAAAAAAAGAAAAGCTTTCTTAAACATCCTTTCTATGAGTTATTAAAATTGTTAATTATTTGATGGAGTTATGTAATGGCACAGATGATCTAAATTTCTGCCTCTTTATGGTGAGGGTTCACATACCAAGTTCAGATAATGTGGTATACATATTATTTAAATCTATTTTATGCCTCAATTTTGAATAGTGAATGACAAGAGTTTGGATAGAGAAGGACAGCTTTGCTGAATATTGCCCAATCACAAATGTTTTGAATGAGTCTATTCCATTTCTGAGTTTACATAGTGAGAATTTGGGTAGTGAGGGGAATCTCGCTAGCAATATTTTTGAAATTTCAGATTACATTTTTTGTTTGCATTTTATAAAACTCAGACATCTGACAAGTTATACAATTTATGGCAAATGTTTTGTTTTTTTCTTTCTTTCTTTTTTTTTTTTTTTTGAGATGAAGTCTTGCTCTGTCGCCCAGGCTGGATTGCAGTGGCATGATCACGGCTTATTGCAACCTCTGTCTTCCAGGTTCAAGTGATTCTCCTGCCTCAGCCTCCCTGGTAGTTGGTATTACAGGCGGGCACCACCATACCCAGCTTTTTTGTAGTTTTAGTAAAGACAGGGTTTCACCCTTTTGGTCAGGCTGGTCTCAAACTCCTGACCTTCCGTCTGCCTTGGCCTCCCGAAGTGCTGGGATTACAGGTGTGAGCCACCACCCCCGGCATATGTTTTGTTTTCTCCTGCTAAGTTAAATATACTGTTTTTAAGGTGTTTGAATTTCGTTGACTCTTGGTTTCTCTGATTTTTGAATTGGTTAGCTTTGGTCTGTTAGAAAGTGTCAGATATAATGATGTCTTAAGGATGAAACTAAGTATTTTATGGGGTAGTTGGCAGAATTGGATTGAGAATCTTTTGCTTAATGGATTGTGAGGGGCAAGTTAGGAAAGCTGTGTAGTAATGATTGGCATCTTCTAATGATTTTTGGTCTTGTTTTTCCTCCTTTGTTTCATGTTTTAATTTACTTTTTGTTGAAGAGAGTTGTAGATTCTTTTAGCATATCACTGAATCATTTTTCTGGATTCATTATTGTGCAAGTCAGTGAATTTTACATTGTAAAACTAGTATTTGTTGTGTTTTTACTATAATGAAGTTCTTATAATTGAGGATAATAGAAGGATCCCGTCATGTGTAATGTGTATTTGTTAGTATAAGAGCAGGATAAGTCAGTTTGCTAAAAGAAAAAAATGATGGCTGTAACTAGTGGTTTAGACTAATGTTTCAAATTTGGTATTGGGAGACTAGAAATTAATATTCTTCAGAGGTGTCTTTTTTTTTTTTTTTTTTTTGAGACGGAGTCTCACTCTGTCGCCCAGGCTGGAGTGCAGTGGCCGGATCTCAGCTCACTGCAAGCTCCGCCTCCCGGGTTCACGCCATTCTCCTGCCTCAGCCTCCCGAGTAGCTGGGACTGCAGGCGCCCGCCACCGCGCCCGGCTAATTTTTTGTATTTTTTAGTAGAGACGGGGTTTCACCATGTTAGCCAGGATGGTCTCGATCTCCTGACCTCGTGATCCACCCGTCTCGGCCTCCCAAAGTGCTGGGATTACAGGCTTGAGCCACCGCGCCCGGCCCAGAGGTGTCTTTTAAAATTTCCTCAATATATTTTTAAATTTAGATTAAAGAAAAATAGAGATGGGGTCTGGGATTACAGGCATGAGCCACTGCGCCTGGTCTAGACCTGTCTAAAGGGACTTCTCTTTAGACTTTAAATGTTTTCTAGAGACTAAAGAGAAAAAATAGAATTCTACTCAGTTGTGCTTTACAATTGTATTAAAAACTATTGTAACGATACTATTCGAAGTAAAGCAGCGTTTGTTATAACTTCTGAATCATTGAAAATTAGTCCATCACAGGCCAGGTGGGGTGGCTCACGCTTGTAATTCCAGCACACTGTGAGGCTGAGGCAGGCGAATTGCTTGAGCCTAGGAGTTCGTGACAAGCCTGGGCAACATGGTGAAACCTTGTCTCCACACAAAATATAAAAATTAGCTTTAGCTGTGTGTGGTTTTGTGCACCTGTAGTCCCAGCTATTCAGAAGGCTGAGGTGGGAGGATCACTGGAGCCCAGGAGGTCGAGGATGCAGTGAGTCATGATTGCATCACTGCACTCTAACCTGAGGAACAGAGTAAGACCCTGTCTCAGGAAAAAAGAAGTTCATCACAGTTGTTTACAAAGCTTGAAAGGGATTACTTAGAAACGTTATCATTGTCTCACAAGAATTTTTAAAATGTGCAATTATCTAGATGAATAATTAACTCTTTAAAATGACACAAAGCAGAAAGTGTCAGAAAATCTATTAATGGTATCACCATCTTATATATCTGTATGACACATTTAATACTTTAAAGAAAACTTACACTTTTTATTTATTTATTTATTTATTTTGAGACAGTCTCACTCTGTCAGCCAGGCTGGAGTGCAGTGGCACAATCTCGGCTCACTGCAACCTCCGTCTCCCAGGCTGAAGCGATTCTCCTGCCTTAGCCTCCCGAGTAGCTGGGATTACAAGTGTGTGTCACCACGCCTGGCTAATTTTTGTATTTTTAGTAGAGACGGGATTTCACCATGTTGGCCAGGGTGGTCTTGAACTCCTCACCTCAGGTAATCTGCCCTCCTTGGCCTCCCGAAGTGCAGGGATTACAGGCGTGAGCCGCTATGTCTGGCAAACTTACACATTATTTTATTGTCTTTATTTCAAAATGTAGGATGGGAGAGGTGGATATTAAAAAACAGTGGCTCATGCCTGTAATCTCAGCAACTTGTGAGGCCAAGGTGGGCAGATCGCCTGAGGTCAGGAGTTCAAGACCAGCCTCGCCAACATGGTGAAACCCCGTCTCTACTAAAAATACAAAAATTAGCTGAGCTTGGTGGTGGGCACTTACAGTCCTAGCTACTCAGGAGGCTGAGGCAGGAGAATCGCTTGAACCTGGGAGGCTGAGGTTTCAGTGAGACGAGATCACGCCACTGCACTTCAGCCTGGGTGACAGAGAAAGACTCCATCTCAAAAAAAAAATTACTCAATTGGAAAACATTTAGTAATCTTGTTAACACAATTAGTGTTTCCCTCAGTGTATATACTTTCCTATTATCCATAGCAATAATTGTATGATATTTTAATGTTAGAAAAGTCTGGAATATTTATGTAACATCTCAGGTAGGAAGAAAACATAGAACTGAGCTCTTCCAGAAGCAAACTTTTTTTTTTTTTTTTTTGAGACAGCATCACTCTGTTGCCCTGACTGGAGTGCAGTGACATGATCTCAGCTCACTGCAACCTTGCTTCCCGGGCTCAAGGGATCTTCCCACCTCAGCCTCCTGAGCAGCTGGGACTACAAGCGCACATCACCATACCCAAGTTTTTTGTAGAGATGGGGTTTCACCGTGTTGCCCAGGCTGGTCTTTGAAGTCCTAAGCTCAAACATCAGCCCTCCTCGGCCTACCAAATTGCTGAGACTACAGGCGTGAGCCACTACGCCTAGCCCAGAAGTACACTTTTTTTTGAGACAATCTCACTCTGTTGCCCAGGCTGGAGTGCAGTGGTGAGATCTTGGCTCACTGCAAACTCCGTCTCCCGGATTCACACCATTCTCCTGCCTCAGCCTCCCGAGTAGCTGGGACTAAGGCGCCCGCCACCACACTTGGCTAATTTTTTTGTATTTTTAGTAGAGACAGGGTTTCGCCGTGTTAATCTGCCCACCTTGGCCTCCCAAAGTGTTGGGATTACAGGCATGAGCCACTGCGCCTGGCCAAGACTTTCTTTTTGAATTAGAAGATGTGAACACCAGTATTATTTCCCATGATAATTGCTGTTATTGGAAAACCTGTTTTTTTTTTATTATTATTAAATAAAAAATAAAAAAAATATAGAGATGGGGTCTTATTATGCTGCCCAGGCTAGTCTCAAACTCCTGGACTCAAGCAGTCCTCCCGCCACAATCTCCCAAAGTGCTGGGATTACAGGCCTGAGCCACTCCACCCGGCGAGAGCATTATTTTTTTTTACTCATAAAATATTAGATAGTCTGTGACTGTTGTTTGATCTCATGATTAGCTTATTTTTCATAAAATTCGAATCATTTTATCATTATCAGTAAATGATTATTGTGTATACTTCTCTAAGTAGGTGATTTTTTAGAGCTTTGCGGAAGGTAAAAGCATGCTTTACCTTTCCTAAACTCACAGTATAAAGGGAAAGAGAGGCCAGGCACAGTGGCTCATGCCTGTAATCCCAACACTTTGGGAGATCGAGACCGTCCTGGCCAACATGGTGAAACTCCATCTTTACTAAAACTACGAAAATTAGCTGGGCGTGGTGGCGGGCACCTGGAGTCCCAGCTGCTCGGGAGGCTGAGGCAGGAGAATCGCTTGAACCCGGGAGGTGGAGGTTGCAGTGAGCCAAGATCGCGCCACTGTACTCCAGCCTGGCAACAGATCAAGACTCTGTCTCTAAATAAATAAATAAATAAATAAATAAGAAAGCAAGAGAAACTAAAGGGATCTATAGAATGTGTCCTACTTGGTAAAATAAAATTCCACATGTGAAAATGTGAATTTACCACAAAGACATCTGTTTCACTTTACAACATAATTCATATCTGATTTAATACAGTAACAGGCTCCTCTGGTACATTTAGAATGATCAGTTTATACAAAAATTTTCTAAAAAGTTTTCTTTCTTTTTTTTTTAGATTGAGTCTGGCTCTGTACCCCAGGCTGGAGTGCAGTGGCGCAATCTCGGCTCACTGCAACCTGTGCCTCCCGGGTTCAAGTGATTCTCCTGCCTCAGCCTGCTGAGTAGCTGGGATTACAGGCACGCGCCACCACAGCCCACTAGTTTTTGTATTTTTGGTAGAGAGGGGTTTTACCATGTTGGCCAGGCTGGTCTTGAACTCCTGACTATGAATGATCTACCCACCTTGGCCCCCCAAATTGCTGGGATTACAGGTGTGAGCCATCATGCCCCACCCCTAGTTTATACAAATTTTTGAAATAAGTATATGTTGTATGTAGAGGAAGCAAATGTTGAATTTGTTAAATTGAGACATGCACAGATTCAGTTTGATGATCTCTTGTTCTTCACTTTTTTTATTGTTGCCATTGCATGGGTATTTGTGAACTTTTACCTGGCTACTCCTCTTCCTTCCAGTCAATGCAAGCATGTTTTCTTTTCTTTTCTTTTTTTTTTTTTTTTTTTTTTTTTTTGAAACAAGATCTGGTTCTGTCTCCCTGGCTGGAATGCAGCGGCACTATTATAGCTCACTGTAAACTCAAACTCCTGGGGGTCAAAGTGATCCTCCTGCCTCAGCCCCTGGAGTGTCTGGGACTACAGCATGTTTCATCATGCCTGGCTAGTTTTTGATTTGTTTTGTTTTGTTTTTGGTAGAGATGAGGTCTCGCTATGTAGCCCAGGCTGGTCTCGAAGCCCCGGCCTCAAGTGGTCCTCCTGCCTCTGCCTCCCAAAGTGCTGGCATTACAGGCATGAGCGTCTTTGGCCCAATGCAAGCATATTTTCTAGGTTGTTTGTAGGTGTTTACCGTTATATCTGCCCACTGGATATTATCCTGTTTTATTTTACCTTTTTTTCCATCTTTTAGATTCAGTATTTATCAAAGTTAGAAAGGATGCTGTAACTTGTTTTCTTGTTCAGCCATATCATTTAAACGGAAAGGAACTTAAAATCTTTTAGTTTGGAAAACTTCAAACATACAGAAAAGTAGAAAGAATAGTATGCTGAACAAACACCCAGCTGCATCATCTAATGGCTATTCTTGTTTAATCCCTAACTGAATTATTTTGGAGCAAATCCCAGACACCATATTTAGTATTGAATCTTGGTTGTATCCTTTTGTATTATGGCACCATCTTCCTTTTCCCACCTCCCATCCCCATCAAGTGGTTCATAAGTTTAAAGAAATAAGTAAGACATTTAAATATGGAGAAATTTTTGCTTCTATTTTGTTTACTTGTAATGTTTCTTAAAAGCTACCATATATTGAGTGTTTACTGTGTGACAGACAAGAGACCTTTGATGTTAACATCTGTTTTACAGGTGTGGAAACAGATTTAGGGAGATTACAGATTTCATTCATAATCACGCAAGGTTACAGATTTCATTCGTAATCACGCAGCTAAAATGTGGTAGACCTGGGATTGGAATGCACATTTTTACGCTCTTTAACCTACTTACCTTCCCTCCCTCCCTCCCTCCCTCCCTCCCTCCCTTCCTTCCTCCCTTTTCCCTCCCTCCCTTCCCTCCCTCCCCCCCCCCCTTACCCCAAGACAGGGTCTCACTGTGTCACCCAGGCTTGGAGTGCAGTGGCATGATCCTAACACTGCAGTTTCCAACTCCTGGCCTCAAGTGATCCTCCTGCCTTAGCCTACCAAGTAGCTGGGACTACAGGTACACTCCATGGCGCCTGGCTAATATTTTTATTTTTTGTAGAGATGGGGTCTTGCTTTGTTACCCAGCCTTCTTCAGTCTTCAGCATTATGCATATGCCCTTCTTTCAGAATTTCCATTAAGTTGCCCGTCTTTGTTTCTAATTACTGATTGCTTATGTGCTTTATGTTACATTAAGGTATGTTGGTTTCTCTACCCATAATCTTACCATAAACAGGAGTTTATTCATTTTCTGTTCTCTGGCCTTGACTAGAATACCTTGCCTCCTTCTCTTCAGCTGTTACAGTCCTATTTGTGTTTCCTTTTTTCTTTTTGATTTTTTAGTTTTGTTAGCTAAATGAGTTTCTGAGCTGAATGTTTCCACTGGCTTAATTTTCCTTCATATCTTGCTCAACTGGCCATTTAGCTGAGATTGGAGCATAGGTTTAGGAGAGGGAAAGGCAGCAGAGGATATCTGACACTGATCCTACGCCTGGTGAGTCTTCTGTGTGGACCAGCCTAATTCATAGGAGTTTGTAACAAAGGCCTTGTAACAGTGGAACTGCTTGGCCTTTTCTTCTATTGATATTCTTCTCAGAGACCTCAAGGAGGTGTGGGTTGGCGGTGGAGGGGCAAACAGGGTAAAGCAGATTGAGGTCTGGATTCAGGACTGCTGAATCTAGCCAAATACCTTTTCTTCACTTCCAACCTTCTGTGACTTAAGTTTGGTTCAGCTGGCAATATTTTAAATTGTGTGACAGGAAAGGAAGTTGCTGAGTAGTGTGTAATTACTGAGAAGGAGAAGAGGAAATTGGATAAATTTTAAAAATGAATATACTATTTTGATAACTCATACATTATTAGTCTTAGACAAAATAATGCTTACGAGCAGGCACAGGAAGATGTTGTGACAAAGGTAATAAGGAGAAATTCCCATCAAAATAAAACGGGAAGGTTCTTGTCTTCAATAAGAGTGAAAAAATGAGGGGAACATGAGTGTTGATGAGTATTTCACGTTTCAAATGTGGCTCTTTTGTTGCGCAATAAATGATATAAACACTAATTTCATTTGTGTTAGGTTATATGAATTTTTATTCAGCTCGTAAAGAAGCTGACAAAGTTTACCTCTTATAAATAGGCTTATCTGATTACAGTAAAATATTTTAATTATGGATGAGTATCAAGAAGTCCATAATCTTTGGTCATTGTTACTGAGAAAAACCTTTAAACTGGTCATTTTTCTATGAATGTTTAGTAGAGCTAATATGTCTTTTAAAAATGATTCGATTGGCCAGAGACTGTGGCTCACACCTGTAATACCTGCACTTTGGGAGACCAAGGCAGGCAGATTATTTGAGGTCAGGAGTTTGAGACCAGCCTGGCCAACATGGTAAAACCCCATCTCTACTGAAAATACAAAAATTAGCTGGGCATGGTGATGTATAGCTGTAATCTTGGCTACTCAGGAGGCTGAGGCAGGAGAATTACTTGAATGTGGGAGGCAGAGGTTGCAGTGAGCCGAGATTGTACCATTGTACTCCAGCCTGGACTACAGAGCAAGACTCCATCTCAAAAAAAACTAGAATTTTGTTGTACTGGCTTTAAATTTTTTTTTTTCTTTTTTAAAATTAAGACAGCGTCTTGCTCTGTCACTCAGGCTGGAGTACAGTTGTGCATTCTAGGCTCGCTGCAGTTTCAGCCTCCCAGGCTCAAGCAATCCTCCCACCTGAGCCTCCCGAGGCTGGGACCACAGGTGTGTACCACCATGCCTGGCTAATTTTTTTTTTTTTCCCTAGGGTAGGGTCTCCCTATGTTGCCCAGGCTAGTCTTAAACTCTTGGGCTCAAGTGATCCTCCCATCCCAGCCTTCCCAAAATGCTGTGATTCACAGGCATGAGCCACTGTGCCTGTCTGTACTGGCTTCTTAAATCAAAACAAAACAGGTATGAGTAAAGTGATCAAGGTATTTCTCTTGTGAGACTTGTATAACCAGTTTTTATTTGTGTATATATTTACTGTGTATAGTTTTTCACTGTATAGTTTTTATTAAAATAGGTTCTAGCATGTTAAAATAAATAGACATATGGTGAGAAATCCCCATACATCTACTGAAAACAGTTTCAAAAAGACCCATGACTTACGGCTGCAAATGTACAATCTTATCTAAAAGAGAACCTTCCCTTTGGTCCCCTTCTCCTTAGGAGAAGAACTTCTGCTTAACTTTATGTAACATATCCATATCAAAGATTAGTACATTTTATTGGTGAAAGGTAAAGGTATTTAACTGGATAAATGGAGTAAAGATAGAGAAGAGAAATCAGGCTGGGGGCAGTGGCTCCAGCACTTCGGGAGACCGAGGTGGCAGGATTGCTGGAGCCCGGGAGTTCAAGACCAGCCTGGGCAACATGGTGAAACCCCGTCTCTACAAAAAATAAAAGAATTAGTCATGTAAGGTGTTGTGTGCCTGTTGGTCCCAGCTACCTGGGAGGCTGACATGAGAGGATTGCTGAAGCCCTGGGAGGTCAAGGCTGCAGTGAGCCATAATCATGTGCAGCACTCCAGTCTGGGCGACTGAACCAGTCCCTGTCTCAAAAAATGAAAAGAGAAGCTAGAATTTTCCACATTAGCTGAGAAGACTTTTAGGAAGGAGTTACCAGAAGCTATAATAGGAATTCATGTGGGACTTAATTTTTCCAAAAAAAACAAAACAAAACAAAAGCACACTGGTGACAGTTCTGAATGAGTTGTTTGGTCAAGAGACCTTTGATGTTGTTAACATCTGTTTTACAGGTGGGGAAACAGATTTAGGGAGATTACAGATTTCATTCATAATCACGCAGCTAAAATGTGGTAGACCTGGGATTGGAATGCAACATTTTACTCTCTTTGACCTACCTACCTTCCCTCCCTCCCCTCCCCTCCCCCCTCCCGCAAGACAGGGTCTCACTGTCACCCAGGCTTGGAGTGCAGTGGCATGATCCCAACTCACTACAGTTTCCAACTCCTGGCCTCAAGTGATCCTCCTGCCTTAGCCTACCAAGTAGCTGGGACTACAGGTACACTCCGTGGTGCCTGGCTAATATTTTTATTTTTTGTAGAAATGGGGTCTCACTTTGTTACCCAACCTTCTTCAATGTTCATTCAGCGTTATGCATATGTCCTTCTTTTAGAATTTCCATTAAGTTGCCAGTCTTTGTTTCTAATTACTGATTGCTTATGTGCTTTATGTTACATTAAGGTATGTTGGTTTCTCTACCCATAATCTTACCATAAACAAGAGTTTATTCTATTCATTTTCCTTTTCTTATGCTGAGTAATATCTGAGAGGTAACATACAAACATTTTTAACCATTTAACAAAAACAAACCTGCCATTTTTTCCAAAATAAAATTTAAGTCCTCAGGAAAAGGAGGAAAAAAGGCAAAAATTGTCTGGGCCTTCAACCCTTTGCCATCTTGCCCATGCCACAATGTCAGTTTCTTTCTTTTTATGTTAACTACAGAACACTCTTCATTAATTTACATTATCTTGCTTTTAAAAGATCAAAATTTGTAGATAATTCAATCTTTTTAACAGTTTTAATACTTTTGACCAGACTGGGCGGGGTGGCTCATGCCTGTAATCCCAGCACTTTGGGAGGCCGAGGCAGGCGGATTACCTGAGGTCAGGAGTTAGAGACCAGCCTGACCAACATGGAAAAACCCTGTCTCTACTAAAAGTACAAAATTAGCCTGGTGTGGTGGCACGTGCTTGTAACCCCAGCTACTCAGGAGGCTGAGGCAGGAGAATTGCTTGAACCTGAGAGGCGGAGGTTGCGGTGAGCCAAGATTGTGCCATTGCACGCCAGCCTTTTTTGAGACAGAGTTTTGCTCTTGTTGCCCAGGCTGTGAAGAAACAGGAATATTCTCTTGTTAAATCATGCTCCTGCCAATCTGTAGTTTCTGTGACTCAGGAACAGAAGTATAAGCAATGACAGTAGTGATAACTGTTACTGTTACTTTTTGATCTTGGATTTTAAAATAACCACACTTTAAAAACTGGATACTGGGCATGGTGGCTCACACCTGTAATCCCAGCACTTTCGGAGGCCAAGGCAGGTGGATCACTTGAGGTCAGGAGTTGGAGACCAGCCTGACCAACATGATGAAATTCCAGTCTCTGCTAAAGATACAAAAATTAGCTGGTTGTGGTGGCGGGCATCTGTAATCCTAGCTACTCGGGAGGCTGAGGCAGGAGAATTGCTTGAACCTGGGAGGCGGAGGTTACAGTGAGCTGAGATCGTGCCGTTGCACTGCAGTCAGGGCAATAAGAGCAAAACTCTGACTCAAAAACAAAACAAAACAACAAAAAATAAAAAGTGGATGCTGAAAGGATGTTCTCAGATGGCAGAATCTGAGGATTTGCAGATTATTGGATCTGAAGGCTAGGATTCTACCAGGAATATTATTTCAGAAATGGTTAGCTTTTATGGATGATAACAGTTTTTCATTCACCTTTCTTCCTCATTTAAGAAATAAAAGAAATAAAAGATGTATTTCTATCTTTATATTTTTCTTTGTTTTTGTGCATATAAAATCTATGTTTTTGGAACTATATCAAATTAAGAAACTGAATTAATTTTTTAAAAATATATACAGGTTGAACATCTTTTTTTTTTTTTTTTGAGACAGATCCTCTCTGTCACCTGGCTAATTTTTTTTTTTTTTTTGAGATGGAGTCTCCCTCTGTAGCCCAGGCTGGAGTGCAGTGGTGCCATCTCAGCTCACTGCAACCTCTGTTTCCTGAGTTCAAGTGATTCTGCTGCCTCAGCCTCCTTAGTAGCTGGGACTTACAGATGTGCATCACCACGCCTGGCTAATTTTTGTATGTTTACTAGAGATGGGGTTTCACTGTGTTAGCCAGGATGGTCTCGATCTCCTGATCTTGTGATCTGCCCACGTTGGCTTCCCAAAATGCTGGGATTACAAGCATGAGCCACGGCACCCGGCCTAATTTTTGTATTTTTAGTAGAGACAGGGTTTTGCCATGTCGGCCAGGCTGGTCTCGAACTCCTGACCTCAGGTGATTGGCCTGCCTTGGCCTCCCAAAGTGCTGTGATTACAGCCGTGAGCCACCACGCCCAGCCAGGTTGAGCATCTTTAATTTGAAAATCCCAAATTTGAAATGCTCCAAAATCTGAAACTTTTTGAACACTTAAGTAACACCGTAAGTGGATAATTACACCCCCGGCCTCATATGATGGGTTGCAGTCAAAATGCAGGTGCACGACATACAGTTTATTCAGTGTCCCCAAAGGAAAAAAACATCCTCACGGTGCTTTTCAGCTGAGATACATCTTTTCTGTATATGCCCAGATTCCCCCATGCAAGCATGCCCTCAAAGTGTAATAAGATGGCATGTGTGCAGACCAGATGTGTCAGTGGCAGGTTCCCCATGATGGGACCAAGGCCTCTGTGTATCACTCACTTTTTTTTTTTTTCTGATTCTCTGCTCTCTGGCATAAATATATTGTTGGAATTGTCAGAAAGACCTGCAGATATCCCTGTGGGTAAAACAAATAAGAAAAAGGGAAAGCATTACTAGCAAAGAAAAGCTGTTGGAAAAACTGACAGCGATGTCTGAAATGTCTTACGGAAGAGTATGTTGTTGGAATGACCACTGTATATGACCTGAAAAACACAGTAGGATAAATTATTAAAGTTCTAGGTTGAAAGTATTGGGCAGAAGTTAATGAAAAATAGAAAAGCACTGCATAAAGCTGAAAATGATCTTGATTAGATCTTCAAAGAGTAGATCCATCAGCATCACAGTGAACACATGCCACTTAATGGTATGCTAGTCATGAAGCAGAAAGATCGAGGCTGGGTGCAGTGGCTCACGCCTGTAATCGTAGCACTTTGGGAGGCTGAGGTGGGAGGATCACGTGAACCCAGGAGTTCAGTACTAGCCTCGACAACGTAGTGAGACCCTATATCTAAAAAGAAAGATCAAGCTTGATGAACTGAAAATTGTAGGGAACTGTGAATATTCAACAGGCTGGTTGCAGAAATTTAAGAAGAGACATGGCATTAAATTTTTATTATTTTTATTTATTTTTTTTGAGACAGCATCTCACTCTGTCACCCAGGCTGGAGTGCGTTCTCTGATCATAGGTCACTGCAGCCTTGATCTCCTGAGCTCAAGTGATCCTCTCACCTCAGCCTCCTAAGTAAGGGACTGCAGGCACATGCCAGCATGCATGGCTGATTTTTTTTTTTTTTTTTTTAATTTTTTAGTAGAGACTAGGTCTTGCTGTGTTGCCCAGGCTGTTCTCAAACCCTTGAGCTCAAGCAGTCCTCTCACAGCAGTCTCCCAAAGTGCTGGGATTACAGGCATGAGCGACCGTGCTGGGCTTCTTAAATTTTAAAAGATTTGTGTTGAACCATCTGCTGATCATGAAGCAGCAGAGAAATTTATTGACAAATTTTCTGGGGTCATCACTGATGAAAATCTGATGCCAGAACAAGCCTGTAATGCTGATGAAACATCACTGTTTTGGCGTTATTGCTCCAGAAAGATACTGACTACAGCTGATGCAAGGGCTCCTGTAGGAAGTAAGGATGCTAAGGACAGAATAACTGTTCTGGAATGTGCCAATAATGCAGCAGGCATGCATAAGAGTAAACTTGATGTAATAGGCAAAAGCTTGTATCTTTGCTGTTTTCAAGGAGTGAATTTCTTACCAGTCCATTATTATGCTAACAAAAAGGTGTGGATCACCAGGGACATCTTTTTTGATTGGCTTCACAAGCATTTTGAACCTGGGATTTTGTTCATAAGCATTTTGTTCTACTGCTCATACTCAACTGCAGGATTCTTTATTCCTTGATAACTTTTGGCATCCTCTAGCTGAAATTCTCATCAGAAATGCTTATGCCATGTACTTTTCACCAAATGTGACCTAATTCAGCCATGTGACCAGGGTATCCTTAGATGAATGAAGAGTAAATATAACAACACCTTCTTCAGGCTGGGCGCAGTGGCTCACGCCTAACCCCAGCGCTATGGGAGGCCGAGGCGGGTGGATCACAAGGTCAGGAGATCAAGGCCATCCTGGCTAACATGACGAAACCCCATCTCTACTAAAAATACAAAAAAAAAATTAGCTGGGTGTGGTGGCGGGCGCCTGTAGTCCCAGCTACTGGGGAGGCTGAGGCAGGAGAATGGTGTGAAACCAGGAGGCAGAGCTTGCAGTGAACAGAGATCGTGCCACTGCACTCCAGCCTGGGCGACAGAGTGAGACTCTGTCTCAAGAAAAAAAACACACCACCTTCTTCAGCAGCACACTAGCAGCAGTGAACAGAGGTGTGTGTGTGGAAGGTTTTCAAAGGAGTTTAGCATGAAGGATGCCATGAATCAAGATGATTGTGATTATAGTAACAGTGAAGATGGTGATGTTAACACTCCAGAAAAAGTGCCCTATAGATGACGTGGTGAAATCGTGTCAGTGTTTAAAATTAGAGAGAGAACATAGTGAAATAATGTCAGTTTATTAAATTGAAGAAAAACTTCTAAGACAGAAAATGTTAATGAGGCAGATGACTCTAGAGCAAACGTTTTTAAAAAGCCATCCAGAAGAATGCCTCCACTTTCTTAGAGGATCCACTTCTGGGTCTCTCAACTGCTTCTGATGTTTCTTTTCACCCCCTGCAAAATAAATACAGCATACAGTAATTTTTTAGTGAGAACATAACGTTGTAGATGGAGACTGAAAGCCTGACGTTATTGTTTAACAGCTGATTCAGGTATTCTGGTGATGCTCCTGTGCTGCTTAGTTACCCCAAGCACATTATTTTTTCACTTATTAATGGTATGTCATATTTTTTAATGTTAGTCCTTATGTGTGAATAAGTGTAAGAAAATGGTTGCTTATTGGTAGCATATAAATTGAGAGTCAGGAATGATGCTGATGCCACACAATCATACGTTATTCACATAGGTGGCTGAGAAGGTGATGCCTTGGTTTCTGATGCTTCAGTGCACACAAACTTTGTTTCATTCACAAAATTTTAAAAATATTGTATAAAATTACCTGTAGACTAGGCCAGGCACATTGGCTCATGCCTGTAATCCCAGCACTTTGGGAGGCTCAGGTGGGAGGATCGCTTGAGCCCAGGAATTTGAGACCAGTGTGGGAAATACAGGGAGACTTTGTCTCTCCAAAAATTTTAAAAAGAAATTAGCCCAGCGTGGTGGCGCAAACCTGTAGTCCCAGCTACTTGGGAGACTGAGGTGGGAGGATTGCTTGAGCCCAGGAGGCGGAGATAGGAGTGAGCTGAGATGCACCACTGCTCTCCAGCCTGAGTGGCAGAGTGAGACCCTATCTCAAAAAACAACAAAAACCCACAGATTATCTTTAGGCTGTGTGTATAAGGCATATATGAAATGTAAATGAATCTTGTGTTTTGACTTGTATGCCATCCACAAGATTCTCATTGTGTGTATGCAAATATTACAAAATCTGAACAAAATCCTAAACCTGAAACACTTCTGGTCTGAAGTATTTTGAATAAGGGATACTCAACCTGTGTATCTGTTTTATTCTAGGGAAACAGGCTTCTTCAGAAGCCCACGGAGATAGAGCTCCATGAAGTAGAAGCAATGGTAGAAGTAGAAGCAGTGGTGGTGGTGATAGTTAAGGGAGTGAAATTAACTAGAGAGTTCCATGATGAAATATATTCACTAAGTCTATTTTTAGTGAATATTTTGGCTCTATTTTTGTATCATTGTTTATATTACTTCCATAAAACAATTTCATTTTGTTGTAATGTGAATAGCTTTGTCTCTTATTTTCTCAATTGTTTATGAACTTAAAACATTTTAAGACATGTAAACTTTGTTGAAGTTAACTCCATTTCTAACAGTTTTAAAGGTATGCTTGGATAGTAAATTTGTAATGATAACAGGAATACGTTTTATTTTGTTAATATTGTTGTCACCTTTTATGTTTTTTTGAGGTGGAGTCTTGCTCTGTTGCCCAGGCTGGAGTGCAGTGGTGTGATCTTGGCTCACCACATTGCAACCTCCGCCTTCCGGGTTCAAGTGATTCTCCTGCCTCAGTCTCCTGAGAAACTGGGATTATGGGCACGTGCCACCACACCTGGCTAATTTTGTATTTTTTAGTAGAGATGGGATTTTGCCATGTTGGCCAGGCTCTTGAACTCCCGACCTCAAGTGATCCACCCCCCTCGGCCTCCCAAGTGCTGGGGTTACAGGTATGAGCCACTGCACCCAGCCTGTTGTCACCTTTTAATATCATAAATGGAAGAATAAAAATTATTTTCTATATTCACCTACCAAAATAAGATAGTGTTTCAGTTACTTGATGTCACAGTAATGGTGCATATCAATCACAAAACCTTAGTGACGTATAACTAGAAGCATTTATTGAACTCAAAAGTTTGAGGTTCAGCTAATCGAGTCTAGGCTTGCTCATGTAGTCAACTGTGTTGTTGACTAGGCAACTCTTCTGATTTTGCCTGGGCTTATTCCGTGTCTGGGGTGATTTGGCTGATCTAGGTTGACCTAAGTTGGGATAACTGGGGCAACTAGTCTCTGTTCTATGTTTCTCACCTTCAGCAGGATAGCTTGGGCCTGTTACTGTGTATTTTAGTCTGTTCTCACACCGCTATGAATAAATACCCAAGACTGGGTAATTTATAAAGAAAAGAGGTTTAATTGACTCAGTTTCTCATGGCTGGAGTGACCTCAGGAAACTTAACATTCATGGTAGAAGGTACCTCTTCACAGGGCGGCAGGAGAGAGAATGAATGCAAGCAAGGAAATGCGGATGCCTATAAAACCATCAGATCTTATAAAACTCCCTTACTATTATGAGAACAGCATGGGGGAAATTGCTGCCATGATTCGATTACCTCTACCTTGTCCCACCCTTGACGTATGGGGATTATGGGGATTACAATTCAAGGTGAGATTCATGTGGGGACACAGAGCCAAGCCATATCACCTTGACATGACAGAAATATACAAAGAATTTAGAAGTAAGCACCTTTTCAAGCGTCTGCTTGTATAATATCTAATATCTCATTGGCTAAATGAATATCTCATTGGCTAAATCACGTAATTGAGTCTACAGTAATGGTAGGATGATATTATAAAGTTACCTGGCAAAGGGCCTAGTTACATGGAGCAACAAAGAATTGGGTGCATTTACAATCTATATCAGAAAAGCATCAGTTTTCATTTCTTTGTTTGAGATGGAGTCTCGCTCTGTTGCCCAGGCTGGAATGCAGTGGTGTGATCTCGGCTCAGCCGAAACCTCCACCTCCCAGGTTCAAGCGATCCTCCTGCCTCAGCCTCCTGAGTAGCTGGGATTATAGGTGCCTGCCACCACACCCAGCTAATTTTTGTATTTTTAGTAGAGATGGGGTTTCACTATGTTGGCCAGGCTAGTCTCGAACTCCTGACCTCAAGTGATCCGCTGACTTTGGCCTCCCAAAGTGCTGGGATTACAGGCGTGAGCCACCGTGCCTGGCCCATTTCTTCATATTCATGACAATAGATATTCTTCAGGCACTTAATAGGTGCTAAACAGATATTTTTCCCATTAATATGTACAGTCAGTTTGAAAAGAGTGTGATATTCTTTTGTATAGGAACAGAGACTAGGGTAATTAAATAATTCACAGATGTACTAGAATTGGTGATGTGCATCTAAGATTTTCTGACTTCAGAGTGTAATTGCATTCATCTGGTTGTAATCATGTAAATGGTGTCCTTAATTTTCTCCCTAAGTTATTCCATCGTTATTTTGGGGAAAAATTATATGTGTGTTTTATCGTACCTTCTCTACTGAATATCTTGTTTTAGCCCTGCCAGGATCTTTTCTCTTCTCTTATGGCAGTAGCATCTTGATTTTCTTTTAGGGAATCACCTTTTCTGCCATTCTTGAGTTCAATATGATTTGGATGAGGCTGACTTGCCCCTGGGATTGATGTCTGGCCATTGGTCACAGTGAGTGAGTGGTTCAGGGATCCCTCTGAGATGTGGTTGGTGAAGTTCTTGGGATAAGAGATTTCTTTTCTCTAGGGTAGCTAAGCTCATAGCCTAAAGTGGGAAGCAGCTACCATGTGGGGAGAGCTTGCCTGTGAGTGATGCTATATGCATTTGTGTGAGACATACAGAGTGATGGATAAGAATTATTTCTGTGTACTTGGATCCAGCTGTGCATGCTCTAAAAAACCTACTTGAGCTGATAATTACCCTTTTTTGCTCACGCCCATTTAAGTTGGGTTTTTATTACCTGGAACCAAAAGTTTATTTTTGTTTTGTTTGTTTGTTTGTTTGTTTGTTTCTGAGATGGAGTCTGGCTCTGTCGCCCTGGCTGGAGTGCAGTGGCCGGATCTCAGCTCACTGCAAGCTCCGCCTCCCGGGCTTACGCCATTCTCTTGCCTCAGCCTCCTGAGTAGCTGGGACTACAGGCGCCCGCAACGTCGCCTGGCTAGTTTTTTGTATTTTTTTTTTAGTAGAGACGGGGTTTCAACGTGTTAGTCAGGATGGTCTCGATCTCCTGACCTCGTGATCCGCCCATCTCGGCCTCCCAAAGTGCTGGGATTACAGGCTTGAGCCACCACGCCCGGCCAAAAGTTTTAACTAACGCTGTTTTTTTGTTTGTTTTTTTTGTTTTGTTTTTGAGATGGAGTTTCACTCTTATTGTTGCCCAGGCTGGAGTGCAGTGATGCGATCTTGGCTCACTGCAACCTCTGTCTCCCAGGTTCAAGCAATTCTGCTGCCTCAGCCTCCCTAGTAGCTGGAATTACAGGTGCCTGCCACCACACCTGGCTAATGTTTTGTATTTTTAGTAGAGACAGGGTTTCACCATGTTGGCCAGGCTGGTCTCTGACTTCTGACCTTAAGTAATCCACCTGCCTCGGCCTCCCAAAGTGCTGGGGTTACAGGCATGAGCTACCATGCCCGGCCTGTCTAATGCTTTTGTTTTGTTTTGAGACAGAGTCTTGCTCCATCACCCAGGCTGGAGTGCAATGGTGCAATCTTGCCTCACCGCAACCTCTGCCTCCCAGGTTCAAGTGATTCTCCTGCCTCAGCCTCCCGAGTAGCTGGGATTACAGGCATGCACCACCATGCCGAGCCAATTTTGTATTTTTTTTAGTAGGTACGGAGTTTCTCCTTGTTGGTCAGGCTGGTCTTGAACTCCAGACCTCAGGTAATCCTCCCGCCTCAACCTCCCAAAGTGCTAGGATCACAGGCGTGAGCTGGCCATCTAACGCTGGCCGTCTAATGCTGTTTTTATTTTATTTTTATTTTTATTTTTTTATTTTTATTTTTGGAGACGGAGTCTCGCTCTGTCACCCAGGCTGGAGTGCAGTGGCATGATCTTGGCTCACTGCAAGTTCTGCCTCCCGGGTTGAAACAGTTCTCCTGCCTCAGTCTCCTGAGTAGCTGGGATTACAGACACGTGCCACCACGCCCAGCTAATGTTTTTCTATTTTTAGTAGAGACAGGATTTCACCGTATTGGCCAGGCTGGTCTTGAACTCCTGATCCACCCACCTCAGCCTCCCAAAGTGATGGGATTATAGGCATGAGCTATGGCGCCCGGCCCTAATGTGCTTTTTTTTTTCCTATTTTTTTTTTTTTAAATTATACTTTAAGTTCTAGGGTATATGTGCACAGCGTGCAGGTTTGTTACATATATATACATGTGCCATGTTGGTGTGCTGCACCCATTAACTCATCATTTACATTAGGTATATCTCCTAATGCTATCCCTCCCCCCTACCCCCTTCCCACAGTAGGACCCGGTGTGTGATGCTCCCCTTCCTGTGTCCAAGTGATCTCATTGTTCAGTTCCCACCTATGAGTGAGAACATGCGGTATTTGGTCTTCTGTTCTTGCAAGAGTGTGCTGAGATTGATGGTTTCCAGCTGCATCCATGTCCCTACAAAGGACATTAACTCATCCTTTTTTATGGCTACATAGTATTCCATGGTATATATGTGTCACATTTTCTTAATCCAGTCTGTCACTGATGGACATTTGGGTTGATTCCAAGTCTTTGCTATTGTGAATAGTGCCACAGTAAACATACGTGTGCATGCGTCTTTTTAGCAGCATGACTTATAATCCTTTGGGTATATCCCCAGTAATGGGATGGCTGGGTCAAATGGTATTTCTAGTTCTAGATCCTTGAGGAATCGCCACACTGTTTTCCACAATGGTTGAACTAGTTTACAGTCCCACCAACAGTGTAAAAGTGTTCCTGTTTTTCCACATCCTCTCCAGCACCTGTTGTTTCGTGAGTTTTTAATGATTGCCATTCTAACTGGTGTGAGATGGTATCTCGTTGTGGTTTTGATTTGCATTTCTCTGGCGAGTGATGGTGAGCATTTTTTCATGTGTCTGTTGGCTGTATGAATGTCTTTTGAGAAGTGTCTATTCATATCCTTTGCCCACTTTTTGATGGGGTTGTTTGGTTTTTTCTTGTAAATTTGACTGAGTTCTTTATAGGTTCTGGATAGTAGCCCTTTGTCAGATAAGTAGATTGCAAAAATTTTCTCCCATTCTGTAGGTTGCCTGTTCACTCTGATGGTAGTTTATTTTGCTGTGCATGATCTCTTTAGATCCCATTTGTCAATTTTGGCTTTTGTTGCCGTTGCTTTTGGTGTTTTAGACATGAAGTCTTTGCCCATGCCTGTGTCCTGAATGGTATTCCCTAGGTTTTCTTATAGGGTTTTTATGGTTTTAGGTCTAACATTTAAGTCTTTAATCCATCTTGAATTAATTTTCGTATAAGGAGTAAGGAAAGGATCCAGTTTCAGCTTTCTACTTATGGCTAGCCAGTTTTCCCAACACCATTTATTAAATAGGGAATCCTTTCCCCATTTCTTGTTTTTCTCAGGTTTGTCAAAGATCAGGTAGCTGTAGATGTGTGGTCTTATTTCTGAGGGCTCTGTTCTGTTCCATTGGTCTATATCTCTGTTTTGGTACCAGTACCATGCTGTTTTGGTTACTGTAGCCTTGTGGTGTAATTTGACGTCAGGTAGCGTGATGCCTCCAACTTTGTTCTTTTGACTTAGGATTGTCTTGGCAATGTGGGGTCTTTTTTGGTTCCATATGAACTTTAAAGTAGTTTTTTCCAATTCTGTGAAGAAAGTCATTGGTAGCTTAATGGGGATGGCATTGACTCTATAAATTACCTTGGACAGTATGGCCATTTTCACAATATTGATTCTTTCTATCCATGAGCATGGTATGTTCTTCCATGTGTTTGTGTCCTCTTTTATTTCACTGAGCAGTGTTTTGTAGTTCTCTTTGAAGAGGTCCTTTACATCCCTTGTAAGTTGGATTCCTAGGTATTTCATTCTCTCTGAAGCTATTGTGAATGGGAGTTCATTCATGATTTGGCTCTCTGTCTGTTACTGGTGTATAAGAATGCTTGTGATTTTTCCACATTGATTTTGTATCCTGAGACTTTGCTGAAGTTGCTTTCAGCTTAAGGAGATTTTGGGCTGAGACAGTGGGGTTTTCTAAATATACAATCATGTCATCTGCAAACAGGGACAATTTGACTTCTTTTCCTAACTGAATGCCTTTTATTTTTTTCTCTTGCCTGATTTCCCTAGGCAGAACTTCCAACACTGTGTTGAATAGGAGCGGTGAGAGAGGGCATCCCTGTCTTGTGCCAGTTTTCAAAGGGAATGCTTCCAGTTTTTGCCCATTCAGTATGATATTGGCTGTGGGTTTGTCATAAATAGCTCTTATTATTTTGAGCTACGTTCCATCAATACTGAATTTATTGAGAGTTTTTAACATGAAGGGCTGTTGAATTTTGTCAAAGGCCTTTTCTGCATCTATTGAGATAATCATGTGGTTTTTGTCTTTGGTTCTGTTTATATGCTGGATTACGTTTATTGATTTGCGTATGTTGAACCAGCCTTGCATCCCAGGGATGAAGCCCACTTGATCATGGTGGATAAGCTTTTTGATGTGCTGCTGGATTTGGTTTGCCAGTATTTTGTTGAGGATTTTTGCATCGATATTCATCAGGGATATTGGTCTAAAATTCTCTTTTTTTGTTGTATCTCTGTCAGGCTTTGGTATGAGGATGATGTTGGCCTCGTAAAATGAGTTAGGGAGGATTCCCTCTTTTTCTATTGATTGGAATAGTTTCGGAAGGAATGGTACTAACTCCTCCTTGTACCTCTGGTAGAATTTGGCTGTGAATCCGTCGTCTGGTCCTGGACTTTTTTTGGATGGTAGGCTATTAATTATTGCCTCAATTTCAGAGCCTGCTATTGGTCTATTCAGGGATTCAACTTCTTCCTGGTTTAGTCTCGGGAGAGTGTAAGTGTCCAGGAAATTATCCATTTCTTCCAGGTTTTCTAGTTTATTTGCGTAGAGGTGTTTATAGTATTCTCTGATGGTAGTTTGTATTTCTGTGGGATCGGTGGTGATATCCCCTTTATCTTTTTTTTTTTTTGAGACTGAGTCTCGCCCAGTCGCCCAGGCTGGAGTGCAGTGGTGCGATCTCGGCTCACTGCAAGCTCCGCCTCCTGGGTTCACGCCATTCTCCTGCCTCAGCCTCCCGAGTAGCTGGGACTACAGGCGCCCACCGCCACGCCCAGCTAATTTTTTGCATTTTTGGTAGAGATGGGGTTTCACCGTGTTAGCCAGGATGGTCTCGATTTCCTGACCTCGTGATCCGCCCACCTCGGCCTCCCAAAGTGCTGGGATTACAGGCGTGAGCCACCGCGCCCAGCCCCCTTTATCATTTTTTATTGCGTCTATTTGATTCTTCTCTCTTTTCTTCTTTATTAGTCTTGCTAGCAGTCTATCAATTTTGTTGATCTTTTCAGAAAACCAGCTCCTGGATTCATTGATATTTTGGAGGGTTTTTTGCGTCTCTGTCTCCTTCAGTTCTGCTCTGATCTTAGTTATTTCTTGCCTTCTGCTCGCTTTTGAATGTGTTTGCTCTTGCTTCTCTAGTTCTTTTAATTGTGATGTTAGCGTGTCAATTTTAGATGTTTCCAGCTTTCTCTTGTGGGCATTTAGTGCTATAAATTTCCCTCTACACACTGCTTTAAATGTGTCCCAGAGATTCTGGTATGTTGTATCTTTGTTCTCATTGGTTTCAAAGAACATCTTTATTTCTGCCTTCATTTTGTTATGTACACCAGTAGTCATTCAGGAGTAGGTTGTTCAGTTTCCATGTAGTTTAGCAGTTTTGATTGAGTTTCTTAGTCCTGAGTTCTAGTTTAATTTCTCTGTGGTCTGAGAGACAGTTTGTTGTAATTTCTGTTCTTTTACATTTGCTGAGGAGTGCTTTACTTCCAACTATGTGGTCAATTTTGGAATAAGTGCGATGTGGTGCTGAGAAGAATGTATATTCTGTTGATTTAGGGTGGAGAGTTCTGTAGACATCTATTAGGTCCGCTTGGTGCAGAGCTGAGTTCAAGTCCTGGATATCCTTGTTAACTTTCTGTCTTGTTGATCTGTCTAATGTTGACAGTGGGGTTTTGAAGTCTCCCATTATTATTGTATGGGAGTCTAAGTCTCTTTGTAAGTCTCTAAGGACTTGCTTTATGAATCTGGGTGCTCCTGTATTGGGTGCATATATATTTAGGATAGTTAGCTCTTCCTGATGAATTGATCCCTTTACCATTATGTAATGGCCTTCTTTGTCTCTTTTGATCTTTGATGGTTTAAAGTCTGTTTTATCAGAGGCTAGGATTGCAACCCCTGCTTTTTTTTGTTTTCCATTTGCTTGGTTGATCTTCCTCCATCCCTTTATTTTGAGCCTATGTGTGTCTCTGCATGTGAGATGGGTCTCCTGAATACAGCACACTGATGGGTCTTGACTCTTTATCCAATTTGCCAGTCTGTGTCTTTTAATTGGACCATTTAGTCCATTTACATTTAAGGTTAATATTGTTAATGTGTGAACTTGATCTTGTCACTGTGATATTAGCTGGTTATTTTGCTCGCTAGTTGATGCAGTTTCTTCCAGCATCGATGGACTTCACACTTTGACATGTTTTTGCAATGGCTGGTACCTGTTGTTCCTTTCCATGTTTAGTGCTTCCTTCAGGATCTCTTGTAGGGCAGGCCTGGTGGTGACAAAATCTCTAAGCATTTGTTTGTCTATAAAGGATTTTATTTCTCCTTCACTTATGAAACTTGGTTTGGCTGGATATGAAATTCTGGGTTGAAAATTCTTTTCTTTAAGAATGTTGAATATTGGTCCCCACTCTCTTCTGGCTTGGAGAGTTTCTGCCGAGAGATCTACTGTTAGTCTGATGGGCTTCCCTTTGTGTGTAACCCAACCTTTCTCTCTGGCTGCCCTTAACATTTTTTCCTTCATTTCAACTTTGGTGAATCTGACAATTATGTGTCTTGGAGTTGCTCTTCTCGAGGAGTATCTTTGTGGTGTTCTCTGTATTTCCTGAATTTGAATGTTGGCCTGCCTTACTAGGTTGGGGAAATTCTCCTGGATGATATCCTGCAGAGTGTTTTCAAACTTGGTTCCATTTTCCCCGTCACTTTCAGGCCCACCAATGAGACGTAGATTTGGTCTTTTCACATAATCCCATACTTCTTGGAGGCTTTGTTCATTTCTTTTTACTCTTTTTTCTCCACACTTCTCTTCTCGCTTCATTTCATTCATTTGATCTTCAATCACTGATACTCTTTCTTCCAGTTGATCGAGTCGGTTATTGAAGCTTGTGCATTTGTCACGTATTTCTCGTGTTATGGTTTTCATCTCTATCAGATCTTTTAAGGTCTTCTCTGCATTGATTATTCTAGTTATCCATTCATCCATTCTTTTTTTCAAGGTTTTTAGTTTCTTTGCGCTGGTTACATAGTTCCTCCTTTAGCTCTGAGAAGTTTGATAGACTGAAGCCTTCTTCTCTCAACTCGTCAAAGTCATTCTCCGTCCAGCTTTGTTCCGTTGCTGGCGATGAGCTGTGTTCCTTTGGAGGGGGAGATGTGCTCTGATTTTTTCAATTTCCAGCTTTTCTGCTCTGCTTTTTCCCCTTCTTTGTGGTTTTATCTGCCTTTGGTCTTTGATGATGGTGACGTACTGATGGGGTTTTGGTGTGGGTGTCCTTTCTGTTTGTTAGTTTTCCTTCTAACAGTCAGGACCCTTAGCTGTAGGTCTGTTGGAGTTTGCTTGAGGTCCACTCCAGACCCTATTTGACTGGGTATCAGCAGCGGAAGCTGCAGAAGATAGAATATTGCTGCACAGCGAGTGTTGCTGTCTGATTCTCGCTCTGGAAGCTTCATCTCAGGGGTGTACCCCGCTGTGTGAGGTGTGAGGTGTCAGTCTGCACCTAGTGGAGGATGTCTCCCAGTTAGGCTACTCAGGGATCAGGGACCCACTTGAGCAGGCAGTCTGTCGGTTCTCAGATCTCACCCTCCATGCTGGGAGATCCACTGCTCTCTTCAAAGCTATCAGACAGGGGCATTTACCTCTGCCGAGGTTTCTGCTACTTTTTGTTTAGCGATGCCCTGTCCCCAGAGGAGGAGTCTACAGAGGCAGGCAGGCCTCCTTGAGCTGCAGTGGGCTCCACCCAATTCGAGCGTCCCGGTGGCTTTGTTTACCCACTTAAGCCTCAGCAATGGCAGGCGCTCCTCCCCCAGCCTCGCAGCTGCCTTGCAGTTAGATCTCAGACTGCTGTGCTAGCAATGAGGGAGGCTCCCTGGGCGCGGGACCCTCTGGGCCAGGTGTGGGATATAATCTCCTGGTGTGCCGTTTGCTAAGACCCTTGGTAAAGCACAGTATAGTGTGGGAGTTACCTGATTTTCCAGGTGTTGTCTGTCTCAGTTTCCCTTGGCTAGGAAAAGGGATTCACTTCCCCCTTGCGATTCCCAGGTGAGGCGATGCCTCACCCTGCTTCAGCTCTCGCTGGTTGGGCTGCGCCAGCTGACCAGCACTGATTGTCCGACACTCCCCAGTGAGATGAACCCGGTACCTCAGTTGAAAATGCAGAAATCACCCGTCTTCTGTGTCACTCATGCTGGGAGCTGGAGGCTGGAGCTGTTCCTATTCGGCCATCTTGGGCCTTCCCCCCAATGCGCTTTTTAATCCTCTTTCCCTCCCTTCTTTTCTTTCTTTTCCTTCCCTTCCCTCTCTTCCCTCCCTTCCTTTCTTTCCTTCTACCCTACCTCCCCTCCCACCTTCCTCCCTGCTTGCCTTCCTTCCTTTCTCTCTCTCTTTCAGCCCCCACTCTCTTACCCTATTGCTCTACCCCTCCACTCTGACAGGGTCTTGCTCTGTCACCCATGCTGGAGTGCAGTGGTGTGATCAATGAGTAGCTGACACCACAGGCATGTGCCATCATGCCCAGCTAATCTTTTATTATTTTTGTAGAGATAGGGTTTTCCTATGTTGCCCTGGCTGGTCTCGAACTCCTGAGCTCAGGTGATTCTCCCGCCTTGGCCTCCCAAAGTGCTGGAATTACAGGTGTGAGCCACTGTGCCCAGCTAATACTGTTTTCTTTCTCTAGAAATATACCTCTCTGTTTTCTTTCTCTAGAAAGATACCTCTGTGAGGGGAGCAGAAAAAAAATAGGTCACTACAGGTGGACAACGCACCAAAAAAAAAAAAAGTTATCTAGCCTTATGGACTTGGGGAAGGTTTGTTTACCCGGGATGATACTGTTACTAGAAAGTAGTAGTAGGGGCCGGGCGTGGTGGCTCACGCCTGTAATCCCAGCACTTTGGGAGGCCAAGGTGGGCGGATCACAAGGTCAGGAGATCGAGACCACGGTGAAACCCCGTCTCTACTAAAAATACAAAAAATTAGCCGGGCGCGGTTGTGGGCGCCTGTAGTCCCAGCTACTCGGGAGGCTGAGGCAGGAGAATGGCGTGAACCCGGGAGGCGGAGCTTGCAGTGAGCCGAGATCGTGCCACTGCACTCCAGCCTGGGCGACAGAGCGAGACTCCGTCTCAAAAAAAAAAAAAAAAAAAAGAAAGTAGTAGTAGGGAACAGTATGAGGGGAAGATCTACTTAATTTCAGGAAGTAGAAAAAATAGACTTAACCACTTTAAGGCATTCTCTTATTCCTTTTTAGTGAATTCTTCAGTCACCTGTGAATACTAAGATATTAGTATAGATATATATGTGTGTATATATGTGTGTATATATAGTACATGTTTGAATCTTGCAGAGTTAATTTTAATTGTAGTTATTTCTATCTCACAAGACATGTTAGACAAAAAAATAGTATTGTAATTGTTGGTTATGATACCACAACCCACAAACATGATTTAAGTAAATGGAAGAGTTTAATTAGTGTATTATTGAAATAAAAAGAACAGACATCCATTCCCAAAGCCATCCTCTGTACTTTTGTATTTCTTGGAAATGTTAAAGTCTTAAATTCCAGTATGCCATTATCCCATGTGTTTTGATAGATGTTAATTTTATATGTGGGTAAATGGTTGTGTGAATTGATGCTGCTATAAATTTATTATGTCCAGCTTCAGCTGGACTCTCAGTGCTGGGAATTCTTTTGTGTATTCCTGGTCAATCCCTGCAGTTTACCACAGTGGCTCTTTAGCCTCTATGTACTGCTACTTCTCTCTCAGCTGATGACCTTGTCACCTGCAGAACAGTGAAAATTGAGAGGCTATTGAAAGTGAATATTCCACAGCATCCTCCCTTTTACCCAGGACTACTTAGAAAATTTTAGAAAAATATTACCTAAAGCATTGTTTCAAAGTATTGATCGCTTGAACAAAACCGCTACCCTAGATGATCTTGGGCAGGGTAGGGGAATCTATGTTTTTAACACGTGTCTCAAATGATGCTTGGACACACTGAAGTTTGGAAGCCATAGTCAAGTGAATAAGGTTACTTTAACCAGCATTCAAGATTCTCCAAGATATCTGATCCCAGGCTATTTCTTCAGTCTCACCTCTGTCTGTATATCCTGCCCAGTCCCTATTCCCTAACCCCTGAAGTGTTCTTACCATAAAATAGCTCACTCTTTTTCTAGTGTACCAGACTAAAATTGAGTAAAAGGTAGTGTTCTGTTTATTGTGATTCAGGTTACTTAAGGAAAAATAAAAACTAAAATGAGAAAGAGGGAGTGTTGATTTTTGGACAGTGTGGTGTACCCCTAATGACTTTAACACAGTGATTTTTAAAAGAGGTTAGGTGGGAGGAATTGTGCATTTGAGAACCACTGTATTAGAAGTATTAGAGATAGTAAGGACTGTAGCTTTTCTGTTTGTGTGTATTGTGATGAGACATGTGAAATGTGACCTTTAACAGGTGAAACATCTTATCTAGTTTTACTTCAAAATGTAATGCTTTCCTTTTTGTTCAGAACATGTTACTCTAAGGTTTCTGAAGCACCAGCAAATGGATTAAGTAAAGGGCTGGGGATTTTCCACAGACAGATTAGTAAAAGTTGGAGGTGGGCAGCAGGCAGAAAAAGAAGACCTTTTAGATTGTATGTGAGTATAAAATGTTGATGCTCCTTCCAGAACTACAGGGATACTTACTGATATACTATGTGTGTGACACAGTTTGCTAGAGAAACAAACCATAAATAATGATAGGCATAATAAAGGGTGAGACTATCATGAATTTCCTCACAGTGGTGCTGCGGTCAGAAAGAAATATTCAATATGATTGTCACCATTCTGGCTAGCATTTAGTAATTTGGCTTGTCATTACTTTCGGGGATGATCATGATGTGGAGTGTCATTAGGGAGGGGAAAATTTTATGAATGTTTGGATACTTAGGGTTTTTTTTTTTAAGTAACTCTGGGAGTTTCTAATATTGTTTATATTTTGCTGTCAGGAACTCGCAGATCCGTACTTTTATTTTTTTTTTATTTATTTTTTTTTTTTGTGAGATGGAGTCTCGCTCTGTCGCCCAGGCTGGAGTGCAGTGGCGCGATCTCGGCTCACTGCAAGCTCCGCCTCCCGGGTTCACGCCATTCTCCTGCCTCAGCCTCCCGAGTAGCTGGGACTACAGGCGCCCACAACCGCGCCCGGCTAATTTTTTGTATTTTTAGTAGAGACGGGGTTTCACCGTGGTCTCGATCTCCTGACCTTGTGATCCGCCCGCCTCGGCCTCCCAAAGTGCTGGGATTACAGGCGTGAGCCACCGCGCCTGGCCAGATCCGTACGTTTAACCAGCATGAATGAATTTGTAACTTAGATTCTAGAACCCTGCCTGGCAGATGACCTGGTGGATAGGGCCATCTGTATCCTTTACACAGATACAAACTATTCTTTCTCTACTGGCTCTCCCTGTTCTTTGCTAAATTTGAGAAAATAACCTTAAAAAAGTGAGGTTCTCTTCTCAACCATATGGCACATTGCAGTGTTGTGCTTATATTTATCAGGACACTTTGTATTGCAAATAACAGAAACCCAACTCAGATTAGTTTAAGTCAGAAAGGTCATTTTGTGGGTTTATGAACTTGGAAGTTCAGAGCATAAAATTAGGTTCTGACAAGACAGGATCCAGGACTTTTAACTGATATCATCAGGAATGTTTCCATATTTCCATCTGTAAGCATTTTGTTGTACTTTTGGCTTTGTTCTTTGGCAGGTGTGATGGTAAAGATGGTCAGTGGCATCTGTTGCCCAGGCTGGAGTGCAGTCGCGCAATCTCGGCTCACTGCAGCCTCAGCATCCCGGGTTTAAGCGATTCTCCTGCCTCAGCCTCCCAAGTAGCTGGGATTACAGGTGCCTGCCACCACCCCTGGCTAATTTTTTTTGTATGTTTAATAGAGATGAAGTTTCACCATGTTGGCCAGGCTGGACTCGAATTCCTGACCTCAGGTGATCCACCTCAGCCTCCCAAAGTGCTAGGATTATAGGTGCGAGCCCCCGCACCCAGTCTAGACTTATATGCCAGAAGGAGGTATGTGTCTCTCTCCTTTTCTTTGAGACCGAGTCTTGCTCTTGTCACTCAGGCTGGAGTGCAGTGGTGATCTTGGCTCACTCCAAACTCTGGCTTCTAGGTTAAAGTGATTCTCGTGCCTCAGCCTCCCAAGTAGCAGACCCTGCAGGCATGTGCTACCAAACCTGGCTAATATCTTGTATTTTTAGTAGAGAAGGGGTTTCACCATGTTGCCCAGGCTGGTCTCAAACTCCTGAGCTCAAGCAGTCCACTCTTGGCATCCCAAAGTGGTGGGGTTACTGGCGTGAGCCGCCACACCTGGCCTGATGTGTCTCTTTCTCTATAGTACCAGCCAGACTGAGTGGATGGAAGGACATTGGCCAGGCTTGGGTCATGTGGCCCATCCCTGAGCCAGTCACTATGGCCAGGGGAGTGTGGTTCTCTGACTTGACCAGGGACAAGTGTCTGCTTTTGAAGAGGGGCTTGAGATATCCTTCCCTTAGGGCCTGAAGAAGAAGAGTGGTTCTTCATATGAAAATTGGATGCTGTTACCTAAGAGAAATGGATATAGGTTAGGCAAAAATCAGTAAATATTCTAACCATGAATCTGGATCTAATTTTAAAGAAATTGACTGACTTGGGCCACGTGTTGGGTTGAATTGTGTCCCCCAGAAAGATACATTGAAGTCTTAACCTCCAGTACCTGTGAATTTTAGCTTATTTATATATAGGGTCTTTGCAGTTAAAATTAAGATGAAGTCATACTAGATTAGGGTGACCCCTAATCCAACAAGTGATGTCTCCAGAAGAAGTGGGAAACGAGGATACAGACACGGAAGATGGAGGCAGAGATTGGAGTTATACTGCCACAAGCCAAGGAACGCCAAGGATTGTTGGCAACCGCCAGAAGCTAGGAAAAAACAACAAAGGATTCTTTTCTAGAGCCTTTGGAGGGAGCATGGCCCTGTCAGTACCTTGGTTTCTGACTTCTAGCCTCTAGAATTGCAATGTTGTTTTCAGCCAGTTACCCAGTTTGTGGTATATGTTGCAGCAGTCCTAGAAAGCTAATATAGACTATATTTGGCACATGGCTGAAATTTAATTTTGAGTAAGCCCATCATTCTGAAGTGCTGACCATAAGTTTTCCCGGTGGATATCTTCAGAAAATGTGATGTTACTTTGTGGTTGGTTATATTTATGGAACTTTACATTTTAGTCTATAGTTAGAGTTTAGCTGAACCTGTGTTCCTTGTTGATGGACAGCTAAACATTTCTCAGTGTGTTCTACTCAGCAGTCATGTGTGAAAACTAATAGAAGAAATAAAGTGAAACACCTACAGTAGATACATGCCAATATCCTGAGTATAAAAGAAAGAGTATGTTTGGGGCAATTAGCTGTTGAAGTAGGGATACTTAGTATTTTGGTGAGTCCAAGCAAAAACTTAATAACTTGAACGATATTTCCAGGTTCTAGTTCATTTTCAGCAAACGAAGAGTTGGATAACACCTTTACGGTTGGCTGGACTTTGAAAAAAAACATATATGTTATGAATATTTAATTTATAGAAAGTGGATATCTTCTATAGGTACTGTAATTCTTGTTCAGAACCTTTGTGATGTGACAAATTCATTTTTGAGGAACCTGAGACTTTACTGGAAAAACAGATTTTAGGAGACCTATGCAAGTAGTTTTAAATCCATATGCTCTCCCTCCCAGCCCCACTAAAATTCACTAAAATGAAATAACAGTAAGTAAAGAAAATGTCATAAGTTCGTAATGATGAGTGCAGTAAGCTTCTTTTAACACTTATAAATATTTTTGACAGTGGTGGTGTGAGTGTGGGAAAACAGTATCTGTTTTTCCTCTGCTCACACCATATTACAATAATCACAGTCTTCAACACAGAAGAGTTCTGTGACCAAATGTGGATTTTTTTCTCCCACCAACAAGCAGGCAATCAATTCTGCAGTGGACACTAGGTGGGTCTCTTCTCCCCCTCCCCCTCCCCCTCCCCCTCTGTCTCCGTCTCCCTTCTGTCTTTTTTTTTTTTTTTTTGAGACAGGGTGTCTTACTCTGTCACCTGGGCTGGAGTTCAGTGCGCGATCACAGCTCACTGCATCCTCCACTTCCTGGGTTCAAGTGATTCTCCTGCCTCAGCTGCCCGAGTAGCTGAGGTTACAGATGCGTGCCATCACACCCGGCTCATTTTTGTATTTTTGGTACAGACAGGGTTTCACCATGTTCCAGGCTGGTCTCCAGTGATCTGCCTGCTTCGGCCTCCCAAAGTGCTGGGATTGCAGGGGTGAGCCACTGCACCCAACCAAGGTGGTGTCTTCTGCTTCAATTCCAACACTGTCTACCTAGAGATACCATCAGATCCCACATATGAGAGCTCCGTCTCTAAGACTGACCCTCCTCCTTCGTACACCAGTCTTAAGTCTGGGCCTCTGGAACTTCTTACTGACTGTCTTCAAGTTGGGGTTCCCATAACTCCCTCTTTGCATTTGATTACTTTGCTAGAGTAGCCCACAAAACTCAGGGAAGCACTTATTTACAGTTACTGGTTTATTATAAATGATATACAAAGATACAGATGAGATGCATAGGGCAAGGCATGGAGGAAGGGGCACAGAGCTTTCATGCCCTCCCTGGGCACACTGCTCTCCAGGAACCTCCACATGTTCAGGTATCTGGAAGCTCTCCAAACCCAATCCTTTTAAGTTTTTATGGGAGGCTTCATTACATAGGCATGATTTTTTTTTTCTTTTCCTTTTTTTTTTTTTTTTTTTCCGAGATAGCATCTCACTCTGTTGCCCAGGCTGGAGTGCTGTGGCATAACCTTGGCTTGCTCTAGCCTCGATCTGAAGCAGTCCTCCCACCTCAGCCTCCTGTGTAGCTGGGACTACAGGTATGCACCACCATCCCTGGCTAATTTTTGTATTTTTTTGTAGAGATGGGGTTTCACCATATTACCCAGGCTGATATCGAACTCCTGACCTCAGGTGATCCACCCGCCTCCACCTCCCAAAGTGCTGGGATTACAGGCATGCACCACCAAGTCCAGCCATGTAGGCATGATTGATAAACTGTTGGCCATTGGTGATCAACTTAACCATCAGCCCCTTTCCCTTTTCCAGAGTTTGGAAGGTGGGTTGCAAGTCCCAACCCTCTAATCCTGCCTTGGTCTTCCTGGTGACCAGCTCCCATCCTGAAGCTACCTGGGGATTGCCAGCCACCGTCAAGTCATTACTGTACAAAAAGACAACACTTTGTAGTCTCTAAGGATTTTAGGAGTTAAAGAGGGTCCAAGACCAAATATATATTTCAGAATATCATGAGTACCTTTTTTAAAGTTTAGTAATTTTTTTTTTTTTTTTTGAAACAGAGTTTTGCTCTTGTGGCCCAGGCTGGAGTGCAATCGCATGATCTCAGCTCACTGCAACTTCTGCCTCCTGGGTTGAAGCAATTCTCCTGCCTCAGCCTCCCAGGTAGCTGGGATTACAGACACCCACCACCGCACACCTGGCTAAATTTTGTATTTTTAGTAGAGATGGGGTTTCACCATGTTGGCCAGGCTGGTATCGTACTCCTGACCTCAAATGATCCATCCGCCTCAGCCTCCCAGAGTCTGGGATTAGAGATGTGAGCCACCATGCCCAGCCAAAGTAATATGTTTTCTTTTTCTTTTTCTTTGTCTTTTTTTTTTCTTGAGATGGAGTCTCACTCTGTTGCTCAGGCTGGAGTGCAGTGGCAAGCTCTCGGCTCACTGCACCCTCTGCCTCTTTGATTCAAGTAATTCTCCTGCCTCAGCCTCCTGAGTAGCTGGGATTACAGGCACGTGCCACCACACTCAGCTAATTTTTGTATTTTTAGTAGAGGTGGGGTTTCACCATGTTGGCCAGGCTGGTCTTGAACTCCTGACCTCAAGTTATCTACCCACCTCGGCCTCCCAAAGTGCTGAAATTACAGGTGTGAGCCACCACGCCTTGTCCATCTTGTGAATTTTCTGATTTTTTCACATTCAGAATTGATTTTCTGGGAATTGATTCTAAAAGTTTGATAGCGTCATGAGTGCTTGGAAACGTGACGTGTGTGGATTGGGATAGCATGATCAGATTTTTCTGAGGTCGACCCTTTTCGAGAAAACATAGACTGGTGGTGTGCAGTCTTTAAACTGCTTTAAAGGAGTTTAGGAAAACTGCTCAAATTTTGCCCGAAGGCTTGGTCTTGTATTTACCTTAGGCATTTTCTAAAATAGTTTTTCTCTAGTAAGTTTAAGTTGATATTTTTGGTTTGATTTAGTGTGTTCTGTAGAATGCTAGATGCCTTCTTTCATGATGCTATCTTTTATCTGTAACCTGCCTATTTTATCTGTTGTTTTTGGCACTTTATTCTTTCTGTATCAGTTAGCATTATGTTTACTGAGTGTTGGAGGAACTGTTTTGAGCTTTTTGGTAGGAATGTCACTTTGTATGTTTACATTCTGATGTGAAACACCCATCCCTGAGCAGTTATATTTCTATAGCTAATGATGCCATTAAATATTAACTTGGCAGTAGTTTATGAACCTTATTGCCTAATTTCTTAAGGTCCAATATCTTAGAAACTCTGGAAGCACATCATAAAATACACAACAGAGATTAAAGGTTATAAGAATAAATGTGCCCAACTAAGAAGGAACCAATAGGTAGAAGAAAAAGGATGGGAAATAATGACACAGAGGACAGTCCAATATTCTGAGAGCCAAGTTGAAAAGGAAGTAGATACGCGAGTAATGACTCATAGATGCTAATCCAAAATGTTCTCTGTCAAATAAAGGTATATTGACTTTCAGTTGATTTTTCAAACAAGGAAAAATCCTTATTTGCTCTGGGGACAGTCTTTGTTTAGATGGTGTGGTTGGATTGTATTTTTTATTCACTGAGCCAAATGTTCTGTGAACATCTTTACTAGCTACCGAGCACTATGGGGGGATACAGTGATGTGCAAAGCAGACTCTGTTCCTGCTCGCATGGCACTTAGAATATAATGGGAAAAATAGGGACATCAGTAACACGAGGAACCAGATAAAAGCTCTGAAAAGAGACATTGTTCTCTGCGTGTATGTATGGTCATGCGCTTCTTAACAACGTTTCAGTCAACAACAGACCACATATATGAGAGTAATCTTGTAAGATTATAATACCGTATTTTTACTATATCTTTTCTTTGTTTAGGTATGTTTAGATATACACATACTTACCATTGTGTTACGATTGCCAACAGTACAGTGGCATGCTGTAAGTTTGTAGCCTACGAGCAGTAGCCTAGGTGTGTAGTAGGCTATACTGTCTAGGTTTGTGTAAGTACACCCTATGATGTTCACACAACAACACACCTGTTGACATATTTCTCAGACCATATACCTGTTGTTAAGCGCTCAAGACTATAATTGTGTGTGAGTTGTGGGGGTGGATTGGAGTAATAGAAACTCAGAAGAATTTTTGAGAAAAGAAAATTTAATTTGAGAGACAAGAGATTAGTAGAAGTTGATTAACTATGGGCAGGAGGTGGGGTAAGTGTGGTTGGTACAAGGGACCGTAGGATATCAACATATATTTTCAGAAGATGGAAGAAGGAAAGTTAGATCTTAATTTCCGTCTTAAGACTCACTCTGGTTTATAAAAAATTCATATTTTCGTCTCACCATTTGATGTGCTTAAACATGTCTTTATAAGGTTCAGTTTTAACTGTGGAATATTAGGCTGTTTTAAAAAAATTAGGGAAACTGTGAAAATTGGAAGGGGGCGCTGGATGAGTATATTGTTAAAATTTTATGGGAAGAAAAGATATACCTAGGCACTAGATATTTCTGTAAATGCATAGCTGCACAATTGCTCCCATTGGAGAAGCATGAAGGCATTCTTTTTTTTTTAATTATTTTTTATTTTTTTGAGATGGAATCTTGCTCTGTCGCCCAGGCTGGAGTGCAGTGGCGCGATCCCAGCTCACAGCAAGCTCCACCTCCCGGATTCATGCCATTCTCCTGCCTCAGCTTCCTGAGTAGCTGGGACTACAGACGCCCGCTACCACGCCAGGCTAATTTTTTGTATTTTTAGTAGAGATGGGGTTTCACCATGTTAGCCAGGATGGTCTCGATCTCCTGACCATCAGCCCGCCTTGGCCTCCCAAAGTGCTGGGATTACAGGCGTGAGCCGCCGCGCCTGGGTATGAAGGCATTCTTAAGCAGACGCTCTGTCAGTTTCTACCTCTCTCTTTTGAGATACAATTGAAATGTACAGTAGTTATACACCCCTATTGCCATCACCCAAAACAAGAAATAGAACACTTCTGAGTGGGGTGCAGTGGCTCACGCCTGTAATCCCAGCACTTTGGGAGGCCGAGGTGGCCTACAATTGCCACTCAACTGTAGCGTAAGAGATTGGCCGGAAAAGGATATTAGCAAACCTTCAAGGAGGCTGGCAGTGTTCTATTTCTTTTTCCTTTTTTTTTTTTTTTTTTTTTTTTTTTGAGATGGAGTCTCGCTCTTGTCACCCAGGCTGGAGTACAATGGCGCGATCTCAGCTCACTGCAACCTCTGCCTCCCAGGTTCAAATGATTCTTCTGCCTCAGCTTCCCCTTTTTGTATTTTTAATAAAGACGGGGTTTCCCCATGTTGGTCAGACTGGTCTCGAACTCCTGACCTCAGGTGATCACCCACCTTGGCCTCTGGGATTACAGGCGTGAGCCATCGTGCCAGGCTCAGAAGTGTTCTATTTCTTGTTTTGGGTGATGGCAATAGGGGTGTATACAACTGTCATAACTACTGTACATTTTAATTGTATCTCAACTAAACACGATAAAAAAAATCACTCCTATTTGATTTTGAGAGATCAAAAGAGAGTTTTGCTCTCGTTGCCCAGCCTGGAATACAATGCCGCAATTTCGGCTCACTGCAACCTCTGCCTCCCTGCAGCCTCCCCCTCCCGGGTTCAAGCAATTCTCCTGCCTCAGCCTCCCTAGTAGCTGGGATTACAGGCACGTGCCACCACACCCAGCTAATTATTTGTATTTTTAGTAGAGACGGGGTTTTACTATGTTGGCCAGGTTGGTTTCAAACTCCTGACCTTAGGCAATCCACCCGCCTCGGCCTCCCAAAGTGTTGAGATTACAGACATGAGCCACCATGCCCGGCCCCAAACAACTCTTGAAAGAGGTTATACCACCACTTTACATTCCCACCAACAATTTATGAGAGATTGGTTTTTCCATATTCTCCCAGATTTTTGGTATTTGTCAGTCTTTTCTATTATTATTATTTGAGACGGAGTTTTGCTCATTGCCCAGGCTGGGGTGCAATGGCGCAATCTTGGCTCACCGCAACCTCTGTCTCCCGAGTTCAAGTGATTCTCCTGCCTCAGCCTCCCGAGTAACTGGGATTACAGGTGTGCTCATCTCGGCCTCCCAAAGTGCTGGGATTGTATTTTGAGTAGAGATGGGGTTTCTCCATGTTGATCAGGCTGGTCTCGAGCTCCGAACCTCAGATGATCCGCCTGTTTCCGCCCCTCAAAGTGCTGCGATTATGGGCGTGAGCCACTGTGCCCGTCCAGTCTTTTCTGTTTTAAATATTGGCCATGTGCAGTGGGCTTCATCTGTAACCCCAGTACTTCGCGAGGCTGAGGCAGGAGGATCGTTTGAGTCCAGGAGTTTGAGACCAGCCTGGGCAACATATGGAGATCTTGTCTCCCCAAAACATTTAAAAATTAGTTGGGTGTGGTGGCACATACCTATAGTCCCAGCTACTCAGAAGGCTGAGGTGGGAGGATCACTTGAGCTGAGGAGATTGAGACTGCAGTGAGTTGTGATCATACCACTGCATTCCAGCCTGGTTGACAGAGTGAAATTCTGTCTCAAAAAATGTATTTATAAGCCGAATGTGGTGGCTCACTTCTGTAATCTCTTTGGGAGGCCAAGGTGGGAAGGCGGGAAGATGACTTGAGCCCAGGAGTTCAAGACTAGCCTGGATAATGTAACAAAACCTCATCTCTGTTTTATGTGTGTATATATATATTTAATCTACTTAATATGCAAAAATAATACAATATGTTTATGTGTAAATATATATAAGTTTTAGAATATTTTGTCCATTTTTTCAAGATAGCCTACTGGAATTTTAACAAAGATGATAATTGAATATATTAATTTTTTTTTTTTCTCTTTTGGAGATGGAGTCTTACTCTTGTTGCTCAGGCTGGAGTGCAGTGGCATGATCTTGGCTCACTGCAGCCTCAGCCTCCCTGGTTCAAGAGATTCTCCTGCCTCAGCCTTCCCGAGTAGCTGGGATTACAGGTGCACACCACCACGCTCAGCTAATTTTTGTATTTTTAGTAGAGACAGGGTTTCTCCGTGTTGGTCAGGCTGGTCTCAAACTCTTGACCTCAAGTGATCCACCCACCTTGGCCTCCCAAAGTGCTGGGATTACAGGCATAAGCCACCGCACCCACCGGGGTCTCAGTTCTTCTTAAGGAAATATTTAGGTACGCTAAACTGTAAGCTTCATGAGGACGTATAGACTTACCTGTGGTGCTCATCATTAAGCCTAAGCTAGGGAATGATGGGGCTCATAGGCAGGATCTGACTTCATAGCCTAAACTTCTAACCATAAGTTGTTTGTTTTTGTTTTTGTTTTTTTTTTTTGAGACGGAGTCTCTCTGTCGCCTAGGCTGGAGTGCAGTGGCGCGATCTCAGCTCACTGCAAGCTCCACCTCCTGAGTTTGGGCCATTCTCCTGCGTCAGCCTCCTGAGTAGCTGGGACTATAAGCACCCACCACCATGCGTGGCTAATTTTTTGTATTTTTAGTAGAGATGGAGTTTCATTGTGTTAGCCACGATGGTCTCGATCTCCTGACCTCGTGATCTGCCTGCCTCTGCCTCCCAAAGAGCTGGGATTACAGGCATGAGCCACTGTGCTCGGCCCTAAACCGTAAGTTTTTACTTCTACTGTAAGAAGAAAAACAAACAAAAAAACACTAGACTAATTATAACCATAATAAAATCTCCCAAAGTCAGTAGGCACTGACATATTATAGCCTTCCCAAATCAGAACAAATTTTTCATATGTTGTCAGTTTACCAGACATAAAGAATAGCTCAGATCTCATAGACTCTTCAGATCTCACAGACTAATTTCAAGTCTTTTTAAAGTTTTGGAAAATACATGCTATTTGGAATTATATCATCCTCGAATATTAAACCTGGGCTCAAAAATCTGTTGTTTGAAACTGGAAATAGTTAACTCCAGTTTTCTTCTGTTAAGATAAAATTCTTTCATCATGTCTGTGCCCTCTAAAATAACCCTTCTATTGCTTTGTCTTCCCCTTCTTCCCTCCTAGTCCTTCTGTAGTCATTCTGTTTAGAACCAAGACGCTCATGAGTTTAAGAATTAGAGCAAGAAGAAATTGGGCTAGAGATGTACAAAAGCTTTGGACAATAGTAGTTTTGCTTGTCCTCATTCATATTAGAAGTGCTGTTAATTTACTGATAAATTCTAGGTTGAAGGACAAATCTTTGTAACTGGTTCCATATCAGTCAGTAATAGTTTGTTTTCCTTCAACCATATTGAGCTCCCGAAGTATGGAACAATGAGCAGATGTGAACCAAGATGCTGGGATTTTTTAAGTTTCAGATATGTATGTTTATATATAAGAGACAGGATCTTGCTCTATTGTCCAGGCAGGAGTGCAGTGGCATGCATGATCATAGCTCACTGCAGCCTTGAACTCTCAGGCTCAAGAGATCCTCCTGCCTTTGCCTCTCAAGTAGCTAGGCCTATAGGCATGTGCCACACCTAGCTTTTTTTTTTTTTCTTCTTCTTCTTTTTTTTCTCTTGTAGAGACAAGGTTTCCCTATGTTGCCCAGGCTAGTCTCAAACTCCTGGCCACTAGTGATCCTCTTGCGTTGGCCTCCTGAAATGCTGGGACTACAGTGTGAGCCACCACTCCCTGGCTCAATTTTTTTTTTTTTTTTCTAAAGAATCAGAATAGGAAAAGGTCACTTTATTTAGACCTTTACTTTTTTCTTTTTTTGAATCAGGGTCTCATTCTGTCGCCCATGCTGGAGTGCAGTAGCATGATCTCGGCTCAGTGCCACCTCAGCTTCCTGGACTCAAGTGATTCTCTAGCCTTAGCCTTGAGAGTAGCTGGGACTACAGGCGTGAGCCACCATGCCTGGCTAATTTTTTTTTTCTTCTTTTTTTTTTTTGGTTGTTTTGTAGAAATGGAGGTTTCGCCATGTTGCTCAGGCTGGTCTTGAACTCTTGAGCTCAAAGCAAACTGGCCTGCCTTGGCCTCCCAAAGTGCTGGGATTACAGGTATGAGCCACATGCCTGGCCTATTTAGGCCTTTTCTAAGGAGATTAGAAAATTAGTTGGTAAATTAGTTTTAAAAAGTAACTGTAGTAGTTTATCAGTTATTATCGAACCATGATATAGGCAGAAAGGAGGAGGAGCATTTTAGGAGGTGTATCTTACAAAACAACAACAGTAAATAAACTGACTTAATAACCTTCTGAAGTCACAATATTTGCCACTTTCATAGAGTCAAGATAGAATCGTGGTCCTCAGTTCATCTTCTCCCCATGAAGATTTGTAACTTTTGGTGGAGTCCCAAATAGACTCACATAGTCCGTGCCACATAGAAGCAGTTCTTCTGATCAAAAACACCTGAGATGAGGACTGGTCCTAAAATACTGGCCCTGTAGCTTGCCCCACAGTCCGTAGCTAACTCACATGCTACTGTCTCTACATAGGTAGCCATGTCTGATAGTCCACATAGTTGGAGTTAGGTGTGAACTCTATTGTGAGGGCACATGTGGCTTATGCCATTCCCGCGGTGTCAGTAAAAAGTATTGCTGAAACTGTGGAAATTTCAGAGATACCATCAGTATCAGCAGCCACACAGTTTAGCCTTTGTTACAATGAGATTTTAAGAGTATCCAAAGAATCAGAGTGACCTGAACTGAGTGAAGATTTTAGCAAGATACAGAGGCAGTGCTGTTTACAAATGAAGGAGGCTGGATGTGGTGGCTCACACCTGTAGTCCTAGCACTTTGGGAGGCCAAGGTAAGCGGATCGCTTGAGCTCAGAAGTTCGACACCAGCCTGGGCAACATGGTGGAACCCTCTATCTACAAAAAATCAGCTGGGCGTGGTGGTACTCACCTGTAGTCCCAGCTACTTGGGGGACTGAGGCAGGAGGATCGCTTAAGCCCAGGAGGTCTAGGCTGCAGTGAGCTGAGATCACACCACTGCACTCCAACATGAGACACTGTCTTAAAAAAAAAGAGGAAAATTACCCTAAGGAGCAAGCTAAATTAACGTAAGACCATAACTGACAAATTATAATGAAGATAAAGACTACCAGTTAATTCTTCTTATAACAATAATAGCCTTAGTGTTTCAGAAGCACAATAGAGGAAGATGTTCTTATTGTATAAGCTGTTTGGGGTTGGGCAGATATTTATGTGATTTCAAATGAGGTTTGTATTTAAAAGGTTATTTTTATTAAAACAGTAAGTATATTTTAAAAAAAACCTATAGTATTAGATGACAGCAGGATTACCCCAAATCCCCTATGCAGAAATAACTGCCATTATTAACACTGTAGACAACTTTTATTGCATAGATACAGATAGAAGGGTGAGCAAAGGGCTAAGATGGATGAGTGGAGGGATGGATGGTTGGAAAGATAGACATAAGTTTAATAAAAATTGAGTTATATATGCTGCTTGTATTTTTAAATATTAACTTTAATTCTATTTGAATTTAGCAGAAAGGGAAATTGAAGCCATTGGTACCTTGAAGTAAATGTTAATTCACAGCACGAAGTACTGTAATTAGTTTCTAAAAGCTTCTTCTAAGTTTGTGGGGAAAAAGATTATGAGGGAAAAAAAACTAAGTCATTGGAATTTTTTTAACTTTCCATTTTAGACAGTGGTTGTGCTTTAAAAGGTGAGGAAATTAGCATTCTAACATTTCTTTTCATCACTTTTTCCCTGAATTGCTGAGTTTGTAAATTATTTTAGTTTTATGCTCTCCAGGTTTATGAAATTTACATTCTTTTCTTTAATCCTAATTCCTGTGGTTGTGTTAAATTGATTCTATGTTTGAATGGATTCAATATTAAGTAAGTTGTTTTGTTTTTTGATTTATATATATATATATATATATATATATATTTTTTTTTTTTTTTTTTTTTTTTTTTTTTTTGAGACAGGGGCTCCCTCTGTGGCCCAGGCTGGAGTGCAGTGGTGCAATCTCAGCTCACTGTAACTTCTGCCTCCCTGGTTCAAGCGATTCTCCTGCCTCAGCCTCCTGAGTAGCTGGGATTACAGGAGCCCACCACCACAGTCCGAATAATTTTTATAGTTTTAGTAGAGATGGGGTTTCACCATATTGGTCAGGCTGTAAATAAGTTGTTTTGATGTTAATTCTGTGGTGAACAATGATTAAAATATTCTTCTAGGATTAAACGGTGTGGAGGAAGGGATAGCATCATGGAATTTTTAGAAAACCAGCTGTTGGGTTGACTGAGGGACATTCATGAGCTTTCGCCAACCTCTCTTGCTTGTAGAAAAGAGGACAATGGGGCACTTCAAGACCCAGAAAGAATTTTCTTGAAAATGATTTGCTTTACTGAATGGAAATTCCGTTTTACTAAAATAGAAAACATTAGATATAGTCCAAAAATATTTATTCTTGAGCATATGTATCATGTACTATAAAACTATTATTTTGTAGCTTTAGTAGAGATCAGTATGGTTGTAAGATGTCTTGCACAGTGTTTGCAGATTTCTGCTATTTTTTAAGTTTTTATCACTTCCACATGTGCCATCATTAAAGATTCTTTCTGATTCTTGCGTATCTGGATTCCCATCCAGTCTTTGACCTATATTGCCAGTGTAGTTTTTCTAAAACATTATGCCATTACCTGTCAATAATCCTTCAATGACTCCTCATAATCTTCAGGATAAAATCTGAACTCTAACATGGCTCTCCACGCATATTTTAGTTTACTGCTTACTATTTTACCCAATTTATCTCCATGTCCCAGTAATCAGCATAATAATAGTTAACATTTATGTAGTATTTTTTATGCCAATAACTGACCGAGCAGTCATAATAAACTGCTTGTAATTCTGCAAATCATGTACTCTCAGTACTCTGCAAATAGACCATGTACTCTACGTCTACATGTAGAGTACCCTGTGACTAGAGTACTTTTTTTTTTTTTTTTTTTTTTGAGGCAGAGTTTCACTTTGTTGCCCAGGCTGGAGTGCAGTGGCGTGATCTCGGCTTCTGGGCTCAAACGATTCTCCTGCCTCAGCCTTCTGAGTAGCTGGGGTTACAGGCACGCACCACCATGCCCAGCTAATTTTTGTATTTTTAGTAGAGACCACGTTTCACCATGTTGGCCAGGGTGGTCTCGATCTCCTGACCTCGTGATCCACCTACCTCAGCCTCCCAAAGTGCTGGGATTACAAATGTCAGCCACTGCGCCCAGCCTGTCAATCTCTTTAATTATGTAACACTTGCTTATTCTTTGAGATTCCATCCAGACGTCATTTCTTGGAAGCAGAATTTCCATACTCATTTTCTGCACCGCCACCCCCACCCCTTAAAATTTTTGTGAGCTGCCAGGGCAATACATTATATAATAGCTAGTCTAAAACGGCTGGGTGCGGTGGCTCACGCCTGTAATCCCAGCACTTTGGGAGGCTGAGGCAGGCGGATCACAAAGTCAGGAGATGGAAACCATCCTGGCTAACACGGTGAAACCCCATCTCTGCTAAAAATACAAAAAATTAGCCGGGCGTGGTGGCAGGCGCCTGTAGTCCCAGCTACTCGAGAGACTGAGGCAGGAGAATGGCGTGAACCCAGAAGGCAGAGCTTGCAGTGAGCCAAGATCGTGCCACTGCACTCCAGCCTGGGCGACAGAGCGAGACTCCATCTCAAAATAATAATAATAATAATGTATAAAACAGAACACAGTTTTTTTCTCTCTTACTCTCATCCTGTGTTGCCCCTTTTTCTACAGTGGTTAAAGTTCAGTAGGACTCAGTTTAAGAGCAGAGGAAATAAGATTTTTGATTGTTCATCATCACCACTGCTTTCTTCAGACCATGTGTTTTAAAACACGTGAGCCAGGTTTGATGGCCCAGGCCTGTAATCCCAGCATTTTGGGAGGATGAGGCGGGCCAGTCATTTGAGCTCAGGAGTTAGAGACCAACCTGGGCAGCATGGTGAAACCCTGTCTCTACAAAAAATGTAAGAGTTAGCTGGGTGTGGTGGGGTGCCTGTGTAGTCCCAGCTACTTGGGAGGCTGAGGTGGGAGAATTGCTTGAGCACAGGAGGTTCTTCGAGGCTGCAGTGAGCTGTGTTTGCACCACTGCACTCCAGCCTGGGCAACAGAGCAAGACCCTGTCTCAGAAAAAAACAGCAGAAAACACACGTGGTCCACTGGTAGGAGGCATAAAATTAGTAAGATCTTGCTTTCGAAGATCCCAAATTCTACTGGTAAAAGACTGACTTTTAAATAGCTGATTATATCTAGCTGGGTCAGAGACTTAAACATTAAAAAAATAAAAAATTAAAAAAATTAAAAACATAAAAGAGGTAGAAGCAACATAGACAGTTTTTTCCCCTATCATATTGTCTTAGTTCATTTTCTGTTGCTGTGACAGAATACCTGAGACTGGGTAATATACAAAGAAAAGACATTGATTTCTTAACAGCTATGAAGTCTGGAAAGTCCAAGATTGAGGAGCCATATCTGATGAGGGCCTTCTTGCCTCTAATCGTGGAGGATACCTCATGGAAGAGAGCAAGAGTGCCAGCTCAGGTCTCCCCCTTCTTAAAGTCACTGTTCCCATCATGAGGACCCCACCCTGATGACCTTACCTAATCCTAATTACCTTCCAAAGGCCCTACTTGCAAATATCATCCAACATATGAATTTGGGGATTAATTTCTCAACACATGAAATTTGGGGATACATTCAAACAATAGCACATATCGAAATGGGAAAGGCCTTTAAATTATAAAAGAAATGGTGTTTATATAAAAATTAAATACTTTATGTGACAAAAGCCATATAATCAAAAAGCAAGAGAAAAAAGACTGCAGCTTTTATTAATACATAACTTTCTGCCATGTATTAGAATGAACTCTTAATATTCAGAAAGTAAAAAAAATTAATGACTCATTAGAAAATACGGACAAGCAATGAATAGGCAGTTCACAAAGAATTAAAAAGCCTAATCGGCTTTTTTTTTTTTTTGAGACAGAGTTTCGCTGTTGTTGCCCAGGCTAGAGTGCAGTGGTGCGATCTCAGTTCACTGCAATCTCCGCCTCCCAGGTTCAGTGATTCTCCTGCCTCAAGCCTCCCGAGTAGCTGGGATTACAGGCGACTGCCACCACACCCAGCTAATTTCTTGTATTTTTAGTAGAGATACGGGGTTCATCATGTTGGCCAGGTTGGTCTCAAGATCCTGACCTCAGGTGACCCACCTGCTTTGGCCTCCCAAAGTGCTGGGATTACAGGCGTGAGCCACTGCACCCAGCCAATAGACATACTTAAAAATTGTTCAGTCTTTATTATAATCAAGGAATTGCAAATGTAAACATCAAAGTAAAATCTTTTTGCCTATTGTGTATTGACTAAGATAAGGTGAAGCATCCAGAGGACCCAGGGGTCATCTCATGTGCTCTCACTGGCCTAAGATGGAAAATAAACTATTTTTAAAAAATGGCTACAATGGATTTAGCTATATCAAATCAACAAAAATCCAGGAATTCATAGTGATACTTTGAAAATGGGCCAGGTACGGTGGCTCATGCCTGTAATCCAAGCACTTTGGGAGGCAGAGGTGGACGAATTGCTTGAGCTCAGGAGTTCAAGACCAGACTGGGCAACATGGTGAAAACCCCGTCTCTACAAAACATTCAAAAATTAGCTGAATGTGGTGATACGTGTCTGTAGTCCCAGCTACTTGGGAAGCTGAGGTGGGAGGTTCACTTGAGCCCGGGAGGTTGTGGCTGCGGTGAGCTGTGGTCATGACATTGCACTCCAGCCTGGGTGACAGAGTGAGATCCTGTCTCAAAAAAATAAGTAAAATAAAAATAATTTATTGATCATCTTTGGAGATTGCAAGGGTGTCAACTCATTTTTCTGATGATTTTTTTTTTTTTTTTTTTTTTTTTTTGAGACAGAGTCTCGCTTTGTCACCCAGACTGGAGTGCAATAGCACAGTCTTGGCTCACTGCAAACTCTGCCTCCTGGATTCACGCCATTCTCCTGCTTCAGCGTCCTGGGTGGCTGGGACTACAGGCGCCCGCCACCATGCCCAGCTAATTTTTTGTATTTTTAGTAGAGATGGGATTACACCGTGTTAGTCAGGATGGTCTTGATCTCCTAACCTTGTGATCCACCCACCTCGGCCTCCCAAAGTGCTGGGATTACAGGCGTGAGCCACCGTGCCCGGCCTAAAAATTTATAATAGGAGAAGAATGAAGCATTTATCCTCCCTATCACCCACAAAGTATATTACAAGGTAATCACATAGTTGATAGTGGAAAGCTGTTCATTGAATTAGTTAATGAAGAAAAATGAAAGAGAGTACTATTTTGCATCCATATACAGTAATTGTTCCAGGCAGATTATCAGTATATGCTAGTATATTTAAAAGTGTAGAAAAATGACAATGCAGACCATGTAAGGTGTATAGGCCATTGTGACAACTTCCACTTTTACTTTGAGCAAAATCGGCAGCATTTTAGGCATTTGAGCAGGAGATTTGACAGGATGAGATATAACTTAGTTTTAGCAAACTAACTGGTTGATAATTGGCCATGAGTGCTGGGAGCAGAATTGACATATACACCAAGCTGGAAGCTATTGCATCAATCCAGGTGAGAGATGAAGGTTGCTCGTACCATATACTAGTAGAGGACAGAAGTGATTAGGACTGTAAATATATTAGATTGATAGATCTAACAGACTGCTGATAGATTAATGTGAAAAGTGAGAAGAGAGAAAAGGAGGATTAAAGAGAGGAGGTTAGGAGGACTCTAAAGTTTTTGGTTTAAGCAACTGAAAGTTTAGAGTTGCCATTAACCAAGAAGGAGGCGACTGGGTGGCACAGGTTTGGAGACAATAAAGAGTTCAGTTTCGACTACTTCCACGTAGTAGGTACTCTTTATGAGCATAGTATTGCTGAATATTAAATTCCGGGAGTATGAGAAAGCTGTCATGAGGTGGCCTTTCATTGTCAGCCTCATATTGTTCATTAACCATGATTTCTCATTTCATCAACTTGATGTTTTTGTATTTTGTTTTGTTTTTCCTTCTCTTCTCTCTTCTCCGTTTTCTCCTCTCTCCTCTCTCTTCTCTCCTCTTCTCTTCTCTCTTCTCTTCCGACATTGTCTGGCTCTGTTGCACAGGCTGGATTGCAGCAATGCAGTCATAGCTCACTGCAGCTGTGACCTCCCAGGTTCAAGCAATCCTCCCACTCGCTTCAGCCTCCCGAGTAGCTGGGACTACAGGCTCACACTTCCACATCCGGCTAATTTTTTATTTGTTGTAGAGACAGGGTTTTGCCATGTTGCCCAGACTGGTCTCGAACTCCTGAGCTCAAGCGATTCGCCTGCCTTGACCTCCCAAAGTGCTGGGATTACAGTCTTGAGCCACCATGCCTGGCCTTTATTTTGCTTTTCCATTTAAGATGTGTATGTATCACCCACTATATGCTGAATACTGTTTAATTTTTCAAATATCTATTTAGTCCTCATAAAAACAGTGAAATATATTGTCATACAGGTTTCACAGGTGAAGCACAAAGAAATTAAGGAACTTGCCCAAGACCACTCAGCTAGAAAAGGTAGAACTAGGACTTGAACCCCTTGAACCCCAGTGCTTCAAGAGTTCATATTCTAAACCACTATGCAGTGCTGCTTTCCTTTTTATTATTTCCCGTTATTTTATTGTAGTCATGAATGGAGAGTAGGATTGAAGCAAAAGCCAGAAGCTTATTCCAAGCCATCTCCACACAGAGTTTGTGGCTAATGAGTACTTCCGTAGCTTTAAAAATCATAGTTATTTTCGTAATATAAAAAACAGTTTAAGACTGCTAGTGCTGGTAGAAAAGTTGTAGAAATTATATCTCATGGTGCTCTTAGGCAATATTTAGGAGACCTTCTGAAATGTAATGGTTATCTAGGTTGAAGACTATGTATCAATACTGCATCTTTTTTTTTCTTTTGAGACAGTCTCTCATCTCACTCTGTCGCCCTGGCTGGAGTGCAGTGCATGATCTTGGCTCACTGCAACCTCCGCTCCTGGGTTCAAGCTTTTCTCATGCCTCAACCTCCTGAGTGTGCTAGGATTACAGGAGTGTGCCACCACACCCAGCTAATTTTTGTGTATTTAGTAGAGGCAGGGTTTCACCGTGTTGGCCAGGCTGGTCTTGAACTCCTAGCCTCAAGTGATCTGCACACCCCAGCCTCCGAAAGTGCTGGGATTACAGGTGTGAGCCACCACGCCTGGCCAATACTGTATCTTTGTGATTCTGTTTGCATGTCTGGCATGTTACAAGAAGTATTGGTTTGGGATTTGTGGATTAATGGTGTTTCATATGTTCCCATATTTAATGTTGCTTCAGTTGCTTGACTGTTAATACTGAAAATTCTTAAGGATCTGGCTGGCCATTTGCATTCAGGTATTGGTTTTGCTCTATTTGGTTTAAACTGACATTGCCTCAAAAGGCAGTGTAGCTTTTTAGTACATACTCCTCTTTAATAATGTCAGTGACCTTTAGAGCTGTCAGTTTGAAATAATACAACTTTGCAAAATGTTTTATATCATTGGTTTTCCCTGGAGGGCATAGTGAGACTACAAAGGTGATGATAATCGTGGCCTTCTAGCATTGAGAAGATATATTTTAAGGCCATCTTGTTTAGGTTATCTATATTCCTTGTTTTTTTGTGGGTTTTTTTTTTTTTTTTTGGAGTCTCACTCTGTCATCCAGGCTGGAGTGCAGTAGTGCAATCTTGGCTCACTGCAACCTCCACCTTCCAAGTTCAAGCAATTCTCATGCCTTACCCTCCGGAGTAGCTGGCATTACAGGCATACGCCACCATGTCTGGCTAATTGTTGTATTTGTAGTAGAGACGGGGTTTTGCCATGTTGGCCAGACTGGTCACAAACTCCTGACCTCAGGTAATCCTCCTACCTCGGTCTCTCAAATTGTTGACATTACAGGCATGAACCACCACCCCTGGTCGGTTATCTGTCTTCTTAATGGGGACCACATAAGTATAGAGCAACACTATATGATTTAATTCTGCTTCTCTTTGTTGGCTTTAGTGAGTCATCAGTACAATTTTAGAAAAAATACACAGAATCATATTTTTCCAGATAGCCAAGATGTAACAGTTGATATTTGTTTCTTGTATTGAACGTAGGTGAACCACTGAACACAGTTTGAGTGACTGTCAAGTCTTCCAAGAATCAAATATAACTAGTATCATTTAGGATGCATAAGAAAAATAAATTCGTTACATATAGTGGATGTCTTAGTGCATTTGAACTTGATTCTCTCAGATAGCCTGGTTTTTAGGCTCATCTTGACTGTGGTCTGTTTTTGTAAGTCTCAAGAGCTAAGGGTGGTTTTTCGTGAAGTAGGGACAGAGATTATATATGGTCTGCAACACTTGAAATATTTATTATCTGGCCTTTTACGAAAAGGTTTGTCTAACTCTCTCCTAGAGAAGAGAGTATGTAGATTTGAATCCCAGCCTCTCTCCTTTGGTAGCTGTTTGGCCTCATTATCTGACTCTAGATGGGAGATAGTAACAGTACCTATCTCAAAATTGTTGTGAAGATTACATAAAGTAATGAGTATCAAGTTTTAGAATACAGTTTAATGATGGTTAACTGGTATTTTAACATATTTAATATGTAGTATAAAATGGTAATATATGCTGTTGGTCTATGAATATGGCAGATACCAAGTCTTGGCTTTGTGATGCAAAGTGATGTTTTTGTTGTTGCTTTGGGTTTTTTTTTTTTTTTTTTGAGATGGAGTTTTGCTCTTGTAGCCCAGGCTGGAGTACAGTGGCGCAACCTCGGCTCACTGCAACCTCCACCTCCTGGGTTCAAGCAATTCTCCTTCCTCAACCTCCCAAGTAGCTGGGATTACAGGCACCCGCCACCACGCCTAGCTAATTTTTGTATTTTTAGTGGAGACAGGTTTTCACCATGTTGGCCAGGCTGGTCTCGAACTCCTGACCTCAGGTGATCCACCCATCTCAGCCTCCCAAAGTGGTGGGATTACAGGCGTGAGCCACCATGGCCAGCCAAAGCAATGTTATTTTAATTGAGAATATTAACCAATATTTGTGGTACCATGATATTTTATAGATTGTTGTGGTAGAAATATCCTCTTAAAAGCCATGTAATCTGTCTTCCACTTTTCAGTGTTTGGTAATTCACTATTTCTCATAGTAGTCTGTCTCTTCTTTGGATAACACTGACTTACTTATTTTTAGTTGATGTACTGGCTCTGTCTTCCTCTAGCTTCCTCTAATTGCTATTCATTTGAGTTTTGTTGTCCTAGATAAGCAGCTCTCAAACTTTTTGGTCTCAGGACCCCTTAAAAATTATTGAGCTCTTTGAAGAGTTACTGTATTAATTATTTTAACTAATAATCAACCTCTTAACATATTAAACAACATATTAATGAAAAATTGTTTTTTCCCAAAACAAAAAATAAGTAGGAAAAGGGGCATTGCTTTTACCTCTTTGCACATTTCTTTAATGTCTGGGTTAACAAAAGGTAACTGAATTCTTATATCTACTTTTTCATTAAACTGTAGCATGTGTTATCTTGGTTGAAGTATGTCACAAAAATCCAGCCTGATACAGAAAGTTTGTTGGAAAATATTAAAATAGTCTTTCAGATAATTGTAGATATTTTTCTTTGATACACTAAAACTTGATGAGTAATGGTAGGATTTTTTAGTTAATAAACTTTATTTCTAGAGTAATTATAGTTTCACAGCAATATTGAGCAGAAAGTAGTGTTCCTATATGCCCCTTCCCACACATGTACAGCTCTCCTCCACTGTTGACTTCTCCATATTACAGTGGTACATTTATTATAGTTGATGAACCTACGATGACACGTCATTATCATCCAAAGTCCATAATTTATATTAGGGTTCACTATTGTTGTTGTATATTCTATGGGTTTTGACACGTGTTGATCATTGTACTGTTGTACAGAATAGTTTCACTGCTCTAAAAATCCTCTGTGCTCTGCTTGTTTATCCCTCCTCTTGCCTAACTCTGGCAACCACTGGTCTTCCTACTGTCTCTATAGTTTTATCTTTTCCAGAATTTTATATAGTTGGAATCCTATAGTATGTAGCCTTTTCAGCTTGGCTTCTTTCACTTAGTAATACACTTTAATGCATATTACTCCATGTCTCTTTATGGCTTTATAGTTCATTTCTTTTTAGCAATGTCTAGATGTGCCATGTACCATAGTTTATCCATTCACCTACTACAAGACATCTTTGTTGCTTAAAGTTTTGACAGTTATAAATAAAGCTGCTATAAAATTTATGTGCAGGTTTTTCTTTCTTTTTTTTCTTTCTTTTTTTTTTGAGACAGAGTCTCATGCTGTTGCTCAGGCTGGAGTGCAGTGGCACAGTCTCGACTCACTGCAACCTCTGCCTCCCAGGTTCAAGCAATTCTCCTGCCTCAGCTTCCCGAGTAGCTGGGATTACAGGCACGTGCCACCACCCCTGGCTAATTTTTGTATTTTTAGTAGAGACAGGGTTTCAGCATGTTGGCCAGGCTGGTCTCGAGCTCCCAACCTCAGGTCCTCCACCTGCCTCGGCCTCCCAGAGTACTGGGATTACAGGCATGAACTACTGCTCCCAGCCTGTATGCAGGTTTTTATGTGGACATGTTTTCATTTTATTTGAGTAACTACCAAGAAGTGCAATTGCTGTATCTATCATATGATAGGAGTATGTTTAATTTTGTAAGAAACTAACAGTCTTCCAAAGTGGTTGTACAATTTTCCATTTTTGAGAGTTCTGTTGCCCCATGTCTTCACCAGCATTTGGTGTTGTCTGTGTTCTGGATTTTGGCCTTCTGATAGTTGTATGGTTGTATCTCATTGTTGTTTCAATTTTCAGTTCCCTGCAGGCATATGATGTTGAACTTTCATATGCTTACTTGCTTTCTGTATGTCTTTGATGAGGTGTTTGTAGAGGTCGTTTGCCCATTTTCAATCAGGTTGTTTGTCTTCCTGTTGTTGAATTTTAAGTATCTTGTGTATATTTTGAATAACAGGCCTTTATCAGATGTTTTTTGCAGATATTTTTTTCCCAGTCTGTGGTTTACCTTCTCATTCTCTTGAATGGTAGTTTCTTTTTAATTAATGAATTATTTTAATTGACAAAAATTGTATATATTTATGGTGTCCAACATGTTTTGATACATGTGTACATTGTGTAATGGCTAAATCAAGAGTGGAAGTTTCTTAAGAAATAATGGATTTTTTAAAAGTGATATAGCTCACAGATATATGATTATTACATATACCATATAACATTTCAGATGTTTATACTGTTAAATATATAATAATTCACCTCATTTGTAATAATTTTGCATAAATTATACAAGTTTGGGGACTTCTGAAGATTCAGGAGGTCAAAACTATTTTCATAATAATTATACTAAGCTGTTATTTGCCTTTCACTCTTCATTCTCTCACTAGTGAAGTTTTCCAGAGGTTATCATATGTAATTATACCATCACTGACAACTAATGGAATGTGAGTCCATTTTCTGTTTAATTTCAAATACAGCAAATATCAAAGATATAATTTACATAAACAAAAGGTCTTTAGCGGTTTCAGTAATTTTTAAGAGTATAAAGTGATCCTGGGAGCAACATATTTGAAAACTGCTAAAGTAGTATATTTGGATTCCTGTGCAGGGCATAAGCAAGGGGTTCACTTTGTCCAGCGGGACTCATCCTTTCTCTGTACCTCAGAAGAGAAGAACTTCCTTTGCCAGTGTTTGGATTCCGCCCCCCGCCGCCCCCCCCCCCCCCGCCCCGCGTCAAACCTTTCTGCAGTGTTTCTAGGACAGCACTTCTCAAACTTTAGTAAACATAAGAATCACCTGATCACCTGGAAAGCTTGTTAAAACCAACATTCTTGAATACCATTTCCAGATATTCTGATTGATTAGGTCTGGGTTGAGGTACAAGAATATACATTTCTGTGGAACAAGCTGCCCAATGCTGATATGGCAGGTCAGTGGACCACACTTTTGAGTAAGGTCTAGGGTCCTAGCGTTTATGCAAGTCTCAGTTTCATTTCTTAAGACCCTTCTGCCCCTGCATGTGTATTAAAACCCAAGTTGCTATGTTACCCATATTAATCAGTGCACTCTCAGCACTGTCCTCCAGATTCTCCATTTCTGGTACATGAGGCATTTCCTACCTACCTTTTCAGCTTAGCTTGATGTGTGTGTTTGTTGGGGAGGGGAGTGGGTATATGTGTGCACTTAACACATATTTTATCCATTATATGTAGTAATAGGACTTTTAAGATGTCTTCACATACTTCTCTGAATAGTTTGTTCCCACCAATAAACCTATCACTGTTCAACTGGAAGTTTCCTGTAAATCTATTTATAGACCTTTTGGGAAAATGCCCTTAAATAAATACCACATTATTTTGGCTTTAGTATATACTTAATTTAAGGAAACGCACTGCTTTACAGTTATTTAGAACATCACTTTTCATTTGAAAATGATAAAGCTTTCAGATTTGGACCCAGTGTGTTTTGAGCCTAGAATGTAACAATACATCTTTTTAAAAATTGCATTCTTAATCGTTTGTTGACTTGTCATTTGTTTCTCTTTTAGCGTTAGAATGTTAAATAGGTTTTGTTTTTGTTTTTGTTTTTGTTTTTATTTTTTTGAGCCAGGGTTTCACTCTGTTTCCCAGGCTGGAGTGCAGTGGCATGATCACAGCTCACTGTACCCTTGACCTCCCAGGCCCTAGTGACCCTCCTGCCTCAGCCTCCCAAGTAGCTGGGATCACAGGCCAGTGCCGCTGCTCCTGGCTAATTGAATCTTTTTTTTTTTTTTTTTTTAAAGTAGAGACAAGGTCTCCCTGTGTTGCCCAAGCTGATCTCAAACTCCTGGACTCAAGTGATCCCTGCCTCTGCCTCCCGAAGTGCTGAGATTACAGGTGTGAGCCACCGAACTTGGCTAAATGTTTTTTTAAAAAGGATTTCAGTTAAGAATTTGGGTTGTTCAGGATGAACCGAAAAGAAAAAAAAAGAATTTGGGTTGATCAGGTTTTACTTAAAGTTCTAATTATAGGATACTTTAGATTTTATTTTATATTTTTGTTAAAAAGGATGCCCTGTTTTAATATTTCTTGATATGTTTCCCTTAATGATTTTAAAGATTGTATTTGTTTTTTGAGATACAGTCTGGAGCGCAGTGGCTCTCTCTCAGCTCACTGCAACCTCCCCCTTCCAGGTTCAAGCGATTCTTGTGCCTCAGCCTCCCGAGTAGCTAGGACTAGGGGCATGCACCCCCATGCCCTGCTAATTTTTTTATTTCTAGTAGAGATGAGGTTTTACCATGTTGGCCAGGCTGGTCTCGAGCTCCTCACTTCAAGTAATCTGCCCCACTTGGCCTCTCAAAGTGCTGGGATTACAGGTATGAGCCACCGTGTCCGGCTAAAGACTTTGTCATATATCATTCTAGTTCTTTATATTTGCTTTGTTGAACTGCACTCAGAACTTCAGTAATCAGTTCATCACCACGTAAGAGGTATACAGGTTGAGTGTCTCTTATTCCAAATGCTTGGAACCAGAATTGTTTTGGATTTTGGAATATTTGAGTTATGCTTACCAGTTGAGCATTTCTTTTTTTTTTTTTTTTTGAGATGGAGTCTCGCTCTGTTGCCCAGGCTGGAGTGCAGTGGCCAGATCTCGGCTCACTGCAAGCTCCGCCTCCCGGGTTCACGCCATTCTCCTGCCTCAGCCTCCCGAGTAGCTGGGACTACAGGTGCCCACCACCTCGCCCGGCTAGTTTTTTGTATTTTTTAGTAGAGACAGAGTTTCACCGTGTTAGCCAGGATGGTCTCGATCTCCTGACCTCGTGATCCGCCCGTCTCGGCCTCCCAAAGTCCTGGGATTACAGGCTTGAGCCACCGCACCCGGCCCCAGTTGAGCATTTCTAATCCGAAATCCTCCAATGAGCATTTCCTTTGAGGATCATGACGATGCTAAAAAAGTTTCAGATTTTGGAGTATTTTGGATTTCAGATTTTCAGATTAGGGATTCTTAACTCATACTGTTTAGTTTATAATATTCTTCCCAAAAACGTTCAACAACTTATAGTATTCTCTTTTAGCTGTAATGACATTCTTTCTAATAATTGTAGATTCAGAGAAGAATATATGACACTTAGGACTTACTGATTGCTTAGGGTCCTTGTATAAATCTAATTTGGGTGGTTTTTTCCTTAAAAGCATTGCCTTGTACTTACCAACCTTAAGAGATTTTACTGGATTGTTTGTCTAATCTTTAATGCCATCTGTAAACTCTCTACATCTTTTCCTGAGCACTTGGAATAATTAGACTAGATCCTGAGGTATCCTACTGCTTACACATCTCCAGTCAAAAGTACCCATATATTCTTATCTTTAAACCAGTACTCTAATCATATAACTTTATATTCTTTTACTCAGCAAATTGGGAACTAAAGATACGCTACAGTATTCTGAAAGTGTGACTATTAGTTGTAACTTTAATAAATAGAGCAAGAAAACTGTGACAAAAATAGATTGATTTGATCCTTCAGGGCCTCCAAGTGTGGTCCCTGGGCCCCTGGTGGTTCCTGAGACTCCTTTAGGAATCAGAAAGGTCAAAATTCTTTTCATGATGATATTAACGTGTCATTTCCCCTTTGCACTGTGTTGACAGTTGTACTGATATGGAAGAAGTGATGATGGGTAAAATTGCTCTGGTGCACAAATTAAGACAGTGGCACCAAACTTTTATAGTAGTCATTGTAGTCTTTCACTGCCTTGCACTCAATAGTATGTGCCAGTTTTACCTAAGAATGCCCACAATGAAGCAATAAAAATATACTACTTTTATTAAATCATAAGCCTTGGGGTTCCTTAATATTCTTTGCAATGCAGTTGGAAATATGCATAAAAGCACTTATGTGATCGAGTTGCAAGCTAAACTAGCTACTTTTTTTTTTTTTTTTTTGAGACGGAGTCTTACTCTCACCCAGGCTGTAGTGCAGTGGCGCCATCTCAGCTCACTGCAACCTCTGCCTCCTGGGTTCAAGCAGTTCTCCTGCCTCAGCCTCCCGAGTAGCTGTGATTACAGGTGTTCACCACCACATCTAGCTAATTTTTGTATTTTTAGTAGAGACAGGGTTTCACCATGTTGGCCAGGCTGATCTCGAACTCCTGACCCCAGGTGATCCACCCACCTCAGCCTCCCAGAGTGCTGGGATTATAGGCATGAACCACCACACCTGGCCTACTTTTTTCATAGAATACCATTTTACTTGGAAGAATATCTGACGAACTGTGGTTATTCAGATTTCAGTATTTAGCAAACATTGTCTTAAAAATGAATCAAGTGGGCCAGGTGTGGTGGCTGATGCCTGTAATCCCAGCACTTTGGGGGGCCGAGGTGGGCGGATCATGAGGTTAGGAGTTTGAGACCAGCCTGGCCAACATAGTGAAACCATGTCTCTACTAAAAATACAAAAATTAGCCAGGCTTGGTGGTGGCCACCTGTAATCCCAGCTACTCAGGAGGCTGAGGCAGGAGAATCGCTTGAACCCGGGAGGCAGAGGTTGTAGTGAGCCAGATCATGCCACTGCCCTCTAGCCTGCGTGACAGAGCAAGACTCCACCTCTAAAAAAAAAAAAAAAAAGTTGTCAATTTCATCTTCCAAGAAAAAAAAATTAGAATATTGGAAAACTTAAATCCACCACTGCGGGCATGAGAACTTCCCTTAAAAGACCTTTCTGATAGGATCAGTAGTGATATTAACAAGTGTAATTTTTTTTTTTTGGTGTTATATTGTGTGATGAAATATGTCAACATTTGGAAAATGCACATACCTCAGTGAGTTAATGCTTTCCAAATGACTAATAATGATGTTACAGATAAACATTGGTCAAGTGCAAAATAGACTGATGGATTTTTTGTGTAAGAGAAATTGTGTTTTTTAAATTAAGTTGTAGTAAAACCATTTTTGTGTACAGTTGTATGAATTTTACCACATATGTAAATTTGCATACCCAATACCACAACTAAGAAACAGAATAGTTTTATGACCTGAAAAAGTTCCCTGTGCTGTCTTTTCTAATTGCCCCACCCAAAACTTCTGGCAGCCTCTGATCTATTCATTTGCTATAGTTAAGTTTTTTAGAGAATGTCATAAAAATGGAATCATACACTATGTAACCATTTGAGACTGGCTTCGTTCACTCAACATGTATTTGAGAGTAATCCAAGTTGTATCTTCCAATATTTCACTCCCTTTTAAATAATTAAAATTCACCATTTTTTTTTTTTTTTTTTTTGAGACAGAGTCTCGCTCTGTCGCCCAGGCTGGGGTGCACTGGCCAGATCTCAGCTCACTGCAACTCCGCCTCCTGGGTTTACGCCATTCTCCTGCCTCAGCCTCCCGAGTAGCTGGGACTACAGGCGCCCGCCACCTCGCCCGGCTAGTTTTTTGTATTTTTTTTTTAAGTAGAGACGGGGTTTCACCGTGTTAGCCAGGATGGTCTCGATCTCCTGACCTCGTGATCCGCCCGTCTCGGCCTCCCAAAGTCCTGGGATTACAGGCTTGAGCCACCGCGCCCGGCCGCACCATTTGAGCCATTTTAAGGTGTGTATAATTCAGTGACTTTTAGTATATTCACAGTGTTTTACAACCATTACACTAATTGTATAGCATTTTGATCACCCCCAAAAGATAGACCATACCTATTACATAGTCACTTCTATTTCCATATTTCCTCCATAATATCTTTTATGTCTGTGAATTTTCCTGTTCTGGACATTTCATATAAATGGAATCATACAATATACAGCCTTTTGTATCTGGCTTTCATTTAGCGTATTTTTGAAGTTCATCCATGTTGTTGTATGTATCAGTACTCATTCGTGTTGTCAGCTCAGGTTGCCGTAACCAAAATACCACAGGCTTAGTGGCTTAAATCACAGATACTTACTTACTTACAGTTCTGAAGGCCGGAAGTACAGATCAAGGTCCATCTGTATTTGTTTCTGCTGAGGCCTCTTCTGGCTTGTAGGTAGCTACCTTCTCACTTTAACCTCACACAGCCTTTTGTCTGTGCTTATACAGGGAGGCAGCACAAGTGATCTTGAGCGTGTGTGCACTTTCTCTGGTTTCTGTCCTAACAAGGACACTAATTCTGTCAGATCAGGGACCCACCCTTCTGACGTTATTTCATCTTTGTTGCTTCCTTAGAGACCTTGTCTCCACATATAGCCACACTGGGGTTAGGGCGTTAACATGAATTTTGGGAGTAACATAAATTTTGAGTCCTTAACAGTTCCTTTTTATGGTTGAATAATATTCCATTGGATGGTTATACTCCATTTTGTTTATCCATTCTTTAGTTGGTGGACATTTGAGTGTTTCCACTGTCAGATTATTATGAATAATGCTGCTGTGAACATTCATGTATGACTTTTTGAACACCTGTTTTCATTTCTCTTGAGTATATACTTAGGAGTTTCCGGAATGCTGGGTCATTTGGTAATTCTATTTTTAACTCTTTGAGAAACACCTAACTTGTTTTCCAGAGCATCTGCACCATTTTGCATTCCCACCAGCAATGTGTGAGGGTTCTCATTTCTTCACTTCCTTTACCAACACTTGTTATTTTCTTGGTATGTGTGTGGTTTTTTGTTTTGTTTTGTATGGGACAGAGTCTTGCTGTGTCGCCCAAGCCAGAGTGGCAGTGGCATGATCCTAGTTCAGTGTAACTTTGAACTCCTGGAGTGAAGTGATCCTCCCACCTCAGTCTAGGACTATGTACCACATCTGGCTGACCTTTAAAATATTTTGTAGAGAACGGGTCTGGCTGTGTTGTGCAGGCTGATTTCAAACCCCTGGCCTCAAGCAACCTTCTCACCTCCACTTCCCCAAAGGACTGTAAGTGTGAGTCACCCCTGCCCAATCTAAAACTGATTTTCTTATGCTGATCTTGTATTCTACAACCTTGCTGAACTTGTTTATTAGGTTAATGGTAGTGTTTTGAAGATTCTTGAGAATTATGTATATATAAAATCATGTCATCTATAAAAGTAGTTTTACTTCTTCCTTTCCAATTTTGATGCCTTTTATTTCTTTTTCTTTTTTCTAACCACCCTTGCTAGAACTTCTAGACAGTGTTGAGTAGAAATGGTAAGATCAGACATCCTTGCCTATTTTTGATATTAGGGGAAAGCTTTCAGTCTTTTGCTGTTGAGTATGTTAGCTGTTTCATAACCAGGGTTATGAAAAAGCTCCTCTCTATTCCTAGATTGTTGAGTGTTTTTATCATGAAAAGATGTTGGACTTTGTCCAGTGCTTTTCCTATGTCAATTGAGATTATCAGGTTTCTCTTTTCCCCACTTTATTCTGTTAATATGGTGACTTTTTTTTCAACTAATTGATTTTTGTATGTTGAACCAGCCTTGCATCTCTGGGATAGTTCCATGATAGATGGTCATATGCTGCTCAGTTTGGTTTGCTAGTATTTTGTTGAGGATTCTTGCGTCTGTATTTGTGAGGGAGATTGGTCTGTAGTTTTCTTACGATGATGTCTGTCTTTGCTATCAGAGTAATACTAGATTTACAGAATGAGTTTGAAAGTATTCACCCCTCTTCTCTTTTTTTGGAAGAATTGGAGGAAGGATTGATGTTCTTCTTTAAATGTTTGGTAGGATTCACCAATGAAGCCGTATGGTCCTGGGGTTTTTTTTTGTTGGAAGTTTTATTACAGTTTTCATCTTTTTACTTGTTACAGGTCTTTTCAGTTTTTTAGTTGAGTCAGTTTTGGTAGTTTCTAGAGGTTTATCCATTCATCTAGATTATCTAATTTGTTGGCATACAATAGTTCATAGTATTCTCTTGTAATCTTTTTTATTTCTGTAAGATTGTAAAGATGTCCCCAGTTTTATTCCTGATTTTAGTAAATTGAGTCTTCTTTCTTCTTTTTTCTTGGTCTGTCTAGTTAAGGGTTTGTCAATATTGATTTTTTTTCAAGAAACTTTGGGTTCATTGATACTGATTTTTGTCTTGACTCTTTTTTTTTTTTTGAGACAAGGTCTCACTCTGTCGCCCACCCTGGAGTGCAGGCAGTTCTTCCTCAGCCTCCTGAGTAGCAGGGATTACAGGTGCACGCCACCACGCCCAACTAATTTTTGTGTTTTTAGTAGAGACGGATTTTTACCATGTTGGCCAGGCTAGTTGCGAACACCTGACCTCAGGTGATCCACCCGCCTCAGCCTCCCACAGTGCTGGGATTACAGGCGTGAGCCACCGCACCTAGCCTGTAGTTACTTTTGAGTAACTATTTAAGAATGTATTGTTTAATTTCCACATATTTTTAAATTTTTCAGTTTTCCTGTTGTTGATTTCTAACTTAATTGCATTGTGGTTGGAAGAGATACTTTGTGTGATTTCAGTCTTTTGAAATTTACTGAAAATTTTTTTTGTGGTCTAACATATGTGCTACCCTGGAAAGGATGTTCCAGTGCACTTGAAAAGAATGTGTATTCTGCTGCTGTTGGTTGGAGTGTTCAGCATATGTCTTTTAGGTCTAGTTGCCTAACAATGTTGTTTAAGTCTTCTTTTTCCTTATGTATCTTTTGCTTAGTTGTACCACCCATTATTGAAAGTAGGGTGTTGAAGTCTCTAGCTATTATTGTTGAACCATTTCTTCCTTCAAGTCTGTCAGTTTTTGCTTCATAGAATTTGGGGCCGTGTTGTTAGGGGCATATATGTTTTTAATTCTTAAATGTTATTGATTGATTGACTCTTAACATTATATTATGTCCTTTGTCTTTTTAAGTAGTTTTGTCTTAATGCCTTTCTTAGTCCACTTGGGCTGCGTAAGTGGCTTATAGAAAAAACAATTTATTTCTCACAGTTCTGGAGGCTGGGAAGTTCAAGATGAAGACACAAACAGATTTGGTATGGTGAGGGGCCGCTTTCTGGTTCATGTATGACTGTCTTTTCCTATGTTCTCATATGACCAAAGGATGAGGGATCTCTTGGTGCCTCTTTTATAAGGGCACTAATCCCATTTATGAGGGCACTGACCTTATTTTCCTAATCAGCTTCCAAAGGCCCTACTTCTTAATACTATCACCTTGGAGGTGATAGGATTTCAACATATGAATTTTTGGGGGGACTCCAACATTTAGACCATCGCAGTGCCTATTTTGTCTGATACTAGTATAGCCACTCCATTTCTTTTTTGGTTACTGTTTGCATGGGCTTTTTCTTTTCTTTCACCTTCAACCTCTTTGTATTCTTAGATCTAAATCAAATGTCTTGTGTACAGAATATTGTTGGATAATGCTTTTTAAATTCATTCTGCCCATACATGCCTTTTAATTGGAGGCTTTACTCCATTTACATGTAATGTAATTGCTGATAAGAGGGGACATTTGCCATTTTGTATTTCTTTCTGCCTGTCTTATATCAGTTTTGTTCAAGCCCTCCATGACTGATTTTTGTGTTACATAGATATTTTCTAGTGTACCATTTTTATTCCCTTCTCATTTCTTTTACTACATAATAGTTATTTTCTTAGTGTTTGTCCTGGGGATTATAATTAACACCTTCATTTGTAGCAGTCTATTTTGAATTAGTAACAACTTAGTTTCAATAGTATATAAAATACTTTGCTGCTATATAGCTCTCCCCCCCTCAAATCTTTATGCATTTTTGTCCATCAACACAGAGTTATAATTATTGTTGTGTGTAGTCTTTTAAATCATAGGGAACAAAAGAGGTGTTAACAGACTGAAAACATAACCTCTCTGCCTTCTTTCCTTCCTAACACTTTATAATATAATGCCTCTAATATGCTTTCAGATATTATTCTAAATAATTTACAAATACTTGTCTAATCACATTATAAATTTATATCCAAGGAAAGTGAGGTGTGAAGAAGACAAATAAATAGTCCAAGATTTGGCCAGGCGCGGTGGCTCATGCCTGTGATCCCAGCACTTTGGGAGGCTGATGCGGGCAGATCACAAGGTCAGGAGTTCTAGAACAGCCTGGCCAATATGGTGAAACCCCATCTCTACTAAAAATACACAAATTAGCTGGGCATGGTGGTGGGCGTCTGTAGTCCCAGCTACTTGGGAGGCCGAGGCAGGAGAATCACTTGAACCCAGGAGGTGGAGGTTGCAGTAAGCCAAGATCGCGCCACTGTACTCCAGCCTGAGTAACAGAACAAGACTCCATCTCAGGAAAAAAAAAAAAAAAAATTATCCAAGGTCATAGAGCTTTTAAAAGGCAGAATCAGATATTTGAACCCAGGTGATCTGGCTTTGTAATTCACGTTCTTAACCACTACATCTCACTTCCTAGAGTTGTAGTACTCCTTTTATTACACTACAACAGTGAATGTAAAATTCAGTTGGATACATAAAACGTACATTCATGTTGAAAATGAAGGAAAAATAAAGTGAAAAATACTGGGAATCATTTGGGAGGAAAGATAACAGTTGGAAGGGACTTTCGAACTATGGCCTGGAAGACCACATAGGATCAAGACTGTTGATATTTGAGATAACTTTTTTTTTTTTTTTTTGGTAATGGAGTCTTGCTTTGTCACCCAGGCTGGAGTGAAGTGGTGCGATCTTGGCTCACTGCAGCCTCCACCTCCTGGGGGTTCAAGTGATTCTCCTGTCTCAGCCTCCTGAGCAGCTGGGACTACAGGCGCTCACCACCACGCCCAGCTAATTTTTGTATTTTTAGTAGAGATGAGGTTTGACCATGTTTGCCAGGATGATCTTGATCCGTTGACCTCGTGATCCGACCTCCTTGGACTCCCAAAGTGCTGGGATTACAGGCATGAGCCACCGCATCTGGCCTGAGAGTACATTTTAGAAGGAACAAGGTGAAGAGAAGGATGAAGACACAGAAAATCAAGGCCTGCTTGAGAAGCAGATTGTTCTTGAAGGACCTTGAAAAGGAGTGTTGAAAAGATTCACTTTTGGAAGAATTTGAAAGCCAGACGAGCAGTTTGAATTTTATTATGCAGGCAGTAGCTAATCGTTGAACTTTTTTGAGTAGGGGAGAACTATTAAGAATTTTGTATATAAATCTGAGAGCTGACTCAAACTTTGGTACTGTTTAAAATTTTCTAATGCATCCTTCAATTGGGGCCAGACTGAGGGTTTATCTTTTGTACTGCAATATATTATGGTGTATTAGAAGTGTGGTAAAAAGTAATGATTTTTAAAATATATAAATTAGATATATTTAGATGTGTTTGATTATATTAAAAGGAATCGGTTTCCTTTCAGAGTCCTCTTGTATGACATTTGGAGTGGGGTAAGATGTGTCTTTATTTTAATAACACTGCCATATATAACAGTTCAGAACAGCTAGTATTTTTTGAGTACTTACCATCAAGTTGTTTGCTAGATGGTAAAGATAGAACAGTAAAAAAGACCTGATCTTAATTTTCAGTCTCTTTTTCTTTCTAATCTTTAAACATTGGAATGCTGCAGTGTTTGGTCCTGTTCCTTCCTTTCCTTAACTTAATATGATCTTACCTCGTTCTAAAGCTTTAAATTCTATCTGTACTTTACTGATTGCCAATTTTATATTGCCCCATCTCAGTGTCTCCCTTTTAACTTCCCAGTCACCTGTTCGGTTGCCTTCTTCATAGATCTACTTTGATTTCTAAGTAGCATCTCAGACTTATCTCCAAAACTGAACTAAATCTCTGTCTGCCAAACATTTATGCTCCAGTCTTCTCCATCCTAGAAAGTTAGACTACCATTTACTCAGTTCACAGACCAAAAGCCTAAGTGTCATTTTCCCTCACAGTCCACATCAGCACATCATCAAGCAAGTTGGTTTTATCTTTGATGTGTACCCTCTATGTAGTCACTGCCCTCTACCTCCATTGCTACCACTACCTCTTGCCAAGGCTGTTGTCATAATAGTCTCCTAATACTTTATCCAATAATCTGTTCTCTGTACAGCTACCTGGTAATCTTAAACAATATGTATCTGATTATTTTATCTCTACCACTACCTAAATATAAAACTTCAGTGGATTTCTATTAAAATTCAAAATCCAGTCTCCTCACTGCTATATGATCATACCTCTAAATCTCTTACCTCATCTTGTACTGCCCATCTTAATCACCTTGCTGACCATCCCCGCTCTCTTACTAATTCTCAATATACTATACTTCATACCTTAACTACCTCAGTGCCGTTCACTCTGCCTAGAACACACATGTGTCTCCGTGTGGCTTGCTCCCTCACTTCATTGAGTGCTCAGAAATGTTACCTCCTTTGCCTGTAATCCCAGTGTTTTGGGAGGCTAAGGCAGAAGGATCGCTTGAGACCAGGAGTTTGAGACCAGCCTGGGCAACATAGCAAGACTCTGTCTCTAAAGAAAAAATTAAAAATAAGCTAGCTGTTGTGATTCATGCCTGTAGTCCAAGCTGCTCAGGAGGCTGAGGCAGGAGGATTGCTTGACCCCAGGAGTTGAGGTTACAGTGAGCTACGATTGTGCCATTACAACCCAGCCTGGGCAACAGAAAGACTCTGTCTCTAAAAACTAAAAAGAAAAAAAATCTTGCCTCCTAGATAATTTTTTTCTCAGCTCTCTAAATGCTCTCTTCACAGCTTTGTACAGTAGCACTTATATGGATGTTACTGACATTTCTGGTATTTAGAGGCGTGTGGGATAAGGAGGGATCTCACTATTACCGTATAGTCATACCTTATGTCATTGACTTTTTAAATTCAGAAATGTATTAAGACTGAAATACTTATCTCAAATAGAGTTCACCGCTTGTGAGGAATGGGGGGAAATATGAGTAACTTTAATTTCTTTTCAGTAAATTACTTGCAAAGTAATTTTATTAGCTTTATTATTATTATTACCATTTTTTTTTTTGAGACAGATTCTCTGTCTGTTGCCCAGACTAAAGTGCAGTGGCATGATCTCAGCTCAGTGCAACCTCCGCCATGCAGGCTCAAGCGATTCTCCCGCCTCAGCCTCCTGAGTAGCTGGGACTACAGGCACATGCCACGAAGCCTAGCTAATTTTTGTATTTTTAATAGAGGCAGGGTTTTACCATGTTGGCCAGGCTGGTCTCGAACTCCTGACCTCAGGTGATCCACCCACCTCGGCCTCCCAAAATGCTGGGATTACAGACATGAACCTTGACACTCGGCCCATAGTAATTTTAAAACAATACAGAGTTATTGAGATCTCCACACACCAAAGATAATAAATGCATCTCCTTAACGGTATAAAGCTCCCGCAAGCATGCTAGTTCTAGGTTGGGGCTAACTCTGGAAAGAAGAGAGTAAATGGACAAAAGAATAGGGAGAGGATGGGAAGGGATAGAAAAGGAATCCCCACCTTTCCAACCCTAAGAACTTTCAAAGTTTAGTTTTTATCTCTGTTCTTTCAACTGTAGAAATTTCCATTTTAGGTAAAGTGAAGGAAAACATTCAGCTTATAATTTTGTTTTTACTTAGTTAACTCCATTATTCCCAAGGAATAGGAGGTCTTCCTTTAAACTTCCACTGAAGTAGAGAAAGAGAAAGAGAGAGACAGAGAGAGAGAGAAGCAAAAAAACCCAAAAGAATGCTTACCTCTCACACTGTTATTTGTACTTTTGGTATCTTTGAGAAAAAAATGTGATGTAAAAAAGAGATTATGGATTCAGTAGTGCTTTTTAAATGAATACGTATTTAAACATATTTAAATATTTAACACATCCTGTTTGTAGCAGGATGTGTTAAAAAAGAGTAGTTAGTGGCTATATAAGCACATTTTAATTTAATTTACAAACAGTGCTCATATGGATTTACCGACCTTGTAATGACGGAGGTCTTCAACGGGATTGTGGCCTATGGATTGTGAACTGATGTAATTGACTCATTCCTAATCAACCTCAGATTTGCTTTTTTTTTTTTTTTTTTTTTTTTTTGAGACGGAGTCTTGCTCTGCCGCCCAGGCTGGAGTGCAGTGGCCGGATCTCAGCTCACTGCAAGCTCCGCCTCCCGGGTTTACGCCATTCTCCAGCCTCAGCCTCCCGAGTAGCTGGGACTACAGGCACCCGCCACCACGCCCGGCTAGGTTTTTTTGTATTTTTAGTAGAGACGGGGTTTCACTGTGTTAGCCAGGATGGTCTCGATCTCCTGACCTCGTGATCCGCCCGTCTCGGCCTCCCAAAGTGCTGGGATTACAGGTTTGAGCCACCGCGCCCGGCCCAGATTTGCATTTAAATGGTTTCTTTCTAAGCATAGTTAACCTAGACAGTTTGATATACTAGAAAAAATGAAACAAAACTGTCCTTGTATTTCCAAAGACTTAATCTGACCTAGCTACTCACTACCTCTGTGATTTTGGTAACTTATTTAATACCTTTAAATCTCATTTATGGCATTATGTATGTAAATACTGTATTCTGATAATGTTCTAACTACTCAGTATATCTTTCTTTTCCCTCCTTAATGTATTAATACCATTGTTTTTCAGTACTTTATCTGTTTTATTTTATTTCTATCTTCACTATGATTACAGCTTTCCACAAAAAAAGTTTGCTGCCCTCTGTTCGTGGGCCAGCAAAGAGAGCCCTTAATTATGTTCTGGTTTTGGTCCATAGATACAGGGAACCTAGTTGAGCTGGAGCAGAAAGCCATCTTTTTTTTTTTTTTGTCAGATATCTATTATCCTTCTATTATTTCTGTTTTTTCAAGTCTTCAGCGTGCCTGATACACAAAACAGAGTCCTTGTAAAATCTCCAACCTCTCAATTATAATGATGTAGGAATTTAAAAGAATGTATTTGCATTCATCCAACAAATATTTATTGAGCATTTACTTGAGAATGGTAGTTTAAAGAACAGGCTGATGTTAAAAGATGGATAAACTCCAATTCTTTGCTCAAAATCGAGTGGATTAAATACCAAAAAAGAGTGTAGTTTATAAATAGTACAACTTGAGTACTGATGAGGATGTTCCTAACTTTGCCTGGGGCTTATGGGGTGAGATGGGTGATACCTTAGAATTAGATTGAGGGTTGCAGGAAGAACACTGTAGGCTGAGGCGATATTGTGCTCAAATGGCATGGAAGCACTGACTGTGTATTGTGACTGATCAGTACGGCCAGAGCATAATGTATGTATACAGAATATGGTAGTAGGAGAGACTGAAAAGGTAATTTGGGGTCAGAACCTATAATGATCATGCATGGCATCCAGAAATTTGAAATCTTCACTGTTGTCAGTGGAAAGCTATCAAATGTTTTTAAAACCTAGAAAGAATGATGCTTCAGCAGCAGCATGAAGGGTGGATTCTGGTGGTAGAGATGGTGGTGTGGGGGAATACTAAGATAAATTAAAAATTAAGAGATGTTATTAATAGGTAGTGTGATGAAATGAAAAGAGCCTGGGCTTTAGAATCACAGGCATGGTTTTAAATCTAGGTATTGGCTTTTGCAGTTGAGAATGAATTGGCTGCTTTGATTTTCAGTTTTGTTTTGTTTTGTTTACATGTTCCAGGTAGTAATAGTACTTGTTTTACAGTGTTCTTCTGAAGATTTTGTTATGGGCATGAAGCACCTGCTGTAGTGCTTGCCTGATACCAAATAAGGGTGCAGTTAATGATAACTGTCATTATTATTAACATGAGTGACATTTATAATTGTTAAGGTAAAAAATAGTGAAAACCTGAATGAATTTAAGGATGGAAAAGAGAAAAGATTGGGAAGAATCTTTCTGAAGTAAAATGAATAGGACTCAATTACTGGAATACTTGGTGATTTATGGAAAGAATGGAATTGTGACTAACTAAAGTCTCTATCTAACCTGAATAACTTGGGGGGAAGGTGTTCGTGATGCCATTTTCCTGGTAAGGAATACAGAATACAGGAGGAATCTGTGATTGAGATGAAGGAAAGGAGTAAAATGATTTTGATTTGGTGGGCGTTTTTAGGTATTTAGGAGATTTTGGTGATAATATGAAGTAGGAAATTAGAAATTTGGTCTTAGGGCAAGAAATAAAGGATTGGAGAGTTATAATTATCTGCGTAGTGGTGGAAAAGCATGTTAATTTTGACTCTTTGACTAGAATTATAAATATCTTAATGGCAGGGCATATTTTTAAACATAACCCCTGTATCCCCACACTGCTGAGCTCTATGTAAACACTTGATTAGTTCTTATTAAATGTGAGATTTAAAAAATAATATCCTTGATGGCTTTGTGAATAGAAAAGATAATGCAGTTACTTTGATTTTTAACTTTTAAATGTTCACTTTATTTAAATTTATAAACTTAAAACGTAGTTCTCTCTAAATACGGATCTTATTCTGTAACTAATTTTAACAAACTTTTGAGAAATATCTTAATTTAACTTCTTAAAACATTTAAATCTGTAAGTGTAAATTAATTTTCTCTGTAACTATTTAATAAAACCTTAGCTACTTAAGTAAATCTTGTAAATCTAATATTTTAAAATTGTAAATGTAAACATTGTTAAGTTTTGTGAGTATTCTTATTCAGGATGCAAACTTAGTAAAATTTCAGCTTAAAATCATAAAGTCTAAATCAGCTATTCAAGTATACATTTTAAATTAGAATTACAAGACTGGCTCTACTGGGCCAGATTTTCTTAAAACATTACAAATATATTTACCAAATAGGCATAAAGTATCTATTTTGTAAACAGCTTTATTGAGACATAATTTACATACCTTGCAGTTCACCTATTTTAAGTGTACAGTTCACCAATTTTTATTATAGTCACAGAATTATGCAACCATCACCACCGTCTAATTTTAGAATATTTCCTTTAATGCGAAAAGAAATGTGTTGCCCATTTGCAATTATTTTTTCATTTTCACTCAGCCATAGGAAACCACTAATGTACTTTCTTCTATCCATAGATTTGGCTTTTTCAGTACATTTTATATCAATGGACTCATAGTATGTGGTCTTTTGTTTCTGTCCTTTTTTCACCTAACACAATGTGTTTTGAGACTTATTCATCCATATTATAATTTTATTCCATTGTATGGATATACCACATTTTGTTTATCACAGATTACCTCTTAATATACAGTACTTAAAATTTTAGTTCTTTTAAATCATCCTATACTTGGTTCTTTTTTTAAAAAAAGAAACCTGAAAATAAGTAAATGAATCTTTTGTAAGTTAGACAAAAATGCAATAGAATAAACCCAAAGAAATGGATAATTGAAAAAAATTAGAGCAAAATTTAATGAAATCAGTGATATAATAGAGAAGATCAAAGTAGATTTTTAAAAGAAAAAAAAAATAAAAAAGCTGATAGGATTGATCAAGGAATAAAAGAAACAAAAATAGTACGAAAATGAAGACTGACCACATATTAGAGAGTAAAAGACAAGGTATTTATAGCAGCCTGCCATTAGTTTTTATATAAACAGTCTTTTCCCTTTTCAGGAGATCTTTATTCCCAATCATATTTTTCTTAATGGAACTACTTTGGATAACCCTTACCCCCCCCCCCAGAGTGAATGGCTGTTCTACTTCCAAAATCAGAGAATATCTGTAAATGTCTTTTATCAATATTCATAAGCAACACATTGTCTACATTTTTCCTCTAGGATTTTGTAAATACTGCTTCATAGGCTTTTTTTTTTTTTTTTTTAAACTTTCTTTTTTCTGTTTTAAGAGTTGGGGTCCGCCAGGCACGGTGGCTCACGCCTGTAATCCCAGCACTTTGGGAGGCTGAGGCGGGCGGATCACGAGGTCAGGAGATTGAGACCATCCTGGTTAACACAGTGAAACCCCTTCTCCACTAAAAATACAGAAAATTAGCCGGGCGTGGTGGTGGGTGCCTTGTAGTCCCAGCTACTCGGGAGGCCGAGGCAGGAGAATGGTGTAAACCCAGGAGGCGGAGCTTGCAGTGAGCTGAGATCGTGCCACCTCACTCCAACCCGGGTAACAGAGCAAGACTCTGTCTCAAAAAAATATATAAAAAGTAAAAAAATAAATAAATAAAAGAGATGGGGTCTCCCAGTGTTGCCCAGATCAAACTCCTGGACTTCAACCAATCCTTCCACTTAAGCTTCCCAAGTAACTGGGACTACAGGTGTGTGTCACCACATACCATACCCAGCTCTCCATAGATGTTTAGCATTTACATTTACCAGTGAAATGACTGGTAGTCTAGATCTCTTTCCTCTTATTTTAAGTAAAATTAAGTGAAATATTTTCCATATTTGGAGCTTGTAAATTTTTATTGTTGAAATTCAGATATTTTACCAGGAGAGTCTACATGTGTAGCTTCCCCTCCAACCCCCAGTTGCTGCCCCAGTATTTCATGGAGCCCATCAGATAAGAAGACTCAAGTCAGTAATCAACATTAGGAAGTTTTTGTTTCCTTTTCCTTCTTTAAACTTTTTTTTTTAATTTAAATTTTTAAAATGTTCATTCTTTGCCTTTTCTTGTTCTAAAAATCCTGTTTTACAGATATCGCACGTCTGGCCACCTCATCTCTAATCTTTTTATCATGATGTATGTGTCTTTGACACTTTACTATACAATATTAGGGCATTTCGTCTTTCCTTCCTTCCATCCGTTCCTCTATCCGTCCGTCAGTGGTCTCGCTCTGTTGCCCTGGCTGGAGTGCAGTGGCGCAGTCTCGGCTCACTGCAGCTTCCATCTCCTGGGCTCAAGTGATCTTCCACCTCCTTGGCTCAAGTGATCTTCCCACGTCAGCCTCCCAGGTAGCTGGGACTACAGGTGTGTGCCACCACCCTGGGCTAATTTTTTGTACTTTTTGTAGAGACGGAGTTTTACCATGTTGTCCAGACTGATAGTAGGACATTTCTTAAGTTGAATTTCTAAATTGCTATTTTGTTGTGTATTTTTCTACTTAATTCTGTTTGGTAATTTTAGTAATTTTTCTCCTTCCCCCAAGCATTTGTTGTCTGCTCTTTTATTCAGAGCTCTTTACTCTTTAAAAAAAAGGAAAAAAAAAAACTATTCCTCCCTGGCCTCAATAAAATTAGTATGTATAATTTTTCTTCAAGTTCTACTGTTTTTGTCTTCATTAATTCTGTTTCAGTTTGGGCCCATTAGTTGTGATTAAAGTGCTACTTCTCTTTGGTATATCTGACCAGGTTTCGTCATCAGTTCTTGTGCTGGGTAATTCTGAGAGTGGTAAGTGAGCCAACAAATAGGGTTCATCATAGTGCATCATCTGGGAGAATGTGCTCAGGAGGAGAGGAAGGATTATTAATGAATGTAGTTCTCTAATAATGAAATGAATCACCAGGGGTAGTAAGGGGAAGAGAAGCCTGAATGGTCATTGTTCATTATCTATAGAAGTTCATCTGGTCTTTGATTTAATAACACACTGAGATAGTTGGAGTGTCAATTAAAAAGAATTGATTACCTTAATTACCTTGGATAGAATATAAAAGATTGTATAATCTAGTGCTCTAAAATTATTACCACAATTACTATTGTACCAACCCAGTACTTTCACTTTGTGACTGACTTGGTATGAAGCTCAGTGTGGTGGTGGCATCAAGTCACACATTCTGAGTTTTAAGCAAACAACTCCAGATAATATCATTTGCCTCTTTGTTTATTAGGACACTAATTGATTATTATTGCCAGCAAGCACTTTTGAACTGATACTTTGTAAAATATAATACAGTCATGTGTTGCTTAACAATGGGGATGCATTATGAGAAATACATCCTTAGGCAGTTTCATCATTTTTCAAACATTGTGAAGTATACTTTCACAAACCTAGGTAATATAGCCTACTACATACCTGTGCTGTTTGGTATAGCCTGTTGCTGCTAGCCTACAAACCTGTACAGAATATTACTGTACTGAATACTGTAGGAAATACCACCATTGTCACACAATATCATTGTCACACAGTGGTAAGTATTTGTGTATCTAAACATAGAAAAGGTACAGTAAAAATTGTCACACCTGGATAGGGCACTTACCATGAATGGAGAGTGCAGGACTGGAAGTTGCTCTGGGTGAGTCAGTGAGTAAGTGGTAAGTGAATACGAAGGCCTAGAACATTGCTGTACACTACTGTTGACTTATAAATACTGTATACTTAGGCTACACTAAATTTATTTAGGAATAAAGTAATTGCAGTCCAACATTACAGTGGCTATAATCACCAAGCAGTAGGAATTTTTCAGCTCCATTATAATCTTATGGGACTACCGTGGTATATGCAGTCCATCCTTGACTAAAACATCGTTATATGGCACATGACTGTACTTTATTGAAGATTGAGCAGCAAGCTCAGTATAAGCTTGAGTACAAGATCCAGGGGACCTTGATGTGGAAATTGCTCATTTTCTGGTATATTCCTACATTTCCTTCAGCACCTCTCTGAAACTACTAGTCTCTATACTGGTTATCTCAGGAGAGGTTCCCAAGACCCAGAAACTATTTTTTCATTCTATTAATTTTTTTCCAAAAGAACAGGCTGTATTGGTGACCTTAGTTAGCTTTGTATTTGATATATTCCTATTCTTTTACTTTTTATAACCTGTTTTCCCCCTTTTCATTGGAAATGGATTGTGATTTAGATTGAAGGGGGAAATTTGTGGGAGAGATTAGTCTTTTATCTTCTGTTTTCGAGAGCTGTGTGATTAAATCAGAAGCTACTCAGACATGTGAAGCCTTCCTATAAGAGAAACATTGTTCCTATAAGAGAAACATTGCTTCCTAGCCTTACTGGAGCATTAATTCTGCTTGAGGAGATAAGACATAAATGAATAAAAGAAAAATGAGAACATAGGGTTTAGATAGCCTGTGACAAATTTTATTTTACAAAATACTTGAAAAGACAGTGTCTTGTAAATGGCAGAAAGCAGAGAAAATATTAGGCAACTGACTTTTATTTAAAATCAAGCAACAATCTGAGAATTTTGAGGATGGGAGAACTGGAAACTAAAGATCAATGAGGGCAGGTAACATGTCAGCTCAACACTGCCTGTTGAACAGTCCCTGGCAGATGACAGACTCTCAGTTAGTATATGTCGAATAAATGAATATGTATTTGTTGAACAATTTGAAGATTTTCTTGAAGGAGAGAGATACTATATTTGAGCAGAGGTGAGATGCAAAGGCTTGAGAAAATATTAGGAGGTAGGAATGATCACTGAATACAACAGAAGACCATCCTGACCAGAGCTGTGGGAGGAATGAGCAGGAAAGCTCTGGTAAGTAAGCCAGCTGACAGTAGGTAGGGTCAAATTATAAGCAGTTTTGATTGCTGAATTAGGAAGTTGGGGTTTGTTCTTTAACCAGTGTGAACTTTGAAGAGGTGGTGGCATCATTGAAACAGTGTTTTAGGAATAGCCTGAAGACATGGGTTTTAGGAATAGCCTGAAGACATGGTGCAGGTTGCAGTGAAGAAGAAACGAGATTAGCCTTGAGACTAGTTGTGATGTTGGATAGGACTTCTTTCAAAAGTAGTCAACTTCCATAAAAAATTTTTTTTTTCTTTATATGTGATGTGTAAAGGTAGTTTTTAAGCCCTAGTGATTGAACATAACGGCATGGCTGTCTTTTTCAGTACTTAGTTTTCCATGGCATTTTGTTATTGAACTTTCTGGCTTTTCTGTGATATCATGGTATACATTTTGAATGTATTTGTTCTTCCCTTATTTGCCTTTTGTTAATGTCAAGCATAGCACACCAGACATTCCCTGTTGCTATGCAACTGCTAAATTCAATATTTAATATTAATAAAACTGAGTGGCATTAACATCCATTGAATAGAGGGTAGCAAAATATGACTTTACAGTATCTAATCAATAATATTTTTTAGGTTTGATGTATTGTTGCAGATATGAACAAAAGAGGAGTGACTTGTTTACAAAGTTGCTATTTTGAGCAAAATTAGTTGTGATTAAATCTTTGTGTTTATGACCAGATTTTTTGTTTGCTTTTGTTCTTTCTTTGTCATTGCTTTTTAATCTGTGACTCAAGTTTTTGTTAGTATTATTGATCTTCTGCCCAATTTTCTTACATCAGATTCTGTTCTTTTTTAACATTTTTATCTCCTAAAGCTTTTATTTGCATTTTTCTTTCCTGGCATTATTTCTTGCTATATTTACTTTTTTCCTTTTCAAGAATTTATGCTCAGCCCGCAAATTTGGAATTTGTTACAATTTTATATAAACCCAGGTGAAAGAATATTAGATTTGCTCTTCAGGATAAGACCTACTTAATAATTTCCTTTAGCTATTTGCAGTGTGTGTTTGATGCTTGCAAGGTGTTGAAATACTTTATTATTTGTGAAATCAGATTTTCTTTTGGGAGGGCAGGTAGGAGGGCTTAAGAATTGGAGATGGACTGTGGGATTTATTTATTTTTTTAAGTCAGATCGTTCTGAAAATAACTGATCTCTAGGGCCAAGATAGACAGTATCTAGCAGTTTCTTCTCTTCTCTTACCACTACCTACCCACTCCCACAACGCTACCCCAACCCTTTTTCCTCCCTAGTGTGGAAGAGAGGGGACCATAGCAATTTAGTGGAATATATTTTAATTTTAGTAGATAAATAATAAACAGACATAGATACCTCCCATTTGTTTGAGTGGGTAGTTTGATTTTGTTAATGTCCTTGGAATAATTTTGATGGGAATTAAAGAGAGTTGGAAAACAATTACTCCCTAACAATAAATGAAAAATCTGGAATCTAGGATGTATCATATAGTATAGAAAAACCAGCTCTCTAATTACAGTGTAAATAACACAAACTAGAGATTACTGAAAATTATGGCTTAATACTAAGGCAAAGAAATCCCTTACATTACCATCTTCTTATAGCCAGATACACAAAATACCATTTTCAGAGGCCATCATTTCTACCTCCTTACCTTCTAAATCCTTTTCTGTGGTTGTATTTGTGGTAAAGAATTGATACATGTGAGGGGGCCTTATGTATCCCGCAGGATGTAGTATTTTAATTTAAGTGGTACCTTTTAAGCATGGGAGTGCTTTTTAACAATTAAAATTGCAAGCCCCTAGGTGACAGATTATGTTGCAAAATACACAGTGCCCCTAGCTACTAGGAATTCAGTAACACTTTTTATATTTACTTTATTGCAGTAACAGTCCTATGCATTTGAAAAGTAGTATGTATACTGAATGCACAAGACATTAATTTCTTCCCAAAGGCCACACTGAGAGTGCATATGGATTCATAAGACTCCTTGTTTGTAATAACCATTTGAGTTCCCAGTGAGGTCCATGGCACACATTTTGGGAACCACTGCTTTAATATGTTATTTCTGGTATGTTGTATAAAGATACAGTCTGATTCCTGCTCTTGTTTTCCTCCTTACTTTCTTGACCCATAAAAAATTGCAAGATGAATCCCAGCACTTTGGGAGGCCGAGGCAGGCGGATCATGAGGTCAGGAGATCGAGACCATCATGGCTAACACGGTGAAACCCTGTCTCTACTAAAAATACAAAAAATTAGCTGGGCGCAGTGGCAGGCACCTGTAGTCCCAACTACTCAAAAGGCTGAGGCAGGAGAATGGCGTGAACACAGGAGGTGGAGCTTGCAGTGAGCTGAGATCACGCCACTGTACTCCAGCCTGGGCAACAGAGCGAGACTCCGTCTCAAAAAAAAAAAAAAAAATTGCAAGATGGTGAAGATATTTTCAAATTGTTTATCATTCAGTAGATCATCAGTATTTGAGATAACAAGCCAGAAAAAAAGTTTTTGATTTTTTTCATTTTCTACTTCTTTCACACTGGTAGAAGGACATAATAATTTAAACATTTGTGTACAAGTATATATATATATATTTTTTGTATGTATAATCAGTGGGGGTTTACATTTATAAAGGAACCAGCACATAGTTACTGTGGCAGTGTTAAATAGTTACAAAAGTCTTTTAAGTCTTGTACCTTCTTTATAAAAGTCTTGTACCTTACGTTTGTGTGATGTAGTTTTTCTCAGTAAAGATTTCATAAACTGTTAACTCAAAATCTGTTGTCTCAATTGGTATTTTGAAAAATGCTATTTAGATTATTTTAGAAAGTTGTGAAAAATTTGAAGCAGTTTTTGACTCATTCATTGAGAAAAGTACCTTTTAAAATGGAGCCTGAGAGTTTGTACAAAGAGGTGTTTGGGATTTTGTAAAATGATTAGAGAACCTGTGGATTTTCATTCCTTCATTGGTCTTGTTCTTGAATGTGCTCAGAATTTGTGTTGAATGTTAATCATTGACAGAAATGCAAATGCCCCTTTTAGATTTGTCATTGACACTCTTTTTCTAAGCATCCCTTTAATAGTAATCCAGGATCCTTGAGAACTGGAAGAAAACATCATCTTTTTTTTTATGCAAAGATTATTCAATACTAGAATGAATATTATTGTGGTAATGGATTTTGTTTTTATCCTTTCAGGGTTTGAAAGTATTCTTGAAGGGCTGTTTGGACCTGCATTATTAAAAGATCTCAGTTTATTTAAAGGTATTCAAAATATTTTTGGTATTTCAAATTCTTCCTGGTGCCATACATGATACCTTGGTGATTTAAGCCTCAGTCTCCTTTTTATTCACGGTTTCATATGGATTAAAGTTATATTCATGTAAGCATCTTTTTGTGTTCACTTGATATTGTTGATATATGTATGAATAATGTATTAACTAGTGAGCAGTTAAGACTTAAGAATTTTAAGAGTTAAAAATTTTAAGACAAATATGGCCTAACTACTTAGGTTTTTGTTAAACAGTATTTTTGAAATTAATTCTGATTTATTTTCTGAAAAATTCTCTTTTATGACTATTAATTTGTTACTATTTTTGCAGACTGTGAACCTGAAAGCATTTCTGATTGGACTTTTGATGAAAACTGTTTATTCTGTTGCTTGAGAAGAGATAAAGTAAAGGTAACTAAGAAGCTTGTGAAACTTTTATTTAGTGTAATATTTTAAAGTTTTCATTTTTTAAAACATTGTATTACTTCATTGGAGGATTTGTAGGAAAAGGAAGGTATGGTTTTATACTTACGAAAGAGTTTGATAGTAATCCTGGGTTTTGCAATTTAAATTATTTCCATCCTGTTGAGTAGCCTATTAAGAAACCTATATCCTACAATGCATTTGTTGTTGTTGTGGGATTTGTTTGTTTGTTTGTTTGTTTGAGACGGAGTCTCGCTGTGATGCCCAGGCTGGAGTGAAATGGCACGATCTCGGCTCACTGCAGCCGCCGCCTCCTGGGTTGAAGTGATTCTCCTGCCTCAGCCTCCCAAGCAGTTGGGATTACAGGTGCCTGCCACTACACTGGCTAATTTTTGTATTTTTAGTAGAGATGGGGTTACACCATATTGGCCAGTCTGGTCTTGAACTCCTCACCTCAAGTGATCTGCCTGCCTCAGCCTCCCAAAGTGCTGAGATTACAGGCCTGAGCCACTGCCCATGGCCCGTGCATTATTTTATTTATATACTTCACTAGGCAGAATAATTAATTAGGTCTCAAACTGTTGTGTTTATTTGAAAATGAAATGTGTGGCAGTTCATTAATGGGAGTTATTTTTAGCACAAAAAGAACAGTAATGTAGATCTGGATCAAGCAGTTGCTAATTCATGTAGATTTGTATACTGTGGTTCTACTTTAAGACACTTCATAACATCTGCGCATTAATGCTGTTATTTTCAGTTATATAAACCGACTGAACCTTTGTGTATTTGTTGTTTTATTGCTTTGTTTTATACATAAACAGAATTTTGTTAGAAAACATTTCACTTGTTGGAAATACTTACTAATAATGGTTTACTGTCTTTTCCTTTTTTTTTCATGGTACATCGATTCTCTGTTTTAAAGCCTTGGGAACACTTTCTTCTGCCCTATACACTCTTAACGTAAATCATTGACCAGATTTTATCAGTTTTTCCCTCATAATGAATTTCATTTTTTTTCATTTCCACAGTCATTACTATAGTTCTCTCTGTTTTCTTCAGTCTCTTAAATAGTCCTACAAGGTTAAACTCCTCCCAACCCTCACCCCTTAAATGGTATAGAAATGTTACCTTATGCTTAGTCTTTGATGACTTTCTCATTGTCTTCTGGATTCATTAACCTAACAGTGCCTCAATACCCTCCACATTTTAATCCACTTTTCTTTCTAATGATGTCCCACTAGTCTTCTATACAGTTTTCTTTCAACTAAGCTATTTCTCTATAACTAGAAATTCCCTTCCTTTTACTCTTAAGCACCATCCTTCCTCTGCTTCTATTGCTGTTTCAATCTTTCACACTGTTGTCAATATTATCTGTGCAAATTACTTGTCAGTTAATATTCTGCCTTATTTTGTTCATCCTTTTTCATGTTTGAATCTTTTGTTCCTAACTACATTGTCAACTGCTAAAAACTAGGCAGACCATACTGTATGCTTCCTTGTACCCCTGCATATAACCATTATATCACTATTTGTGTTGGCAAGTTGTTTTAAAATTTGAAAGCCATCGTGTAGTCAACTTAAGTGCTTCTTAATGTTCTTTTATGGCTTCTTTTTCTTGTTTTCTACATGAAAAAGTTGTTGCTCTGACTATTTGGAATGGTCTGTTTTTGTTGAATTGAGGAAGAAAGTGTTTTAAAATTTAATCTGTCTCCAAAAAGACTAGAAAAGAAAGCAACATTGTTTTGAGTTAAACTTCCAGTGAAATTGAAGTTCAGAATTTTAAACTCTGTGTGTGTGTGTGTCTGGTGGCTCTTTATTGAGCAGGCCATTTAATAGGAATTTTTGAAGAATAAAAAGAAGAAACAGTTACTAATTTTTTTTTTCAGGTTAGGATAAGGAAGAGAGCCATTCTATGCTTGGTAGTTGTATATAGTATATTCTTGTAATATGATTGAGAGTTTTCCCTTGCTGTATGAGGGTAAAATATTATATGAATTTTTTTTTTAAGAGACAGGGTCTCACTGTGTTGCCCAGGCTGGATTAAGTGATCCTGCTTCTTCAGCCTTCCAAGTAGCTGCGACTACAGGTACACGCCACCACACCCAGCTTGTGTGAATATTTTTAGAAGAAAATACAGATAGAGAAAGTCATGAAATGGTGAAGCACTTAAAACAACTGTTTTACTGTTTGTAGCTCTATAGTTTTTAGTTGGTTTTCTAAATAGAAATAATTTTTCCATTTGACAACTCAGCTGGTTCTGGGAAAGCTGTTTTTCTCCATTAGATATTATTTCCTGTCTTTGGCATTTATTTTCGGAGACAGTCATACATCTGTAATGGAAAATAGGATAAGAGAAACCCTATATCATGTGAATTGTCAGATTTACAGTATTTCTTCAGTTGTGTTAGACTTAAAGTGTTTGTGTTGGAACTCTTTGCAGTCACTTGGAGCATCTTGTCTGAGAAGAACTAGAGTCTGGAAATTAAATGTTTTTTTTTTTTTAGAGATTTATTGTATCTGTTGGATTGAGGCTTGCATTTTAAGGCTGGCTTAAGATTCTAAAATAGAAGGAACTATCTGGAGAATATGGTAATAGCCAACAGGTGGCAGCATAGAGCATGGTATTGGAAGCTCGAGTTTGAGATTGGCATGGTGAGATAATCTAGGTAGTATTTGGAAAAGCACTTAGAAATATTGACCTGATATTTGGGAAACAGCAGTTATACATACTTTTAGCTAGTTGGATTTTCAGTAAATGCTAAATCTGTAGAATGGATAAAGCAAATACATTATTTATATTTACCTTTAGAAATATGTAGGTGAAAAATCTGAAGTAGCCTCCTTGGGAAGTAGAACGGGGATTCACCTAGAGATTAGGAAAATTTGAACTACGCTTCAGGATCCTACGGAAGTTAGAGAATGTAATTTGTAAAGGAAAGGTAGCTAACATGTTCTGAGCATTTACTATGTGCCAGTTATTTTTACCTGCTCCATTTTTGGAGACAAGGTCTTGCTCTGTTGCCCAGAGTGGAGTGCAGTGGTGCAATCTTGGCTCACCGTAGCCTCCGCCTTCTGGGTTCAAGCGATTCTCATGCCTTAGCCTCCCAGGTAGCTGGGACTACAAGCGTGTGCCACCATGCCCAGCTAAGTTTTGTATTTTTGGTAGAGACAGGGTTTCACCATGTTGGCCAGGCTGGTCTTGAACCCCGATCTCAAGTGATCCGCTCGCCTCAGCCTCCCAGAGTGCTGGGATTACAGGCGTGAGCCACCACGCCCTGCCGCTCCTATTTAATCTTCAAAACAACCCTATAAAATTGATTAAAGACACCCTAGTTTTCTAAATAAAGAGGTGGAAAGGGTCAGAGATGTTCAGTTATGGGCAAAATCACATAGCTGGGATTTGATGCATGTTTTTAGAATATAGGCATTTTGTTAACAGTAGGAGCAGGAACATGGAAAGTGGAGAGCAAGAATTAAGTAGGCCTTGGAATTCAGTTGGAAAGAGGGAGGGAATCCTCAGTTGCAAATTTCTCAGTTGGAAAGAGGGAAAGTGTATTTGAAATGACCAATTATAGCTGTGTTAGGAATCTGTGAGTGAATTACTGCCTGCCTGCCTGCCTGCCTCGGTTACCTACTTACTTCTTTCCTTCCTCCCTTTTTCTGTTTTATGGGCATATAAAGTAGGCACTCTAAAATATTTATTAAATGAGTGACTAAGAAGTCAGGAGGCTTAATAAACTTGGAAAATTATAATAATAGCCGTTTTGAGTGTTTTTACATATATACACAATTCTCTGTGTACTGCTTATTCATGAGGCTTTTCTTTAACTTTTTTTTTTCTTTTTGAGATGGAGTCTCACTCTGTCATGCAGGCTGAAGTGCAGAGGCATGATCTCAGCTCGCTGCAGCCTCCACCTCCCTGGTTCAAGCAATTCCCCTACCTCAGCCTCCTGAGTAGCTGGGATTACAGGCACATGCCACCATGCCTGGCTAATTTTTTTGTATTTTTAGTAGAGACGGGGTTTCACCATGTTGGTCAGGATGGTCTCGAACTCCTGACCTCAGGCAGTCCACCTCAGCCTCCCAAAGTACAGTTACAGGCGTGAGCCACTGCACCCGACCTTCTTTAACCTTTCTTTAAGTTTCAAATTTTTAAATTAATTTTAGCCTTATAAAACAGTTGTAAAAATTGTAAAAGGAATTCCCGTATATTCTTTAACCAGATTCTCCAAATGTTAGCGTGTTATATAACCACAGTACAATTATAAATTCAGGAAATTAACAATGATACAATAGTGTAATCTGCAAACCTTTGCAAATTTGCCAGTTACCCCACCAGTATCCTTTATCTCGTCCAAGATCCAGTCCAAGATTACAGTCTGACTGATGTTATATCATTCTTCGTGCATCATGTCAGAAAGCACATGGTGATATTTACTTTGATCACTTGGTTAAGGTGCTCTCTGCCTCTTTTCTCTAAGGTTTCTTTTTTTTTTTTTTTTTCTTTTTTGTAGCTAATGGATACATTGTTGAGGGAGGTACTTTGAGATATTGTAAATATCCTCTTTTTAAATTATACTATTTTTTTATCATCTAATTTTAGCATCCATTGATGAACATTGGCTGAAAAAAATATTACTGTGGTGTTTACCAAATGATTTTCTATTTCCATTATTTCTTCTACATTTATGAGTTGGAATTCTATTGTAAGGAAGAGCTTCTCTCTCCCCGTTTATGTTGTTGTTTTAATATATCAGTACGAACTCATGGATTCTTATTTCATTCTGTGGATTATAATTCATTACAGTCCTTGTTTACTTAGCAGTTCAGATTATCCTAGGCCATTTAGAGCCCTTTGAAGTTGCCTCTTGTGTCCTTTTTGACATCTTTGTTTTCTTTAAAGCACTTTTTTTTTACTTTTTGGCATGAAAAGATGTTCCAGTCTTAACATGTACTTTCCCTGTCCCAGCCCTGGATTTCTCCAAAGAACTCTAGTTCCTTTTAATCAGAGAACTGTATAAGAATTCAAGGTGTGGGCACTAGGTGTACTCTTGGTACTAGAGTGTCATTGCTTTGAAACATGTATGTTTACTAAAATACATGTGTATCTATGTTATTTTATATATCAATGAAAAACCATCTAATGAGATTTTTTGATTACAGATATGTTGATAGTATGAAGAGCTAATCCAGTAGTAGAGGGTCGGGGAGACATGGGAAGGAAGAGAAATTACTTTTAGTAGTTAATTCCTAAAAACGGACTGCTTCAGTGATGAATCTGTTCTTGTGTATGGCTGGGATAGAGATAGCTGTTGTAAAGTACAGATAACATGGATGATTCACTAAGGATGATGGGAGTGTAGGATGTTATACCAAAATATAAAATTAGTTTATGTACTTAGGTTTAAGACTAAAGTAAGTTCAGTATTTGATTGGCATATTAGAAGAATGTTTTAAGAAGTTAGAACTTAAGGCTGGGTGGCTCACGCCTGTAATCTCAGCACTTTGGGAGGCCTCAGGCAGGCAGATCACTTGAGGCCAGGAGTTTGAGACCAGCCTGGCCAGCAAGGCAAAACCCCATCTCTACTGAAAATACAGAAAAATTAGCTGACTATGGTGGCCCATGCCTGTAATTCCAGCTACTTGGGAGGCATGAGAATCGTTTGAACCTAGGAGGTGGAGGTTGCAGTGAGCCGAGATCGTGCCTGGGCAACACAGAAAAACTGTCTGCAAAAAAAAGAAGGTCGAACTTGATCTGTGTTTTTGAAGAATATGTAAGTCTGGATGAGCAGAGATGAAAGGTCACATCCTGGTTGGAACAGGGCATTCATTTTTGGAAGTAACCAGTGATATGGTTGAAGCCAGATAACCTTTCAGTGCCCAGCTAGCTCAGGAGTCATGTAACTAGATCTTTTTCACTGTATCAGCATATTTTGCTGAATGTTTCTTAATTTCTTCCAATTCGTGAATATGCATTAAGTTTGATTATATCCCTTTAACATTTTAGTTTTTATTGCATTTTATTTTGTTTTGAGATGGAGTCTCGCTCTTGTTGCCCAGGCTAGAGTGCAGTGGCGCCATCTTGGCTCACTGCAACCTCCACTTCCCAGATTCAAGTGATTCTCCTGCCTCAGCCCCCGCAAGTAGCTGGGATTACAGGTGTCCGCCACCATGCCTGGCTAATTTTGTATTTTTAGTAGAGATGGGGGTTTCACCATGTTGGTCAGGCTGGTCTCAAACTCCTGACCTCAGGTGATCTGCTTGCCTCAGCCTCCCAAAGTGCTGGGATTACAGGCGTGAGCCACCATGCCTGGCCTTTATTGCTATCTGAATACATTGAATTTTTTTTTCCCCAAGCCAAACTGTATCCAGCTTTATTAAAGATACGTTCGATAAACAATTGTAGTATTTCAGGCAGGACATGGGCAGACAGTCATTAACAGTATAGAAGAACTTTCAAACTCCCTTCTTCAGTGGACTACCAAAAATCAGAAAGCCACTATAAAACCGAATGAAGTCTTCATCTGATGCTCTAAATGGGGAAAGTTTAGAGTGAGGGTTGACATTTCACATTTAGCATGTTGTTTAACAGCTTTTCAAGAGCTGACCCAGACTTTAAGGAAGTGAAATGAAAATGGCAGTATTTATCTGAAGATCCACAATCTAGAAATGGAACCACTGCTCTTTTGAGGGGTGCCATCACTGGAAAGTCCAGATTGCCTGACACACTGGTAACCAATTATTGGGGGTCAGGTCCCAACAGATGTCTGGATTTAAGGGAGTTAAGTCTATGCTGACAGGTGGAAAGGAAGAAGAAGACATAAAAATGCATTTGTTTTTCCATACCACAGGCTTTTGTGCCATGGTGCCCACATGTATCAAAGTCAGGGAATCCCGCCTCCTGGGAGCCAGGAGGAAGTCTCTCAAAACTAGAAGGGAAAGGTGTTTTCCCCGCAACAGTCCAGCTTCGGAGACATTCTATTAGTGGCCTGTGCCCCTTCCCCCAAAAGCAACAATGAAGTATTCCATGTGCTCACAGCATAGCTTAAAAAAATATGTAAGTGAGTAAGTCGGGCACGGAGGCTTACGCGTGTAATCCCAGCACTTTGGGAGGCTGAGGCAGACGGATCACAAGGTCAAGAGATCAAGACCATCCTGGCCAACATGGTGAAACCCTGTCTCTACTAAAAATACGAGAAAATTAGCTGGGCGTGGTGGCATGCGCCTGTAGTCCCAGCTACTTGGGAGGCTGAGGCAGGAAAATCACTTGAACCCGGGAGGTGGAGGTTGCAATGAGCCAAGATTGCGCCACTGCACTCCAGCTTAGGGAGAGAGCGAGACTCCGTCTTCAAAAATAATAATAATAATAATATAAAACGAAGCAAAACAAAATTCTGCATTTTTATGAAACTTGGTAAAAAATAGAATTTCAAACTATACAGTCACCAGAAGTACAGTTATCAAAAATGCACACACTTCACTTGGCATCTGCAGCACCTTCAGCTTTCTGTGCCTGGTCTGATTTGGCATTTCCCATTTTCTGCAGAGTTATTCCCCTCCTTGCCAGCATCAGCTTTTCCCTTTTTCCCTTTTTCCCTTTGTGTACCTTCTCTCCCTCCTTTGCAGGGCCCTTTGAGGCTTGGGCTCTGGCTTTGGAGGAGCAGGGTTAGCAGACAACCTCGCAGATCTCTGTGATTCGTCCTTCACCTTGGCATTATCTCCTCTAGCATCCCCTTCAGCCTTTCTCTAGGCATATTGGCGGTGACAGCAGCAGGATGTAGGTGCTGGCCACGGGATGCAGTGGTGCGTGGCCTTTGGTAGTCCAAGGGTTGTTCTCACATCTTCTTCACACTGTTCCCATTGAAAGTTTATATTAAGAGCAAGCAGATGATAAATCTAGTTGTTACTTTTATATTGTATTCTCCAAAGTGTATTTATGTTGAATATGTTACTTTGGGCATATTCATACCTGCTCGATGTGACTTACCTGTCATCTTACACCAGAATACCACAAATCAGTAAGTATTTACCTGTGATATAAAAGGAACTATGGAAGAAAAATTTCAATAAGTTTCTATGTATTAGGAGTGAGAAAGAAACATGAGATATTTAAAGAAGGTATATATGTATAAAATTTATTATTATTATTTTGAGACGAAGTCTTGCTCTGTCGCCCAGGCATACAGTGGCACGATATTAGCTCACTGCAACCCTCACCTCCTGGGTTCAAGCAATTCTCGTGCCTCAACCTCCTGAGTAGCTGGGACTACAGGCACATGCCACCGCACCCAGCTAATTTTTGTATTTTTAGTAGAGATGGGATTTCACCATGTTGGCCAGGCTGGTCTTGAACTCCTGACCTCAAGTGGTCCGCCTGCCTTGGCTTCCCAAAGTACTGGGATTACAGGCGTGAGCCACTGTGCCCAGCCTGTATATGAGATTTAAATAGAATGCAGAGTTAAATAGATATCACATATTAATACATGTTAATTAGGTGCTCAGTTAATTGTCCAAATCTAAATTGCTGGGTCTAACCTTGTTGTGTTTCCAGATGTTTGGTATAGATTATTTAGAAGAATTAAAGAAAACTGCTTGATATGAATCAGTGCTCAGTAAGAGATTCCATGAAATATCAAAGAGTTTATTTTTTCTCCTCCAATTTGTAGAGTTGTTTGCAAAACAGGCAAAGATAAATTATTGTTGACTGCTCTGTTCAGTTTTATGTGGTCAGAGTCAATGAATAGACTAATCATTTGGCAAGATTATTAAATGTCTGGTTCTGTGTTTGGCCAGAGAGGATAACAAGTAAAAGACCTGGTCCCCCCTTGTTTGTGGAATATTGGGGAAACTGGGTGGCAAAAGCAATTAGACTTGTAATCTATAAGGAGATTTAAATCATCTACCCTGTGCACCCAGAACCAGAGTTCTCATATAGGCAGGGAACATTAAAAGTAAAATCCGATGCTCATTCCCATATTTAGTATTTTAGAGACAGTGGCTAATGCAAGAAAATATAAGTACGGTAGCAGTTTGAGAGGTGCAGTAGATGACACTGGAGTTGCTTAATCTAGAAGATAGAACTCAAACTGAACCTTAAAAGGATCTGTGTGTGTTTTAGAATGGTTTGGTAATTGTTTTTAGAATGTAGTATAGAAGGATTTACAGCGAGAAAATTATGGGAGGGTCTTACAATAATTCAGAAAATGAAACTGTTCTAGAGTCATGGCTGTGAAGATGCATAAGGAAGAGATGTGCGTAGAGAATCTGGAATGAAGAATTGTCGAAGCTTAGTGATTACGTAAATACATAAATGAGGGAGAGGAAAGTGATACTGATATTAGGCTTCCACCCCAGATGGCTTGGCATGATGAATTAAAAGTCAATTAGAAGTCAAGAAGAGAGAAGGGGAAGTTTTGGTGCAGTGGCCAGTTTTACGAGGAGAGAATGGAGATAGCTCAAAGCATTTTGAGGTGAGAGTGAACATTTAATTGGAAGTGTCCAGTAGATAGGATTGTGAGAAATGAGTTGAAATAAAAGGTCTGGGGTGAAGATATATTGGAGAGGGTTTCTGAAAACATGTGATTGGATTATTTGAGCAAATGAAGTTTTTGAGGAGTAAAGCACAAAATACTGAGTTTTATAGAAGACCTTCATTTTAGGAAGTAAGGATCAGATTAAAAATAAGACAGAGTCATAAAATAAATGAGTTACCCATTTTGCATCAGTTATCTTCCTGGCCCCATACTCTATAATGACTGGGGGGATGGATTGTCATGTTCGTCAAACTAACGTGGACTCCTGTACCATTTCCCAGAATGGACCTCAGATGGGTTGAGCAAGTACCCTCAAAACATACTACAGTGGGCTTTGAGAGAATAGGTTCTCAAGAATTCTGGTTGTGAGGGACAGACTATAAGTCTGACAGCATTGATGAATATGTGGGTGTTGGTGGGAGTTAAGAAATGAATATACACTACTAGCTTGAAAAGTTGTCAGTGAAAGGAATGATGAAAACAGCACCATAGAAGAATAGGCAAAGGATTAAAGATTTTGGGAGCTAAAGGGGGAAGCTTAAGTACTATACTCATAGAAGAAGCTGAGAGGAAGAAATTAAAACTTAAAAGGAGGGAACAGTTGGAAAAGGCAAGATTGTAAGAGATATTAGTTACTGAACATTGGTAGGAGATTCCTACTGGAATTAGAATACAGTCAGTGTAACTTCAGGAGTTACAGTTGGTAGGAATTAAATGAGGCATGAATGCCTGAATATAAGAACCGTGGCCAGCTGACTTTGCACTCACAGTGACTAGTGAGAGACTCTCAGATATGAAATCAGTGTTTAACACAATAGTAAGGTGGAATAGGCCGTAGTAACTGTACTCCTCTCATCTGCAGCGCTGTTCAAAGTTTTCTATATACCAGCAACATAAAAAGTAAAGTTTCAAGAAAAATAATAAGATTTCCTTATCTAGCAGTGAGTTTTTAAGTATAAAAAACTACTGAAGTCTAGATATTAAACAAAATCTTATTTTTGTATTTTACATTTTGTCATTGTAAAGACCATGAGGCAATTGGAATGTATACACATTGAGGTACCTTTCAACTCTAAAATAATGTGATTCTCTGAAAATCCGTTTTCAATAGCTTGATTAAGGAGATTCTTAGATTGCTTAAGGAGATTCTTAGAATTAATCAGTGATTTGAGTAAGTTTAGAATATGCCTACTTATATAAAAATTTGGGTTAGAGTTACATAGAGCCTCAGTGTTTCATTTGAATGCCTTAACAGAGTCAGTATTTTCTTTCTTTCTGCCCATGAGTGTAGGTCTCACTTTTCTCTCTCCTTTCTTATGAACTGGTATTTGCACATTAGACTTTCTTTGTTCTTTCCCCTCGATTATGAGAGCTTGTATTTGTTCTGCTCTCTAATCCCCCGCTCCCCTTTTATTAGGTCTCCATCTTTTTTGAAGTTATTTGCATTTTCTTCATGGATTGTACCTTTTTATTTTTTTAAATTACAATAAAATATACATGACAACGTTTACTATCTTAACCATATTTAGGTGTACAAGATCAGTAGTTAAGTACTTGCATTGTTGTGCAACCAGTCTCTAGAACTCTCTTCATATTGTAAAATTGAAACTCTTTGTCCATTAAACAGTAACTCCCATTTCCTCCTCTCTCTAGCCCCTGGCAATGACTATTCTACTTTTTATCTCAATGAGTTTGCTTATTCAAGATATATGAGTAGAATCATATAGTATTTGTCATTTTGTGACTGGCTTGTTTTGCCTAATGTCCTTATGTTTTTCTATATTGTTTTATGTGTCAAAATTCCTTCCTTTTTAAAGCAGAGCAATATTCCACTTACGTATATGTCACATTTTGTTCATCCATCCATCAGTGGACCCTTGGGTTGCTTTCACCTCTTAGCTGTTATTAATATTATGAACTTAATCATAAAGAAACATCAGAAAAACCTAAATTGAGAGAAATTCTATAAAATAAGTGTTCTAGCCGGGCGCGGTGGCTCAAGCCTGTAATCCCAGCACTTTGGGAGGCCGAGACGGGCGGATCACGAGGTCAGGAGATCGAGACCATCCTGGCTGACACGGTGAAACCCCGTCTCTACTAAAAAATACAAAAAACTAGCCGGGTGAGGTGGCGGGCGCCTGTAGTCCCAGCTACTCGGGAGGCTGAGGCAGGAGAATGGCGTGAACCCGGGAGGCGGAGCTTGCAGTGAGCTGAGATACGGCCACTGCACTCCAGCCTGGGCGGCAGAGCGAGACTCCGTCTCAAAAATAAAAATAAAAAATAAAAAATAAGTGTTCTACCCTATTTAAAAAATGTCATTGTCGTTAAAAATAAATAAAAGGGCTGGGCCCAGTGGCTCATGCCTGTAATCCCGGCACTTTGGGAGGCCGAGGCAGGTGGATCACCTGAGGTCAGGAGTTCAGCACCTCAGGTCAGCCTGGCCAACATGGTGAAACCCCGTCTCTACTAAAAATACAAAATTTAGCCGAGCATGGTGGCACACACCTGTAGTCCCAACTACTCAGGAGGCTAAGGCAGGAGAACTGCTTGAACCTGGGATGCGGAGGTTGCAGTGAGCCGAGACTGCGGCACTGTACTCCAGCCTGGGCAACAACAGTGAAACTCCATCTCAAAAAATAATAATAATAAATAAAAATTAAATTAAATAAATAAATAAATAAATGGTTGAGGAACCATTCTAGACTAAAGGAGACTAAAGAGTAGTGGAAATCAAATTTAATGAGTGATGCTAAATTGGATTTTAAACTAAGGGAGAATATAAAGGTCACTGGGGTAATTGGTAAAATTTGAGTAAGATTCATATATTAATATTGTATCAGGGTTAACTTTCCTGATTTTGGAAACTATGTAGTGTGGTTCAGTAAGCAGATATCCTTGTTCTTAGGAAAAAGGGAAATACACACTGAAATATTTAAGAGTAAAGAGGTCTGAGGGGTATGATGGCAACAACTTATTTTCATATGGCTCAAGAAAATGCCGTTTTGTACGCAGTAATTATGAAAAACAAAAAAGACTAAATAATAAGGCAAATATGGCAAAATAACAATTTGTGAATCTAGGTGAAGGGTATATAGCTATTTTTGTAGTATTCCTGCAACTTTTCTGTAAGTGTGAAATTACTTCAAAATAAAATAAAATATTGTAGTCTGTTAAGTGTGCAATAGCATTTTATATAAAGAAACAATGTATGTAACTTAAGAAATGCTTTATTGTTGAAAAATACTAACAATTATGTGAGCCTTCAGTGAATTGGAATCTTTTTGCTGGTGAAAGGTCTTGTCTTGATGTTGACTGCTGCCAACTGATCAAGTTGTTGGTTGCTGAAAGTTGGGGTGGCTGTGCGATTTCTTAAAAGAAGACAACAATGAAGTTTGCTGCATGGATTAACTTCTTTTCAGGAAAGATTTCTCTGTAGCATGTGAGGCTGTTTGCATTTTACCTATACTTCATTCAAAATTGGAGCCAATTCTCTCAAACCCCACTGCTGCTGTATGAACTAAGTTTGCTTAATATTCTATATCCTTTGTTGTTATTTCAACAGTGTTGACAGCATCTTCACCAGGGGTAGATTCCATCTCAAGAAACTACTTTCTTCAAAACATGATGTAGACTCATTTAAAAATAAACCACTTTTTTTTCCTCATCTATAACAAACAACTCTTTATCCTTTCAAGTCTTGTCACGGGGTTGTAACAGTTAAGTTACATCTTAAGGCTCCACTTCAAGTTCTCTTGCCATTTCCACAGTATCTGCGGGTCCTTCCTCCACTGACATCTTGAACTTCTCCAAGTCGTCCATGAGGGTTTGAATCAGCTTCTCCAAAACTCCTGTTAATATTTATATTTTGTTCTCCTCTCTTGAATCACGAGTGTTCTTAATGGTGTCTAGAATGGCAAATCTTTTCTAGAAAGTTTTTAATTTACTTTGCCCAGATCCTTATAGCCTTGCAAAATGTGTTTCTTAAGTAACAAGACTTGAAAGTCAATATTACTCTGGGATACATGGGCTGCAGAATGGGTATTGTGTTAGTAGGCATGAAAACAACATTAATCTCCTTGTACGTCTCCATCAGAGCTCTTGAATGACCAGGTGGATTGTCAATAAGCAGTAATATTTTTAAAGGAATCTTTTTTCTTTTTTTTTTTTCTGAGCAGTAGGTGTTAACTGTGGACTTAAAATGTTCAGTAAACCGTAATATAAACACATGTGCTGTCATCCAGACTTTGTTGTTCTGTTTATAGAGTACAGGCAGTGTAGAGTTAGCATAATTCTTAAGGACCCTTGAATTTGGGGAATGGTAAATGAGCATTGGCTTCAACTTTGGTCACCACTGCATCAAACTTTAACAAGAGAGTCAACCTGTTCTTGAAGCTTTGAAGCCAGGCATTGACTTGTCCTCTCCAACTATGAAAGTCCTTGCTGGCATCTTCTTCCAGTATGAAGCCTTTTTGTCTACATTGAAAATCTGTTGTTTTGTGTAACCACCTTCATCAGTGATCTTAGAGTGATCTTCAGGATAACTTGGTGTAGTTTCTGTATCAGCACTTGCCACTTCACCTTGCACTTTTGTTATTATAGAGATGACTTCTTTCCTTAAACCTCATAAGCCAACCTCGACTAGCTTCCAGCGTTTCTTCTGCAGCTTCCTCATCTCTCAGCCTTCATAGAATTGAGTATCTGGGTTAGGGTTTGGCTTAAGAGAATGTTGTAGCTGTAGTGGTCTTCTATCCAGACCACTCAGGCTTTCTTCATATAAGCAATAAAGCTGTTGTACTTTCTTGTCATTTTTGTGTTCACTGGAGTAGTGCGTCTGATTTTCCTTAAGAACTTTTTCCTTTACATTCACAAGTTGGCTAACTGACATAAGAGACCTATGTTTTGACCCGTCAGCTTTCAGCATGCCTTCCTCACTAAGCTCAATCATTTCTAGCTTTTGATTTAAAATGAGAGACATGCAAGTCTTTCTTTCACTTAAACACTAGAGGTCATTGTAAAGTATATTAACTGGCCTAATTTCTATTGTTTTGTCTCAGGGAATAGGAGGTCAGAGGAGAGGGAGAAAGACAAGGGAACAGGTGTTCAGTGGATCAGAACATACCTAACATTTATTAGTTTAGTTCACCATCTTATACAGGTGCAGTTTGTGGGACCTCAAAATAATTACTACAGTAACATCAAAAATCACTGATTAGGAATCACCACTATGAAATAATAACCATTAAAAAGTTTGAAATATTGCAGATATTACAAAAATGTGACACAAAGTGACCACATGCTCCTGGGAAAATGGCACTGCTAGACTTGGTTGACAGAGGGTTGCCCCAAACCTTTAATTTGTGAAAGACACAGTATCTGCCAAGTGCAATAAAGTGAGGTGTGCCTGTATTTTGTGCCATTGATCTGTATGTCTATCCTTACACCACTACCCCAGTGTCTTTATTATTATATCTTTATATGTAGAAATCTAGTAGTATGAGTCTTCTAATTTTTTTGTTTTTCAAACTTGTTTTGCTAATCTAGGTCTTTGATCTTTCTTAGTTTATAAAGATTATAATCATCTTACCAATTCTTGAAAAAGCCTTTTAGGATTTTGATTAGGATTGTATTGAAACTTAAATTAATTTAGAAAGAATTGGCACGTCAGTAGTAGTATTTGAGTTTACATAGTTTATCTCATCTGTATTCATGTTTAATTTCTCTCAGCAGTTATTTTATACTGTCATTTCCCTTCAACCCAAATAACTTCCTAAAACATTTCTAGTGGCCCTGAGAGAGAGCTACTTTAAATTGTGGAGAAAAGCGTAGGGTCAACTTCTGTGCTTTCAGTGGGGCCGCTCCAAAATGCAGGTGTTGCCAATATGATAGTATTAAGAGGTAGGGCCTTTTAAGAGGTGATTAGGCCATAAGAACTCCTTCCTTCTTAATGGAATTTAAAAAGGGACTTGGTGCAGTGCTAGGCTAGCTTACTTTCCCTTCTCTGCCTTCTGCCGTGTGAGAGTGCAGCAAGAAGGCCCTCACCAGGCACTGAATGCTGTTTCCATGATCATGGAATTCCAGGTTCCAGACTGTGAGAAAATAAGCTTCTGTTATTTATAAATTACTTACTCTCAGGAATTTTGTTATAGCAGCACAAAATGGGCTAGACATACTCCATATTTGAAAATATATTTTAGATATTTTATAGCCTTTCCTAGAAAACATAATAAAGGCTCATATTAGATAATAAAAGTATATATTTGTAAAGCTTTTACTGTTATTACAAATTATGAGAAATATTTTTAATGTTATTGTTAAAGCTTTTCCTGTTGGAAAATATCTCAGCCCATTTAGTATTGTATCTCCTCCGCTGCTTTGGGTGATGGATGGTGACACCAAAAGCACTGGTAGTTTTTTTTTTTTTCTTTGAAATGGAGTCTCACTCTCTTTCCCAGGCTGGAGTGCAGTGGTGTCATCTTGGTTCACTGCAACCTCCGCCTCCCAGATTCAAGTGATTATTCTGCATCAGCTCCCGAGTAGCTGGGACTACAGGTGCACACCACCATGCCTGGGTAATTTTTTTGTATTTTTGGTAGAGATGGGGTTTCACCATGTTGGCGAGGCTGGTCTCAAACTCCTGACCTCAAGTGATCCACCGCCTTGGCCTCCCAAAGTGCTGGGATCACCGGCATGAGCCACCGTGCCTGGCAGCATTGATAGTTTCTATAGCTCTTTTTCTCTCTGCTTCTCCCTACCACCTTCCACAATTCCCTTAAAAGAAATGACTTGGGCCAGGCGCGGTGGTTCATGCCTGTAATCCCAGCACTTTGGGAGGCCGAGGTGGGCAGATCACAAGTTCAGGAGATCGAGACCATCCTGGCTAACACGGTGAAACCCTGTCTCTACTAAAATAAAAAAAAAAAAAAAAACCTAGCCAGGCGTGGTGGCGGGCGCCTGTAGTTCCAGCTACTCGGGAGGCTGAGACAGGAGAATGGCATGAACCCGGGAGGCGGAGCTTGCAGTGAGCTGAGATCGTGCCACTGCACTCCAGCCTGGGCGACAGAGCGAGACTCCGTCTCAAAAAAAAAAAAAAGAAATGAAGGATATTGGGACATGGGACACAAAGTAGTGCATCTACCAGAGAACATAACAACCTGAAGATAGATGACCTACACTTTCCCCTGAAAGCTGTATACAAAATTAAATTTTATATGCAAACATATATAAATACATTCTTCATTTGTTTCAGCAGCAGCAGTTAGGAAGTAAAAGAAAAATCCTTTCCATAATGACAGGAAAAAAGTAAGATAATAAGTATGTGGGAACTATATGAATAAACTTTGAAATCCATTAAAGTCCACTTGGGTAAATTTAAAGCAGTTCCTAAAAGAGAAGACTGAATATTTTAAGGATATTACTCTTCCTGAATTACTTTCTAGGTATAATGCTATTGTGATCAAAAACGCATTGTCTGTCTTTGGGGAGCTTTTGCGGGGGGGGATAGCAGAATTCACTAATCTAGGTCTTTGATCTTTCTTTATAAGTGATTTTAAATATATAATCTGAAGAATAAAGCTAGAATGGCCAGGATATTTTAAAGATATAAATAATGAGAGGGGATTTTCCTTCCTCTAAATACTAAGACTTATGTAATTTTAAAAATATGCTACTGATGATGGATTTGAAAAATAAATCAATAAAAATGGAATTAATGTTTGTAGAACTATTATGATGATTTTATAAAAAGTACCCTCAAACATTGCTTGGAAAATTAAGTGTTATTCAGCAGATGGTGCTAGAATTATTGGTTAATCATTATATTCCTTCCAGTAAACTCATAGGAAAGGAAAAAAGCTATGTAAGAACAATAAACCATTAAAACATATTGCTCCTTACCAGTAATCAGAGAAGTGCAAATTGAAACAAAGAACCTTATTTTTTTTATTTTTATTTTTTTTTATTTTTTGAGACGGAGTCTTGCTCTGTCACCCAGGCTGGAGTGCAGTGGTGTGATCTTGGCTCACTGCAACCTCCGCCTCCCAGGTTCAAGCTACTCTCCTGCCTCAGCCTCCCTAGTAGCTCAGACTACAGGCGCACGCCACCACACCTGGCTAATTTTTGTATTTTTAGTAGAGATGCGGTTTCACCATGTTGGCCAGAATGGTCTCGATCTCCTGACCTCATGATCCACCTGGCTCGGCCTCCCAAAGTATTGGGATTACAGGCGTGAGCCACCGTGCCTGAGCCAAAGAATCATTTTATACCAATGAAATGTGATGTCTACAAGTGTGGCAACATTAGTACCCCCAACACTGCAAGTGGGAATACAAATTGGTGTAACTTTTTCTTAGAAAAAAGTTTAGGCCGGGCGCGGTGGCTCAACCCTGTAATCCCAGCACTTTGGGAGGCCGAGACGGGCGGATCACGAGGTCAGGAGATCGAGACCATCCTGGCTAATACGGTGAAACCCCGTCTCTACTGAAAAATACAAAAAACTAGCCGGGCTTGGTGGCGGCGCCTGTAGTCCCAGCTACTCGGGAGGCTGAGGCAGGAGAATGGCGTGAACCCGGGAGGCGGAGCTTGCAGTGAGCCGAAATCGCGCCACTGCACTCCAGCCTGGGCGACAGAGCGAGACTCCGTCTCAAAAAAAAAAAAAAAAAGTTTGCGAATATGTTTCCGTAAAGAAAGAAATTGTTTCTTTTGATTCATGCTTTCTCTTGTAATCTATCCCAAGGAAATAATGAGAATCTAGAACAAATTCATTAAAATGCAGTTATAGTAACAAAATAAAAAACTGGTCTAAGTGCAAATTATGGTACATTTATTAAGGTGTTTTTGAAGAATATGTAAAGATATAAGAAAGAAAATCCTAATATTGAGAATAGGTAAAATGATCTTCAGTGTGAATCTCATTTAATTTTTTTAAGTTAATATATCTGCATATGTGTTTTTTAGGGGAATGTATCAAATGATTAGCAGTTCATAGCTAAGATTGTTGAGAATACTAGTTGTTTTTACTTTTTCTTTATAACTTTGTGTACAAGGTAGCTTTTTTCAGGATCTTCCAGAGAATGAGAAAAACAAGCATTATTTATAAAAGCATAAACCTTGTAGGATTTCTGTGCAATATATTTGTTTTAAGAAAAATGAAAATATAGATGATTGTGGCTTATAAATTTTTATTGATAAATGGTGAAACCTTTATTTGTATAGAGGAATAAAAGATAAAATAATACACATCCCCAATTAAGTTAATACAAAGTTTAGTAGCTTAAATGGAATTGGTTTCAATTTACAGGTGGAAAGACCGGTTTTGAGGTGGAGTCTTGCTCTGTTGCCCAGGCTGGAATGTAGTGGCACGATCTGGGCTAACTCAACCTCCATCTCCCAGGTCCAAGCAATTCTCCCGCCTCAGCCTCCTGAGTAGCTGGGATTACAGGTGCGCGCCACCACATCCAGCTAATTTTTGTATTTTTAGTACAGACGGGATTTCACCGTGTTGATCAGGTTGGTTTCCAACACCTGACCTCGTGATGCACCTGCCTCAGCCTCCCAAAGTGCTAGGATTACAGGCATGAGTCACCGTGCCCAGCCGAAAGACTCTTAATAGATTAAAACACAAATAAAAAGATACACTTGAATTTTTCAATATTGATTTCTCTTATGTAGTTCATTAAATAATTCACTTTGAAAAGACTTCTGACTCAACAATTTACAGCTCTCTAGTTTCTTGAAATTCCATAAGTTGAAGATTTTTATAGCATTTGTTTAATACATTTTTCTGCTAAGTGTTTTGTCAGGAAAAAAGTTGTGATGTTCACCTTAGCAAATTTCACAGCTTTGGCAAGACTTGTTTCTAAATACGACAACTCTCATTTAATGGAGGAAAATAATAAAATGATCTTTAAAATAATCCAGATTCAGAGGATTAAAATAAGATGGTAATAAGCTTTATAATCTTTAAATTGATTCTCTAGGTAAGATTACCTATATTATTTTTGTGTAACTGAATTTAAGCCAAAAATCCATTAAATAAACAGTATAGGACTATGAGAGATGGAGGAAACCCTTTGGGTTAATGGTGGTGTCACTGTAACAAATGGCTTAACTCTTCTACTGTCATCCCTCCCTCATGTTTTCAGTTGTTTATTAAGGAGAGAGCTTCTTAAAAACTTAAGGACTACTTTCTACCGTAGAGCTATAGAGTCATAAGCTCTGGGAACTTCTAGGCATATATGCTTCTAAGAAGCTCACAGTAGATTATATAACAGTCGCTTCTGCCTATGAGCCAACCAATCTAAGAGGTGGACCAGTTTCTGCATCCTGAAGGAAGCAGCTCCTCCTAGGAGGTAGAAATTCCAGTTGAAATCTGCAACTTTATTTGTATTTTTTTTTTAAGACGTGTCACTCTGTCACCCAGGCTAGAATTCAGTGGCGCAGTCTTGGCTTACTGCAACCTCAGCCTCCTGAGTAGCTGGGATTACAGGCTTGCACCACCATGCCTGGCTAATTTTTGTATTGTCAGTCGAGATAGGGTTTTGCCATGTTGGCCAGACTGGTGTCAAACTCCTGCCCTCAAATGATCTGCTCACCTCGGCCTCCAAAAGTGCTGGGTTTACAGGCGTGAGCCACCGCACCTGGCCTACGTCTCCAGCTTTACTCCTATTTAGTTTTATGCCAACAACTTGTTTTTTAATAATAAATAAATATTCCTAAATGTATTAAGAATAATAAATGCAAAGAAAATGGTTTTTGAGTTACAGAAGAAGATTTCGCATCATTTTGTTATTTGCCATACTATACATAATGTATTATTTTAGAATTCAGCTGAGGGGAGACGACATGAGTTGGTTTCTTTAACTTTTCCTTATCTTCTGGTGCTATTTTACTTTTTTTTTTTTTTTTTTTTTTTTTTTTGTGAGACAGAGTCTGTCACTATTGCCCGGTCTGGAGTGCAGTGGTGCGATCTTGGCGCACTGCTACCTCCACCTCCCAGGTTCAAGTGTTTTTCCTGCCTCAGCCTCTTGAGTAGCTAGAATTACAGGTGCATGCCACCACCCCCGGCTAATGTTTGTATTTTTAGCAGAGATGGGGTTTCACCACTTTAGCCAGGCTGGTCTCAAACTCCTGACCTCAGGTGATCTGCCTGCATCGGCCTCCCAAAGTACTGGAATTACAGGCTTAAGCCACTGCGCCTGGTCATCTCCTGGCTATTTTATTAGCTCTGTTTGTTGTATGTCATATAAACTTTTTTATTCTTATTGGTTCATTTTATTGGAAGGGTTGACATCACAAACAGAATTCCAGCAGGGTGCGGTGGCTCATGCCTGTAATCCAGCACTTTAGGAGGCCAAGGCAGGAGGATTGCTTGAGGTCAGTAGTTCTGCAACAACCTGGGCAATAGAGTGAGACTCCTTCTCTACAAAATATTTTAAAAATTAGCCTGGTGTGGTGGCACACACCTGTAATCCCAGCCACTTGGGAGGCTGAGGCGGGAGGATGGCTTTAGCCCAGGAAGTCAAGGCTTGCAGTGAGCCGTGATTGTGCCACTGCACTGAAGCCTGGGCAACAGAGCAAGATCCTGTCTTTAAAGAAAACAAACTTAACAACAACAAAAATAAACAGAGAACTCCAGAACTCTCTGGCTTAGAAAATCTCACACCTAAAAGTGTTGAAAATGATGAAGACCTGTGTGAATAGTAAAGAGACACCTGGAAGGTCCCTCATATTCGTAGCAACAGGTGAAATGACAGAACTGTTAGACGTTTATTTATTTATTTGATTCATGAATCAGGCAGTCTCCTGAGCCAGAGTAGGCTCTGAGGATTCACCTGTTAGATGTTTAACAGAGAATCAGAATAAGAGACAAACTAAGAGCCCTCCTGGGATTGGAGGAAACCTCAAACATTGGCAACAGCATGCCCCTGCAAAGGGGCCCGGCTTTTACTGGATCAGGCAAAGGAAATTAGAAACTAGTTTCAGATGAATTTTTAAAACTTACCAAAATGAATGAGATGTAGCTAACAGTACTTAGAAGTTTAAATTTAAAAAGCAGATCTCAAATCAATACCCTAATCATCCACATTAGGAAACTAGAAAAAGAAGAGCAAACTAAACCCAAAGCAGGCAGAAAGAGGGAAATAGTAAAGATGCGAGAGCAGAAAGAAATGAAGTAATGTAAAAAATGATAAAATCAACAAAACCAAAAACTGTTTTTTTAAAAAAGATCAACCAATTAGGTAAACTTTAGCTCTGATCAAGAAAAATAGAAGACTCAAGTTACTAATCACAAATGAAATAGAGGAAGTCAGAAGTAAAAAAAATTGGGGAATACAGTGAACAATGTGTATGCCAGCAGTTTAGAGAATTTGATGAAATAGGCAAATTCCTAGAAAGTTACAAACTTACCAATACTGATGTAAGGCGAAACAGAAAATCTGAATAAACCTATGATGCAGATTGAATTGTGTCCCCCTAAAACATGAATCCACCCCTGGTACCTGTGAATGTGACTTTATTTGGAAATAACAGTAGTCTTCCCGCTTGTAAGGGGATGCCTGAAACTACAGATCGTACCAAACCCTATATATACTATGTTTTTTCCTGTACACACATACCTATGATAAAGCTTAATTTGTAAATTAATCACAATAAGAGATTAACAACTAATAATAAAATTGAACAATTACAACAAAAGTTATGTGAATATTCTCTCTCTTTTCTCAAAATATATTATTGTACTGTACCATGGGTAACTGTGGAAAGCAAAACTGCAGTTAAGAGGAGACCACTGTAAGGTCTTTGCAGATGTAATCAATTTATGATGAAGTTATACTGGATTAGAGTGGACCCTAAATCCAATGACTGTTGCCTTATAAGGAGAAAGAGACTTTCTCTTTCTCAGACACACACACAGAGGGAAGAGGACCATGTAAAGATGGAGACAGAGATTGGAGTTACACTGCCACAAGGCAAGGAATGCCAAGGATTGTCAGCAACCACCAGAAGCTAGGAAGAGGCAAGGAAGGACTCTTCTCTAGAGCTTTCAGAGGGAAAATGACCATGCTGACACCCTAATTTTGGGTGCCTGGATTCCAGAGCTGTGAGAGAATAAATCTCTGCTGTTTTAAGCCACCCAGTTTGTGAAAAAATGTAGCACCCCTAGGGAACTAATACAACTTAGAGCAAGCATTGAGATTAAATTAGTAATTTATAAACTTCCATCAAAGAAAAGCCTATGGCCAGGTATCTTCACTGGTATATATATTTTTTCTTTCTTTTTTTAAATAGAGATGGGGTCTCATGATGTTGCCCAGGCTGGTCTCGAACTCCTGGGCTCAAGCGATCTGCCCGCCTCAGCCTCCCAAAGTGCTGGGATTACAGGTGTGAGCCACCACGCTCTGCCTTCACTGGCATATTCTATCAGACATTTAAAGATGAATTAATACCATTTCTTCACAAACTTTTTCAAAGTATAGAAGAAGAGGGAAGACGTCCTTATTCTGTGAGGCCAGTATTATTTATACGAAAACCAAAGATATCACAAGAAAACTACAGACAAATACCATTTATGAGTACCAGCACAAAAAAGTCCTCAACAAAACATTAGCAAACCAAATTTTGCAACATATAAAAAGTGTTATATACCACAACCAAATGGAATGTATCCCAGGAGTGCAAAGTTGGTTTAACACCCTGTCTATCTATCTATCTATCTATCTATCTATCTATCTATCTATCTATCTTTATTTATTTATTTTGTCTCACCCTGTCGTCCAGGCTGGAGCACAGTGGCACAATCATGGCTCACTGCAGCCTTGACCTCCCAGGCTCAGGAAATATCCCTGCCTCAGCCCCCAGGTAGCTGGGACTACAGGTGTGCACCACCATGCCCAACTGTTAATAATTTTTTAACTGATTTGTAGAGACGGGGGTCTCCCTCTGTTGTGCTCAGGCTGGTCTCAAACTCCTGGGCTCAGGCGATCCTCCTGCCTTAACCTTCCAAAGAGCTGGAATTATACAGGCATGAGCCCCTGTACCTGGCTGGTTTAACACTCTTACGTCAATTACTGTAATACAATGTATTAATACAGTAAGTGACACAGACCACATGATCATCTCTGTAGACACCCTCCAATATGGCATTTGGCCAAATCCAGCACTTTTTCTTGATGTAAAAACAAACACAACAAACTAGGAATAGAAGGGAACTTTCTCAACCTGAACTACAAAAACACCCAACTAAAAGATGGAACAGCTTCCCCCAAAATCAGGAACAAGGCAGGATGTCCACTCTCACCATGTACATCCACCGTTGTACATGAGGTTCTAGCCAGGGAAATTCGGCAATAAAAAGAAACCAAAGTCATTCACATTGCAAAAGAAGAGGTAAAACTGTCTCGGTTTACAGATGACATGATGATGTATATAGAAAATCCCAAGAAATCTACAAAACACTGTTAGAGTTTAACAAGTTCAGCAAGGTTCAGAATACCACATCATTTTTTAAAAAACATAATTGTATTGCTATACACTAGCAGTGAACAATATGAACATGAAAGTTTGAAAACTATTTACAGTAGCGTCAAAAAAATACAACACTTAGGAATAAATATAAAAGAAGTATAAGACTCATATGTTGTAAATTACAAAATATTGCTGAAAGAAATTACATGGAAAGACATGTTCATGGATCAGAAGACTTAAAATTGTTACCATGGTATTACTTCCCAAATTGATATGCAGATTCAGTGCATTTTCTACCAAAATCCCAACTGACTTATTTGCAGAGATTCACAAGCTGGTCCTAAAATTCATATGAAAATTTAAGAGACTTCAAATAGTCTAAACAATCTTGTAAAAGAAGAACAAATTGGGAGGATTTACACTTTACCAGTTTCAAAACTTACTATAAAACTACCTTGGGCAGCTTAATGTGATGCTGGCTTGAGGATAGATATATAAATAGTGGAATAGAATCGAGAGTCCAGAAGTAAAATGTATGGCCAGTGACTTTTGACAAGAGTTCTAAAACAGTTCTTTGGGGGAAAGAATTTTTTTTTCACCAAAAGGTGCTGGAACCAAGTGAGTATCCACATGCAAGAGAATGAGGTTGGACCTGTTCCTTATGCCATACACTAAATTAACTTGACATGTATTATAGGCCTAAAAGTAAGCCCTAAAACTATAAAATTCTTAGAAGCAAGCATAGGGTTAAATCTTCATGGCCAAGTTTTTTAGGTATAACATCAAAACACAAGTGATGAAAAATATATAGATTGGAATTCACTAAAATTAAAGCTTTCGTGCTACTAACAGTACCGTCAGTACTATCAAGTAATAAAACTCAAAGAATGGAAGAAAATATTTGCAAATCATATATCTAATAATGGACTTGTTTCAGAATATATCAAGAATTCTTACAGTGCAACAGTAAAATGGTAAATGACTCAATAAAAAATGCGCAAGGATCTCGGCCGGGTGCGGTGGCTCACGCCTGTAATCCCAGTACTTTGGGAGGCCGAGGCAGGTGGATCATGAGGTCAAGAGATGGAGACCGTCCTGGCCAACACGGTGAAACCCCGTCACTACTAAAAATACAAAAAGCCAGGCATGATGGTACGTGCCTACAGTCTCAGCTGCTCGGGAGGCTGAGGCAGGAGAATCATTTGAACCCGGGAGGCGGAGGTTGCAGTGAGCCAAGATCGCACCACTGTGCTCCAGCCTAGGCAACAGAGTGAGACTCCGTCTCAAAAAAAAAAAAAAAATCAATGATCTGAATGGACATTTTTCCAAAGAAGGTATAATGTGCCAATAAGCACATGAAAAGATGCTCAACATCATTAGTCAATTAGGAAAATACAAACCTTAAACCATGAGATGTACCACTTCTTATCTGCTAAAATGGGTGTAATAAAAAAGATAACAAGTGTTCATAAGTATGTGGAGAAGTCAGAACCCATATACATTGTTTTTGGAAATGTAAATGATGTAGCTGCTTTGGCAAATGGTTCAGCCTTCCTCAAAATAGTTAATGTGATAGAGAAATTTATAAAAGAGAATGTTGGCAAATACAGCTATAATAAAGGTTCTCATTATTTATAAGACCTAAAATATTTCATTTAAATTTTTTAATACATTATATAGCAAACTTACTGTGCCTTATATAGCAGTGTTTAAGGATCATTATTTTAGTTTGACTATGCCAGTGCTTCATATTAAGCTTTTTACAATATATAATCCATGCTAAATACATATTTTGGTTGTGCTTTTCACATAAATCTTAGGATGAGAAATTATAGAAAGCCGGTTGCAAATATCAGTGGGTATTTTTTAAATTTTTGAGGGAATCATTTGTACATTATAACATGTCTTCAATATGTTGTTTAATTCCTTTTCATTGTGCTAAGATATGTCCCATTTTCTTATTTAGAGCACTTAGATATGGAAATAAAGACATTAATTCATACATTAAAGTGATTTCAAATAAATTATATACGCTAGAACTTAAAGAACACTTAAATATGCACTTAGCTTTTTAAAAATACTTTTATTTTCTGTTATTATAAGATACAAGAGTGGAGGTAGGTGCAAAGTATTGTCAACTTGGTCCAGTGCTCCTGTAGTCTGGGATTAGAGGCTGGGAATCTCAGGTATGATTATAGTACACCGTATTGTAACTTTTTGGTCAGAGAAACTTTCTGATCTACTTTTCTTTTTTTGAGACAAAATCTTGCTCTGTCACCCAGGCTGGAGTGCAGTAGCATAATCTCAAGTGCAACCCCCACCTCCCAGGTTCAAGTGATTCTCAGGCCTCAGCCTCCTGAGTAGTTGGCATTACAGGCATGCGCCACCATGCCCAGCTAATTTTTGTATTTTTAGTAGAGACTGGGTTTCACCATGTTGGCCAGGCTGGTCTCGAACTCCTGACCTCAAGTGATCCGCCTGCCTCAGCCTCCCTAAGTGCTGGGATTACAGGCATGAGCCACGGCGCCCGTTTGGATTCACTGTTTATATTTCAAAGCTGTTCAAACATAGATATACTATAACAAAAGACAATGCATTGCTTACACTCAGAACATGCAGTGCATTCTAGTTTTCAGTTCATTTTGCTAGTGCTGCTTTTGACCAGTTAATCTATTTTACAACCCATTAAAGGTTTGAGAACCACAGTTTTTAAAAAGTAATCTAAAGACAGAATAGTGAATTGAGATGTATTCTGAGTTTTTCTTCCTAATGGCCTTTTAAAAGTGTTTGTGTTTTGTGTCTGGTGAAAAATAGATCTCATGCTAGGATCCTCAAATGAGATTTGGAATTTAAAATGTTTTTTTTCTTGTAAATTAAAAACATTCTGTCTGAATTGAGTTGCCTGTGAAAGATAACTATAGTATAATAGAGTGCTTTCAAGGAAATTATCCCTCTGGCACTTAAAGTTTAATTAGACTAAGTTTTGAACAAATCTCATAGTAAAAAAAAAAAGTGGATAAAATCCAACTAAAGAATATGTTTACATTTATTTTGCTTTTATACTTTTTCATAAAATTTATACTGAAGTTTTAAAATATTTTAATTGCATCAAATTAATTTGCCTTATTTGCTACTAACTTTGTCTTTGATTTCGTATCTGTGCTTTTGATATTGAATGGGAAAAGACTTTTGTGCAACTATTTCACCAAGTATTTTTGCAGGGACACTTAGTCGGTCTGGATGAACCAGATTCGGGAGCTGGGCAAGAAGCTCTGCTTAAACAAGAGCAAGCAAAAATCATTCGATTCGAGAGACAAGCAGAAGAATTCCTCAATGCAGTCTTTTATAGAAAAGGTTGGTTTCAGTGAAGATGATATTTAGCATCTGCTTGTCTTGTATTATTAATCTCCTCAATTTCGATGTCATTTTTAAAGTTCCTCTTAAAAAGATTTTTCTTTATTGATGATATAATTTATATTGTTCTATATCCCTTGGGTCAAGTTCAAATTGGAATTAGGGTTAAGGTAAACCCTGTTTGCCACATTTAGGCTCTGACGTGATGGTGAGTTAATAGTTTAGAAAATTATTACGAAATTCTAAAAATGTTAAGCTCTCAGTAGTACTATATTTTGTTAGACAACTTATAGAGACAGTTACTGTTTTAATTACTGATAACTAAAACCAACTGTGGTTTTTTTTTTTTCTTTTAGTGATTCCAACCTGAAATTTCATTTGGAGAGAAAATATAGTTATATCATAAAATTAGATTTGTAAGCATTTTTTTCCTTGATACAGTCTTGTTTCACTAAAATTTTCTATATTAAAATTAGGGAAATTATTATTATGTAGTAAAACTTTTCCCGCTGCATTTGAGGTGGCATTTAATAGCTCACCCTCTTGCATTTTTAAAATTTATCTTTCTCCTTGAAACTTTTGTAGGCATATTTTACATTTCTTTTGAAATACAGAAAAGTTCTTCAGTCATGGAGTCTTGAGGCTTATAAATCCTTCATAGAGGCATTCAGATTTATTCTCTATTCACAAAGCATAATTGCCATCAGCCAGAACCTTCAGGAAAGTTCCCTTCATATTGCCTTCTAGTGAACAGTCTTTACTTTTAAGAAATTCTAAATGGATTTATACTTCTTATACTTTTCCTCCATTTCCAAGATGGTGGTTACTATGATGGGTTCTAAAAGTTTCATACAAACTCTTGATAATCTTAAATATTCTTATTTAATCTTCAGCAGACTCAGTGATTCCATTTTCTTTAATAATTCTTTATATGTTCTAGTTTACACCTCTCATTCCTCTGGAAATTCCCTCCTTCCCTTTGACATTGGTTAAAAGTCTCGTAAGTGCTGGTTCTGTTGGGTTTCTTTACAGTTGGACACTAACTGGGCTTCTGCTTAATGTGATCAGTATTTCCAAAAGGTGGTGTGAAGTGCAGTGTCATATAAAATTAAGAAATGCACAGAGATTATTGTCTGTGGCACTTTTTTCCCCATTTTCTTCCATGAGCACTCTAGGCAGAATTAAATCGTTTAGTACATCCTTAATTCTCTCTAGGCAGAATTAAATCGTTTAGTACATCCTTAATTCTCTGTAAACACCCACTAGCATCTCCTGACCTAAATCTCCCAGCTCAGTCTCCTATGTCTTATTATTCCTGCACACTGCTCAGAATTCCAAAATTATGTTCAAAATAATTGTTTTTTTAGTTTTATGAACATTTGATTGTTAAAAGCAAATTTAAGTATCAACAACTGGTAGAGCAGTTCTATCAGTTTGCTTCCAAATAAAATGTCTTTGCAGCTCCTCTCCTGAAGGATGTACACAGAGTCATTGATCTGATGTGTTGTTATAGCAAGCTTCATTATCTGAAAAGAGGACTTCCTCTCCCTAATTTACGTGGAGGAACCACTTTTCATCCACTCTTTGCTTAGGGGACATTAATAAGGTCAATCATAAGACTCCTACAGAAAAGTTCTGTCGCACTTTTTTACTAGTCCCATCCCTTTGTTACAGAGGAATAACTTTAAAGTTTTTATAAAGTTTTAAGAAATTAAGCTTTTGGGTTATAACCTTTAGGGGAGGAATTCGTACCTCAGAATCAGTCTCAGGATAGATTTCAAAAGATGGGAATGCTCTGAAATTGTAAGTTGAGTTTATTTGTTTAAGTACAGGCATGTGATGCCCAGAGAAAGAACTCTTGCTCTGGAATTTGGATATTTTCTTCCCCTTTATGTATTAATATTGATATTTTTAGGTATAATTCTCTTGTAACCATCTCCAAGATAGCCATTAGTACTCTTTAAATTAATACCGAAAATGTTTAGTATCCAGGGATATAATGGACATTTTAATCTGAAGAGAATCTTTTGTTTTAATAAATAATTCAGATGCTTAGATTTGGTCCCTTGTTTCAAAGTATTGTAAATTCTGTGTTTTAAATAATTTGTGTAAAGATTATGTATAGTTAAGTAGAATCAGAGATGGAATAAAAGTAGGCTTTTATGATATGGAATCCATAATAAATTTCATTTTAAGAACAGTAAACCTTCTACAAATGTCATAATGACATTTCTTTTCAGCTTGCTTTGTCACTTGTATTAAAAAGGTTAGATTTGCCTTTTAAGATATACTGTGATGTAACATGTTTTTCTGCAATTTTATTTTTGATCTGATTTGTTGCTTTTATTTGACTCAGTTGTGCTGTGTTCCCCTGGGTGTGGATATGTTTGTAGATGTGTATTTTAAGTATGTCAAAGAATGAAATCTGTTCAATAAATTTTCACAAGATAGAGAAATTCAAATGGCAGAGATGTATTTCATAAACACTGTCTTGTCTCATGACTGTGTTTTCATTCAATAGAGAGACAAGATTCTGCAGACATTGAGTGCTCAAAGATAGTGGTCTATGGTCCTTGTCCTAATATCTTTGACTCTTCACAGAGCTCTTTATTAATACTACTTAAACACAGAGGCATCTCATAAATTCATAAATTTTATTTTACTTTTTGTATGGAAATTTCCTTTATGTATTACATGTTCTCCAACTATTCAGGGGTGAAAAGGTAAACTAATGTACTAAAACTTGAAATTTATACAATGGGTCATATGGAGATTTATGTAGGGAGAAAAATGGGTCTTAACTGGAAAGTTAAATGACTATTAAGAAAATTCAGTGGATGGAGATATTTAAAAAGCAGTGTATGTATAAAATGTTTATTAAAACACTGAGGAACCATTTTCAGTAACTGTAGCAACTTCTGAACCTTACCTGGTTCCATACCTTTATTTTTAAACCACCGGAAATACTTATAGTCTCTATTTATGGAGAGGACATTTCAAGTTATAAATACTGCTTAGTATGACAGAAACATTGTTACTAGTAGAGTGAGCCTCACTAAACCCCAGAAGATGAAATAAATAGCACAACTTTGTGAGCATCTTCTGGTATTGAGTATCATCCTTTAGGGGGAAAAAAAACCTGTTCTTAGGAGTCCTATGAGGTTTTGATGATGTATTTGTTTGTTTGTTGTTTATTGTGGAGATTTTAGATTTTAGTTAGTAATTAGAGTCAGTTTTTCTTTAACTTTATAAATTAAACTCTTAATTTGTAAGTTCCTTACAGCTCCAAAATACTGTGGGTAAAGTTATTTGCCTTCTATAGCTAATCTTTAAAAGACTAAAAAAACCTTGGTTTCCTGAAAACTGTCTTGGAAAGCCTCAAAGGTGTCTTGGGAAGCAAAGGTCACAGGTAAAACAGTAAGACCGGGGAAGAGTTTTAATCGAGGGTCTATCACTAATCACCTGTATAAATTTGTAGTGGCCACCTACTCTTTTGATCACATTTCCCTTTTTTTTTTTTTAAGGACTATTTCATGTTGATTGACTATTTAGTATTCAACTAAATGGAATACACACTTTAGACCAGGCAAGATTAGGTATATAGAGGTACACAGAGGTAAACAAACACATTTTCTTCATTTTATTTTTTTTAAAAGGGCTATTTCATGCTGATTGATTTGATTGACCTGTTTAGTATTCAGCTAAATTGAATACACACTTTAGATCAGGCAAGATTAGGTATTTAGAGGTACACAGAGGTAAACACACACAGTCTCAGCTCTTGAGAAGCTTAGTCTTCCTGATTGACTATTATAGTGTGGTAATTATAGAGGCATGATGATAATATATTTATACAAGTCATTTTCCCTTTCATCTTAACCTCTTTTGCCCTTCAGAGTCTCTCCCAGTGCTAAAAGGTTTTTGAGTTAATGAGTTCTTATGGTCTAAACTTAACACTGACTAGATATTGATAATTTAGATGTTTCATTATTTCCCTATTGTTTTACTAGTTGACAGAGTTTATTTAAAGTATCCTTGGAAAATATGTGGTTTTTCTTAGGTTTTTGAGATTTGACATTTAAACACCTAGCCCAGAGGTTCTGAAATTGTGGTCCCCATACCAGCAGAATCTAAGAACTTGTTAGAGTGCCAGTTGAGTGCCAACTTGAGCCCACCCTAGAACTACTGAATCAGAAACTCTGGGGAGAGAACCCAACAATCTGTTTTTGTAAGCCATCAGGGTGATTCTGATGAACATTAAAGTGTGAGAATGGTTGCCCTAGCCTAAAATGGATCTGAAAATTAAGTATCTCCTTTTATAATCTTGGTATGCCTTCTGTCTTTAATATAAAGTAAATTCAGCACTCATGAACTCAGTAATGCATTCTTCAAATATTTAGGAGAAGGTGACTGAGGAAAAAATCTAGGGAAACCTGATGTGACCTATAGGTATGTTAACATGAAAGTAATTATTTCCTAAGAGAAGGGTTTTGGGATTTCTGTGTCAGGTAAGTGATTCTTGCCCAGAAGATATTCTAGTTGTTATCCCTTTATTTAATTTCATAATGTTCAATTATTATATTGGGGGAAAATGTTTAGAATTATTTTAATGAAAATTTTATTTTTAAAAATCGACAACTCAAAAGCTTAGAAAATATAAGTCAAAGGGGAGATACTATTTTTAAGATAACTGCATTTTAAGAAAAATAAAATGAAATTGTATGTTTACTTGAAAGCTGTTTTTTCTAAGTACATTGTCCCACTTTAAAAGTAAATAAATCTTTATTTACAGACAGTCCCTGGGTCTCCGACCCCAATATTCCCCTAGTGGCCCGTGAGATCATGCAGCGAATGATCCAACAATTTGCTGCTGAATATACCTCAAAAAATAGCTCTACTCAGGACCCCAGCCAGCCCAATAGCACAAAGAACCAAAGCCTGCCGAAAGCATCTCCAGTCACCACCTCTCCCACGGCTGCAACTACTCAGAACCCTGTGCTCAGCAAACTTCTCATGGCTGACCAAGACTCACCTCTGGACCTTACTGTCAGAAAGTCTCAGTCAGAACCTAGCGAACAAGGTATGGTCTGATGTCAAGGTCTCCTCTATCTTATCAGAATACTTTAATTTAGGGAGAAAAAAAAAAGTGTTGGCAAGTAGAGCATCAGCAATAATAATAGCATAAAAACTAATGTGATTTTTAAATTATTTCTTACTATGCAATGATGGAGAAGTACAGCTAAAGTTGTTACAGCCTTATCTGTCAGCAGTTCATGGTCATGATTGATGTACCACTCAGGAAAGTCAGATGGTTAACAGTTGTCACTAATCTTTCATTTGCTTGATATTTATATAAGCATTTTATATTTTCCATAGTATTTTTATGTTTTTTAAAACTCCTATGGAAAAGTAAGTTTTCCCCTTAACTATAAATTTTCTAGGACTAGCACCTGTCTGAGAAATATGCCTCTACTTGTAAGTATAAGTTATATGCTCTGCAAATGAGATCATAAGGAAAAACATGTATTTGAATTTTGAAAAAGAAACTACTAGGGTTACAAATAGAGAAAGCAGCAAAACATACTTTAGGTTGTTAAGTATATTCAGTGTTTTATAAATACAGAAACACATACATAAACACACATATCCACTGACTAACTTGAAAGTATTTCAAAAAGGAAATTTGTTGATGAGGACACTAAGTGATGAAGTTAAGAGGTTATCAGTTTTGTTTAGCAAATGTTTCTTGAGTCTCTGAAGTTTATTTTCTTCAGTAGATATTCCTGTTGCTTTGTGATCTCATTTTACCTTTAATTTACAAAAATTGAAGCAAGCATTTCAACTCAGCCACTGTTTGAACCACTACAAATTGTAAATTGGTGATGTCTGTACTAATGAGATTTTATTGTCATAGAAATCTTGAGTATACAGAAAGGTTATGAGATTATGTAGATTTATTGGTGAGAAATACATGCTTATTTTGGAAAATACATTTAATTCTTAAATAACCTCTTTGAAATGAATTTTCTTTTGAGTAGTTTTCCTTTGCTTTTATCCTTTTCCTGTGTGGTGAACAGCAAACAAAATATCTGAGTTCTGAGAGATTTATTGACAGGAGACCTCCTCCTTGTTCACATTTCTCATGTACCTTTGGTTATCATATTTACAAAGTTGTATCTTTTTTATTGATGATTGTTTTCCACAAATTGGTAGTTTTCATTAAAGATCTCTTCACTCTAAATATTGCGTCAGAAGCTTCAGGTTTATATTAGGAGAATGACAACATAGAATTATATTTAAACTATTAATGGAGGTTAACATAAAATGATACCACTTAGTCTAATTTAACTGGTTATAACTACTGTTACACTTAAGAGATGATACATTATATTGACAGCATGCTCTTACAAAGAGGAATTTGAACTACATGATAGCATTATAGTATGTAGACTTCAAATGAAGTAAAAAAATTTTAAATTATATTTCCTTAATGAATGTGTTTTCAACTAAAAAGCACAATATTTTTAGTGGTAGACTTAAAATATATTGCCTGTTTGATTAGACAAATTGACTATTTGACTTGTCTTTAAATAATAGTGTCTTTGGTTGGAAATGTTGTAAGCAGTACATTTGCTGCTTAGATGTATAATTGGGTTAGATGTCTAATAGGATAATTGGTTCTATAAGCTTATAATTATATTTTTAGAAATATTAGTTGACTCTAAAGGACGAAACTCTTATGAGTGTAGTGATTTTTTGTTTACAAACTCAGTTGCCTGTTTATTTCTAACAGCCTGAAATAAAATGTCCTCCGATACAATTTGTAAGTAGCTTCTACTCTGGGGTAATTCTAAACGTAACTAGATTGTAAGACCCCTCTGCTGGCCAACTGAAAGTCAAAGACATTGTGTATTATCTTATTCTGTTAATTTCGGTCAGAGTGGTAGCTTTAAAATATTTCTTTTCCAGGTATTTCAATAAGGAGAAAAATGTCTTTGAGGGAAAAGAAAGTCTTCTAATTTTATGTAACATGAATTTGCGATTTGGTCTAGTTGCAGTAAAAAATGGTTGTACTTCCAGGCTCTCATCAATATCAAGACAGTTTCATTCTTCTTTCTTTCAGCTTTCTTCACCAATTTTTAATGTCTTCTTAATTGAAAAATTCTTACATTCATAAAATCCAGTAATTGAATTTTGAATCTCTGCAATTTTTTTTAAAAGACTGAATACAGGCCGGGCACGGTGGCTCACACCTGTAATCCCAGCACTTTGGGAGGCGGATCACCAGGTCAGGAGATCGAGACCATCCTGGCTAACACGGTGAAACCCCGTCTCTACTAAAAATACAAAAAATTAGCCGGGCGTGGTGGCGGGCGCCTGTAGTCCCAGCTACTCGGGAGGCTGAGGCGAGAGAAGGGCTGAGGCGAGAGAATGGCGTGAACCCGGGAAGCGGAGCTTGCAGTGAGCCGAGATCACGCCACTGCACTCCAGCCCGGGCGACAGAGCGAGACTCTGTCTCAAAAAAAAAAAAAAGAAAAGATTGAATACAAGTATACATTTTTTATAGTGGTCTAGAAAACTATTAGGACACACCCAAATCATAAATCATTAACTGATTCATCTTACAGACCATCTTGTTTAGTATATACATGTGCTTTAATGACAAAAACTTACATTTAAAAACAATTTTTATATCTTATTTAAAATTTTCTATATCCAACTTGTATGTACTTTTGGAGTTTCAGGTAGATTTAGCTCTTGAGGGATTTGGTTCTATAGTTTGTATGCCACTGTGGGACATTAAAAACTTGTATGCTTTGATCAAGGAAAATTTAGAAAATGGAGTCTTAAAAATTCTGGTAACAGCGGACCTCATGCTATGTAAACTGCTATTTCTAGTATTTCACTATATCTTAACATCTTCAGTAATATGTTTTACCTTTTCTTTTTGCCCCATTAATAATATATTTAGCCCTTGAGGATATTAAGTATAACATGCCTTGCTAAATTTATGTTGTTTCAGGATTGAATTGATTTTTATAACTCAAATATATGACTAGCGTATCTGCTTAGTTGAATAAGCCTACTTACTGCTTTTTCATTTTTAGTCTACTCAGTTTACATTTGCTCCTAGCTTTTAATATCCTCAGGTGTTTCTTTGTGTCTCTGCAGACGGTGTACTTGATCTGTCCACTAAGAAAAGTCCATGTGCTGGCAGCACTTCCCTGAGCCACTCTCCAGGCTGCTCCAGTACTCAAGGGAACGGGTAAGGGAGAATATTTGTAGCCTTACACAGTTTCATATAGATAATTCATCAAAGGTTGATGCCAGTCTCCTTTTACATTTTAAAAAATAACCCTTCTAAGTAAGTCATTTATAAATATGGACCATAGATCAAGTAAAAATGCAATCTGTGCAAAGTAAAATTGGCTAGTACAGATGAGTTTTTGTCAGTTTAGTACAAATAGTAAATAACCATGAGTATGGCAATTATTTCTTTAGACTTTTTGTTGTGGCATGTTTTGGAGTGTGAAACTCAAGTTAAATAATTCTAAAGTTTAGATATAAAGACATTGTTATGTGTGTTGAAGCAGTTTAATGAAAATTGAGCTCCAGTACTTGGTATCTCTAGTGGGATTTGTGTGTATGTGTGTTCATTTTTGTTTCTTTTGGGTTTGATTTTGGTGGTTGATTTAAACTGTACTTTAACTCTGGCAGTTCAGAAAATGTAGTTTTCTGAAAGACTGATTGTAGATGTTGATGCATAACCATCTTAGGCTACCAAGACATTATTACTTGCTCAGTTTTGATAACTCTTAGGAGACTAAAGTAAATTCTCTGACTCCCTGATTTTATAGTAATAAGAACTGTCTTCTCCCTGTGTGTATCTAATAACCAACTAGAAAAGTCAGATATTAATAAAGACATTCAGATACCATGTTGAAAAAGCATTTCTATAAAACTGTGTGACAAAAAATCAACTTTATCTAGATACGAAAAATAACTTGGTAAGTTTAAATTAGTTAATACTTAGTCTTATTTAACTTTCAGATTATCAATGTGGGGAAGTTACTTAGATATTAAAGGAACAAGTGGATGCTAAGTGGACTAACCTCTTCCAACTTACTGTTAACTACCTTCAAATAGAAGGATTCCTTTACAGACTTCTAAAATCTCCCTTTCTCTAAAATTCCAAAACTTTTCATTTCCAGAAAGTACTAATTTAATGCATTATGCATAGTTTACTAATCTTTTTCTTAACCCTTTCTTTTCACTATGGTTTATACTAGATATAAGTCAGCATGTTCCCAAATCTTTGGGTTCTATTTATATATCAAAAGATACTTGAGCCGAGTGTGGTGGCTCACGCCTGTTATCCCAACACTTTGGGAGGCCGAAGTGGACAGATCACCTGAGGTCAGGAGTTCGAGACCAGCCTGGGCAATATGGCAAAACCCCGTCTCTACTAAAAATGGAAAAATTGGCCAGGCGTGGTGGTGTGCACCTGTAGTCCCAGCTACTCAGGAGGCTGAGTTGGGAGGATTGCTTGAGCCCAGAAGGTCACAGCTGCAGTGAGCCATGATCACAGCACTGCACTCAAACCTGGCTGACAGAGCGAGACCCTGTCGCCAAAAAAAAAAAAAACCTCGAGTTGTGTAATTTAAGGACACATGTAAAAGTCCATGTGCAGTTTGCATAAACACATCCTTTGCTTAAGATTCACTGTAAACTTGGCTACCAGGTTCATGTATTATATGGCTGAAGTTGCTGTTTTTGTCCCTCTGAATGGAAAGTGTTTTCTACTGGTTTTATGGAAGAAAAATGCACCAATAGGATTGCCCATCTTTTAGTTGAATATTCAGTGTTATCCTAACTGTGTTACTGATGATAGTAGTCCCCATACAGTTTTGTAGAACATAACTGGTTTATCGTTTCTGAGAAGCCCTGTTTTACGCCTAGTTAATGTAATCACCCCCTTGGGCATGTTTTGCCACATGTCAGTCTTAATATTGATAATCTTTCCCTATTGTGAAAGTCAAAACCTTATGAATTAACTTTGTCTAAATAATTGACTTTTTAAACATTATTTGAAAGCCGTCCATTTGAAATTTCAAAATAGGTGTTGGTATTTCAAGAAGGGAGTTTTTTTTTTAAGCCAGAGAAAACTGCTAAAAACTTGTTTATATCCCTCTGACAGTAATTGCCTTGAGTAGAACTTAAGGGGTAAATAAAGAGTAATTTATTTTAAGCTTGGATTATTTCAAATGGAAAATCATGATACTCATGTATCTGCAACTAGTAGTGTTTTAAAATGAAGACATGTGGTAAGTTATAATGCAGTGGGTCTTTTGGTTTGGTTTGTTGGGGAGTTTTTTTTTTTTCTCCTTTGGGGCTGTTAGCCATATATACATATTTTCCCCCCCAAGCAAAATAAGCAATATTATTTGGAATTGTTTGATTTTTCATGATGAATATCAACTTGTTTGTGGGATAAATGAGCAATTATCTATGGGTTCCAGTAATGTATATGGTTTCAGTTTTAAAACTAGTTGTCATGAATGTTGAATATATTGAATTAAAATAACTAATTTGGCTTACTCTTTTATTACTGTACTTGTTTAGTGGTAACGTCACATTGGCAACACAATTCTGTGTAGATCTATGGAGAGTGATGATTACTTTGTAATTAATAATTAAGATGCTATTTTCAGACAGTTGCGCGAAACTTTTTCTCCGAAAATTTGTGAACCCAACCAGAGAGACCAGCTGACAGGTTTAATTTTTCTTTGCCCAAAAAGCTCCTGATTTTTTTTCTTTTTCCTTTTTCCTTTTTTGTGAACAAGTTTTAAAACTAACTGCCGAGACCATTTTTTTTTTAATTTTAGAGAAAAATAAATAAATAACACAAAGTGATGTTACCCAAGCAAGGCCTTCTAATAAAGGAGTGGTCCCCTCACCCATCCCTCCCTACCTGTGCAAGTCCTGCTCACATCAGTTTCCTTCCATCCAATTAGGCGACCTGGGAGACCCAGCCAGTACCGCCCAGACGGACTTCGGAGTGGTGATGGGGTACCTCCAAGAAGCTTACAGGATGGAACCAGGGAAGGTTTTGGACACTCCACATCACTCAAAGTTCCACTGGCTCGATCCCTGCAGATTAGTGAAGAACTACTGAGCAGAAACCAATTGTCCACAGCTGCCAGCCTTGGGCCATCTGGATTACAGAATCATGGACAACACTTAATATTATCCAGGGAAGCCTCTTGGGCAAAACCACATTACGAGTTCAACCTCAGCCGTATGAAGTTCAGGGGAAATGGTGCACTCAGCAACATCAGTGACCTTCCTTTTCTTGCAGAAAACTCTGCTTTTCCAAAAATGGCACTTCAAGCAAAACAAGATGGAAAAAAGGATGTGAGCCATTCATCTCCTGTAGATTTAAAGATACCACAAGTTCGAGGAATGGATCTTTCTTGGGAGTCTCGCACTGGTGATCAGTACAGCTATAGCTCTTTGGTAATGGGTTCACAAACGGAGAGCGCGCTTAGTAAAAAATTAAGGGCTATTCTTCCAAAACAAAATAGAAAAAGCATGTTAGATGCTGGACCCGATTCTTGGGGCTCAGATGCTGAGCAGTCTACCTCTGGACAGCCATATCCCACATCGGATCAAGAAGGAGACCCTGGCTCCAAGCAGCCTCGGAAGAAAAGAGGGCGTTACAGACAGTACAACAGTGAGATACTGGAGGAAGCAATCTCAGTGGTTATGAGTGGAAAAATGAGTGTTTCCAAAGCTCAGAGTATTTATGGGATTCCCCACAGTACACTGGAGTACAAAGTAAAGGAGAGGCTGGGCACTTTGAAAAACCCTCCAAAGAAAAAGATGAAATTAATGAGGTCGGAGGGGCCAGATGTTTCTGTAAAAATTGAATTAGATCCCCAGGGAGAGGCAGCACAAAGTGCAAATGAATCAAAAAACGAGTAGGAATACTGTAGAGTGCCAATTACTGTACAAACTGGGTGAGCACTACTGCATCATTGTTCAGCTATCATTGCTTGCACGTAATTTCATTTACTGTGACACTTGTTTCTTTGCAGATTTTGCATTGACTTGTGTGTACAGAGATGAAATGTGCATTCTGAATGTTGCATATTTTAAATTTTTCATGTGCAGTATGGCTCGGAATATGTTTGGCCTTTTGCATGTTTCTCTACAAAAGAGAATTGAGTTACCTCACAGAGAACAGATACATGGAAGTGGACTCCTTGCCTGTAGAGCCTGCATGCTTTTTTGTTTTGTTTTGGTTTTTTGTTTTTTCTTAAGTTATATTTGTTTTTACTTTTTAAAAAAGAAGAGGAAAAAAAGCCCCCTTTTAGAAACTACGTCTGTCATACTGGGAGCTTTATCACTGCAAATTGGAAAGCCATCTTATAATACAAAATTACTCACATTTTTCATCTACGATTCAACTAATTGAAGGATTAAACTAAAGAAAAAACTAAGAAGAACAATGAACCTTTGAGTTTGAGAAATTTGGTTATTCACTGACATAATTATTGGGTCATTTATAGTTACATTTTATAATTTTCTTCTCACTATTAAATTTACTTAACAAATTAGCAAGCTATTAGTGCTCACCCAGAGGGGAAGGCGGTGGAAAATGTGCACACACTACCTTCAGAAATGCTTCAGTTAATTACTTTGAACACTACCTTTGCTGTAATTTCATTTGAGATTTTCTAAGGGTAGAATTTGGTCTCACCAACAAGTGAGGATATAGCCTTATCTCATGGAGGACGAGCTCCGTATTTACTCAGGAGCAGTCAGGGTACATTACATAAAACAATGGAGGATGCCTCATTTTAGCAAACTAGGTTTCTTTGTAATCTTCAGTCCTTTTACAGAATTGATGTGCTAACTGACTGAGTATCGTTGAAGCAACTGAATTAAGATATTCAAGATCTGTTTATTGGGGATGGGAGAAATAGGGAAAGAAATGTGTGTAACTAATTATGATATTGCAAAAGTGATACTTAGATTTTACAGCCTCAGTAGTCTGCCCAGTATCCATGTTAATGAAGGATCCATGTTTGTAGTGAGAGAAAAAAAACAACCCCAAGGTAACCTGATAAGATTTAGGATGCATATCAGTTCTAACAATAATTCAATCAGAAGTCAAACTCATTGGAATTCCTTTTTTAACTGATCCAAATACTAGTAGAAGGGTGGGAGAGGTTTTTGTTTTGTTTTGTTTTGTTTTGTTTTGTTTTTTTAATTTTGTTGGTTAGAATTGTTTTCTCTTTTTTTGGCATCCTACATAATACCCCCTTCTTGACTTTTTCTGATAATTAGCTGATATTCGTGGTTGTTTAGCACACAGTTCAGGACCTTTGAGATCATGTTTGTATAAGCACTCCTTGAAGAATATCTAAGCTTTTTTTGAGATGGGCTTTTAAAATGAAAGTAAGGAAAGTTTATTTTCTGCGGTTTTTGCAAGAATAAGCAAAGCCCCTGGAATTTAATTTTTCATTGTGATCAGATTACTATTTGTGCAAAACAAAATCCACACCACATATACTGTATATTCTAATCTGCTGAGAAAGGTGGTCAGGCCCTTCTAAATGCTTAACCAAAAACAAACATTGGAGTTTCAGTATTTAAAATAAAATTAAACTTGGAGCGTTGGTTAGATGTTGATTTCAGATGGATACTAACAGTTTGAGGGGAGGTCCAGATATTTCCAAGGCATAAATTCTTGCCTGGAAACTTTGGAGCAACTAATTAAATTAGGTTAAGTTTTCCCTCAACACACCTTTGTGTGTTCAAAGGTTAGGCACACCATTGCTCTTATTAAAATACATGCACTGCTCATTCTTGACATAGCTTGGGTGTGGGTTCCTCTTGATTTGGTTATTTTGTGTAGCAGTTTAATCAGTGGATAACTGAGCCTGTTTCCCCTTAGATTTCTAGACTTCTTAACAGAAAAAACAGTTTGGGTTCAGTAGCATTTTATGATTCTACAATATTTTGTCACCTAGCTGGAAGTTGCAATAAAAATTCCTTTTGAAATGTGGTTTTCATCTGCAATTGAAGGAAATCTTAGAAAGTTTGCTGAAAGCAAAGGACTAAGCTTATGAAGGAATGCCTCCTTTGTTACACACTTAAGAATTTGTCAGCACACAATTAATTGCAGCCATAGTACCTTTTTGTGTAATGTTTGGGATATTCAGTAGCCCAGGATTGCTGCAAAAAGGTTCTTTGAGAAAATTAATTTGTGCTTGCTTTTATCCCCTCTCAGAAAGACATCACTAAAGGCCCATTAAAAATCTGGCCCTAAAAGTTCAACTTTTGTAGAGTTTACTGTTCAGAGAGGTTTAATCCTATGTGGTAGTCTATATAAGTGATGTATGAGTTGAGTTATGTAAATTTTGTCATTGTAGTGTACATGGAGTGATCATTTTACTAACATAAATATTTTCTATGTGTGTTTCAGTGGATGACAATCGAGCAGCAGAAGAATGGTGTGCCTACCCTTTAATGCTGCAGTTTAAATAAGAGAACTTGTATTGTGTCATTTCAGATTGTAGGCTGAGAGTTGTAAATAGTGAAAATTTGAGTACTTCTATTATTTGTTTTGGTTAGAAAGTGAATTTAAAAAACAAACCAAACTCTAAACTTTCTCAGATTAAAAGTCCTGAGACCTGAAGATTGTAATATTCATGTCTGTGAAGCTTTTAAACATTACACTTGAGATCAGTCATGACTTGATATTCAGGTAAATTTTCTTTTCCAAGAAGCTTTTGAATAAGCATATTTCCTCCAAAGGTCTCTCTCTTTCTCTCTCTTTTTTTGAGTGTAGATTATTTTAAAGCACTAATTGCATTACATTGGTAACTGCAATATAAAATAGCCATTATTGTTTTGTGAAGCATGGTTGAAATTAGCTAGTGGTCCCTTTTAAATTTCATGAGCCTCTCAAAAAAGAAAAACTTAAAAAAAAAAAAAAACAAAAAGCTGCTGGAATATTTCGAAAGATATATATTTTACCTTATTATAGGTTTTGTAAAGTTAGTTTGTGATATTCAGGTGCACTTTTAATGTTAAATTTTGTGTTCAGAGTTCCATTATACCATGTATTTCTCGGAGGTGGCTCATCACACGGCTGACTGGCAGTCTTGGTGCCGCAGTGATTCCTTAATATTTGATTTATATCTTGATTCGCCACTATTATGTATTGGCACTTTCAGTGTAGATATTCTGGTTTGGGGATGTCCTCACAAATGTGTAATAGAGATTGTTCTATTAGCACGCTTAATTTCTGCTAATCAGAGTTTTGCATGGCCCAAACAACAGTTGACCATTTTTATGGTATGGGAAAGTGTAGTTCACAACTGTCTTTGTCATGAAAGCTATTTTTCCTCACATTTTCCAGTAGGCAGATAACATTACTTAAATTATTAATATATAACACTCTTGGAACTATTGATAGGAAATAATGTATTTAAAATAATTTTTTGCATTTTCAGAGAACCTTGATATTATAGGGTAGATACACTATGGCACTATAAAATCAAAAACACTAATTCTGTGCAAGGATATCTAGTTGGTATTTTTATTTTTAGCTTTCTCATTTCTGAGACAGCGTGGTCATCCAGCTTGACAGTAATGTAGTATATTACTTTGGTCAGTGGGCTTATAAGTGACTCTGAATTATGTTTGTGATGAGCTATACACTTTTTTTCTGTTCCCCAAATACCATGAAGGACAAGGTCACTCTTTCAGGAAAAATAATTTATATTTGTGTATAATACTTTTTAATATTAAGTTTGTTGTTCTGAAGTTTAGATGTTGCTTGATAAACCTTTGCTGCAGCAGATCATGAATATGAGTAAGGCTTTGTGTGATAATAGGGGTCCTTATGTGAAGTTAATTACTGTTCAGTTCTGGTGAGCAAGCTCAACAAGTGTGAAGTGTGTATTAGCTTTATTTGGTACACTTTTACTTTACGATATTGAAGTGCTTTTAGAACTCTGGTTATCTTATATAAACCATTACCTCAACCAATTGGCATTTCTTTTCCCCAACATTTATCTTAGCTATAGTATGAGCTATGTGGGATCAGATGGTAAAAACTATAAAAGGCACAATGAGAAGTTTAGTTCCCAAGTTTCGGAGAGAACTCTAAATTAGACTAAAAACAACTACCTGTTAACACCAATATCATAACTACCTTCTGTCATTAGGCAGTACATAGCAACCTTTGAGCTGCTAGTGAGCTATCTGTTCTCCCTCTACCCCCAAGTAAGCACACAGTGCCAGGCCTGGTTCTAAGCCTTTGTGATTATCTTACATCTCATTGACCCATAATAGTGAAGCATGGATTCATTTCTTTTCATAAAACAAATTGAGTCAGCTCGGTGTCAGAAGCTGAAAATATTTTGAGTAGTTATAGCAGTTATATGACAGATTGGCATCATTTTCTTTAACAGCTTTTATCTTTGTAGATTTCCTTTTGAGACCATGTATTTTTGCTTTTATAATTCTTTCATTAAATTGAGGTTGTTTTCATATTAACCAGTCTTTTCTGTGTATTCAGGTTGCTGTCATTGGTGATAGAATATGGCAATAGACAGAATTGTGCTCCACTTTATGTTTTATAGGAGATATTGAAAGTTATACGCTAAATTTTGGCCTTGAAGATATCAAAGATTGTTTTCCTTGTTACCTTTAATTAGAATTTGGTCTTCATTAATGCTTTGGTCAGGCTAGTATTACTAAAAACTTGATGGCTTCAGCAGAACAGCCCATTTAGGAGACTATTAAGCTATCTAGGAATTTTTTAAAGAAAATTAATTGCTTTCAAAATCTGCAAAGGAAAAACGTATAATTGTGGTACAAAGAAGACAGAACTCCAGGCTCTTTCTTCTTAGTTTATTTTGGTTTAATTCTGTACTGGAGACTTGAATAGCATTTGTGAACATGGTGATGGAAAGAAAAATAGAGGACATTATTTGCGTATCCTCATTCCTGAATAATCTAGCAGTCACCTTTTAAAGAAGCAGACGTTAGCCCTGTAACACAACACTGTAGCTATAAGCCCTAAGTGTTCGGAAGGAGATTGGGGTGGGGAGGGTGGAGTAGGATGGAAAAAGCATGTAGACTTCTGAGAAGAGGCTAAAAATTCTGCCCTGTAATACTAAAAGTGAGTCACAAGATAATGTGGTGAAGTTAGGCCATCTTGATTTGATAGAAAAATCTTGTAGATTGTTTAAAAATGAGAATCGAGGCTAATTAATGTTGATTTGACAATAGAGCATGAGCTAATTCTGCAGCTGTTTGGGGGGTAATTTTACGGTTTCCAGTTCATTTAGAGCTGTATCAAGAAAAGCTAAAAAGCAAGCACTTTTAGTTAATCATAGATTTATTGGATGTAGCAAATATTATTATAATATTTAATCTCTATTATTTGAATGTGGAAATGAACTTTTTACCCCATCTTGAACTGTCATTGAACATGCTCAAGATGATCAACACTGGAAATGACCCTACACACATACCAAAAAAATCTAAAGCAGTAAGACATATTTGAAGATCCATACCTCTTAAACTTTTTAGATTTGTCTTGGGAAAGAATTTATGAACCTGTAACCAGTATTAGTGCAGTCTTGGGTTCCTTGTTCTGCATAATTGCACCCTTTCTCAGGTATGTCCTGACAACAGAAATTTTAAAATAATCTCTTTAGAGATTAGATTCTCAGTGGATAGTGTGTAAGGGGATTAGGGGTGGGGGGCTGGGGGTAGTTGGACACAGGACACTGACACAGTAGAGCAGGGATTTTTAACAGTCAGTAGCCAAATAGAGTTTCAATCTACAATATTTTTACCCCCTCAGAATGAGCGAAACAACTTCTATTATTTGGTATGCCCGGTGCTACACTCCTAAAAGTCTTTTTTTTCATCCAGGTGGCTTTTTTTATTTTTCCTGCTTGGTGGTGGAAGGTTATATAGTAAACTTCACTGTCACTAGGAAAGCACTTGTCCAAAATGTTTAAAGTACTAGAAAAGGGATAATTCAGCACTTTTTCTGTTACAACACTAAAGTCTTAATTTATCTTCAGAGTCTTAGGTACTGTAAGTTTTAGGATGATTATTTAGAAATATAAAACATACTACATAATATGGGGTCAGATCACATTTATATAAATCTTATTTTAAAAAAAGACAATAACATTTTGTACCTTTCTAGCAATTCCAAGTGATTGCCTCATTTTCTCTTATTAAGCATTTCAAGCTTAAGAATTTGGAATTTGAGAGAAGGTGAGGGGGAAGATTCCCCAAAATAAAAATTTGTTTCAGACCATTTTAGAAAAATAAATCACTAGGAAAATGGGTAGGGATTCTCTCCCCCTTTAAGTCTTCAGGGAATGAGCAGTATTTAGAATCTTTGGCTGAAATTCAAGCCTTTTTACTTTGTAAATTTTTAATATTAATTCACTGACATGCTTTTTACACCAGAGGACTGAAAATGGATCTTAATGTTTTTAAGTTGTGGAAGGGTATATTTCTAAAACGAGGGGGGGATGATTAACTAGGTTAGTATTACCAGCATTAGTAAGTTTAAGGAATTTTAGTATGTAATAGCAAAGTGTTTGATTAAAAGTCTAATCCTATATTGCTAGTCGAAATTAGTTACATTCTGATCTAGGAATGATAATAGTCATTGGATATTGATATGCCGTGCTGTCAGAAAACCAGACTAAGATAGAAACCTTTATCTGATTCCCACATGTTGCTTGTTCTGATGGGATGTATACTTTACAGCAGCTTATTGCTGCTTTGAAAAAAAATGTATAAACTATACATTTGGAGTGTTTGCATATAATTCTTTATAACCTCCACTTAAAGCTGTCAGACATTGCTATTTTATCAGTCCATACTGTTTAATAAAACTAATGTTCTTAGGAATCCAGCTTGTACACACTGTTTAAAAACCCTCAGGGACAGTTTACACACTCTTCTCACTCAATTCAGGTACTTTGATGCTATTCTTAAACCTAACAGTGACTTGTATTTTTCTGTTTTGCTTTTATTTCAACGTGCTGGTAGCACATCTGATGAATGTCAACTTTAAAAACTCAGTTCAGGTATCCAGGTATAACTCAGCCAAACAGATTTTAAAGCTGCATATAACTCTCCAGCACATGGTGCCTCACACTCTTATAGTGGCATTCTATATATTCAGTTATTACTACTGAGCAGATAATATGGGGGTTCCTGTTAACAGTGTATTTTTTTTTTAAGTACATAAATGTATAGCCAGCACACTACACACACACACACATACACACACACACACACACACACACACACAGTTAAACTATATATTTTTAAATGCCACTAATAGCCAGCACAACTAAAACAAAAGACATTCCTAACTGCTCTGTAAGCTGTTAACAGATGCAGTTCCTTCTTGATGTGGCTCTTGCTTCTTCACGATAACTACTACTAAATTCAAGCACTGGTCCTTGGGTGTCTGACCTCTACATTCTAGTTTATGCAATGTCTTTAGAGAATTTTGTGCACTGGCCACTGTGATGGAACCATTGGGCCAGGAGTGCTTTGAGTTTATCAGTAGTGATTCTGCCAAAGTTGGTGTTGTAACATGAGTATGTAAAATGTCAAAAAAAAATTAGCAGAGGTCTAGGTCTGCATATCAGCAGACAGTTTTGTCAGTGTATTTTGTAGCCTTGAAGTTCTAAGTGACAAGTTTTTTCTGATGCGAAGTTCTAATTCCAGTGTTTTAGTCCTTTGCATCTTTAACGTTAAGACTTGTCTCTTAAAATCACTTTTGTTTTCTGCAGTACTATCTGTGGTTAACAAAATAGATTCTTCCTCTGCTTTAATATTTGATATCTTACATCTAAAATAAATTCTCTCCACATATAAAACCCATAGTCTTTGGAGATATGGAAAATGGCATCTTTCAGATTTCTAGAAGTTCAAGTGTCATACAACTAAACAGGAACCCCCTTTACTCTTATGGACCTCATTTCAATATACTGTTTACAGTTTGATGGAATTGTATAATTTAATATTTCTCTTGTACTGTAGTTTATATTTATTTACAGATTTTTTTTGTACTGTGTGATTTGAACTTTTTGTTCCTCGCTATGATCAATGTTTATGTAGTAGAGCACTTATGATCACAAATTTTTTTGGTTTGATTGCACTACATTAAATTTTTTAATGCAGTTCTGATTTTTGACTGGACTAAAACTGTGTCTTAATGTATGTGATGAGTACTTAAAATTTTAATCCATGTGGTCCCCCCTCTTTTTTTTTTTTTTTTTTTTTTTTTTGCATTGTACGTCAAAAGCGCTAGTTCTTTCGTGCATGTGTAAGATTTAATGGTTCCATTGTATAATTTGACCATGACATTTTGGAGAAACATTCCCAGCTGTAATGTTGTGTATGGTAGTTCTCACTGGATGCTAGACTTTGCAAAACCACTATTCTTCTAATAAATTTTGTTGTGAAAAACTGTTTCTAAAGCTTGGTTTCTACTTCCTAAGATTTTAGTGCTTTTTGAAAAATTCACAAAATGGGTAAGAGTTGGATTGTACTCCAACTCTAAATACACATGGTAATCAAAGTTAGTGATTTTTTGTGATAAATTCTTTCTAGATGAAATTTCTTAGTTAAAGTTGCTGCTGTGAGATTCTGCTTTCATAATTCAGGTGCAATACTGCCTTGTAACAGTGTCTTTACTCATTTGATACCTCGGCACTCAGATTACCTCAGTTTTCTTTGAGGTAATGAATCCAAATGAATAATTGGATTATTCATTTTAAAAAATGTATTCAACTAAACAAGATACAGTGATGTTTTCATAATACCTTCTGTCTTGAGTGAGTTTTGTATAATTTTCTTAAGAGTATAAAACTTAATGCCAGGATTCCTTATCAGAAAATAATAGTGACTTTTTTGTTTGCTGTTTTCTTGAGGCATACATATGAAAGCAACATTGTCAGTCAATTAAGGTTATATGGTAGTTCTCATTCTTGGCAGGATGCTGATAATTCCTTTTACCAGAACACATAAAGAACAGGTATATGTTGGTCAACATTTAAATTTTTTTTTGAAACAGAGTCTCACTCTGTCACCCAGGCTGGAATGCAGTGGCCCAATCGCAGCTCACTGCAAGCCCCACTTCCCGGATTCACATGATTCTCCTGCCTCAGCCTCCCGAGTAGCTGGGACTACAGGCGCCCGCCACCATGCCCAGCTAATTTTCCAATATTTTTAGTAGAGATGGGGTTTCACCACTTAGCCAGGATGGTCTGGATCTCATGACCTCGTGATCCACCTGCCTCGGCCTCCCAAAGTGCTGGGATTACAGATGTGAGCCACCGCGCCCGGCCTTAAATTGTTTTTAGAAATTATAAAGAAGCTTTGCATTATAAAGTGGTGCCTTTTCTAAAGTTAGGAGAGCTGAATTCTAGTACATTATGATTAGAAATAAGAGAAATGTATTTCAGAAAACTACTTTTTCAGGCTCATAATATAATTACCTGTAGGCAGTTTGAAGTGATTTTTGATGATTTTTTTTTTTTTTTTTTTTTTTTTTTTTTTTTTGAGATGGAGTATCGCTCTGTGGCCTAGGCTGGAGTGCAGTGGCCGGATATCAACTCACTGCAAGCTCCGCCTCCCGGGTTTACGCCATTCTCCTGCCTCAGCCTCCCGAGTAGCTGGGACTACAAGTGCACGCCACCTCGCCCTGCTAGTTTTTTGTATTTTTTTTTAGTAGAGATGGGGTTTCACCGTGTTAACCAGAATGGTCTTGATCTCCTGACCTCGTGATCCGCCCTTCTCGGCCTCCCAAAGTGCTGGGATTACAGGCTTAAGCCACTGCGCCCGGCCATTGTTGATAATTTCTAATGGTGGTTTTGGTTTTGTTTTTTGAGATGGAGTCTCGCTCTGTCACCCGAGATGGAGTCTCGCTCTGTCACCCATGCTGGAGTGCAGTGGTGCGATCTGGGCTCACTGTAACTTCCATCTCCTGGGTTTAAGCAATTCTTCTGTCTCAGCCTCCCGAGTAGCTGGGACTACAGGCGCATGCCACCACGCCCGGCTAATTTTTTTTGTATTGTTAGTAGAGACGGGGTTTCACCATATTAGTCAGGCTGGTCTTGAACTTCTGACCTCAGATGACCCACCGGCCTCAGCCTCCCAAAGTGCTGGGATTACAGGTGTGAGGCACCGCGCCTGGTCTCTAATGGTGTTTTATATTTAAAGATGATGCTATTGTTGTTAATTGGTCTAGTTTATCTTTTAATAGTTTTTGTCACACACAGACTGGCTATCTAGCTGTTTTCTGCCTTTGGTCTGATGTTTATAAAATAGCAGTTTATATTAGTACTACAGACTTGTTCTGTTGGCTTTATTCCCCTTAATTATGCCACATACTTAATCAAATTTTTTTTAGAAAGCTAATTATTTCACTGTAAGTTCCAAAGCCATAGCTTGCTTATTTATTGTCATTTCCTGCCATTATTCATTATAAACTGGCGGCCAGATCAGTAGTAAGATTACAGTTTAGCATCTCGTAAATGAATTTGCTTTATTTTAGTGATCCTATCTTCAAATTGATATTCAGCTTTTCAGTTATAAAGGCCCTATTTAAAGAAAGGACTTTTTCTTTTAAACTGGAATTTTCTCTGATTCTGCTGCTATTTTGGAAATTAATTCAGGGGGCCCTATATCTTAACAGGTGTGGAAATTAGGGAGATTGCATAAGGGAAGTGAAAAGCAGAAAACGGAAACTTTTTTTTTTGCCATATCCTGGAGTTTTGAATTTTTTCCCCCTAAGGACTCTCACCAAACACTGTATTCAAATATAACAGCATATGCTCAGGTCATGTGGTATTAGGTTTTGTAGCTGAAATGAGTGAATAATCCTTTTTTAAATAGAAAGTGTTAAGTAATATAGTAGAGGCCGGGCGCGGTGGCTCAAGCCTGTAATCCCAGCACTTTGGGAGGCCGAGACGGGCGGATCACAAGGTCAGGAGATCGAGACCATCCTGGCTAACACGGCGAAACCCCGTCTCTACTAAAAACACAAAAAATTAGCCGGGCGAGGTGGCGGCGCCTGTGGTCCCAGCTACTCGGGAGGCTGAGGCAGGAGAATGGTGGGAACCCGGGAGGCGGAGCTTGCAGTAAGCTGAGATCTGGCCACTGCACTCCAGCCTGGGCGACAGAGCGAGACTCCGTCTCAAAAAAAAAAAAAAAAAAAAGTAATATAGTAGATAAGAGCTCTTGTTACATTGTGTTCACTTTATTTGCTTCTAAAAGGTAAGCATTTTAGCACAGAATTTTATTTATCAGATTCTTAAAAATCACTGAACTTCCTTTGTTTGACAGGATCTCATTCTTACTACCCAGGTTGGAGTGCAGTGGTGTGATCACGGCTCACTGCAGCCTCAACCTGCTGGGCTTACATGATCCTCCCACTTCAGCCTCCTGAGTAGCTGGGACTGCAGGCACGTGCTGCCATGCCTGGCTAATTTTTACAATTTTTTGGTGGAGACAGGGTTTCAGTATGTTGCCCTGGCTGGTCTCGAACTCCTGAGCACAAGTGATTCTCCCACTTTGGCTTCCCTAAGTGCTAGGATTATAGGCATGAGCCATCATGCCTGGTCGACTGTAGAGGTTTTATAGGCATGTAAGAATACTACTGTTTCTTGACTAGTCGTTTTTATTTATTTATTTATTTATTTTTATTTTTATTTTTATTTTTTTGAGATGGAGTCTCACTCTGGCGCTCTCTCGGCTCACTGCAACCTCCACCTCCCAAGTTCATGCCATTCTCCTGCCTCAGCCTCCCGAGTAGCTGGGACTACAGGTGCCTGCCACCATGCCCAGCTAATTTTTTTGTATTTTTAGTAGTGATGGGGTTTCACCGTGTTAACCAGAATGGTCTTGATCTCCTGACCTCGTGATCCTCCCTTCTCGGCCTCCCAAAGTGCTGGGATTACAGGTGTGAGCCACCGCGCCCAGCCGACTAGTCATTTTTTAATGTTTGTTGTTTATCAGCAGTATGGAGTGGTAATGGTTTGATACTTTTTGAAATAGAGTCTGCCTGTGTCTCCTAGGCTGGAATGCAGCAGTGCGATCTCAGCTCACCGTAACCTCCACCTCCCAGGTTCACAAGCGATTCTCATGCCTCAGCCACTCGAGTAGGTGGGGTTATAGGTGTGTGCCAACGTGCCCAGCTAATTTTGTATTTTCATTAGCATCGGAGTTTCACCATGGTTGGCCTGCCTGTTTTGGAACTCCTGGCTTCAAGCGATCTGCCCACCTTGGTCTCCCAAAGTGCTGGGATTACAAGCGTGAGCCAACACACTTTGCCTGGATTATTATTTTAAAGTTATCTTTCAACTTGGTACACTAGAAAGATCACTTGTTTTTCCTTCTGTAAAGTGAAGGTGTTACAGACTGAATGGTTTTTAGACCTTATTTCAACTCTGAGTTGAAATATTTAAAATGATAGAAAATGTTATTTTCTATTTAATGTGAGACAAATATGCAAATCGTATCTGTACGAACATTGGGAAATACAGTAGAAACTTCATTGAATAAGGTCTTGTAAACCCAGGTCTCACCTTTCCATTGAAATATTTTCTAAAGGAAAAAAAGATCTGGATGTCATGTTTCGATGCCTTTTATTTAAAACAAAGTCTATTTTAAGTTTTGTTGTGAACGGTATATGAATATGATGATACTTTTGCAAATATTAACTTGAAAGTCACTTTAAGTTACGTTATTCATAATTTTTATTTCTGTTGTGTGCAGGGTAGGTCTACCTTGAATATTAGAGCACTAAGGGTCTTGGGAATCATCAGATATAATCAGTCTTAAGCAGAATCAACCTTTTAAAAATATTATAGATGCCTGTGTCCTACACTAGACTAGATCCACTGAATCAGTTTATAGGAATGAGGCTTAGACATGTTCCGTATTTTCAAAATGCTCCACAGGAAGTTTTTCGGGTTTTTTATTATGGTTAAAAGAAAGCATTAAAATTGCCATCTTAATCATTTTCAAGTATACAGCTCAGCATTGTTAAGTACATTCATGTTGTGACCACAGGAAGTTTTTATTAACCCACTGATGAAGAAGTACTGTTGATCCCATTCTACTTTTTCATTTTTTTAGGTGAAAAACATGGAACTTGGAACCTTGAGGGACTTGTCCCACCTCACACAATGAGTTGCCCATAATACTCATGATTTCATACCATCTTACTTATCTCCGTACCACTTGGCATTCTTGACTCAAGCTACAATTAGAATTAGGGATTGTACCTGCTAATAATTTTCCATTAGATTCAGTTTTAACTTACTAAATTTTAACTATTGAGTTCGGCTCTTGAGCAAACTTAACACTGCTTTTTAGGAAGAGAATGAAATCTGTTTTGTGAAATTAGCCATAAAAATATTGAAAGCATATAAAACTTCAGTGTTAAAAATCAGCATTAATAGGTGACTTTCAGAAAGCCCTCATAAAGGAAGTGAGTCTTGAAGAATAGGCAGGGCATGGATAGGAGAGGAGAGAATACCCCAAGTTTGAGAGAGAGGATTTGATGGGCCCAGTGTTAAATGCCATGTCTCACGCCTGTAATCCCAGTGTTTTGGGAGGCCGAAATGAGAGGATCACTTGAGCCCAGGAGTTTGAGACCAGCCTGGACAACATGGTGAGACCCCGTCTCTACAAAAAATAGAAAAATTAACTGGCTTGGTGGCTCATGCCTATAGTCCCAGCTACTTGGGTGGTGAGGTGGGAGGATCACTTGGGCCCAAGAGATAGAGGCTATAGTCAGCCCTGATGGCACCACTGCACTCCAGACTGGGTGACAAAGTGAGAGACCCTGTCTCCGAAAAAAAAAAAAAAATTTTTTTCAGCCTTTTCACTTGCTTACTACGTGATCTTGAACAAGTTATTGAACCTTCCTGAGTTTCAGTTTTCTTATCTGTGAAAGAGGGTCATAGATTTGCTATAAGGTTTAAATGAGATTCTGTTGTGTAAAATAGCACTGTGGCAGGCTCTTTGCAAGTGTTCTATAAATGAAAGGCATTGACAGCACATGATGGGCATGAATTTAGTGTGAGGGATAGAAGAGTGAGAAAGTCAGATTGACATTATGCAAGAAACTGTATTGATTAGAACATTGAGAGTAAGGTCGTTGTGTTCATATTAGACTGAAGCAAAGGGCAGCCAATCTTGTTCAAGAACATAAAAATATTGGGACTGTGATTGAAACCTGGAATGCTGCTTTCCTGCATTTCATGGTACTGTTTTAGGGTAATGTAATCAAACCATTAGTTATTGTTTCTTTTCAGAGACTAAAATGGAATAAAAGTCGTTTGGAAGTAGAAGATGCTTAAGATTAGAAATTTAAAAGTCATAGAATTAACTGTGTGCATTTCCATTGTATACAAAATTTTTTGTATGCTTTAAGGTTGAAGTTGTACATGCTTTGTAGACTTTTTGCATGGGTAGTAGAGTTTGAACAATGATCTAAGAGCTGAGAGTGTGAATGTGTATGTTTAATTTTCAAAACTTTTCCAGTGGAAGAAGTTGGGGACAATTCTGCCTATTTAATGTGGTTTTATCAGTTAGGGGTTCTGTGGATTTCAAACCAACAGATCAGATCACAGCTGACATAGTTTAGAGGTACTCATTTCAACAATTTTTTTTTCTTTTTTTTTTTTTTTGAGACAGAGTCTCGCTCTGTCACTCAGGCTGCAGTGGTGCGATCTCAGCTCACTGCAAGCTCCACCTCTCAGGTTCATGCCATTCTCCTGCCTCAGCCTCCTGAGAAGCTGGGACTACAGGTGCCCGCCACCACACCCGGCTAATTTTTTTTTTTTTTGTATTTTTAGTAGAGACGGGGTTTCACCATGTTAGCCAGGATGGTCTCGATCTCCTGACCTCATGATCTGCCCGCCTCAGTCTCCCAAAGTGCTGGGATTACAGGCGTGAGCCACTATGCCCAGCCTTCAACAACTATTAAATTGACTCCAGGCTAGGGGTCACACCTGTAATCCCAGCACTTTGGGAGGCCGAGGCGGGCGGATCGCCTGAGCTCAGGAGTTCAAGATCACCCTGGGCAACACGGTGAAATCCTGTCTCTACTAAAATACAAAAAAAAAAAACAAAAACGGGTGTGGTGGCACTTGCCTGTATTCCCAGCTACTCTGGAGGCTGAGGCACGAGAATCGCTTGAGCCCAGGAGGCAGAGGTTGCAGTGAGCCGAGATCACACCACTTCACTTCAGCTTGGGCTGCAGAGTGAGACACCGTCTCAAAAAATAAAGAAGAGTAAAAAATAAATCGACTTGAGGTATTTTTGCCAAGAAGACCTGGCAGTGTAATTTTGACTAGACAGACATGGATTAAGAAAAAATATATATCTTCTTGGATTTCTTCTCTACCTACCAGGTATTTTTTCAAATTGGGTTGACCAGCTACAGCCTGTTAATGGATTGTAAGATCCTAACCAGCATTTTATTTTATTTTATTTTATTTTATTTTATTTTATTTTATTTTATTTTATTTTTTATTTTATTTTATTTTATTTTATTTTATTTTATTTTATTTTGGAGACAGAGTCTCACTCTGTCACCCAGGCTGGAGTGAAGTGTCATGATCTCAGCTCACCACAGCCTCCACCTCCCAGGTTCAAGTGATTCTTGTGCCTCAGCTTCCCGAATAGCTGGGATCACAGGTATGTGCCACCACACCCAGCTCATTTTTTGTGTTTTGAGTAGAGATGGGGTTTTGCCCTGTTGCCCAGGCTGGTCTCTAACTCCTGAGCTCAGGCAGTCCTCCTGCCTCAGCCTCCCAAAGTACTAGGATTACAGGCGTGAGCCACCATGGGCGGCTCTAGCCAGCATTTTAAAAAAGAAATAGAATCAGAGTACATAGGATTATAGTAAAGATAATGTTTCATCGAAACTTATATCATTATACATATCTACATACAAACTGGAATGTGTGTACTGGGTCACTTTGTAAAAAGCATTTCTTGTTCTGAATGGCTGTTGAAAACCTAGTGGCATTTTAGAGCCGTTACGTAAACCATTCCTTTTCATCCCAGTTTTTCTGGTACCTTAGAGAGCACACTTGGACTGCCTGTGTGCTTAGTCAAAACCTACATTCTTATTGTCTGCCCTTCAAAATTCCCTTCTTTCCCTGGCTCTTTGAACTCATTTTTATTGAAAGGTTATTCTTTTCCCTTCTGATTATATGTAAAAATGTTTCCTCTACCCTTTTCAATTCCCTTGAAAAATGCATTTGGGAGAATTATTTTCACTACATAGTAATTTATTTGAATAGTCCATTTGTGACTGACTTAATGCCTGCCATGAGCTGAGCCCCAGGCTTTAGGCATTGAGGCTACCAAGTTGAAAAGGACAAAGTCCTTGACCTACAGGAGGTTCACAGTCCATGGAGAAGACGGTTAGGTCAATAGTTACCATGCAGCATAAAGTATTGTTTAACAAAAGATGCAAGCAGACTGAGAGTAGAGGAAAAACTACCTAATGCAGCACCAGGGACAGGGTGCTGAGGAGGGTTGTGTAAGCAGTGGGGAGCTTATAGGGGTTTCATGCAAGAAAGTAACCAGATGAGATTTGGGCTTTAGGAAGATGGCGGTTCTGGATAATGTGATGCTTACTCTAAAATGAGGAGAAACTAGGGACAGAGATATACAATATAGCATTTTCCAAAGAAAGTCAACCCTTGTAGTTAAACTGGATGGTGTATTGGAGACAAGGGAAGTGAGGAAACTAATAATAAAAATTGAGGTAGAATAAATATCTAAATTGAGATAGAATATATAGCATAGAATATCTAAATAACAGGCCTTATAACTCTTATGTCTGCATGTGTGCCTACACATTCAGTTACATTTTGTCCTCCAAGATTCCTGAGTAAAAAATTGAATGTAGAGATGATTTTATTAATACTTAGTTCAGTCCTACCCCCAGAACATCTGCAGCTATAGCCTTGAGTGTTTCTAGAGAGGGGTGGGGTAGGGAATAGTTATAAAGGACTATTAATTCCTATAGTGCCCCAGAGAGGATGATAAATATAAAATACCTTGCTTATCCTCATACTTTAAAAAATAAAAATACTTAAAAAAAATAAAAATTTAGTGTTGTTGCTCACCCTATGAATATCAATGAGGTAAAGGGGTAAAATATTAAAAATATTTAAAAATTTTTTAAATGTATGTTATCCAGTCCAAAATCTCACATCTCTCACTGCCTCTGAACCCTCCCTTCTTTTTTTTTAAATTGACACTGTATATACCTTAGATTTTGCATAGTCTTACCAAGGATGATGAAGTTAAAAACAAAAGTCAATTTGGTAGGGGGAAAAACCATAGAAGTAGTTGGTCAGAGATGTCTGTTTTGTGAGGCTATTACATTTCCAGAGAGCAGATGGAGGCATTGACCTGTTGTGCTTAGTGATCCTTGCTCTGACTTCCGGCTCTCCAAGTAACTTTCTGACCATATTTTGGCATCCTGAGTACATTTGTCTGTAGGGTAAAAATATGTTAAAGAATGAACATGAGAATCTTCTTCATAGTTTATATTTTTTATTGTAATTTAATAAATTTGACAATCTACTGAAAATGAAGAAAAATAGGAGATACAATATATAAGTTTTAAAGTGCTTCTATGATATTTAGGAGATCTACGGGATATTAAGCCTTAAGATACAGAAAGCTAGCAAACTATGACTTCATGCTCAGTAAATTCCCTCTGAAACACCTATTTTTCCCCCAGTTTCGATTATTAATTCGTGATTTTTGAACCTTAATTCTGCTCTTTCAGTGAACATGGTTAAGAACATGGTAAACTTAGCTATTACAAAGGGATTGCATGCCTTTTGTTTTAGATCAGTACCTCCATACACTTGAACAAATACCATGTTGCCATTAGCAATGGTGAGTCACTGAGGCTGGGACTTTTATAGGGGTGAAGAGATACAGCCTGGTTTCAACCCCTCGCCATTCTCTATGATTCTGATCTCATAGAGATCAGAAAGGGGATAATTTAACCCCAATTTTGAGAATTGCTTTTTCTGTATCTAGGTTCTGTCTACATCCAAATTCAGATAACTTGGATTTCAACCACCTGGAAATCCCATATTTAACTTCATTTCTCACTTTCCTGTATTCACTTTTGCCTACCCTTTCACTGCTTCTCCTAATCCAGTTCTGTGGAAAGAAAAGTTTGTTCAGGGGTTTTAAAGTACACCTATGGCTTTCTAAAGAGTGGAAAAATAAAATTTCCACACCCCATCCCAACTTTCTCCATTATGTGTACACAACTTTGTCATACCCCTTGGAATATCCTTATAGTCAGGTGTGGAGGATACACAGATGTGAAATAGCCAAGAGCAGATAAATTTCTCATTGTAGAGCAGGGACTTGTCAGCAGATTTTTTCAGGCCCTCCTGACTAATACTTTCTGTGCTTAAAGGAGAAGAAGTGAGAAAATTAGGGGACAGAATTTCAGATTATTGTCTGGCAAAAAATATAACTGTTATGCCTTGAAGAGGGGTGAGGAAGCATTTTTATGTTTTATTTAAAGAGTCAAGCCATAGTAATTTACAACTCTTGACTATAGTCAGCTCTCTAAAGCTTGCTTTCCCCTTGTTTTCCTGGGACTCCCTGTTTCTGCTATTAAGATTAGCCCCTATCTAAACATCATTCACTGTGGCTGTTGATCTTTTTTCAGTCAAGAAGAATGTATTTTGGTCATCAGTGATATTGCCTTTGCCCATCAAGCAGTTATTGGTAGTTAGAGAGTAAACACCTCAATTCGTCACTCCCAAATTCTAGACTCTCAGACTTGTCACTTCACCTCCATGCCACATCTCTTCTCCACTTGATCTTTTACCCTAAGATAACATAAGCTTTGCCCACCCACCAGTATTAACCACAGGAATGCTTTCCATCAGGAATTAGATGTCGTATTATTGATTTGGTAGGCAAGTTCAGCTACATCTAACTTGTGGTGTAGATAAATATCATTGAGTAAATCATTAAAGATGGGGTTATGAAACAACAATCATTCTTAAACTGTAGCTTTTAAAGGGTTTATGAATATTATCTTATCCTTTTACCACACCCTTAACAATTAGGCATGGAACTGAAGATAGGAAGACAGTGGTCAAGGTCATGCACACCGTTTCTCACCAAGGAGATAAACTGAAAACTAGTTCAAGTATTGGAAATCCAGTTTTTTCTTTTCCTTTATGAGAAGTGGGAGTACTTCCTCCCATTACCAATCCCTAGGATCTCACTGTGCTTTAGTGGCGGTTTTCAGGTATTTCTGATTAACGAATAATTCACTTGACTGTTACAGAGAGTCCTCTTAGTGAGCAGAAGCAGCATGAACTAGCATGAGCTCAAGTCATTTCAACATCTGTTATGAATTACTGTTCTTATAAAGACCTTATTTAGATGTGAAGGACATCATATGATACAGACTATAATCTGCACCGAACTAAAACAGTGCTTCCTGGACCTTAGGCCAAGTTGAGGAAATGGTTTGCAGGACAGAAAATCGCCTCTTTCTGGTTTCCCTACTAGCTGCCCAACAATATTCTAAGTTAATGCAAATGCTATATTTAGGGTCTGTTACAAATCTAAGGTCTTGGAAAAATTGAATAACTAGAAGCAAAAGTAAAGACAAGCTGTTTAAAAGAGGAAAAACTGGCTAACACCTATTTTTTAATATAAAAAATAGTAATAGAATTAAATATCAGGAAGTCAAGATTTATTTTTAAAATATTCAAATGAGGCCGGGCGCGGTGGCTCAAGCCTGTAATCCCAGCACTTTGGGAGGCCAAGACGGGCGGATCACGAGGTCAGGAGATCGAGACCATCCTGGCTAACACGGTGAAACCCCGTCTCTACTAAAAAAAATACAAAAAACTAGCCGGGCGAGGTGGCGGGCGCCTGTAGTCCCAGCTACTCGGGAGGCTGAGGCAGGAGAATGGCGTGAACCCAGGAGGCGGAGCTTGCAGTGAGCTGAGATCCGGCCACTGCACTCCAGCCTGGGCGACAGAGCGAGACTCGGTCTCAAAAAAAAAAAAAAAAAAATATTCAAATGATAAAGTGAAATTCATCTAAACTTAGGTGCTATTGGCTGGGTGCGGTGGCTCACACGCGTAATCCTAGCACTTTGGGAAGCCGAGGCTGGTGGATCACCAGGTCAGAAGCTCAAGACCAGCCTGGCCAACATGGTGAAACCCCATCGCTACATCGCTAGTAAAAATGCAAAAATTAGCTGGGTGTGGTGGCACATGCCTAATCCCAGCTTCTTAGGGGGCTGAGGCCCGAGAATTACTTGAACCCGGGAGGCAGTAGTTGCCGTGAGCCGAGAATGCACCACTGTACTCCAGCCTGGGCGACAGAGGGAGACTCTATCTCAAAATAAAATAATAAAATAAATACTTACGTGCTATTGAGAAAAATTCTAGGGAAAAAAGTAGGAAGCTGGATAACTTTGAGGCACAGCCAAAACTGATTTTATTGCTATATTGTAAAGTTAGCTGTTACGACAGGGCTTTTTAATGACACCTGGACAAAGGTTACTATTAATGTGAAGGCCCCTCAGATCGAAGGGAAGCTATTAGTGGGTTCATCATGCCTATGTGTCTAGTTGCCTACCTACATCTCAGATTCAGAATCGTGTAAATCTCCTAATACATATAGTACAGAGCTCTTCAGAAACATACACACCCTAACAACCACCAGCCACTACCTTTGTTACCTTTATTCCTTTCTGAGTAAATGGTGCTGCCCAGGATGAAAACTCAGGAAGCAGCCTAGATCTAGATGTCCCTTTTTCCTCTCCTCTTTTTTGCTAGGAGAAAACAGGAAAACATGAAACACGAAACATGATCCCTACCTGCGCTCAAGTGGCTTACATCTGCTTGGGAAGCTAAGACAAAAACAAGACAAAGTCAATACAAGATAAAAATTATAGGATAAATATTCAAGACCCTGGCTAGGCACAGTGGCCCACACCTAGCACTTTGGAAGGCCGAGGTGGGTGGATCACCTGAGGTCAGGAGTTCAAGACCAGCCTGACCAACTTGGCGAAACCCTGTCTCTACTACAAATACAAAAATTAGCCAGATGTGGTCGTGGGCGCCTGTAATCCCAGCTACTTCAGAGACTGAGCCAGGAGAGTTGCTTGAACCCGGGAGGTGGAGGTTGCAGTGAGCCAAGATCATGCCATTGCACTCCAGCCTAGGCAACAAGAGCAAAACTCCTTGTGTGTGTATATGTATATACCCACACACACAAGGCCCCAGATAATTGAGTTTTACCGAGCACAGTGGCTTAGGATTTTCAGGAAATAATGCAATCAAACCAGGTGGGGTGGTTTTGAGCTGGCCAGTGACAGGCTGACAAGAATACCCTGATACCTGCTCTTATACATTGTCCCTGATCCTTTTTATGAGGAAAACATACAAATGGTCTTTTTTGTTGATGCCATTTTCTCTGGAGGTTGCCATTTGCAGTTCTGTGGAAAGAAAAGTTTATTCTTTTCATTGTCCTGAGCTTCCACAAACTACTGCTCTAAGTGTCTCTTAAGGTTGCTGTAGCCTGTGTCAGTCTCTATGATGCTGCTGTTTTTTAGTATCCATATGCTGTATTACATTGTTCCAGGTTAGAGTTCAGTGGATCCTGAACATGTTTCTTTAGCATGCCTTAGTGGTGGCATTGAAGGCGCCACTGCCTCTTGCCGTAAGATTGTGGAGTACATTCCTACCTACCTGTGGCTGTCTAATGGGGACTAGCTTGAGCCATATGGCCGCAGTTGTTGCTTCAGGGCTGGCTGCACGGCCCTTTGGAAGAGCTTCCATTCGTTAAAGGTAATGAAGATATTGGGGTGCTATTAAGTTATTGAAACATAGGACAGCAGCAGATTAGAGTCTCACAATCATAAAGGAAGTTAGATAATACCTGTGGACTAAATTATTACTCATTTATTCTGTGTGAGCATCACTTTAGAGGAAAGTGCTTCTTCAGCTTTCTTCATAGCACTCTGTCTTCTTACTGCATGCATACCTCAATGTCATTCATCCCCAGGCATCTCATTAATTCCAAGTACTAAAGCTTGCTTCCAGAACCCAGCTATAGGCATGAAGCAGTACCTAGAAAATTTTTGCAAAGAGTTAGGTAATGATTGTGCTTCTTGCATTAGGAAGAACTGTTTTTCTCTTCAGTATTTTACAATTAGATGCCATATTTCTTTACCCTCTTCACAGACCTTTGTCAACCTTTTTTTGTGTATTGCTAAAATGCACTTGGAGTATGTTCTTTGATGCATTGAAAAGGCATCCCACTTATTTATAGTCACCTACCTTGGAAACTTCAGGAACATATCCAAGAACCAGGAACTAAGGAATAAAGGCTTCTGAGCAGCAGAAGTTGTGGTTAGAAAATTCATGTACTTACCCCTAAAACTGTTCCTCCAGCTTTCATTCAGAGCCTATTTATTTTTACTTAAAGTACCATTCTGGCACTTGGGATATGGCTTCTCAGCTAGTGAGTAAAATTCTTTCCTTAAGTTAGAAGTAGGACTGCTAAGATCAGCCACTGTTTGGAAGCCAATAAGAAAGAAGATTTAATACAATACAGGCCACCACTGTGGCTTTTTAGGAAGTCAGACTTAATTGAGTCGCCCCCCAAACTATTAATCTAATTCAATTTAGTATAATAAAAATAATAGCCAAACTTCAGTAATAGTCCATATGGTAATGATAACAAGTATCAGGAAGAATAAATTATGTTCCAAGATGATATAATTTTTAAAGACTTCCGTCAGAAAAAATTTGAATCTTTAAATATTTGCTTTAAAATGTTTGGTACTTGAAGGTTAAACTTTATCCAGAAAATGTGCTCCTTTTAGGTTATAAGAAAGCATTAATGCATGTTCTTGATCTCCAAGTTTGTTTGTTTGTTTGTTTTTTGATGTGGGGTCTCACTCTGTCACTCAGGCTGTAGTGCAGTGGCATGATCATAGCTCCCTGCAGCCTCGACCCCCTTGGCTCAAACGATCCTCCTACCTTAAGTCTCCCAGGTAGCTGGGACTGCAGGCTCATGTTAGCAAGCCCAGCTAGCCCAGTGGTTTTTACTGAAGCACTTTTAATTTGATTCACTGACAGTAATAGTAGCTGATATTTGTATAAACTTTGTAGGTTTTTCCTTGGAGAATTTCCAAGTGGTAGATGGGGCAGGTACTCTACTAAGACCCGAAGTGGTTAAGTGTTTTGGACAAGGTCACATAACTAGTAAGCAGCAGGACTACCTACTGGTTCTCCACCTCCTCACTCGTACTGTAGCCTGTAACACATACTGTGCTGTTGCTTTCATCTGATAGGCATAGCGACAAAGGTCCTCCTAAAGGGGTCCAGGGGTCCTTCAGCAGGGGCCTCCTCCTGCCTGCTCCATGAACAGAAAAGTCTGCAGCTGTATGAGGAGTCTGTTGAGCTCCCTTGTACATCTCATTGAGTCAGAGAGTTGGAAATGTCCTAACAGTCAACTCATCCAAGGGTGTCACTGATGTCTTGCCTGTTCCAAAGGAAGAAGATAGTATTTGCCATTCTTGCAAAGCAGGAGGAGCTTATTCCATATGTGGCCTTTTTGAAACTTTTACTAAGTCTGCTTTACAAATAGAAAAGTACTCAGTAGGTTTTTTCTAGCTGCTTTTGTCTTTTCTTTCCTTTGGTACATTTTGTCCCCATTGCCAGCATGTACTTCAGAGTTCACCGTACTTGTGTACCTTTTGTAATACTTCTATAATAATCTTTTTTCCTAGTGTATTCATAATTCAGTTATCATTGGAAAGTTTGAGGTAGGCATTTTCTAAGACATTTCTAGTCTTTCAAATCCATGGTCTAATGTAGGCCCTTTCAGAAACCCATGGCACTACTGACTAAAACTGCTTTCTTGCTAGTTGTGCAAACAAAAACACAGTGTAACCTTTTCTCTGGTAAAGCAGTTTAGGTTAAGCAACAGATTTGACTAATTTCTTGGTTTTGTATTTAGACATGTTCAGCAACCTTTTCACCACTTGATCTTAAAGATCTCCCTAAGTCCTGAACAGAAACTGAAATTGTCTGAGCACCTGCCCTTTTGTGCTTTGTGCTTTGTGTTTTATGTATGTTATCTAATATCTCACGACAATCCTTTGAGATACTGACATTCAGTCCCAACTTACAGATGAGGAAACCAAGGTTCAGAGAGATGAAGTAACTTGCCTAAGATCCTGTAGATAGTAAATGTCAGAGCCATAGGTGGAATCTCGGATCTCCATATTCCACAGCCTGTGCTCTTTTCCTCTGTGACCCCATTGCTCAGAAGCCAGTGGAGGGTGGGAAGGTAGGAGGTGACGTGGGTTGTCTAGGGTCAGCCTTCCTGTAAAGGTGTCTCATGACTGAGACAGAAAAAGACTGAAGAAAAGAATTAGCCAGAAGATATTATCAAACATCTGTCTACACATTTAAGCTGCCTCTGTGCATTGCCATATTTCATGGCAAGTCACATAATAATCTCCTGAGGAATTATAATCCATACAGAGAGAGAGGAAATTTGAGAAATTATATAAAACTCCAGGAAATTGGAGCATACCTACTGCATGGGTTCAGTACAACCCAGACATCCAGAAGCACAAAGCAGCTAGTGAAAGGCCTGGCTGTCTAAGCAGGTATTGCCTGTGGCATGTCTTGAGTCTAGCATCACCCTTTCACACAGTCCCCACTGTCTGCACTAAGCTCTAAAGATTTGTCCTGGGTGACTTACTTAAATGGTGGAAAGGGGTTTTTAACATAGAATGATTTCTTGTGGATGATTGTAAAAGGTGTATTGAAGGTCTTAGAGAATGGAGCAAGTGGGCCTTGAGTAAAGATACAATACTACTTGCAGTGACAGGCCTGTACAGTTTAGTGTGGCTTCATAGCTATCTCCTCACTTAAGAGACTGTGAATTGGGACTTTACTCAAGTAAAGTACAGTTTACTGTACAGTTTAGTGTGGCTTCATAGCTATCTCCTCACTTAAGAGACTGTGAATTGGGACTTGCTTGTCATCTCACCTTTTAAAGTATGTGAAGTTATTGATTTCTATTCCTTTATGCTCCTAGGAAAGGGTAGAAGGATTCCCGCATTAGCATGACCAATTGGTCATGCCGAGAAACTATGTTAAAACTGTAAGTTCTCGGCTGAGTGCGGTGGCTCATGCCTGTAATCCTAGCACTTTGGGAGGTCGAGGCGGGCAGATTGCCTGAGCTCAGGAGTTCGAGACCAGTCTGGGCCACATGGTGAAACCCTGTCTCTACTAAAATACAAAAAATTAGCCGGGTGTGGCGGCGTGTGCCTGTAGTCCCAGCTACTTGGGAGGCTGAGGTAGGAGAATTGCTTGAACCTGGGAGGCAGAGGTTGCAGTGCGCTAAGATCGCACTACTGCCTTCCAGCCTGGGCCACAGAGCAAGACTCTGTCTCCATAAAAAATTAAAAAAATAAAAACTAAAAAAAACTGTAAGTTCTGTAAGTACTTCTAACCCAAGATTTGTACTGTAGTGCACCTCAATTCTTGTCAGTGTTGTGAACTTATAAACCAATGATTATTTAACAGGAATACCCAGACCTAAAATAAAGTAAAGTATATGTTGACCAACTAGAGTTAATAGTGTGGTCAAAATTTTAGTTTTTTGGAAAAAAAATGTATTTGCGGCATTTCTTCTCTTTAAAATAAAAATGGTTTTTGAGGGATTACTTTTTAAACTATGAAGATTACTTTTAAAGTACTTTTAAAGCATGAAAATTTGAGACTATAACAGGCTGACCTTATAATTAGGTAAATAATTCATATTTATTGAATCAAAAGTATATGAACAGACTTAGAAGCAGTTTTGGCCAAAGTACCCACTCTTTTTATAATACAGATAGCCAAGCAAGGTGGCTCACACCTGTAATCCCAGCACTTTGGGAGGCTGAGGCAGGAGGATCTCTTTAGGTCAAGAGTTCAAGATCAGCCTGGCCAACATAGCGAGATCTTGTATCTACAAAAAATTAAATAAATAAATAATGAAATGAATAACATTGGGTGAATTTTATAATGTAAAAATGGTTCTTTGGTAAATGACCATACTAATTCCTTCTTTCTCTTTCTCTGTCTAGGGAGAACTCAACAGAGGCAAAAGCAGTAGATTCTAACAATCAGTCGAAGTCCCCACTGGAGAAGTTTATGGTCAAACTGTGTACTCATCATCAAAAGCAATTCATTCGTGTTCTGAACGACCTGTACACTGAATCTCAACCAGGCACTGAGGACCTGCAGCCTTCTGATTCTGGAGCAATGGATGTATCCACTTGCAATGCTGGCTGTGCCCAGCTCAGCACCAAACATAAAGAAAAAGATGCTCTGTGTCTTGATATGAAGTCTTCTGCTTCTGTAGATTTGTTCGTAGACTCGTCAGACTCTCACAGCCCTTTACACTTGACGGAACAGACCCCGAAGGAGCCTCCTCCTGAGATAAACCCTGTAGATGGAAGAGAGAATGCCTTGACTGTTGTCCAGAAAGATTCCTCTGAACTTCCAACCACTAAACCGAATTCTATTAATAGCAGTTCAGTGGATAGTTTCACTCCGGGATACCTCACTGCATCTAATTCTTCCTCAGTGAACTTCCACCACATCCCTAAAAACTTGGAGGGGCAAACCACTGGACAGGAGCAAGACACAAATGTGAACATATGTGAGGATGGTAAAGACCATATGCAGAGTTCAGCTTTAGTAGAAAGTCTAATTACCGTAAAAATGGCAGCTGAGAATAGTGAGGAGGGCAATACCTGTATTATTCCTCAAAGAAATTCGTTCAGGGCTTTATCAGAAGAGGCTTGGGACTCAGGGTTTATGGGGAACTCATCTAGAACTGCTGACAAAGAGAATACTTTACAGTGTCCAAAAACACCTATGCGCCAGGACTTAGAGGCAAATGAACAAGATGCAAGGCCAAAGCAAGAGAACCATCTTCACTCGCTGGGAAGAAATAAGGTGGGTTACCATTTACATCCCAGTGATAAGGGCCAATTTGATCATTCCAAAGATGGTTGGTTAGGCCCTGGCCCTATGCCAACTGTACACAAAGCAGCAAATGGACACTCAAGAACCAAGATGATATCAACCTCTATTAAGACAGCTCGGAAAAGTAAAAGGGCATCAGGGCTGAGGATAAATGATTATGATAACCAGTGTGATGTTGTTTATATCAGTCAACCAATAACAGAATGCCACTTTGAGAATCAAAAATCAATATTATCTTCTCGGAAAACAGCCAGAAAGAGTACTCGGGGATACTTTTTCAATGGTGACTGTTGTGAACTGCCAACTGTTCGTACACTGGCCAGAAATTTACACTCCCAGGAAAAAGCAAGCTGCTCAGCATTGGCATCAGAGGCAGTTTTCACTCCTAAGCAGACCCTTACAATTTCAGCCCCTAGACATACAGTAGATGTGCAGCTTCCCAGAGGAGACAACCCTGAAGAACCTAGCAAGGAAATAACCTCTCACGAGGAAGGAGGTGGAGACGTTTCACCTGGAAAAGAACCTCAAGAGCCTGAGGTTTGCCCCACAAAGATGAAGCCGAGTCTGAGCAGCTCCCCCAGGTCAGAGGAAACGACAGCCTCCAGCCTGGGGTGGCCTCTCCCCGCTCACCTTCCTGAAGAGGACCTGCCAGAAGGTGGCCCCACAGTCTCAGCTCCCACAGCAAGTGGGATGTCTTCTGAACACGACCAACCACCACTTGCACTGTTGGATACGGAGGAGATGAGTGTACCCCAGGACTGTCACCCGCTTCCCTCCACTGAAAGCTTTTCTGGGGGAGGCAGTGAAGATGTCATTTCTAGGCCTCATTCTCCCCCTGAAACAGTCAGTAGAGAAGAAAGTCCTCAGTGCTCAGAAAATCAGAGTTCCCCAGTGGACTTGGAGCCCCCCATGAGTCTGGGAAAGGCTGAGGACGACCAAAGCATCAGTGCCGAGGTTGAGTCTGGAGACACCCAGGAGCTTGAGTCTGGAGACACCCAGGAGCTAGATGTCAACCCACTCTTGAAGGAAAGCAGGACTTTTACTGATGAAAACCCCAGTGGAACTGAGGAAAGTGAGGTAGCAGGTGGTACAGGAAAATTAGAGGGAGAGGCTGATGATGTAAAATGCCTGTCAGAAAAAGACACGTGTGATCCAAGCATTGACTCACTCGAAGAGAATTTAGACAAGAAGAAAAAAGGTAAAAAATTTCCTGAGGCCTCTGATAGGTGCCTAAGAAGTCAACTTTTGGATTCTTCCTCTGCTGACAGATGCCTAAGAAATCAAAGTTCAAATTCTTCCTCAGCTTGTCTTGAAATCAAAGTTCCTAAAAATCCTAGTGCAAAACGTTCAAAAAAAGAAGGGCACCCTGGTGGGACAACACCTGAGGGCCTTCCACCTGACAGTTTCCACACGGAAGCTCTGGAGGACACAGAAAAGCCAAGTGTCAGTGAACACTCCCCTGAGAAAGATGCCGAGCAGGAGGGCGAAGGAGGGGGGATCATCACCAGGCAGACTTTGAAAAACATGCTGGTCAAAGAAGTCAAGGAGTTAGGAGGAGAGATTTTCCCCAGCAGAGACCCCATAACCACAGCTGGACAGCCACTGCCTGGAGAGAGATTGGAAATCTATGTTCAGTCTAAAATGGATGAGAAGAATGCTCATATCCCCTCAGAAAGTATTCCTTGTAAGAGGGACCCAGAACAGGCAAAAGAAGAGCCAGGGCATATTCCCACACAGCATGTGGAGAAGGCTGTAAATGAGGTAGACAACGAAAACACCCAGCAGAAAGATGATGACAGTGATGCCCCATGTAGCTCTCTTGGGTTGTCAAGTAGTGGAAGTGGTGATGCTGCTAGGCCACCAAAATCGGTGCCAAGGCCTAAAAGATTGACCTCTTCAACCTACAACCTAAGACACACTCATTCTCTGGGCTCCTTGGATGCTTCAAAAGTGACTTCAGAGAAGGAAGCTGCACAAGTAAGCCCCACAATGCCAAAGGAAAATGGAGCTTCAGAGAGTGGAGACCCCCTAGATGAGGATGATGTTGACACCGTGGTAGATGAACAGCCAAAGTTTATGGAATGGTGTGCTGAGGAGGAGAACCAAGAGCTCATTGCCAACTTCAATGCCCAGTACATGAAAGTTCAGAAGGGCTGGATCCAGTTGGAGAAAGAAGGACAGCCAACACCAAGAGCAAGGAACAAATCAGATAAACTGAAAGAGATTTGGAAAAGCAAGAAAAGGTCACGGAAATGTAGGGGTTCATTGGAGGGTCAGAAGTTTTCTCCTGTTCAGATGCTTTTTATGACAAACTTTAAATTATCTAATGTTTGTAAATGGTTCTTAGAGACAACTGAAACCCGGTCTCTAGTCATTGTGAAGAAGCTCAATACTCGCCTTCCAGGAGACGTTCCCCCTGTCAAGCATCCTCTTCAGAAATACTCTCCTTCCAGTCTATATCCCAGTTCACTACAGGCTGAGCGCTTGAAAAAGCACTTGAAGAAATTTCCTGGAGCTACCCCTGCTAGGAATAATTGGAAAACGCAGAAGCTCTGGGCTAAATTTCGAGAGAATCCTGATCAAGTGGAGCCAGAGGATGGCAGTGATGTCAGCCCCAGCCCTAATTCTGAAGACAGCATAGAGGAAGTCAAGGAAGATAAAAACAGCCATCCTCCAGCAAACCTGCCCACTCCAGCCAGTACCCGGATTCTTAGAAAATATTCCAATATTCGAGGAAAGCTCAGAGCCCAGCAACGTTTGATCAAGAATGAGAAAATGGAATGCCCAGATGGTCTGGCTGTGGAAAGTAAGCCAAGTCGTAAGAGCGTATGCATCAACCCTCTGATGTCCCCCAAGCTTGCCCTGCAAGTGGATGTAGATGGGTTTCCTGTTAAGCCCAAGAGTACTGAAGGAATGAAGGGACGGAAAGGGAAGCAGGTGTCTGAAATCTTGCCTAAAGCAGAAGTTCAGAGTAAACGCAAGAGAACAGAAGGCAGCAGCCCTCCAGATGGTAAGAACAAGGGGCCTGCGGTGAAAGCCAGCAAAGAAAAGCATGCCGATGGAGTCACCAAAACCCCTGCTGCCAAGAGGCCAGCTGCAAGGGACAGAAGCAGCCAACCCCCCAAAAAGACATCTTTGAAAGAGAACAAAGTGAAGATCCCTAAAAAGTCCGCTGGGAAGAGCTGCCCTCCCTCCAGGAAAGAAAAAGAGAATACAAACAAAAGGCCTTCCCAGTCTATTGCCTCGGAAACACTGACGAAACCTGCAAAACAGAAGGGGGCCAGTGAATCCTCTTCAAGGCCTCAGAAAGCCACGAATAGGAAGCAGAGTAGTGGAAAGACTCGGGCCAGACCCTCAACGAAAACCCCAGAGAGCAGTGCAGCTCAGAGAAAGCGAAAGCTGAAGGCAAAGCTGGACTCTTCGCATGGCAAACGGAGGCGGCTGGATGCAAAGTGATTGGAAAGATGGTAGCCAAGAGTAAAACTGTTCTATAGAAGTAACCTTTTATTTTGCATTAACTAAATCTGCTTTTATAAGCTTATCAAGCCTTTCAAATTTACAGTTAATGGAGAACACCGTAATTTGAGATGTCCGAAAATGCATCTCACATGGAGAAGGGAACTTGCAGAGTCCTTCTCTGAGGTTAAGGGAAGTTATATATTATATTCTGGTTGTTCCTTGGGTTTTAAACTTGGAACCAAGCAGTTTTCGTTTTTAAAAGTACAGTGCCTTATTTATCCTTTTTGTTTTTAAATTTACAAAAGCTAAAAAGCTGATCTATGTGATTAAAGGCTTGTATTTTATACTTGATGCACAAGCACTTGTACTGTAGCCGAGAAGACCACCATCATGCACATAAAAGGAGCTTTTCAGCAGCCACCCTGCAGCATCTGCCCACGAACAGATGCCCCTCTTTGCAAACCCCAGCAGTGAACTTCCCTCTCTGTCTTGTTTGTTTGTTTAGATGATGTTTGAAAGCTAAACCAAATCATTTTTATGGTATGCAGAGGATTTATAATTATAAAAGATTACTATTTCTGTTACCCCCTTTTTAAAAAGATCATGTTCATTGTTGGTCCCTCCTCTCACCTTTGATGTTTTGTCATTTGAGAGCATGTATTCTAAATTTTGTGCCCATGGGACAAGAGATATGTCACAAGTGTTAATTTTGTTTATAACCTCTAAAACATCATTTGCATCCCCAAACTGTATTGCTAATTCTCACCATCTTCTTCATTTCTGGTCTTGCTAGCACTCCTGCAAGGCTTCCATCCTACTTTGGGAGGGAAAAGTCTAGGATTTTTTTTTTTCCATCTTGTAGCTGTAATTTGATGATTAGGATGAAAATGACTCTTCTTATTTTCTTTCTTACCGAGAGTACTTCCATATTCAAAGAAAGCCAAACTTCTTATTTCCAGTAATAGAAAGGTTTAAGAATGTGTATGTCCGTGTGTGTTTGGGTGCATTTGCATGTGGTTATCAGCCACACATGTCTCCCAATCCCAATTTTACAGTAAAATTCTTTCTTCCCCATGCAATGTGCTTGGGTGTCCCTGAGTTGAGTAATTAGCAAAGGACAGGTGGTTTAAAAGTAGCCCAGTGTCTCTGTGAGCAGCCCCAGTACCACTTTGGTACCAGACTCAGATCTAAAACAGCATAGAATTATGTAAAGGTTAGAGCAGCCTTGCAGTTAAAGGAAGCAACTCCAACATCTGTGGGGAGCCCACACACCCCCTACACCCAGAGCTGATGTTTAGCTGTATGCTCCAATGTGAATGTACTTGTTGGAGTAGATATTCATTCTGATTGATTAACACCATCCTAGTAGTTAAATGCTTGTAGTATCCCTCCTGCCATGTCATGTCAGGCTCTGTTCCGTGTCTCAGAAGTGAGAACCACCATGTTTTAATGACTTTGTTTGCCTTTCCCAGGTGAAGCCTGAGATTGGCGCATTGGCTTCAACCTAGTGCCTATGATTTTGCTCCATGATTACAACGCAGCATGTACTTGACTTTTCCATTGGGCCACTCTGCAAAAAAAGGCTTGGTTGTTGAAGCCTCATCCAGCTTCCTTAACCTGTTCTGTCACCAAAATCGGCTTGTGTGGACAGCTGCTGCCCTGTCCTTTTTATTTAAAAATTTTCCATTTAGATTGTTTCAGATCTCTTTAGATAAGCCCAGATGGACTTTTTCCTGAAAATCATGATAATACAGGCCTTCTACCCATTCTGGTAAAGGTTTGCTGTATATCATGGAAACTTCTGATGATTGGATAAAACTGGAGAAAAGTATTTGATTGGTGAGAAATTTAGAATTGTGTTGAATTTCATAGCTAGAGAAGCTTACTATCTTATGAAGCCCTGACTGTTTTTCATATCTTCTCTGTCTGATGAGTCTTTTTTTTTTTTTTTTTCTGGTATCTTTGACTTGGGCCATTCAAGAGCTGCCTATATTAATGAAACTGCTGAGTGTGTATGTTGGCAACTCTTTCTCAGCATTAAGTTGCACAGAGGCATTAATGTGTTTTGAATAGGTTCATTTAATCTCAAATGGTTTTAAGGTTTTAAAAATACCTTTTCATATAGTTGTCACTGGATATTGTTTTTGTGGTGACTTAAACAGCTGATGTTGCCAGTGCCAGGCATGCTGATTCCTGTACAGGGCAGGTGCCCCCTTGGCTGCATACAGACTACCTTGTAAGGTGCTTGGATTAGGTTAGGGAGAGGTGGAAGGCAGTGAGTGGGTGGAACTTTTCCAGTTCCAAGTTTGTAATTCATTCCATTCGTTTTCTAAGTTCTTTTTCATTTTTAAAAACTCACTTACAGATAATAGCCTTCTTTCCCATTCTAGGCTGTGTGTGAGAAAAGGTGTTAATGTGTATGTATGTATTTTATATACCTAACAATGCAATGGATCATCTTTAAAATCAACTTATACTTTATAATAAGGACATTTAAATAGACCGAGAGTCTACATAATTATGACACTTAAAAGTTTAGAATGTTTATATTTGTTGAATCTCACTTTCGCTGATTCAGTTAATTTTGTTAATAGAAGAAAGAAAACAGCAAAACCTGAGGGCCAATCCTGAAAGGCCCTTTGATAGCTACAGCAGGTACTGGCAAAGCAGCTTCCCAGACACCTCCAGTCTCAGGCGTGGGATTGACTCAAGTCTGTTATTGTTTTCTGTTATTGCAGAAACCTTCTTCCCAGAGCCATCTTCAAGAATGGCTTACCACCAAATGCAAAAGCAGTCCATCTCACATTCCGATTCCAAATCAGAAAGGAAATTCTGCTCCTGGGTGTACACTTGGTGAAATGACAGTCCCAGTCTTGGGGCTGAAGTTGATGACCAAAGGACACTGGTATTCTCTGAGTTTCTGGAGAAGCTGGAAGATGCCTAGGAAGCAATCCCTGAAGCTGCCGTAGCTCCCCTAGAGGAGGCCCCTCTTTAGAATACCCATCTTCTATCCCATGAGACTCCTGCTATAGATGGACACGCAGGAGACCACTCCCTCACTTGGGGTTCTGAGCCTCACCCCAGCACTTCCTCAGACAGGTAACAATGTTGCAGCACATCAGGAAGGTTGCGAACCTTTGTTCTGCTCCTGAGGCTTCCTTCATAGGAATGCTATTAATGTCTGTAAGTCACCAGTCGCTAGCCCCTTGGATTCCTTGTTAAAGACTTCTATGCAGCCTTATCTAAAACAATAATCTTAGGCTGTGAGTCTCCTGCTGTATTGTTCCTAAAATTGTATGGGTAGAAGAGGCGCCCTTAGTCATCCCTTTACATACGTGGTGCTTTCTAATGGGATCTTCTATGTATCACATACTATGCAGGTGAATTCCTCACTGTTAAGATAGGTCATCAGTAGAAGGCATCACTTTAAGATAGTTACTTTGAATTGAGGTTTGACCTCTTTTCCTGCTTTGTAATGGGTTCGGTGGTGAGGGTGGGAGCTGTCATTCACATTTATGGGCAGCATTCCTGTTGATTAGTGGACCTAAGAGTCAAATAGGAAAATATAGCTTGCTGTGTGATACAAGCTGGAGATGCTGTAGTGTTACTATCGGCAGGTTCTGTGCGAGCTGCCTTTCAGATTCCAGATGATCTGTCAAGGGTCTGCAAACTGGTCTGGTCACTTGTTTGTGTAAATAAAATGTGTTTGGAATATAGCCACACCTATTTTCTTATGTACTGCCTGCGGCTGCTTTCACACTGCAAGAGCAGAGTTGAGTAGCTGCAGCAGAGACCCGTGTGGCCCTTACAGCCTAAGATACTATCTGGACCTTCAGAAAACATCACTGACCCTGCTTGAGAAAGTCATCCTTTTCAGGAACAAATATTCTTGATTTTCCTTCTCTCTTCTGCCCTTTTCTCTCTGTTCCTCTTTACTTCCTGTTTTCCTTGTCTCAATTTTGTTTTCTTTTACTCCTCTATAGTTATCTTGCTACAAAGAAGACATGTTATATCGATATGCACTACTGTCCCCTTAAACTTGAGCAACCGTAGCATTCCATCTTTCTTTAAAAAAACCCGTCACAGTAGCCAAAATAAGACCACCTTACCCTATGGAGCCAGAACCCATTAGCAAATAGGGATTCAGAGTTCTAAAATTATGTGGCCGGGGCCTCTCATTTCACTCACACAGAACTGACTCTGGCTTTATTTCTTCTTTATTAAAGTAAACCAAGATTTTGTTTCTGGTAAAATTAGTTGAGACTACTTTAGTTGGACTTTTAGTCCTCTGAATGTCACATTTAGATGTGGAAAACGTTTTTTCACAGAGTAGAAACAAAGTCTGATCACAAACCCAAGCATTGTTTATTCTTATATATTTTGTTCAGCTTTTAGGAAAATAAAAATGTGTTGGCACTGATACCTTCTCAGTCACGTGCTTTCAAAATAATTTTATTAAAGGTAAGCCAACAAATAAAACGTAGAGGCTTTTGAAGTGCTTTAATAATGATTTAAAAAATTGGAGTTATAACCAGAGTATGACTGAAAAACTATTAAAGTCTTCCTCCTTCTCCAAAAACTCAAGGATAAGGGGATATATCTTTTTTTTTTTTTTTAAATAGAGACGAGGTTACGCTGTGTTGCCCAGGCTGATCTCAAACTCCTGGCCTCTAGCAGTGCTCCCACCTCAGCCTCCCAAAGGATTACAAGTGTGAGCCACCGCACCAACACAAGTATAAGTTTCTTTGCTGTTTTTTTTTTTAATGTGATTCAATGTCTTGTCAGTGAAAAATTTTTGTCAGTGGCCCCAAATCACTGATTGTTTTAGTTGTTTTGAAACAGACAATTATCATTTTGAATTCTTAGTATTACTTTGATGTCTTACTATGACTTGATATCCACTGAAATACTGGAATTTTTTTTAAGTATAAAATCAATCTGTGTAAGGCAGTCTTCATATCCTAGCAGTAAGTGCTCTTCCCCATGCTTGCTCTCAAATCCTTTTCAGGGGAAAAATAAAAAGATTATTGTATTTAAAATGAGCAGAATTGTGGAAGGGCCTTCCCCCCCCGCCCCCAGACAGGGTCTCAGTCTGTCGCCCCAGGTTGGAGTGCAATGGGCGTATGGTCTTATCTATTAGGGTATATAGTTTAAAAGTGTAGTTTTTTAAAAGTATGGTCATCTTCATTTTTATGACGCCCACTGCAGCCTTCATCTCCCAGGCTCAAAGAGATTTTCACACCTCAGCCTCCTGAGTAGCTGGGACTACAGGTGCATGCCACCACACCCAACTAATTTTTTTTTCCCAGTTTTAGCAGAGATGAGGTCTCGCTGTGTTGCCCAGACTGGGAAGTCTTTTGAGGCAGCCTTCAATATAATTCATCCTTTGAAACCTCAGAACAGAGTCCTGTATTCTACAATGGATGGATTGGAAGACTTGAAGACCCAGCCTCTTTCCTTTATAGATAATCAGACTCGGGCAGAAACTCAGAGCTCTCAGGGCTTTGCTGTGCTGTGCCGTGTCATGCCGTCCTGAAGCCCGGGGAACCACCCTGAGCACTTTGTGGAGTGTGTCCTTGCTCAGGCTTTTGCCTTGGGATTGAACCGAGGCTGGTCAGTTCCTTCCACTTACCTCCTCTCTGTCTGATCTTCCTTTTCCCAGAGCCTCAGTGCTTGATGCTCAGTGCTCAGGAGATGTCCTTTGCTCCGTTGTTCAGAGGGGCAGTTGTGTGGTTATGCTGCCGGGTGAGCACAGACACACATCCTTTCTCCCCTAGCTGGGGCCATCCCACACGGGGTGCTCAGTATGCATGCCTCACGAAAGCATAGACTGTCCATTTAAAAAAAATCAGGTACTCACGGTATTACAATATGCCAGGGGTTGGACAAATGGATTTTTTACCCTTTTTTAAAGGGTTATGTAAAAAAAAAAAAAAGCAACTATATGTGGCCCACATAGCCTAAAATATTTACTTCCTGACTCTTGTATAAAAGCTCTACTGATCCTTGCAATAGTCATTAAAGATCAAATTGTGTAGACAGGCAGAACTTTTTTTTTTTTTCATATAGTCCAACATTTTTTCATACAGTCCAGCAATTCTTTTAGATTTTAGAGTAGCTTGCCTGTGCATCTCAGTACACAGCTGCTGTTACAGATTATTCCTGAATAATGCTTTTGCATTAAGAAAAATTATCCCCCTTTGCCAGTTGTCTACTTGTTAATGAATTGTGGGCATGTGATCATATCTATTAGGGTATATAGTTTAAAAATGCAGTCTTTAAAAGTACAGTCTTCATTTTTATGAATCAGAGTGAACTTGACTGTAGTAGACATTCCATTAACAGCAGTTCAGCACAAACAAGTTACTCATGAACTTAAAGCCAAGAACAGTGCCTCTCCCTGAAAGTATGCGATGTGTTGGTTTTACCCCTAGAACGCTTCATTTCTCTTTTGTATCATATACTTGAAGGTTTCTCACTCTTCAAGCTCTGGTCGTGATATACGAACATAAATGCCTGGTGTTTGCCTGTTTGACTTTCGAGTGCAGACCACACATTCTCTTAAAACCACCAGCATGTCTGTGGCATCTTGTCAAGACACCGGCAGCTTTAGACAGAACAAGTTCAGGGCTCTCCAGTCCAACCTGAGCCACCTGCTGGTTCTGAGGAGCCATCCTTGGCACCTTGCCCTTCCTCCTCCTGCCTCTGCTTATGCCGCCAGCTCCCTTCCAGGAGGCATATTCTCTGGGACAGTCCCCCACTTGCCCAGTGCAGCCCTGAACACAAATTCGTCACATTAGAAGCATTTTTATCTCAAAACTCTGTTTTTCCTCTAGTATTTAGTTGTTGGGTTTAAATGCTATTCAATTTATCAACTTTTTTTTACCCCAGTTTTCTATGATCTGCACCTCATAGTTGTAGCTAAAGCTGCAGTATTTGGGAGCTAATTTTTGGGAAAGAGACTATACAAACAAGATTTGCATAATTTTGTATATTTATACCACAGGTAGGGATTATTTTTAGAGCCACTATAGCTTAAGGTTATTGATTTCACTAGTGTGGTTTCTGCATTCTAAATAGTTCTCGGAGACTGTGTTAGTAACTGGTTTCAAATACATATATATAATATTTATACACACCACTGTGGAATTTATTTCACTGTGTAAATAGTGATATTTTCCTGTTCAAATGCTTCTATAGAAAGTATTTATTTTAACAAGAAAATTAACTGTCAAAAGGGCTTTCCAAAAAGTGTTCTTTCTAGCCACCCATCCTCCCCTGCTACCATGCTCAACCATTGAGTCCCCAAACAACAGTGAAAGCAGAAAGGTGTGGCCTTGAAACCCTCACTGTATTTAGGCAGATGCAACAGAAGTGCATCTCCCCACTGTCACCCCATCCCACAACAAAGTGGGACTCCCATCGTGGGTATGGCTGTGCCAGCATGGCATCGGGCATGCCCCACGCAGTCTACTTCTTGCATGCACAGTTGGTACATTCAGCTGTACACTTAACAGCCTGTGCAGGAAAATGAGCCTTAGTTGTAGCCCCAAGGAAACCCAAACCCATGCCTGTGAGATATGGAGAAACCACTGGTTGCCTAGAGAAAGCATTAAGGTGTATTTCTAGTTCCTCTCTCATGTTGGTGAAAGACACTGTTCACACTCTCATTAATCATGGGAGATAAGCATGTTATCTTCTGCACCTTGACTATGCTTGTGAGCACCTGGCTCTTCTCTTCCTCCTCCTCCCCTGCCTGTCTCAGTGTGCATCTGTGCAGATGTGGGCCAGCCCCCCTGTAACCAGTGGTTACAGAATGATACCATCTGTTCTAAGATGTGGTCAGCTTTACTTCTCAGGAGTCCTGTCCTACAATTCAGAGCACCCCTGGATGGGATGGAACCAGTGCTTTATGATCATGTTCCTCTTCCCTGTGCCCTGTCCTTGGGCACCTCCATGTAAGTCATGATCCTCATTGTGCAGGGCTGGCTGGACTGAGAATTGCAACTCCAGGACAGCAGGGAGCTTTGGGACTAGGCACGCAGGGGTTTTGTCATCCATTTGAACCATAATTTGCATATTTCTTACGGCCTCCCTTTGTCTTTTCTAAACGAATGAGGCAGACACTTGAACAGTAATGCTGGAGAATGTTTTTTTTTAAGAGACTTTGTAAGCAAATCTGATTTTAAGATGAAATGTGAATGAGAAACTAGGTGCCAGGGAATTTAGCACTGAACTAGACAGTCAGAACTTTTTTAACTTTGCAGGAAGAAATAAATTTTGCTCTCGTCTAAATGTTCACAAGAAGTAATGTTGTAAATAGTTTTCTAAAAATATTTATTACCTGTGCTGTATACAAATTCATGTTTTGAGTGATGTTGGTTTGCATCGTAGTGTTATAGAATATATTTTGAACAGTGGACTTCCTTTCATAACACAGTTCACACATGGAGAAAGAACAAAAACCAGCAGGTTGAGAGCTGTTTGGGGCGTTTGATCTGTAATGTTACATCAAATCTAAGCTTTAACTGCCCCCTCTTCTCATCTGGTTATATTATATTTTATATATATATACACACACACAGGTGTATGATAAACTGGTCAGTGGTCAGTACCCAGATCTGCAGAGCAGATTTCCAGGTGTTCTTTCTGATGTGTTGCCCATAAGCAATAAGATCCTAGGTAATAACATTTATTCCGGGGCCCACATTGGCCCTTGTCTCAGAGGATAGGGTGGGGGTAGAACAGCTCTTGCTAAGACCTCTTGCCTTTGCCAGAGAGGTTGCTGTACTTGAATTTTTGCTTCTGTTTGTCTGCACGCTCCTTCATGTCATAAAACTCTAGCAATGGATGAGAAATCTGCCAGCACCAGACACATCAAAACTGGGTGTGTAGATTGAAAAATTTGCAATTTTTCATGAATTTGTAGGGTTTCCAGAATCTAGTTGAGGCAAAGCTCATTTGGCTATAGAGTAAATGTAAGACTTCTTACAATGGAAATTTAAGTGGCCAGTTCAATGTCCTTTGGCTATATTTGACCTACCGTTAAAAGCTAGCCCATTTCATATAAGCATCTTCTGTGCCTGGGCTTGAAATGTCTAAAGCTGCCTTCGTGTCTGGGATTACACCATGTAGGTCAGTATAAAGAGGGCAGTCACTCCTCCATTTTTCCCAGCGTGTCCAGTTCAGCAGATTTCTAAAGCTGTTAAGCAGCCTCTCTTTTTGACCGTCCTAAACTTTGTGAAAATAAATACCCCACACCCAGATAACCATTAATAGAAGTAATGTAGTTTTTTAGGCTTTTGGAATATGTCTTCTCTTTTGTATTTATGATGGTGTTTGGAATTTTTCACTAGTGTTTTTTTAGATTGAAGTGGGTGCATTAGGATAAAACTTTCCTTTGCTGATCCTGAAGGCAAGCAAGAGGAAAGAAATTGACCTGTATTGTATCATTGGGGAGGTGACTACTTCTTGTGGTGGTAGGGGGTGGGGGGAATGGGGCATTGTAGGTTATGTGGGGGTACAATAGAATTCTGGCCTGAGGCTCCCCAAGTCTTATTACCTTGTATGAAAAATCCCCTTATTAGCCTCATTTAATCTCAATAGAAGCCTGCTGTTTACCCTCAGGGAACAAGTAGTTTTCAAAATTGAGCTCCTCCAAGGTCATTGGCCAATACTGTGTGCAAGCATTGGTCATCTTTGTAAACTCATGGCATTATTTCCTCGTATGCATTATAATACTAAGAAATTCATCCCCAACCTGTATGAAAAGCACAGCCCAGGGCCCTAATTGAGGCTAGCGTGAATGCCTTTGAGGGGCCAGGGGGCCATAGGAGGCCCATGCAATTTAACTGAAGCTCAGGTGCCACGTTGGATTTTTATTCTTATTAGGCCGCAACCCTTCTGAATGAGTTTAGGACAGGGGCTGCTGATCCGGCTGTGGATTCAGGGAGCTCTAAAATGAATCTCTACCGTTCCTTTAAAGGTCTTTCTGGTTCCTCCCAGTGTTGTCATTGCCGAGGTTGATCTCGTAGTTGTTCAGTTGTGCTCTTTTTGCTGTCTTGTGAGTCTTAGCCAGTGATCCAGCTGCCCAAGGACAGGGCCTCCAGAGGGCCTAGCACCGTCCTGGTACCAAGCGTGTGCTCCCGGCCTGTGTGACAGTGTCTTTCCAGAGCAGTGAAATGAGAAATTCTGCAAGTGGCAACCCAGAAGATCAGTGTGTATCTCTTGGGCCTGGATTTCTACTATGTTAGTGAGTGTAGGAATATACTGTGTCTTTAATGGATGAAAATTCAATGTATGCTGTGAATTTGTTGGTTTGAAACATTGAAATTTTTCATTAGACAATGTTTACATACCTCACCTGAAGAACCTTTGAGAGTGTATATATAAAATTTAAAAATATATTAAGTTGCTTTAAAACAATATGTATAGCTATAAAAGTTGGAGTTATTTTAACTTTGAATATGTACCAAGTCTCTTAAATATTGAAATCTTGTAGACTTCTTGTGCTTCTGTGTTTTGCTTTCCTATCAGGCCATGTAGGAAACTGTGTTCTTGTTATTGGTAGAGGGGCCCTCACTGAAATCCAAGCTTGGAAGGATTTCCTGTGTTGTTTCAGATTCTCTTGTTTGGTTTTGAGGGATGGGGTGTGGAGCCAGAGGATGTGTGGGAGGGGTTTCTCTAACATTGACATCTATTCCATGAGCTTTTCCAAGGCGCTTATTTTATGGCAGCGTATTAAACTTCTTTGATATTCAAGTGTGTCTGTGTAGTCACTGAAGAGGGCATAGAATGCCTTGGAGCCGGTCATTCAACTTGCAGCCTAAGGCAAAATTGATAAGTTGCCAGAAGGAACCACAAAGCAATACTTCCACCAAGTGTCAGGGCTTAGAGAAGCCTTGTTTGCTAATGTCAGTAATACATCATTTTGTGAGTTCTGCCTAACTTCAGTAAAAAGAAAAGACAGTGGAGGAATCCTTGAGATTCCCATGGCAGGGCTGGAAAGGTGCCAGCATTTCATCCTGAGGGACAGGGAGCAATGAAGGGCAAGCTCCTGACCTCAGGCTAGCCACTGGGAAGTGTGCAGGCCACAGGCCAGGGCTGCCCAGCTCTCAACGCCTTTGTTGGAATGTGGCAGAAAAAGTCTTTCCATTTGCTAGCCTCATGAGGTTTTTCATTGTATTCTTTCAACTCTGCTTGAAGTGGGTCAACGTAAGGACCCACAAGAAGCTCATCTGACTGTGCCATCACTGTGCAGAACCACCTCCAGCAAAAATAACCCCACAGCTGACTGCCAGGCCACCCCTCTGAGTCTGAATTTGGAAGACTACCTCATTCCAGATTGGTTGTTTTAATTGTTAAGATAGACCTCTTTTCCTCCAGTAGTCATCCTGTAGTGGAATAACGAAAATACCCAAGAGGTGCAGACTGGCTGCCTTGGGGTGAGGGGACATCTCAAAAATTAACTCTGAGGGCTTTGGGTTTAGGAATGATAGAGGTGTCATCACCAATCTCAGAAAAACTTGGCAGCCCTAGTAATCAGGATGTTGCCTGTTGGAAGTCTGGGCACTGCTTTTTGGCCTCCATCCTCCCAACCAAGCCCGGCTGTGCCCATTCCCTTGGCTGGGGATTTCCTTTTAGCAGTGAAATTTGCCACTGATTTTTCTTTAACTCAGAAATAGCAAACTGGTGGCCTACAGATGTGTTTTCTTTAGCCTTGTGTTTAAAAAAATACTTTGAGCTTTTCTTTACATAAAGATTGAGAGTTCTGACTTCTCTTTTAAAAAAAAAATGAAAAAGATGAAGATTTGACTCTAACTCATGGTAAGAGTCAGCTGGCATGAGACTGGAAAAACGTGCCTTTCAGGGCTGTCAGTTCCCATTTGATCACTGTTTCTTCATGGCAGGGGAATGGGTCTGTGTGCGTGCTGCCTTATCAGATGTGGCGACACAAACGACAGGCCAGTTGACTGACAGGTAACCAACCGACGGCCTTGCGAGACAGGAGCGTCCGACCCCATTGGAACCCATTTTCTCTCCTGCACACTGTTCATTACATTTCCTCCAAAATCCCTAAATTTTTTGAAGGCACGGAAGTTATATCAACTGGCCACTTTCAAGATGACCCATGTGCTGTTAAGGTGTGGTTTGTATGACCATTGCCCTGGCCCAATTTTCCACGGAAATCTGTCCATGCTTGTGGCTCATGGTCCTGGCTCAGGCTTCCGTTTAGTGTCAGTGACCCTGCCCAGCCTGCCTGCCGGGGCCTGGCCTTACCCAGACATCCATCCTGAGTCCTATAAAATTGTGCTTGCAGTGTTCTCATCTGAATGGTGACGGAGCCACTGCAGACGTATGTGTGCCTGCTTTCTCCACCAATTTCTAAGAGCCACTGTGCTAGGGACAGAAAAGTGAAACTCACAGGACATCTGAGAAGTCACACTATTGATTGCTCTGATGGCTCCGAAACCCTCAGAGCCAGATTAAAGATGGGTGTGACTCTGTGCGCAAACTTACAGAATGTCCGTGTCACGGCAATTACTTGAAGGGAGATGAGGATGAGCAGCCTCCCCAGCTCAGCCATGCACTGACAGACCCCGGGGGTCTATCAGACCCCTCTCCCAGGGCCCCCTCCTTCTTCAGAAGGAATGGACTTCAGGAAGGGCAGGGAGTTCCAGGAACAGACGTCCTACGTGTATAGCCCCTTGGAGTCACCCCTGGATGATGGCCCATATGTGATCAGCCCAGAAGCCCTAGGAGAGAATGCTAGCAGCACCGGGCCCGCTTCTCGGTGGAGAAAAAGAGACCAACAAGGCAGAGTGAATCAATGTCATGTTCACATGGAAGACAACAGACAACATCGACATAGTCTAAAACAATACTTCCAGGGCAGGTGTGGCTCCCTCACGGGCCTGTTCTAAACCAGCCTCTAGGAGTCGATTCAAACAAGACTACAGAAACCCCCAACAAAACGTGCTACGACCACATAGCATCTGAAAGGCAAAACAAGACGCTGGATGTTGACTTTAACATATAAAAATACTATAACAAAATGAAATACAAATATATATTAGAATCTGTAAGTATTCTGTATAAAGAGATACTTTTGCGGTTAGGCTGCCAGCAGGCAAAGAGGAGACAAAGTCCAGCCTTTTCCACTTCCTGACACCTTCGCCGGGAGCCCCGGCCCTGTTGCCAGTGGTGTTGCAAGGCCACAGCTCCCTCGGGACGCACCCTGCTGTATCTCTTCATGTCTAAAATGCAGAGCGAACTAGGGGTCTTCACAAAGGGGGGCAAGATGTGGAGAGAGGACTTCTCAGAGGGGCGATTTCGCAGTAGCCGCCTTCCGGACTTTCAAGCGGAGTATGAACAGGCAACGTGAGTGCTGACTCAAGTCCTTAGCAACTCGCTGGTTGATGGCCAAGTTGGAGAAAAAGTTGGTCCTGGGGCACACAGCTCTCAGCTCATCTCATGGTGGATTCCAATCCTCAGACTGCACCGAGGTCAGCGCTGCTGTGCTAGGAGCCTGGACCATGTGGTGGGGCTGGTCAGGGGAGCCTTAAGCTCACATGGTGCTCCCTGGGAACAAACACACCAGCCGCTCACCTCCCAGCCCCGTGGCGCCAGGTGAGGGGTAAGCATCACCTGTCTACAGGTACCCTTTCCACCTCCTGCAGAATGAAGAGGCCTCCTGCCAGTCAGTGCCCTTCAAGCCTGGGAATTGACTTCTCCAGGGTGGTGGGGAATGGTGGTGGCCAGGGAAGCTATCTTTCTCAGGGTTGGCGAGTCCCAGAGCAGCTTTCTTCCAGGGAAGAGGCAAGATGGCTGCTCTTGAGCTTTTCTGCCCTATCCAGCCCGGTGCAGATGCTCTGCAGGGTCCCAACGTGGCCTGGAAACTCAGAGTAAGAGAGGGATGCCATGTGGTCCTGGGAGAAGCCCCATGAGGCCCAGGCTGCCGTCTACTTGCAGGTGGGGCCAGACATTGTGGCCTTGCTCAGAGCTCCAAGCAAGTAGATCCCAGCCCCCTGGTGAGGGGCAGATCCTGCCATGAGGACACCTCCCACGTTAGGCAGGGCAGGGCCCTCTTCCCATCACAGGGACCCCAGGACTCATAGTTGCTAGGTTGAGTCCCTGTGGCATGGGACATGCCAGGCACCCTCTACCCCAGCTCTAGCCTTCTAATCAGCAGTCCCCAGCCCTGGGTTAGGCACATATATACTTACTGATGTGATCAATGAAAATAGGTCTTCTAACTCCTCTGGCCTCCCTAGACCACAGTCGGGGAGTCTGCACTATTCCTTTAGTCATCCTGCCCCTACCTCCGGCCATTTTACAGCTGAGGAACCCGAGGCCCAGGCAGGGAAAAGTTTGCCCCGACTGATAGAGCCAGTGGGGACTTCCCAATGCCTGGAGCACTGTCCCTTCCACTGCTCCCTACTGGCCTGCAGTGTGAAGGACTCTGAACCAGCTGCTCCCTGGTCAAGCACCCTGGGCCAGACCCTCACACCCAGTCCCTCTGCCAATAGGTCACCGACAGCTTGTGGCTGACTGGTGGCTGGGGAAGCCCAGGACCAATACCCCTTCTGTGGCCAGTGTCTGGAGGCGGATGATGTTTGTTTACCTAGAGCAAAGAACCCCCTGCCCTCTTTGGTGGGGTCTGCCACCCTAAGCAGCCCCTGTGGCTGTTTCCTCCACATAAGTCCTCCTTGAAGCTACAGTAGTCATCCTAGAACTTTAGGATTCAGAGGCCTGGTCCTAAGAACCACCTCCACCCACAGCCTCGTTCCCAAGCAGTGGCTGCAGTCAATCCAGCGGGGAAGGGTCCGACCCTCCCTGGCCAGCAGGAGGCGGCATCCCCGCTCCCCAGCCTAGCCTACCACCAGCAGATTCTGTAGCAGCAGAATGAACCAGGCTGGCTGCCCGGGGAGACTGAGAATACTTCGTGGTTGCCTGCAGAGGGGTAAGAGGCTTCCGGGGCCACGGACCCAGCTCCAAGCCAGCCTGGGCCACAGGCCAGAGGGAAGGGTTGGTTTGGAAAGCTGTCATTTTTCTTCTCCAGACTCAGGTAGCAGATAAGGAGGGGTGTCATCGTTCTGCACTTCTTGGCCTGACCTCACGCACACATTCATTCAACAAATATTTATTAAGCGCCTATTTGTGCAAGGCACTTCCGGAGAGGGCAGCCCGCAGCTCAGGCCTCGCCCACCCCCGCTGCCCCCAGCTATGGCGCAATTTGCTTTTAAAAGGCTGCTCTGGCACCACCCCATCCAGGAGGGCCCAGCTGCCCAGGAGCCGTCCTGTGATGACCTGCACCCCAGCCCAGCTGCTGGCGACTGTCTCTGCTGCTGCAGCGGCTGGGCCCCCTTGCCCACCCTCACCCGCCTGTCCACGCCCAGCGCTATGCGCAGAGGGCACAGCCACACTTGGTGGGCTTTTCCACCTCCTCGGCAAAAGAGGTCCCATCGCTGCACTCAAAGGTGAACTTCCTCCGCTTCAGCCGAAGGCCCTGGCAGCAGCCCTGGCCTGGGCACGAGCCCCGGCACTCCACCCATGACAGGGGGCGCGTGGTCTGGCAGATGGCATAGCCCCTCTGGACCTGGTGAAAGTCCCGGACAGGGTCCCCCCGGCACTCGGACTCTGGATGGGACAGACACCAAAAGAAAGCCTCAGGGCACACCCATGGGTGAGCTGCTGCCTCCAGGGAGGCAGAAGGAAGAGGAGGAGTAGGGCAGCATCTGTGGGGTGGATCCTTTGGCTCTCAGACCCCATCTCTGTCCCCAGCATACTTCCGCCTCCCGCTGACATGCACAAGCTTCTTCCCAGGGCCTACAGTCTGGTCCTAGCGCCAGGGCCCTCCAGGACAGATTGAACTGCCGGAGGGAGGCGAGGTCCCCATTGCTAGAGGCGTGCAAGAGAGACTGGAGGCCCTGGAGGCAGTAACATTATGAAAAGGATTCGTGCTGGGGAGGGGATGGCCTAGGGGATCCTTAAGGTGCCTGAGTTCTGGGTTTCTCCAGCTTCTCCCTGCCCAGCCTTAACAGTCCGGATTCCAGCAGAAGCCATCTTGGTCAAGCAGGCCAGGGATGGCCTGGGAAGGAGTCCCCACCCCTTAGACTTCCTGCTGCCACTCCCAGGTCATGAGGTGATGGGGCCAAGGTACAGAGGTTGGGCCAGGAGCTGTTACCCTGGGTGGTCTCTTCTGCAAGGAGAGACCCCAGCCAGAAGAGGCGCATACCCTGAATAAGGGAGCTGCAGGGCAAACTGGGCCAGGAGAGACCGGGAGCAGTGCCCAGAGGGTGGAGGGACCCTGAAAGCCCCATAGCAGCCCATGGTACGGGGCTGGGGGAGGACAGAAGGGCTGCCGAGGTTGGGAGGAAGAAAGAGTCAAATTGCTAAAGCAATTTGTGGGGGACCCTGGGGAGTGCACATCAGGAGGGGGGCCCCTGACCTTGCTCACACAGCTCGCCCGAAAAGCCGGGGTCACACACACAGTGTGCCCCCTTGGTGGCTGAGGCCTGGCAGTGGCCATGCAGGCACTGCAGGCCTCTACAGGGCTCTGCCAGGGCCCCGGCCTGGTTGCACAGGGCCCCCGAGTACCCATCCTGGCACTGGCAGCTGTAGGAAAGAGCGTCGAGGGGCACACATTGCCCATGGACACACCTGCAGGGGACAGAGAAAAGCGCTGTGAGGACAAACCCAGCCAAGCCCCACCCGACGCAGCCCACCCAGCCCTGACTTCACAGGTCTTTATTCTGTTCCCAAGATTGAAACAAAGGGAGTTGCATGCGACTCCAGTGCCCCAGGCTCACTTGTGGCCATGGCAGGGGCCATCAGCAGGCTGGTCACAGTGCAGGCCCACCCAGCCGGCCTCGCAGTGGCACATGGGCCCCGGGGTGGCGTTGGGCTGGCAGATGCCATGCAGGCAGTAGAGCTTGAGGCAGGGTTCGCAGCCTGGCACCACGCCCGGCTTCATCTGAGTCTTGGTGAAGTCCTGCAGCTCGTTGTTGATGTATAGGTTTCGGATGCAGCCATGGAAGCCAGTGCCATTGAGGATCTGCCACAGGCGGAAGGCAGCTGAGTTGACGTCCACGGGCATCCCTGGGGTAGGGGAGAGAGTATAGCTGGGCTGAGTCAGGCTCGGGCTATGCCGGGCACCCACCTCTGAGGTCTAGGCAGCTCCATGGCCTTCCCTCTTGCCTGCGGCCTCTGTCCTTCATCTCTGCAACCCTGATCCAAGGTCCTCTGCCACCTTGGAGGGCCCAGGCTCCTTTCCCAGAAGAAAGGGAAAAGCTGCTTCCTCTGTGATTGGAGCTGGGGTGTCAGGCCTGGTGGTGGCCAGCTGCTACGTGTGGCTCTGAGGTGCCTGTTCCTAAAGTCTGGCTGCCCTCGCCAAGGCACCTTCTCTACCTGGGACACCAGCTTTTACCTCCCGGAGACTCCAGCCGTAGCAAAGGGGTGGGGCTGAGACATCATGTGTGGCACTGGGTCACTGCTTTTGTGGCTGTCCCTTCTCAGCAGCCCTCTGAAGTAGGGCTTGCTAAGCCCCATTTGACAGATGCTCATGACTGGCCTGAAGCTGCACAAGGAGTAAGCTGCGGAGCTGGGCTGAGACCCAGGGCCATCCCTCACCTCTGCCCCAGCCTCAGCACGCCCCCAACAGGGTGTGGAGACAGCCCCGCTGCATCCAACAGCCTGCTTGTCAAGACCGAGAAATGCTTGCAGGTGGTCGATGGGGTCATCTAGCCTGCAAAGCCTCTAAGGCCAGCCGAGGCAGTCCCTGGTTGATGCAGGGACTCCATACCTGAGTCTTCTTGCAGTGGCTCTGGGCCTCTGAGGGCCCCAAGACTGGGAATGGACCCTAAGCCACTGAAAAGCCCCTTCTAGCCCAAAACCAAGAGGAAAGGTGCCCAATTTGTCACAGACAGCCTGGACAGTCCCAGGACCTCCCCTAAGCCAGGCCTTGCACCCAACCCAAGCGTCTATCCTTCTTGGTCAGTCTGGGCCAGGCAGAGAGCAGCTGGGCCTCCAGGCAGCGAGGCCAGTCCACCTGCAGCTTGGCCACCACCAGGACCATCTTCCCACTTGGCATTTCCCACAGTGCAGTCCCTAGGCACCAGCTCTCCTGGCTGGCCTCAGGCCAGAGAGCAAAAGAGACCCCGCCAGGGCCAGGTCCTCACCTCCCACATAGAGTGGCGCCTCGCTGTTGAGCGTGTAATGTTTGCCAAAGTTGTCCATGGTCATGGGGCTCCCACCGTCAATGGAGAGATTCACCATCTGGTCAAAGGCGACCAGCTCAACAGTGTGGAACTGCCCGTCGTTGATCGTCTCAGCACTGGAAGAAGAGGGGGTTCCCCATCCCAGGGAGTGGGTGTCAGTCTGGACCATCCCTGCCTGGGCACTTCCCCAGAAACACCAGCAGGTTCTCCCCAGGAGACCAAATCTCTAAGGAAAAGGACTGTGGGGGCTCAATGGCCTATAACCCGATCCCTCTTATTCCCCTTCTTGGACTCCCTGGGGAAGGCTGAGAGGTTTGAGGCAGGGGTCTCAAACTTATGAGTCTCCCCCTCCCCATTAAGGAGCCTCCTCTAAGGCGGTAGTGGGTTGGGGAAGGACGGGGCCACTGCACAGGCCTCAGAGACCTCAGACCCAAACTGGGGCTAAACCAGATGGTTCAAGTGTCCTTCAAACTCAGCCCAGGTTTCTAGAGGTCTCGATAACCACCTGCTTTTGGCCCAGGAGACCTCGCCTTGGCAGTCCCGTACCCCTGAGGGCAGCTGGGGGGCATGAGGAAGCCCTACCTGTAGATGGCAGAGCTGGGGTAGCTGCCTGGGTCGTAGCTGACACGCACATGGCCCTGGTACAGCTCAACTGCAATGTGGTCGTTGTCCCCGTTGTACAGAAGGATCCCATTGTCCTCTGCCGTGGAGACCTGATGGGCAGTGGCACTTTCTCTCCCACCCCACCCCATGCAGCAGCAGCACAGGCTAGCAGGTGGGGCAGAGAGGGCACCCAAGATTGGAAGAGAGATGCTCTGTGCAGAGCTCTCTTCCCCCACCTGGCCAGCCTCCCCAAGGCCATTCCTCCAGGGGGCGCCAACAGGGGCTGCAGCCTCTGGTTCAAGCCCCATCCACTGCCAGCCTGGCCAGGTCTGGGCAGGGAAGGGTGACGGGCCACTGAGGCCTGGAAACTCTGTGCCAGGAAAAGCAGCCAGGAGACCTCAGGACAATCTTCCCAGAGAGGAAAATTAGACTGGGACCCCTGTCTGGAGGGTGTGGGTAGCCCTGTTCTGTGGGCCTTGGGGAGCTAGCTGCTGAGTGGGGGAACTACAGAGAGGACAAGTTCAGGAAGGCTCTCTGACAGCCAGAGTCATCCAAGCCTAGTGGAAGGAGCCACTCAGAAGGTAGTGTCTGTCGCTGGAACCGTGCAAGCAAAAGTGAGATCTTTGCCTCAGGAGGGAGATCCCTCTAAGATGCTGTAGGAGCCATGATCATTTTTCCCTCTCTTGTCCTCCTCCCTCCATTTCTTCTGGTAAAGACCCTGAGCCCCCTGGTCTGTGGAGCTGGGCACATGACCCAGGCTGTCTAGTCATACTGTCCCATCTCCTTGGACTCAGCGGCTGGTTCAGAGATGGGCATGTGACTAACGCCAGGCCAATCAGAGATCTTCCTTGAGCTGACCAAATTAGAGCTGGCAAGGAAGAGCCTTTGTAAATCACTGTCCGGTAAAAGATGAGGATAAACCAAGGACGTGCCCGAGGCAATGGCTGGTTAGGGTTTTGGTGAATTTTATTTTTGGCGGTTAGGCTAGCTGTTGTCTTGCCATGCAGACTATGTAAGTGGATAGGATGTTGGAGATGTGACGTAGGGGAAGAGAGCAGAATGCACATGTTTGAGAGGCTGAAGAGTTCTGAGAAAAAAGGAAAAGAGGACAAAAGAGAGGGAAGAAAGATGTGGCATTTGTGACAGGGAATGGAATTCGAGGGAAAGAGAAAGATGACTAAAGGAGAGTTTAACGTTCTTTATCATGTGCTGTGCAATATAAGCCACTCTCCTCTCCATCCCCCAAAAATATTTAGCAAAATATTGATATATTTCATCAATGCTGTTGAAGTGGGACTTGCTTTATTTTCCCCTCAATAGGAAGATGTTCTGAGATGGAACTGAAGGCATGAAAAGGACAATTTAAGGGACCCTAGGGACATACGGTTAAAGGTATAAGCCCAAAGTTAATTCTGGCCACGTTCCAGCCACACATAGAAAGCCCGTCTGCAGCACTGGAGGCAGACACTGAGGAGCAGCCTCCTCAAGAATGGGACAAGAAATGGTGGGAGGGGATGATGGCAAGTCTGGTTTTCTGGATTCAGTTACCCATGAGACCACATCCACCCCTGCCCTGGTTTTGTGACACTATAACCTTTCTAATTGTGCTTAAATCAGTTCAAGCCGAGATTTTGATACCCATATGCAAAAAGTTTTGATTACACAGAGTCCTTCCAGTTCCCCAGGCACCATGCAGGGATGCATCTTGATGCTCTGGCCTAAGCCAGGGTCCCCTGCTCCCTGACTCCCCTCTGTGACCAAGCCCCCTGGCACGCACCTGCAATGTGATGTTGGCCCGTGGCCAGTTTTGCAGGTCAGTGAACTGCAGGTAAGTGTCCCGATCCACAAAGTTGACACTGAGCAACTTCTCACACTCAGGGCCACCGAAGCCTGGGAGGCACTGGCACACGGGCCTGTTGCCCTGGTCCACACAGTTGGCCCCATTCTGGCACTCAGTCCCCTCACAGGGGCTCTTGGGGGTAGGCAGATGGGGAGGGATCTCACAGAGCTGTCCACTGAGAGGAAAGGACACAAGTCAGAGAGGGCCGAGGAGGAAGGGGGTATCTTCCTCTCCCATAGCCCTGGAGAGAAATACACTAAACATCTTGAGAAAATGGATTCTTAAAGTGACAGAAGATGCTCCTAATAAACACTTTTCATGAGAGAGCTAAGAGCCAGAAGGATATCAGGATACAAGTATGGTCCCTGGTCCAGCAGCATCAACATTACCTGGACACTTGATAGAAATGGGAAACCCACTGAATCTGCTTTTTAACAAGATCCAAGGTGATTACTGACAACGTCAATAACTCTGCAAGCCAGATTTTACTATATACATTTTACAGAAAAGAAAACTGAGATTTAAGACATAAGCATAAAGAGGGAAGAGTCAAGTTACTAAAATAAGAAATAAAAGAAGGGACATTACTACCAACCTAATAGAAATACAATGAATTATAAAGGAATACTATGAACAATGATATACCAACAAACTAGATAACATAGATGAAACGCACAAATTCCTAGAAATATGCAAACTACCAAAACTGAACCAAGAAAAAAATAGAAAATATGAATAGACCTATAACTAGTAAAGAAATTGAATTAGTAATCAGAAAATTCCCAGGCCCAGATAGTTTAACTGGTGAATTCTACCAACCATTTAAAAACAATAAATACCAATTCTTCACAAACTTGTCCAAAAAATAAAAAATGAAGGAACATTTTCTAACTCATTCTATGAGACCAGCATTACCCTGATACCAAAAACAAAGACATCACAACAAAAGATATCACAAAAAACTACAGACCAATATCTATTATAAATATTGTCACCAAAATCCTCAACAAATTACTAGCAAATCAAGTACAGCATAAAAAGGATTGTATACAATGACCAAGTGAGATTTATGCCAGAAATGCAAGGCTGGTTTGACTTCTGAAATTCAATTAATGGAATATATGACATTGATAGATGAAAAAGCAAAAAAAAAAAAAAAAGTTCATCTCAATAGATGCAGAAAATGCATTTGACAAACTTCAACATTCCTTCATGACAAAAACACTCCACAGACTAGGAATAGAAGTAAACTGCATCAACCTGATAAAGGGCATCTACAAAAAACACACAACTGACATCAAACTTAATAATGACTGAATTTTTTTCTCCTAAGATTAGGAACAACACAAGGATATTTGCTATCACAATTTCTATTCAATATTTTACTGGAGGTTCTAGCCGTGGCACTTAGGAAAAAGGGAAAGGAAAAGAAAGGAATGAAGGAAAAAGGGAGGGAGAGGGAGGGAGGGAGGAAGGGAGGGAGAGAGGGAAGGCAGGAAGGCAGGAAGGAAGGCAGGCAGGCAGGAAGGAAGGAAGGCAAGCAAGGGAAGGAGGGAAGGAAGGAGAAATAAAATGCATCCAGATGACATGATCTTGTATAAGAAAATCCTACAGAGTCCATTAAAATGCTATTAGAATTAATGAAATAATTCAGCAAGATTGTAGAATACCAGATTAATGCACAAAAATCAAACAAAAAATGAAATTAAGAAAACAATTCCTTTATAATACATCAAACAATAAAATACTTAAGAATAAATTTTTTAAGTGCAAAACATATACTTTGAAAACTATAAAATGTTGAAAGAAATTAAAGAAGATCTAAATAAATGGAAAGGCATTCATGTTCATGGATCAGTATGCTTAATATTGTTAAAATGGCAATACTGGGCCAGGCATGGTGGCTCACACCTGTAATCCCAGCACTTTGGGAGGCCGAGATGGGTGGATCACCTGAGGTCAGGAGTCCAAGGCCAGCCTGGCTAACATGGTGAAAACCAGTTTCTACTAAAAATACAAAAAATAAGCCAGGCGTGGTGGCACACGCCTATAATCCCAGTTCCTCAGGAGGCTGAGGCAGGAGAATTGCTTGAACCTGGGAGGCAGAGGTTGCAGTGAGCCAAGATTGTGCCATTGCACTCCAGCTTGGGAAACAAGAGCAAAACTCTGTCTCAAAAAAAAAAAAAAAAAAAAAAAAAAGGCAACACTAGCTAAATTGATCTACAGATTCAATAGAATCTTTACCAAAATCCCAGTTGACTTCTTTGCAGAAATCAACATGCTGATCCTAAAATTCATACAGAAATTCAAGGGACTCAGAATAGCCAAAACAATCTTTAAAAAGAAAAACAAACTGGGAGGACTCACACTTCCTAATTTCAAAATATATTACAAAAACTACAGTAATCAAGAAAGTGTGGTACTGGCATCAGGACAGTCATACAGATTAATGGAATAGAACTTGGAGTCCAGAAATATCCTCACACTTAAAGTTAGTTGATTTTGACAAGAGTGCCATGACCATTCAACTGGAAAGAATTATCTTTTCAACAAATAGTGCTAGTACAACTGTATATCTGCATGCAAAAGAATGAAGTGGGGCCCTCTACCTCACACCAAATAGAAAAATTAACTCAAAATGGATCAATGACCTAAATATAAGAGCTAAAACTATAAAACTCTTAGAAGACAACATAGGTATAAATCTTCATAACCTTGGATTAGGCAACAGTTTCTTAGGATACCCACAACACAAGCAACAAAATAAAAAATAAACTAGATGTACCCAAATTACACACTTTTGTGCATTATCAAGAAAAGACAACCAACAAAATGGGAGAAAATACTTGTCAACATATATCTGATAAGGAGCTTGTCTAGAATATATAAAAAGCCTTTACAACTCAATAACAAAAAGACAAATACCTCAATTTCAAAATGAGCAAAGAACTTGAATAGAATTTTTTTTCCAAAAAAGATATTTTTAAGTGGCTAATAAGCACACGAAAAGATGCTCAACATCATTGGCCACTGAGGAAATGCAAATCAAAACCACAATGAGCTACCACTTCACACCTTCATATACTGGTGGTGGGAATGGTGCAACCATTAGGATAAAACAGTTTGGTAGTTCCTCAAACAGTTAAACATACAGTTAACATATGACTCAGAAAATCCACTCCTAGGTATATATCCCAGATAATTAAAAATGTATGTCTACATAAAAACCTGTACACAAATGTTGATAAGATCAGTCTTCATTATAGCCAAAAAGTGGCAACAACCTAAAAGCCTATCAACTGATGAATGGGTAAACAAAATGTGGTTATGTCCATACAACAGAACACTGTTTAGCCATAAGAAGGAATGAAGTGCTGACACATGCTACCACACGGATGAACCTCAAAACATGATGCTCAGTGAAAGCAGCCAGTCACAAAGGACAACAGATTGTACGACGATTCGACTTACAGGAAATCCCCAGAACAGGCAGATATATAGACACAAATATTAGGAGATTAGTAGTTGCCTGGAGCTGGGATAGAAGAGGGGCTGGTGTGACAGATAAGGGGTATGAGGTTTTTTTGGGGAAAATGAAAATGTTCAAAATCGATGGTGGTGATGGATGTACAACTCTGGGAATAAACTAAAAGTCATGGAATTTTACATGGAACTGAGTAAACTGTATGCTACGTGAATTATATCTCAGTAAAGCTATTTTTTAACAAATGAGTGAGCGGAGCATGGGATATGGGTGGCTGGAGAGAGGGTGGGCCCTCCAACCTCCCAGGGGAGCCCAGTGGGCTGGTAGATAACCTTTGTGGCAGGACATGTCTTCAGAGGCTCAGCTAGGCAGATAAGTGACAGCACACTGCCCTGTCATCTGCACCCACCTCTCACCCCCTGCACCAAACAGGTTAGGAGTCCTCTGCCTAGGCCCTGGGCAGTTACATGACTTTCCCAAGGCTGCACAGCTGGTGACTGGCAGAGCCATGGTTAAAACCCCAGCATCCAACTCCCAGGCTCTGACCCATACCCCTTTCCTTCGCATGGCTGGAGGCTCCTGCCACCCCAGGGGCTGACAGCCACAAGGAGTCACTCCTAGTGTGTCCAGGGGCCACTCACCTGTAACCCTCAGCACAGAGGCAGGAGTAACTGTTGACTTCATCCATACACTGGGCCCCATTCTGGCAGCGGTGGTCCCTGCAGTCATCCTGGTTCTCGCTGCAGTTGTCACCTGCGTAACCTGGCACGCACTCACACCTGGTGTGGGGGGGGCATGGGTAGTTGGGGGGTCAGCTACACGGAGCCTGGGAGGCCAGGGATGCACCAGGGCTCCCCACACACAGTCTGTACATGTGAGGGAGAACCTCAAGTTCCACTGAGGCTGTGGGGATCTCCAGGAGGTCACACAGAGCTCTGGATCTAAAAGGGCCCCAGCCCATCCTGGGAGCCTTTCCTAGTAGGAGAAGAGAGCTCACGTGAACGTAAGGTAGAGGCCTGGGGCTGAAAGAGTAGACCCCAGTGGCAGGGGGAGATGGAGTCTTGTCACGGAGGACCCACCCTCACCAGCAACAGCACTTCCAAGGCCAAGTGTCAGCCCCTTCCCGACCTCTCCAGCGGCTCAGCTGCACCCTCCCTGTTCTCCCAGGACCCGCTACCACGTGGCTGAGCTCCACAGACTCCCCCACTCCTCCTTCCCCAGCCTCCCAGTCCTCAGCAGGGCTAGTGCCCCCTGCTCAGTGGGTGCCTTGACCTCAGGTCAGCCCCCAGCTTCCCAGCTCCCACCATGCCTCACTGCTGGCCCAAAACACTCCCTTTGGGCTACTGTCTACCTATCAAATAAATGAAGGACACTCCAGTAGTCCTTTCTAGCAATGGCCTTGCTCTCTGTCCTACAGGCCTCCTGATCCCCCGACACCAAACTCACCTCACCAAGCACTTCCCTGCCTTCACACCCGTGGATTCCAGAATACTGTCTCCTTTCTCCCAGCATGGTCCAGCCAGCTCACCTCCTCCAGGAAGCCTCCAGAGAGCACTCCAGCCCTCACTGAGCAGTCCCCTTGTCTGATCTCCTTCTAAACTCCTAACTCTGAAGCTCAATCACGCAACCTGGCAGATGGGTGCTCTTGCCTGGGTTTTTTACTCATTTCCTTGTCCAGTGTTTTTCGGGCTATAAGAAATACTTTCAAGCCCAGTATGTACACACACACACACACACACACACACACTCGAAACCAGATTCATACAACAATACCGATTATCCTTATTATATAAGATGGCATGTTGCTCTCTGATACTTTGTTTCATCTTTTAATGTTAGTCTTGACATTAATATTAAACAGGGGCTGGGGCTCCCTTTATATCCAATTGATCACAATCTACTAATGAGTCTGGAGTTACAGTCTGAAAAATGTTATAGTAGCTAAGCCACCACTTACTCTTTCATTCATTTAATGACTATATATTGGATACGTGTCTTGGGTTGCTGGTAATGCCAGGCACAGCTGAGCATGTCAGTTCTATTTTTCTACCAGGACAGGCAGTTAAGAGAACACGCACTCAACACTCCACTGTGTGCCACAGCCCCGGGTCCGGAGCTAAGCACAGTGCTTACCCTTGGTGATTGAGGGACTGTGCTAGCAGCTCCAGGCTGGACAATGTGCAGTCCTGCCTTATCCCACCCTCCAAGGAGGGCGCATGCTGCCCAATCTACCACTGCTGATTGGTCTGCCTGCCAAGCCCCACCCCTGGGAGCCCCCGCAGGAGTACAGTGTCCGTCCACCATTTGGATGGAGGCTCTTGTGGGCCCATCGACCGTGGAACCAGGCCTCAACAATCCTGGACTCTTGCTTCCTGTCATGGGCCTCAGGCTGCTCCAGTTAGACAGGGGGCTCCTGGGGGACTCCATCCGAGTCCCTGGGCTTGGGTCCCTCAGCCACAAGCCCCAGGAAACTCTGCCCTGACCACCCCTTGCTGGCCTGACTGGTGGAATGGGGAGGTCCCAGAAATGAGACTATGTTTGCAAAACTGCAGTGGGAAGCATTATTTTAAAAATGTGTGACCTTTATAAAGCAGTCTTCAAGTAACAAACACTTTCACATATGCCAATAACAACCATGATGAAAATACAGACCGACAACTTTTACCCAAACCTCCTGGGACAGACAGGTTTTGGAATTCAACACTTTTTAGATTTTGGTAAGGTCAGACAATGCATATTACACAACCTACTGGTAGGAGCTGAGGCAACCTCATAATCAGACTTATTCACATTTCTGCCACAAAATCTACACGTGTTCACATTACATGGGATGAATAACAACAAAAAGCAATCTCATACCAGTGCAGGGCAGCTTTTGTTACCAAATACGTCCAGATCAGATAAGATTTGGCCATGAGATGGGATGCTTTCCTGAACTTTGTGGATTTTGTAATTGGGGATAAGAAATGGTGGATCTGGAATAATAGCCTGGAGCACTTCACAGATGCCAGACCTGGAGCTAAGCGTTTTCCATGCATTTTCTCATCTTACCTTTGCAGCCACCCCAGGAGGAAGCTACTGTTGCGCCCAGTTTACAGATGAGAAAACAAGCTCAGGGCAGGCAACTGACACATTCAGGGTCAGGCTGCAAACCCAGGTCTCTGTGGCCACAAAGCTGGGCACATCACCCCTCTACCTCAACCCCGCATGGATTCTCAGGAACCCTGTAGAGCTGAGACCAGACTCACTGGACAAATGAGGAAATGAGGGTGGGGTGCGGAGCCCAGACTGGAATCCAGTCTGACTCAGGGGCCCGAGCTCCTCCCCGGCCCTGGAAAGGGGCAACACTGACCTGGGCCCGTCCGGGGTGCCCACACACTGGGCCTCGTGTTGACACGGGTTCAGATCCGGAGAGCACAAGTCCACCAGCTGTTCACAGGCCCTTCCTGGGGAAAGAACGAGCAAGGGGCAGGAAAGAAGCTGCTCTCCTGTGCTCTGCTGGGTGGCCAGACCCACAGGAATCCTCCTGCAGACACTGAGGCAGGGACCCCCTTCCACTCCTGGGCCTGGGGGCTCAGGGCTGTCTCTGTCCCCCACCTCCCCCAGACACTGCTGCCCTGGCGCGCTTACCCTCATACTGCGGGGGGCACTGGCAGGTGTAGTTGCCTACGCCGTCCACACAGACACCCCCATTGGCACAGGCGTGATCCACACAGTCATCCGTGTTCACCCCACAGGTTGGTCCTTCAAAGCCGGTGGGACAGGAGCACCTGTGCGGGGAATGGGAGGATGGAGAGACAGCCCTCCTGGAACACTGGTGGAAGCCTGTGGCTACTGGTCAATATCACCATTCCACAGAGTTAGGGTCCCTACTCCGGGTCAGGCCCTTGCCAGGTGCTGGGCAGGGTTAGAGGTGACCAAGACTGACCCTGCCCTCATGGGATTCACTCACAGTCTAGTGGGGAGGCTAGAGGAGATGGGTGGTGAGAGGAGAGGTAGTGAGGACCAGGATGGTGTAAGCACTGAAGCCAGGGAGGTGGCACAGAGGGGCAGGAGACACCTGGCTCCTCCTTGGCACAGAGTGATAAGGGCAGGCTTCCTGGAGGAGGTGATGAATTAGCCAAGGACCCTGACAAGGGAGAGCAGGAAGGGGAGGAAGGTGACTGGGGCAGAGGTGTGCGTAAAAGCCTGGAGTGGCCAAGCGCGGTGGCTCACGCCTGTAATCCCGGCACTTTGGGAGGCCAAGGCAGGTGGACCACCTGAGGTCAGAAGTTGGAGACCAGCCTGGCCAACATGGTGAAACTCTGTCTCTACTAAATTACAAAAATTAGCTGGACATGGTGGCATGTGCCTGTAATTCCAGCTACTCAGGAGGCTGAGGCAGGGGAATTGCTTGAACCTGTGAGGGGGAGGTTACAGTGAGCCAAGATCACGCCACTGCACTCCAGCCTGGGAGACAGAGCAAGACTCTGTCTCAAAAAAAAAAAAAAAAAAAAAAAAAGCCTGGAGTGGAAGGGAACCCCACAGCCAGTCTTCTCCAGGGGCCCTGCCCATCCACACAGTCCAATACTTCAGGAGCACAGACTTCAGGCATGGTGAGCAAAGGGCTGCCGTGAGCAGGAGCCTGGTCATGAGGGGCCCTGGGGATCAGTGACCTTCAAACCAGGATACACCTTCCCCTGGGGCAGCCAAGGTTTCCAAGGGGTGTGTGAATCAGAGAGAGGTCCAAGAAATTAATTTCCAGATCTTCAAATATCTGCACGAGCTCCTCCCTAAACTCTAAAATGGTGGCATCTGTCCCAGCCCCAGCCCTTACAGACTGGGGGGTGATGGGACAAGCCCTACAGGTAGAAAGGTGGGCATGCTTCCAGGCACCAAATAAAGGGGCAGCTAGGAATCCTGATGTTTAGAAAGTGAATGGATACATGCAATCTAAGTCAAGAGGTTTCCAGGTCTGTGCACTGGAAGTAATCGAAGGAAGGCCTCATGGAACTGTCAGCTGATAGAACATTAAAAATAATCTTGATGACAGGTCACTGTGGAGATTTGGCATATAAACTGGGAGGGCTTTCAAAGAATTAAGTGACATGGCTATAATAAAACTCCTAATCTCACCAGTTTATTTATATGAACAAACTTTCCCAGCATGTATATCTATAAAAACAAAACGAAACAGGGGAAGATCAACCACTGTGTCCTCTCTCATTCGGCAACATGCACCCATATGCCAGCTGAGAGAAGAAAAGAACGAAAAAGCACCCGATCCATCTCATTAAGAGAGAGACACTCTAATAAAATTTTCCTTCTATGTGTAATAATCTTCAACCCAATTCCATAATACAGTTATGTCATTTCAAATTATTGTAGGGATAACTCACTGCAAAAGAAACTTTAAATCAGAAGCTTATAGTGATGAGAAATAAGAAAAAAACTTTAAGTTTTACCTTACGTGTACCCATGTTGGGGACAGAGTACTCAAGAAAAGACTCTAGCATAAAAATATATTCGGTTAGAAAAAAAAGACAGGAGGGTAAAGAGTAAAATAAAATACTAGTTAGAGGAGAAAAAAGAACAAGGTAAAATGTTCAACTGTTAAAGAAGAACTTGTTTGTGTCATTTTAAAATGGTGTCCAATTGGCCAGGTGTGGTGGCGCATGCCTGTAATTCCAGCACTTTGGGAGGCCAAGGTGGTTGGATCTCTTGAGGTCGAGACCAGCCTGGCCAACATGGTGAAAACCCATCTCTACTAAAAATACAAAAATTAGCCGGGTGTGGTGGTGCATGCCTGTAGTCCCAGCTACTTGGGAGGCTGAGGCAGGAGAATTACTTGGACCCAGGAGGCGGAGGTTGCAGTGAGTCGAGATCTTGCCACTGCACTCCAGCCTGGGTGACAGAGCAAGACTGTCTCAAAAAAAAAAAAAAAAAAAGTGTCAAAATGATATGCTGTTTAGATTGCATTAGAGAATGATAAAAGAGTGATTTAATGTCATATTTTTAAAACTTAATTTTTTTTTTATTTTAGAGACAGTTTCACTGTGTTGCCCAGACTGGAGTGCAGTGGTGTGATCATACCTCACTGCAGCCTCGACCTCCTGAGCTCAAGCGATCCTCCCTCCTCAGCCTCTTGAGAAGCTGGGACTACAGGCACTCGCCATTACACCTGGCTAATTCTTAATTGTCTGTAGAGATGGGATTTGCCATGGGGATTTTGCCATGTTCCCCGGGCTGGTCTCCAACTACTGGTCTTAAGGCCCTTCCACCTCAGCCTCCCAAATAAAGCGATAGTTTTATTTTTAAATGTTAATAATATTTACAATATCTGGAAAATTACCTCCTTTGCAATGAAAAACTTACAATGAAAATTTTAGCTGTCAATCTAAGGATGTGTGAGGGAGTGTTTAGTTTTTAGAATGTGTTTGGGGAGTCTGTGAGTAAAAAGACACTATTGTAGGAAATGGTCTGCGGTTAAATTTTTTTCCCTGAAGGCTGGAGGGGACCAGCAGCAGGGTTTTAAGCTGGGGTGACAGGGTCAGCTTCGCATTTCAGAAAGTGGCCTGTGGTAGGAGCTGGGCAGGATAGTGGGAGTGGACACAGGTCAGGGGATAACAGGCGCCCCAGAGAGCCTCGGGGTTGAGGGGTAACTCGTGGAGGCACCCCCTTTCCACCTGGAGAGCCCACTCCCCCAGCCCCCAGTCTGTAAGGTGGTGAGATGAGAGATGCCCCATCTCCCCATCTCAGGGTGAAGGGGGTGTCCTTTCAGCCCCCAGCTGAGGCGTCTCAGGAATGAGGAGGGCGCACCCAGGGAGCTGCTCAGAGGAAGCTAGGCGCAGAGTGTAAGGACGCCGTTTCCAAGGCAACCGGGGGAAGAGAGGCCATTTAGTGATTCATTTTTACATCTGGTAATTTGGGTATGCAGAGGCAGGCTCAGCCATTTCTGCCCCCAGATTCAACATCATTTTCTGAAGAGCCAATGTATTGTGCCAGCAATTTACTTTCAGCAACTAAATACTATGTATTCCTCAGAAAAGCTCTGGGAGGGTGGGGCTCGTTGGGCGGTCCTGGGGGAAGCAGCCAGTGGGAGGGGCTTGTGTTGTGATGTCAGCTCTGGAAGGACTTAAGAGATGGGGTCATTAGGGCTGGCCCCTTCACTGAACAGCAGAAAATGGGCTGCTCAGGGCAGGGCCAGAGGGCTATCCCCTCCCACAGTGCCCAGTGTGACTCATGAGATGGGGGAACCCCAGAGAAAGCAAACAGCCCTTGGCTCCCACCTCTGGACAGGCCTCACCCACCCAGTGGCAGCCCCAGCTGTGTCTCAGGGGCTCAGGGTGGCAGCTTGAGGGGGCTGGCCAGGTCCCTGCCTGCAGGCAGCACGGTCAGGAGCAGGCTGTTCGAGGGAGATTGGAGGCTTTGGGATGAATTGAAATTTTCTTTTCTTTCTTTTTTTTTTTTTGGAGACAGAGTTTCAGCTCATTGCAACCTTCGCCTTCCAGTTTCAAGCGACTGTCCTGACTCAGCCTCCCGAGTAGCTGGGATTACAGGTGCCCACCACCATACCCAGCTAATTTTTGCATTTTTAGGACAAGTGGGGTTTCACTATGTTGGCCAGGCTGGTCTCAAACTCCCGACCTCGTGATCCACCCACCTCAGGCTTCCAAAGTGTTGGGATTACAGACGTGAGCCACCGCGCCCAGCCTGAATGGAAATTTATAGGAATTTCAAACACCCCTGCTGTGGCCCTTGGCACTGCACTGTGTATGCTTTGGCCATGGATTCCCAGTGCCTTCAAAAAGGCCCCCATGGCACCTGGCAGGAGCAGGAAGAAGGCCTGGAGCAGGAGGCAGCAGAGCCCACTCCAAGCCCTGGTCAACCCTGGAGCTGGGGAGCTGTATGGCTCAGGCATCCACTGGTCTCTCTGTGCTCCCACCGCATCTGGGCAAGGAAGGGGTTGGCCCAGTGAGCTTGGAGAGCCCTCTGGCTATGATTTGGAGTACATGCCTGCCCCCCACCGTGCGCCTCCACCTCCCCCCAGGGCACAGAAGGTCTGGGCCATCCCTGAGGGAAAGGAGGGCCCTGAAGCACAGGTGCTGGACCCATCAGCACTCACCAGGCTCCTGCCCCTCCAGGTAACTCACATGAACGGGGCATCCTTGCCCTCCTGTGCATGGCAGGTGCCCCCGTTTTCACAGGGGCCACTGGAACAGCTGTCCAGGGACACCTCACAGTCTCGGCCCTGGGGGGAAAGTCAGTGATGGGGACCCCAGGGAGACCCGGTAGTATGAGCCCACAGCCAGCCAGACCCTCAGCAGCTCAGCCTCTCCCTGTCCCAGGAGTTACTTGTTTTCATTCATTCATTCGTCCACTCCATTAATTAATTCTTTCATTCATTCATATGTTAAGTCACTGATTACTGGTTCACTCAAGCATCTGCTCTGAGTCAGGCGGTGCTCCGGGCCCTGGGGACAGCCCTGCAGTGCACAGGAGGAGCCCTCCTCCTCCCCGGCATCTGCCTCCACTCACCTTATAGCCGCTGGGGCAGGCACACCTGTACACCTCAAGGGGGTCGTTGTGGCAGATGCCCTGGTTCTGGCACGGACTAGACAAGCAGGGATCACACTTGGCCTGGACAGCCAGAGTTGGGGGACCTGTAGCAAGGGGAGGATGTTAGTGCAGGGGGAGGGGTGGGCAGCACAGGGTTGGGCACAGAGCGGGCGCTGTGCACCGTGGCCATTAGGGCCGCACGATCCATGTAAGAAGGGCACAGTCGCTACCACCGAAGTCAGCCAGCCCTTCCTCTTTCCCCTCATGCCCTTCTGAGGCAATGACCCTAGCCTGACACCTGCTGACTAGGAGGACAGAAGGTGGCCACCTTGGCAGAGAGGAGACGGTGACTCTGTGAGCACCGTGCCCAAGCTCGGCTCTGCAGGTTGGCCACACCAGGGAGCAGGAGTTGTTCCCCTCCACACCTGAGCCAGGGAGGATCATTTTCCCCCACCTCCCTGCTACAGCAGGCCCTCCAGCATCTCCAGGATGCACTGGTTGTAGAGGTAACCAGAGGAGCCGACAGCCAGGCCACCTGGGACGCCACTCGTGAGTGGCAGCAGGATCTCAGGAGACTAAATAGGAAGACCAGTGAACTCAGGCTTCCCTGGAAGATGCCTTCTAGAAGGGGTGGAATATTGCTCCTGCTGAAGAGGCATGAGCATGAGCAGAAATACAAACTTTTCAGCAGTGACTAGGACACATGACAGACTTCTGGGGTGAAGATGGGGTTCTGTTTCCTTTTTTTTCCTTTATTTTTATTTATTTATTTTTTTAGACAATGTCTTACTCTGTCACCCAGGCTGCAATGCACTGGCGCAAACATGGCTCACTGCAGCTTCAACGACCTGGGCTCAAGCAATCTTTCCATCTCCATCCAGTAGCTGGGACTAGAGGCACACACCACCATGCCCAGCTAATTAAAAAAAAATTTTTTGTAGTGACAGGGTCTCTCCACGTTGCCCAGGCTGGTCTCGAACTCTTGGGCTCCAGCGACCCTCCCACCTCAGCCTCCTAGAATGCTAGGATTACAGGTGTGAGCCGCCACGCCCAGCTGGAGTTCTGTTTCTTGATCCAGGTGCAGGTTACCTGGGTGAGTTCAGCTTGTGAAACTTCAGCAACCCATTCACTCATGATCTGTGTACTTTAATGTGTGTGTGTTCTCTTTCAATAAAAATAATAAAACAAAACAAAACCCCTTCTCACCAGCACCAATCCCACCCCATTAAATAAACACAGAGCAAATGTTTCAGCATAAATTGACTTGCTCCCAACAGCCAAGCCGCAGATCAGGCCCCTCTGAGCCGTTAGGCTGTGACAGCATCCTGCACGCAGGGTGGCCCAGGGCCTCCTCATTAACCTACAGCTGTCAGCTTCATTTCCGACGGTGGCCTCTGAGCTTGCAGAGGGCAGGGGCCGTGCTCCACGGCCTCCAGTGTCTTCCCCCCCGCTGCACCCCTGCACATAAAGCCCAGCCCCGGCGGCCACTCAGCCACCTGTCTGTGCTCAGCAGGGCTTCTGGGGCTTGGGCCGTCACTCAATCCCTGAATGAGTATTTACACATGCCCACAGTGGAGCGTCCCAGGGCAAAGCCAGAACCAGCCTCCAGTGACACTCTGGCTCTGCATTTCTGTAAACGTCGGGAGAGTGGCTGCTGGGTCCCCTGCTCCACCAGGGACTGAGAGAGGTCTAAGTTAACTGCTGAACACAATTCCTACAAAAGGGAGGTCTGAGCGCATGCTCTGCTGCGAGGCTTGGAGCTCCCAGAAACACCGCTGCTATTTTTATTTTCCTTATGTAACCACAGGGAGGGATTACAGCCCTGACGGCCTGGGATTTTTCTGCCTGGCTCTTTTTGTCCATGATATGTCAGGACTGGAAGGCAGTCATCAAGCCGCAGGTGGCTTGTTCCTGTCCCCTGACTCCCTGCCCAGCAGTCGCCACAGGGACACAGGCATGTTAGGAAGGCCCTGCAGTGTTGGGCCAGTTCCGCGGGCCCCCAGCAGCAGGGGCCGCGCTCCTAGGCTCACCTTGGCATTCAAACTTCTTGGCAGGCGTGGTGAGGAGCAGCTTGCCCTCCATGTCCAGGGGCCCAGCACAGCGGGCAATGCCCGGTTCCTTGTAGCCAGTCTTCACCCAGCTGGACAGCCAGCGGAGGTGGCAGTCACAATATAGGGGGTTGGCACCAATGGCCCTGAGCAGAAAGCAGAGAGAAGCAGGCATTACAGCTTCATGGGGTCCCTCGCCCATTGGAAACCTAGGCACTGCACCAGGGACTGGCAAAAATCTTAGCCTCCATTTTGTGAGCATTTACTGTGTAGCGAGTGCTGCTTCTCTCTTTTTTTTTTTTTTTTTTTTTTTTTTTGAGATGGAGTGTCGCTCTGTCGCCCAGGCTGGAGTGCAGTGGCGCAATCTCAGCTCACTGCAACTTCCACCTCCCAGGTTCAAGCAGTTCTCCTGTCTCAGCCTCCCAAGTAGCTGGGATTACAGGCACATGCTGCCAAGCCCAGCTAATTTTTATATTTTTAGTAGAGACGGGGTTTCGCCATATTGATCAGGCTGGTCTCGAACTCCTGAACTCAGGTTATCCACTCACCTCAGCCTCCCAAAGTGCTGGGATTACAGGTGTGAGCCACTGCACCCAGCTGCCAGTGCTGGTTCAAGCACTGCATATGCATTGTCTCACTTAGTCATCCCCACGCACTACTATCCCCATTTTACATGTGCAGAAACTGAGGCTCAAAAAGACTGAGGAATTTGCCTAAGATCACACAGAGAAGCAGGGAGCTGCTGGGGCCATGCTGTTGGGGCCAGAGCCTCTAATGTGCATGGGGAGAAAGCAACCCACATCGACCGCTGCAATGAGACAGCTGCTTTTCCTGTGTTTGTGCACCGAATCATCTCATCAGCTCCACTGCGCAAGTTTTCTCCTCTCCATCTCAAAGACGTGGGCACCGAGCCTCCTATGGAATAAGTAATTTCCCTGGGGTCACACAACTAGCGAAGGACAGCCCCTGGATCCAGATGCGCCACTGTCTGCCTCCGAAGCCCATGCTCTTTTATTTTTCTTTTCATTTTTAATTAAACAGAACACATGAGTGCATTCTCATTGTCAGCCACTCTCAAACATCGCAGACAAAGTGTCCGCCCTGCACAACACTGTGAATGATTAAATGCCACTGAGTTGCACACTTTTTAAAAAACGGCTAATTCGATATTATGTGAATTTCACCTCAATTTTTTTGAAGGCACATTCCTGTGTTACTGATGGGGGTGCAAAATGGTAGAGCGCCCGTGGAGGGGAATTGTGTGACACTTATCATATGACTCATGCACTTGCCTTCTGATCCAGCCATTGTTTCTGGGCGTTTACCTGCAGGCACACATAAAGACATCTGTGCAACAGTCTTATTTGTAATGGAAAGACTGGAAATCCCATGTTCATCAGTGGGGAGTGGTTATATAAATTGTGATACATTCACATTACAAAAAATAAAAGTCTACACCCCACTGTCACTGCCCTCCACAAAGGGGCACATGGTCACAGGGTCACCATACTCGGATGTACAGCCTTCCAGGCCTTTCCACACGTACACACATGGTTCCTCCTTACAAATCACATCACTACTGAGCAGCTTGCTCCTTGTCACTAAACAGCACGTCTCGGGAATCTTCCCGGTCAGCATATAAGCATCTATCTCATTGTGTCCAACTGTTCTGCAATATCCCAGAGCGGATACCCCACGGCACAGTGGACAGCGTCCCTGTTGCTAGACATTCTGGTTCTTTCCAATGGCAGTGAACACACATAATACGTGCCTCTTTGGTTTTTTTTTTTTTTTTGAGACAGGGTCTCACTCTGTGGCCCAGACTGCAGTGCAGTGGTATGATCTCAGCTCACCGCAACCTCTGCTTCCCAGGTTCGAGTGATTCTTGTACCTTATTCTACTGGGTAGCTGGGATTACAGGCGTGCACTACCACGCCCACCTAATTTTTTTTTTTTTTGTATTTTTAGTAGAGATGGGGGTGTCGCCATGTTGGCCAGGCTGTTCTCAAACTCCTGGCCTCAAGTGATCCGTCTACCTCAGCCTCCCAAAGTGCTGAGATTACAGGCGTAAGCCACTACGCCTGGCTCCTCTTTGGGTGGTGTATTTCTTTAGAATAGATGACTAGGAGTAGGATTTGGGGGACAGAGGAAGCACGTGTAATATGCTAATAGCCCACCCCCACCCACAAAGGTTGTATCCACTTACACTGGCCATCAGTACAAGGCTGGGCCTGCTCTCATGCCTGCACCGACATACTGCCAACCCCTTTGTTTCTTACCGATCTGATGGGCAAGCTCAGAATCTCTCCACTTAACCACATGAGAGACTTAGAGATGGACAAAACATGGATTTGAGGGTAAGAAAGAGCCAGAGTTCTGGCTGGGCGCAGTAGCTCATGACTGTAATTGCAGCACTTTGGGAAGCCGAGGCAGGTGGATCACCTCAGGTCAGGAGTTCCAGACCAGCCTGGCCAAAATGGTGAAACCCCATCTCTACTAAAAGTACAAAAATTAGCCAGGCATGGTGACGCATGCCTGTAGTCCCAGCTACTCGGGAGGCTGAGGCAGGAGAATCACTTGAACCCAAGAGGCGGAGGCTGCAGTGAGTTGAGATCGTGATATGGCACTCCAGCCTGGGCGACAAGACTGAAACTCAGTAGAAAAAGAAAAAGAAAAGAAAGAGAAAGAGAGGAAGGAAGGAAGGGAGGGAGGGAAAGAGGGAAGGAAAGGTGGGCCAGAGTTCTCTGACTCAGCAAATAGGAAAATCAACGCCTTATGCCTAAAGTTCATTGATATCTACATTATTTTGAAAATATAAGGCTAAATAACGTGAATGAGAATGGGCACATTGACTAAGGAACCAATGGATGCCCTGCCATTTTCCACCTGTTTCTGGGCAGGACAGAGGAAGCAGTTCCCCTTGAGACCTGTACAGCCTGATTAAAGCAGCAGTGGCTCTGAGCAGGAATTCCCCAGAATAGCTCAGCTGATGACTCACTATCTTATAAAGCAGGTTGAACAAGACCGGGACTCCGGCCCCCACGCAGCTGCCCCATGCCTGGGCGACCTTGAGTGGCTCCCTTAATATCTCTGGGGGTCACTTCATGTTTCAGTAAAGAGCCTGCAACCTAGAGGGAGAAGACAGACAAGCACGCATGACCTAAAAGAGGTGCCGAGGGAACAACACAGCTCAGAAAAGAGAGCAGGTTCGACTTTGGCATGTGTTTCATTTTTTCTTTCCTTATTGCTGACAGTATCCATCCTGGCTAATGGGATGGGTGATTTTTTCTGAAGTTCCAGTGTGTTTAGAAAAACAAAGACTTTTTAAGATAACAGGAATTCAAAAATGGTAAAATGTTTGTACTCACCAGATTAGTATTTTTATACTAATAAAAAGTGTGATGTCACAAAAGTATGTGATTCAAAAGATAAATACACAATTTATTTAAAAGTATATTTTGGCCAGGCGCGGTGGCTCACGTCTGTAATCCCAGCACTTTGGGAGGCCGAGGTGGGAGGATCATGAGGTCAGGAGATCGAGACCATCCTGGCTAACACAGTGAAATCCCGTCTCTACTAAAAATACAAAAAATTAGCCGGGCGTGGTAGCAGGCACCTGTAGTCCCAGCTACTCAGGAGGCTGAGGCAGGAGAATGGCGGGAACCCGGGAGGTGGGGCTTACAGTGAGCTGAGACTGTGCCACTGCACTCCAGCCTGGGCGACAGAGCAAGACTCCATCTCAAAAAACAAAAGGTTTTTTTTATAGCACACGATAAGGAGTGTGGCCTAGCAATGAGCCACAAGTTGAAAGATGATTGGGAATGCCTTATTTCCATCCTGTAGCTCATTTAGAGAAAAATGCCAAAAAGATGAAATCTGAGGCCATGTGAATGAGAGGGCCTGTGACGTGGCTTACAGTCCCTCCATAAACGGCAGCAAAGTGACACCTGAGATGTAAGTGCTCCTTCTCCTCTCTCCATCTTAAAAAAAATATGGGTGCAGGCCAGGAGTGATGGTTCACGCCTGTAATCCCAGCACTTTGGGAGGCTAAGGCAGGCGGATCACCTGAGGTTAGGCATTCAAGACCAGCCTGGCCAACATGGCGAAACCCCATCTCTGCTAAAAATACAAAAATTAGCTGGGTGCGCTGGCAGGCACCTGTAATACCAGCTACTCTACTTGGGAGGCTGAGGCAGGAGAATCGCTTGAACCCAGGAGGCGGAGTAGTGAGCCAAGATCAAGCCACTGCACTCCAGCCTGGGCAAAAAGAGTGAGACTCCATCTCAAAAAACAAACAAAAAACAAAAAACAACAACAACAAAAAAATATGGGTGCAAAGTCACATCTAAAGCTATTCAAAAATATGAATTCTGGATTGGCCCACACTTGCTTTTCTTTGTTTCTATACTGAATAGACTCTGAGCCACACCTGAATTCAACATTACAAGCTTTCATTTATCCAAAGGCTGGGTTTTCGTGGCTGAGGACTGCCTTGCCCTCTCTTCGGTAGTACTTGTAGTTTGTATTCACCTGGGGACTATTTCTCCCGACGAAAACTCCTGTGAACTCAGTGGAGAGTGGACAGCCAAGGCCCGACTGAGATGTATTTGGTGGGCAGGGATTGGGGAGGCAGACACCGCAGCCAGGCCACGTCAGTCCAAAAGGACTGTGGATTCAGGTTTATACCCCAGCCAAAGTATAAATCACCCTGTGTTGTTGATCTCTGGCATAATATGGAAATAGTTGAAACAGTAGCTATTTGATCTGTTCATGCCAAGGCCCTACCCGGCTCCTACTTGTGTAACCTGGACTGAAATAGCCTCCCCTGGCTGTCTCACAAGTCGCAGAACCATCCATCCCACTCCTAGGTGATCAATCTGTGTGCATTACTGTCATTTGAGGGCAGAAACCACTAAATCCCCAGCTGTGTCAGGCACTAGCAGGCACCAGTCAATGTTTGGTGAATGAATGAATGCCTGTCTAAAAGCATGAGAAAAGCACAACATCTCAGTGCAAAGGAAATTCAAAAAGAAAAGAACTATCTATCATCCCATAAATGCAACTGATTTGATTTTAGTGTATTCCCTTTCATTTCCTGTGTGTATGTTTGTACATCACAGTGTACAGTCTACTTTATTCTGGTTTTCATCAAATAATAAGTTATAGTGTTGGCCAGGCATGGTGGCTCATGCCTGTAATCCCAGCATTTTGGGAGGCTGAGTCGGGTGGATCACCTGAGGTCATGAGTTTGAGACCAGCCTGGCTAACATGGTGAAACCCCATCTCTACCAAAAATACAAAACTTAGCCAGGCGTAGTGGCAGGCGCCTGTAATCCCAGCTACTCAGGAGGCTGAGGCAGGAGAATTGGTTGAACCCGGGAGGCGGAGGTTGCAGTGAGTCAAGATCACGCCACTGCACTCCAGCCTGGTCAACAAGAGCGAGACTCCATCTCTAAATAAATAAATAAATAAATAAATGTGTTGTCATTATTAATTACTTGCTATTCTGTCATATGGGCATGCCATAATTTACTTACTCCTTCCATATTTCCTTTCATGCCAAATTCTTAATGAATTTGGACATCTAGCTTTCCAGCCTACAGCAAATTAGAGGCAACAAAATGCCAGATTATAGCAACAAAGACAGACACTGGGGAACCCTAGCCTGGGACATGGTGCATAGTAGATATTTGCTGATGGCTGACTGGATGGATAGATGGAAGATGAGTTAACTGCAAAGTAAATAGCAGACGATTGTGCTGGGCATTGAAGTGCAGCACAGTGAAGAGTGCTCACAATCGTTACAGCTTGTTTGAACCATGTGAGACCTTAGAAATCATCTTGGTGCAGGTGAGAAAAGAGGCCTCGAGAGAAGAATAAATTGTCTGAAAGCCCATTGCAAGTTGATGGCAGAACAAGAACCTAAAGCCCCCAGTCCTGATTAGTCTAGAGTTCAAGGATTTTAAATATGATGACTTCCCCTCTTCCACACGCCCCTCCTCCACACTGCGAGTGGACAGGAGAGGCCCTGGCCAGAGTCAGATCAGGAGCAGGGCTTCTCAGTAACATCAGCACCTTCGGGAACCAGGAACACTGGATGGTAACTCCTGGCTGTCCCTCAATTATCACTTGTCATAGAGCGGTGTGCGAGGGCCTCCCTTCAAATTGTATACAGCTTTCATGAAGCCCGGAGTGAATGCAGTGGGTCTGTGTCATCTTTTTACCATTCTTCAACTCCTTATAAGTGCTCAAGAACTCTTTCTGGAAGAGTTGCAGGTCTTGAGTGCAGAGGCGACAACCGATGTGTGTGTGCACATGACATATATCACATCAATACTACATGTGCATATGTGCACGCACATGAACATGAGTATACACACATCCTCCAGGCTGCTGCCTGTTTCCATCTTAAACCCTGGGTATAAAGGGCAGAGTTTATCCACAAGCTTTCTTGATAACAACGGAAGGTTTCTTTCACACAGATGCTATTTCGTAGAGAAATTAAGCTTAGGTGCAATTAATAAACACATTTAATCAGTAAAACTGATGCCATTTTCTACAAGTACTGCTAACCTGATCTTTACTTACTGGCTTATTTCTTAGAAACTAGATCTGGCTTCTGGCCTGATATTACTGTTCTCCTAAAGAAAGTCTTAATTTATAGATGGGTATAGGCTCAAAATTTGTTTTTGCAGCTTTGGTTTTTTTGGTTTGCTCAAAACATATGTTGTTTGCTCACTTCTCATTTGAAAAACAAAACCTGTATATTTTGAGCTGGAGACAAGATGTACTTGGGTGTTAATTTGGTTCTCATGAGGAAGGAGAAAAGGTAGCCAACCACGCATCTGCACAGTTAAACCCCGAGTAGAAGAGAAATATTAAGGGCGAATGCAAAGATGTAAAATGTAGACTAGATGCTGAAAAGGCTAAGGTGGGCAGTAAAAGTGGACACTCGGCTATGCCCAGGGGTATGCAACAAAAGCTATGTGGTCCCAGGGTAGCAGCAGCCCCTGGTGCCCAGCAGAGACAAGCACAAATGCTCTCTGGAGAGGAGCATCTCCAACTTAGCTCTTCAGAATTCCTAAAGATATGTCAGCAAAAATGAGCGTGCAACCAAAAATTACCCAATACAGATGGAAACAAGCCCTGGTGAATTCAAGTCAGTAGGAACAATAAACAACACTGTCCCAACCTGACCTATGTCCAGAGGCACCACCTCCAGCAGGGCTCACTCCTGCCTCCTCCCATCCCACTCACCGTCTGTATGTCACCATGGGCTTTCCAGGAGTTTGCTGAAACTCAATTCCCCACAATTCCCCTTCTGTATACAACGAAGGGCAAACTCCTTAGCAGGCACAAATGGTCCTTCACAACAGAATTCCAATGTCCCTTTCCAGATTCATCTCCTCCCACCCCACATTCCTTCCCCAACCAAACACCCTTTATCCTATGCTGGACAACACAGCATCCCTGAACATCCCATTTTTTCGTGTTCACACCTTTGCACATGCTGCTCCCTCTTCCTAGGATGCCCTTCCTCACTTTCTCCAACTGGCCAACTCTAGTTCCTTTCCAATGACAGCATAAATGGTACCTCCTCTGTGAAGCCCCTTGGACTTGCTCAGAGTTAGTCACTGCTTCCTTTGAATTCTCTTTATAAGATCCCAAATGGTCACAGTGGGCGGAAACCTTGTGTTAGGAAATTCTTCAGCACTGGAGTCACTCTGGTTGCCCAGGATGTATTTATTAGGGCAATAAAGAATAAATAAAGAGCTTTGGAATCAGAGACACCTAAATTCAAATCCTAGGGAAGCTGTGTAACTTTTTAGAACCTAGGACTGTAAAATGGAAATAATAAATCAAATCCTACCACCTGGGACAGAGCCCCTTACCCCTCCCACTTCCATGGCAGACATTACAAATCAATCACTGCACCCCTTCCACTGAGTCCAGGTCCAGCCCTGGAATCTTCAGTGTGGTCCTCAAGACAGTTCTTGCCAATCATGTGGCGCTGGCGCATAAAACAAAACTCACTTCCCATTTCAATCATGGGGTAATCAAGACCTTGTAGATGAAGTAGAGTGCAGTATTTGACTCAGGCAGACCCTCAAAGAGCAACACCTATTACTATTTTATCTCCCGATGCTATTTGATGCACCGCTGATTTAACATGCTTTCTGAAGGGTGGGGAACATTACCATACTAAATATACACTCTGGTTTTAGAGTTTAAAATGCAGAAAAAGTGAACCTTAGAGAAAATCTAGTGAGACTAATGAGTGAATGAATTTCAAGAAGAGTGGCTGGGGGCCCCAGAAGCTCTCCAACCTGGGTATGTCTGCCCACCAGGCCCTTTTAGGGCTTAAGGATGGGGCTGAGAGCGAAAGGAGACAGTTGCACCTGAGGTCCCAGGCATAGTCCACATGACCACAGTTCTCCTATCCTGCCTTGGCCAGTAGTGCCAAGAGATGCCAGGAGAGAATGTGTGCCTGCTCAGTGCCCTGCCCAACCTCCAGAATTAGGATGGCCCTGTCACAGCCCAGTGCTTCTTGATTTTGTCTATTTTTTATATGGCAAAATATATATATCACATGAAATTTGCCACTTTCACCATTTTAAGTGTACAATTCAGTAACATTGATGGTATTCACAGTGTTGTACAACATCACCACTACCTATTTCCAAAACGTTTTCATCACCCCAAAAGAACTCTGTGCTTACTGACCACCAACTCCCCATGGCCCCTGCCTCCAGCTCCTGGCATCCACCATTCTACTTTTTGTCTCTATGAATTTGACTCATATATACAGAATCATATATATGGTACCTCATATATATGGAATCATATAATATTAATCCTCTTGTGTCTGACTTATTTCACCTAATATAATGCCTTCAAGATTCATCTGTGTGGTAGCACGCATCAGAAATTCATCATTTTTATGGCCAATATCCCATTGTATGTATATAGTACATTTTGTTTACCATCTGTGGACATAGACTGTTCCCACTTCATTATGATGAATAATGCTGCAGCAGACATTGGTGTACATGCATCTGTTTCAGTCCCTGCTTTCCATTCTTTTGGATATACCTCTTAGAGTAGATTGCTGGGTTATATGGTAATCCTATATTGAGATTTTTGAGGAATCAAGCCCACCGCTTTTAAAGAATTCTCATAGCACTGCTAGCTAAATGGTTTTGGAAGTAGTTCTATATCGAATTACAGCACGGATTGGGGGCAGTAAATTTCCAGAGCTCGTCCCCCACTGTGGGAAGTCGGAGGCACAGTACCAGCGGAGCGCCTAAGAGCACTGGCCTAGGAGTCAGAAACCCCGCCACCCCGCAGCTGTGCAGCTTCCAGCGAGCGTCCCACTTTTTCTCCGTCCATTTCCTGGTGTGAAAAATAAGAACCACAGTACCTATGTTGTAGGACAATTGTGAGGCGCACATTAGCTGAGGCAGGCAAAGTGCACAGCAATCGATCAATGGTCATTACAACCTTCACTGCTGCTTGCGAGGAACTGTTCTTCTACTCTATTGCTGTAGCTGATGAACCACTGGACATATAAGAGTCCCAGAAGGTGCACATGGGAAGTTCACAAGCTTAATTTCAATGTAAAAGCAACAAATTCTGACAATCTCAGGAGGTGGGGTCTTCTCAGAAACCAAGTCCTGTTGAAATCCAGAGACCCAGAGAAAGGGGCTGGAGTACTCACAGGTGAGACAGGGAGGTCACGTCTGCGAAGATGCCCTCTTGGAGGGTGGAGATGTCATTGCCATGGAGAGACCTGAGAAGAAAAGAGGCTGCTGGTGCCTTATCCATGGACAGAGATGGGAGACCCGCTGGAGGGAGAGGCCCAGCCCTCTGCAGAGACAGGACAGGCCGGGCCTTCCCTCTAGGCCTCTCAGTCAGTGGCCCAAGGGAGATGGCCCCCAGCTCAGAGACCCTGCCCCACTGGCCACAGGGAAGAAACCCTTGAGGTGGACCGCCCTGTCCCCCAGCCCTTCAGAGGACTGAAACACCGCGTTTATATTACAAACAAGACCTGTGCACCCACAGCCCTCCCTCTTTTAGCAGAGGAGCCTAAGTGGGAGGCGCTTCTTCTTAGTAAGGAAGTTAAGAAGGCCAGCCACAGGTTAGGGCTGGGAGAACGTCACCTTGACCCTGGTGGGCTGACTGAGGCCATCATCATGGACGGATCGAGGGCTTTGATCCCAGGGCAAAACCTCCCAGTGAGAACTCATAGAAGAGGTTCACAAATCCCTTGCAAACATTTTTAAATCTGAACAGAAGTCTCACATGCAAATGAAGGGCCACCTTATTTTGGATGTCCCCCCGCCAACACCACAAACTCATCTTGGGGGTGACAGCAACCCCCATTTCTCAGATCATTTCCTATGCACGCCCTAGCTTCTTGGGAATGAGAGTATCCACAGGAGCTTAAGTGACAACGCTCTGGACTCCACCACGGCACAGTGTGGACTCTAGACATGAGAACATTTCTGTCCACCAGGTGGGTGGCGGGACCCTCGGTGGGGTGGATTTCCTGGCGGGATGGCGAGTGAGGAGACTTACAGCAGGCGCAGGGAGCGGAGTCCCTGGAAGGCCAGAGGTGGGATGCACTGCAGGGCATTGTAGCTGAGGATCCTGTGGAGGAAGGAGGTGGAGGAAGGGCACCGAGTTAGTGCCTGGCCCCCGTGGGCACAGCCACCGCCCAGGACGTGGAGGCCCCTCTCACCCAGCAGCCTCCTCGGGCTCTGTGAGGGGAGGCAGAGCAGCCGGCAAGCTTATGGGCTGGGCTGTGCCCTGAGAAGCTGGTGGTCGTGGGCATGCCCCCTAATCCCTTTCTGCCTCAATCAGTTCCCTTGACTGTAAAATAGGGACAAAAATAATGCCAACTCCATAGGGCTGTCCTGGGGGTGAAATCCAGGTGAAGCCCTTAACACCATGCCTGGCTCCAATCAATCCTCAACAAAGGAGAGTTGCTGTTGTTATGATTGAGAACATTCCCTAAGGGGCTGCCCCAGCAAGGTGCGTAGGCAAGTTCCCTATGAAGGTGACACCCAACCAGGACCTGCCTGCGGGGAGCTCACTGTCTCAGCCGATCACTTCCAGGGTGGACAGGCAAAGTCATCTACAATAATTTACTGTTGAAAAGCTGTGACAGAGAGGAAGGTGCTGTTACTACGCCCATCTTATAGATGAGGACACTGAGGCCTTGAGAGGTGAAAGAACTTCTCCGGGGTCACATTATTAAGCCATTAAGAAGGGGCCAGATCCGGTGGCTCACACCTGTAATCCCAGCACTTTGGGAGGCTGAGGTGGGCAGATCACCTGAGGTCAGGAGTTTGAGAACAGCCTGGCCAACATGGCAAAACCCCATCTCTACTAAAAATACAAATATTAGCCAGGCATGGTGGTACACGCCTATAATCCCAGCTACTCGGGAGGCTGAGGCAGGGGAATCACTTGAACCTGGGAGGCAGAGGTTGCAGTGAGCCAAAATCATGCCACTGCACTCCAGCCTAGGTGACAGAGAGAGACTCTATCTCAAAAGAAAAAAGTTATTAAGAAGGGATTTTCATTACAGCTTTCAGTTTCCAGAGCCCACAGGCTAAGCCACTGTCCCAAAATGCTTCCAAGTAATTGAATCCATCCAGGGCAGACAGGCAGATGAATAAGGGAATCACACTTGCAACAGCGCCATGCTGGAAACAACCTGCGTGTCCCCAGCAGACGGACGGATGAGCAAACTGTGGCACATCCACGCCTGTGCAGGGGAACACTCTGCTCAGCAATGAAAAAGAGCCACCGGCACACGCAACACCACACCACGCTGAACCCCAAAATAATCATGCTGGGTGCAGAAGCCAAGCAAAAACGACTTTTTCCATTTGTATGTAAAACCCTAGAAAATGCAAACTAACCTATAGTGACAGAAAGCAGAGCAGTGATTGCCCGGGTCTCAGAGCTGGGAGAGGCAGAAGCAGGGGATTAGCAAGAATAGCACTCTTTTCTTTCCTTCCTTCCTTCCTTCCTTCCTTCCTTCCTTCCTTCCTTCCTTCCTTCCTTCCTTCCTTCCTTCCTTCCTTCCTCCCTCCCTCCCTCCCTCCCTCCCTCCCTTCTTTCCTTCCTTCCTTCCTTTCCTTTTTTCTTTCTTTTTTTTTTTAAATTTTTTTACAAGGTCTAGCTCTGTCACCCAGGATGGAGTGCAGTGGCATGATCTTGGCTCGTTGCAACCTCTGCCTCCCAGGCTCAAACCATCCTCCCACCTCAGCCTCCCAAGTAGCTGGGACCACAGATGTGCGCCACCACACCTGGCTAATGTTTTGTATTTTGTATTTTGGCTTGGGCCCACATCCTGCTCCTGGAGAATGGCTGGGTCAGGGCCCCTTCCTTTTTTGGGCACTGGCTCTACTGTTCTATCTGTAAAATGAGGTGTGGGGAAGGTGAATGAGATACTTTTACACACCAGGCAAATATAAGGGACACTTGGTAATATGTTCTGATCAATTGCTTGGAATATAATTAAAGCCAGCATTTAAATATCTTAGAATATGGCCACAAAAAATGTTCAGAGGGTCACCGCTCACAACAATCCAAACTGGAAGCAACCCCAAAATCCACCAGGACTAGAATGGATGAGGAAAGTGTGGCCTGTTCCTCCAAAGGAACACTAGCTAGCAATGAGAGCGAACAGACCACAGCTGCCACGGTGGCATGAATGGATCCCACGGACAATGCTAAGCAAGAGAAGCCAGATACAAAAGACTATTGCCCATATGATTCCACTTGGACAAGGTTAAAAATGGACACAATTAGACTATATTATTTAGAAATGCATATGTCGATGGTAATGCTGTAAAGAAAATAAAAGAAGTGATCCTCATCAAGTCAGGACAGCAGCTGCCTCGGGGTAGGGGAGGAGAGAGCAATAAGGATCAGGAAGGGACAAGATGCTAGCCTGTTCTATTTTTTTTTTTTTTTTTTTTTTTCTGAGACACAGTCTCGCTCTGTCACCCAGACTGGAGTGCAATGGCATGATCTCGGCTCACTGCAATCTCCGCCTCCCAGGTTCATGCGATTCTCCTGCCTCAGCCTCCCGAGTAGCTGGGACTACAGGCATGTGCCACCACGTCCGACTACTTTTTGTATTTTTGGTAGAGACGGGGTTTCATCGTGTTTGCCAGGGTAGTCTCGAATTCCTGACCTCAAGTGATTCACCTGCCTCTGCCTCCCAAAGTGCTGGGATTATAGGCATGAGCCACCGTGCCCAGCAGAGTGTCCCTAATTTTTGACTTGGTATCTATGCGTGTGCCAGCTTTATGATTATTTGTGAAACTGTACATTTTTTTTTGCACTATTTATTTTTTGCATTAACATTTTCTGTATATACCATATGTTGTATTTCACAATGAAAGATGTTTTTTGAAAGTCTTTTAGGCTCTCGAGCTGGGCATCCTCTCCAGAGGGCAAGGCGTCTGCAGGTGAGGGATCGCGGTGCAACGCGCAGCACAGGCTGGGGCTTGGGAATGACTCACAACCCAGGCCCCGGGGCGCCCACCCCAGCCCTGCTGGGACTCACAGCGTGGTCAGCTGGCTCATGTTGGTGAAGGAGGAATTGCTTAATGAGCTGATCTTGTTGTTGCTCAGGTCCCTGGAAAAGGCAAAGGCATCATGGTTGAGAAAGAACTCACTCAGTCCTGGCTCACGCTCCTGGGCTTCTTCCCCTCCCTCACTCTGCCCAGGGCCATTCCCCAGCCACATTGGCCAGGGGTGGAGAGGAGCCCCGGTCACAGTGCTTGCTTAGCTACAGCCCTGCGCTGCTCCCTCAACTCCCTCGGGTACACACCAGGCAAATATAAGGGACACTTGGTATATGGAGGCTTGGCGCCTCCATTTCCTGACCCCTACCCCCACCCCTCTGCAAGCAGAGCCTGGCTCTGCCCCTTTTCACCATGGGAACACTCCCACCAGGGTGTCGGTGGCCTCCCGACCAGATCCAGCACTCTCTCCTTTCTCTCCTGCCAGCACCTTAGGCGGGCCGGTTCAGAAGCCCTCCCTGCAAGGCAGTCCTATGAGGGAGAGGGCAGCCCCGTTTGACAAAGACCCAGAGTCTCAGCGGGATCTGTGACTCTCGAAGGGTCACCAGCTGGTCAGAGGCAGAGCCAGATTCAAACCCGGTCCACTGGCCCCAAGCCCAGGATGCTGCCGTGGCCTCTCCACATCACCTGTGGCATCTGACACAACTGACCGCCCTTCTCCTCTTCTCAAAACTCCCACCACCCGCTTTCCTCCACTCCCGACTGTCTTCGGGGGCCTTTGGCTGTGCCTCCTCAGTCCCTGGTAGAAGCTTCCTTCGTACTCAGCCCAGAGGCATGGGGATCGCTAAACCCCATCTATGCCCCTTTTAGTTCAATCTGGGTGCCCTCGGGGATGCCCCTGTGCTGGCAGTGCCCCCCTCCCGTGGCCCCAGCCTGTCCTCTCATGAACTCCTCCTCTTGATGCCCACAGACACTCAAACTCCGTCCACGTCTTGTGCTCCCCACCATGCCCCGTCCCCCAGGCTCCAGCTCCATAACACCGCCTGCCCACATGTCCGCCCTCTCGTCCCACCCATCTGATCCGCCCCTGGCTGGTGGCCCTGGTCACCTCTCACGATGTGCCCTCCTCCTGAGCCAGCATCCTCTCTCTCGGGCTCCTGCCTGGATTCTGACCTCATCTCTCACCCACTGCTTTGCCCTTTTGATCCATCTGCCATGAGGGTGGCACCACAGAATCTCTCTATGACGCAAAGCCGACGAAGCCACTTCCCCACTGAAACCCACAGTGGTACCCATGTGCCTAGCATGTGGACTCCAGGCCCTCTAGCTGGCCACCTGGCGCTCCTGGGTCTGGTCCCTGCCCCCCGCCCCTCTGCTTCCCGCCCCAAAGGTTTCCCAGGCTTAGGATTCACTAAGTTTCTTGAAGTTCTCTGAGCAGACTACACTCTGTGCCCCCAGACAGCTTATTCCCTCTGCCCACCAGTGAACTCGAACTCGTGTTCCAAGATGCCCTCCCCACCAGCCCCCTCCCTGAGTTGATCACATCCTCCTTGAGCCACGGCCCTAATCGGCATTGACCTCTGTTGGAACCCTTATGTGCCCCCTCCCCTCCCCCGCATCCTCCCTAAACCATGACAGTCTGGAGAGGGGGCCATCACTTCGGGGCCTTCACATCTGCCCACTTCATGTACTCAGGAAACATTTAGAAAATGCAACGATGTGCCCTGCCTTCATCTTCTCCTCCTGAACGTTCCTCTAATCTAATTCCAAATCATTCCACTGTCTTTGGAGATATATGTAAGTGCTCTACTGAATGTTCAACACACTTTGTGGTCGTTCCCTGTGATGAGGAGGTGGTGGCACAGCCCCCAAGAGGCAGTTTCACTGGCTCAAAGCACTCTGACACCAGCCACTGAATCACACTACTCCATCCCCTCTCCACCCCTCCTATTGGAATGTTCAACACACATTGGCCAGATCATTAAGCAAAAACAGATAAATTGGAGTTTCAAAATCCTGTAAGCCAGAGCCGCCCAAAGTAGCCAGTCCTTGAACTAAATTTCACCAACCCACAATAAGAAACTTGGGCCTTGGCCGGGCGCGGTGGCTCACACCTGTAATCCCAGCACTTTGGGAGGCCGAGGCAGGTGGATCACGAGGTCAGGAGATCGAGACCATCCTGGCTAACATGGTAAAACCCCATCTCTACTAAAAATACAAAAAATTAGCCCGGTGTGGTGGCGGGCACCTATAGTCCCAGCTATTCAGGAGGCTGAGGCAGGAGAATGGCGTGAACCCGGGAGGCGGAGCTTGCAGTGAGCAGAGATCATGCCACTGCACTCCAGCCTGGATGATGGAGCGACAGAGCGAGACTCCGTCTCAAAAAAAAAAGAAAGAAAAAAGAAACTTGAGCCAAGATCCGGTCACCACACATAGCTTACTTTAGCGAACATTGTTTCAATAGCAAGACTTTCTCAAGGAAGGAAGCAATACATGGATTTAGATTCTGGTGTAAGCACCTTATCTAATTACAAACCCATTACAAACAGTTCTGGGACTGATGTGGGCCCGTAGACTGCACTTGGAGTGGCACTGCTCCAAACTACACTAAGATGGAATGTTCTCTGGACTTCTTTTTGGTAGAATCTGGCCAAGGAGCAGATAAAGACAACTGAAGTGAGGAGTTAAGTAGGTTAGAAAACTAAAAGGAGCTGAACTTATTATCCTGAGGCTTATTTTGTATATTTCCATGGAGTAGAAGGGGTCAAAGGTGGAAATAACAGAAAAGCAGAGGTGTAGCCTAAAGAAAAACTTAGTTACAGGTATGTATTTGTAGCTGCCATAGTTCACACTTGGTTTGAGAGCTGAGCTGGACCGAGAAGACTTCTATCACCCTCTGCTTCTCCTGGATCCTAACCTTGCAAGAATAACCCCTCCTTTTCTTTTGTGTGTGTGTGTGTGAGTGTGTGTGTGTGTGTGATGGAGTTTCGCTCTTGTTGCCCAGGCTGAGTGCAATGACGCGATCTCGGCTCACTGCAACCTCCACCTCCCGGGTTCAAGCTGTTCTCCTGCCTCAGCCTCCCAAGTAGCTGGGATTACAGGCATGTGCCACTGTGCCCGGCTAATTTTGTATTTTTAGTAAAGATGGGGTTTCTCCATGTTGGTCAGGCTGGTCTTGAACTCCAACATGAGTTCAAGAGGTTATCCGCCTGCCTTGGCCTCCCAAAGTGCTGGGATTACAGGCATGAGCCACAGCACCCAGCCAGGATAACCCCTCTTAACAGTCACAACCAGCCTCAAGAGAGCTTTGGGGAGATGGCCTGGGCAGGAGAAGGAGGCAGGTCCAACCCAACAGGGCCTGGAACTATGTAATTGCCAATGATGGCCACTAGGTGGCAAAACAGCTCTAGGCACAGCTGTTTCCAGAGTGGAGCGGGGAAAGGGAAAAAGCAGGATCTGCCCATAAGTGAGGTCTGTAGGAAATTCCAGGAAAGCCAGAGTCCTGACGGTTAGATGCCAAAGGCCCTCCTGTCCTCAAGCGGACTGGATACTTACACGAGCTGCAGGTACTTGAAGGTAGACAGCTGTCCCGGAACCAGCGTGAACTGGTTCCCGTCCAAATAGCTGCAGAGGGAACACAGCGGCGTTAGTGCCCATCTCCACCTCTGGTGGTGCCCCACGCTGGGGACAGCCTTCCCTGCAGCCAGGGACTTTTCTCTCATTTCCTCTCCTCCACATAGGCCACACGATGGGCCCAGAATTACTTATAGGAGGAGAAAACATGTACATTGTTGAAGCCATTTGGGAAGGTGCCACCCAAAGGACTTGGTAAAAAGCCAAGAGTCACATGGCCTCTCTTGGTTCCCTTCTCACTTCCCTTCTCACCCTCCCAGCCTCCTCCTTGTCCATGGACACTCCCTGAGCACCTACCTTCCCCTCCCTGCTCTACTCTTTTCCTGGCCAAATAGATCTGATTTGCATGTTACTGGGCCCTGCCAGCTCCCAGGGCGCCCTCTCCGCCTGCTGGCATGGGCTGTGAAGCAGATTCACAGCCAGACTGCCTAATCAGTTTCCCTCATTCCATCAGCACCCCTCTGCCTTCCTGCCTTCCAGGCTCTGTGCCCTGATGTCACTTCTCCACCTCGCTCTGCAGCCAGTGCCACCGCAGCTCTCTCACGGCTTCCTTTCATTGCACTGTCATGCCGCCCGCCGACTGTACACTACCACCCATGCCCAGGCTCCTGTTGCAGTCTCTTCTGTCTGTTCTCTGCACCTTGGACCTCGCTTCTGGCCTCCACTCTACTCACTGCTATCCAAGTCACTGTCCTTAAAACCAAGCCCACCGAAATCCTCCTAAGCCCTAAGATTCCCAAGGTTCCCATTTCTACAGGATAGAGCTTGGGATTCAAGATGCTCTGAACCTCCCGCTCTTCCCTTCATCGTTGACCATTCATGCCTCCAGCCTGAAGGTTGCTAAGCAGTGGCCCAATGCCAGGTGCTGAGCCAAGCTAGACTCTGGCACAGGAACCCCCTATACCCCCAATAACTACAGCCTGCAGGACAGCTCTCCCCCACTTCCCAAAAGCCCCAGAGAGGAGCAAAGCAGGGCTGTGCTCATCCTTACCCCTCGCTCTATATCATACAAACTGACTTCCCACCCATCTCATTTGATCCTTAAAGCAGCCCTTGTCCATATACCCAAGTAGTCCCATTTCACAGATGACAAAACTGAGGTTTAGAGAAGTTAAAAGATTTTCGCAAGCTCTGAACTTCAGCATCTTCAGTCAAAGAAGGTAGGCTACTCTACCCATCCCATTATTCTCAGGGCTGCTAGGAGGCCCCAAGGAGAAAACTAGGATTCATGAGGTCTGTAGGACACTAACTCTGCAGTAGAAAACAGGGTGAAGATGAGGCAGGCCGGGCCCAGGAAAAGGCCCATAGTGGTTGATGTGCTTGTGAGGAAAAGGCCAGCCTTGCTGGTAATGCAAGAAACAACAAATGAAAGCTTCCTCACTGGTCCCGGGAGTGGGGGAGAAAAGCTCAGCTTTGGAGGCCTGGAGGGATCGACCCCAGAGCACAGGAAGAGGTCAGAGGTCAGGAGCTGGCCAGAGCTTTTCATCGGGAGGTGTCTGCTGAAGAGTCCCAGGTCTCCATCCCTGTTTGTCAAATGCATCTATGTCCAATCCTCCACATGCGCTCAGATACCAAATACCAATCAGCCAGGATTTCAGCACCACCATACTCAGTGCTGACCCAGGGAAGCAAGAACGCCGCCTTCTCACATTGTCAATGGGAGTGCAAAGGAAACAGGTTTTCTTGGAAGACCATCAGGCAAAAGGCAGCAAGAGTCCTGAAAACGCACCGCTCTTTGACTGGCGATTTCAGTGAAGGCGTGTTAGCATTGGTTCTATTTATGACAGTAAAAAAAAAATTGGAAACAACTTAAATATGCAACAAAAGGGGGTTTGTTATCTGGATCATAGTAGATTCCTGTGAAGAACATTACACTGCTGGTACAAAAATCACATTTGTAAGTCTTCATGACACAGGAGCGTGACACAATGATAGGTGGGAAAGCAATATTTTCCTTGTTTTAAAGGCAGAGCTTAAAGGGAGGAAGCACTCGCTGCCATGTGGTATCAGGTGACCACAGAGGGGGAATCAAAGAGAAGCTCAAAGGCTTCCTGGAGGCAGCGTTTTCTACAAAGCCCAAACTCCAGCTCCTAGTCAGCTAATGCCTGCCCTGGGTCACCTCCTCCTCCCACTGCCAGGCCCCAGCCCCTCAGGAAATGTCCCCGCTGTCCCCGTCCGGTGGACCCCCGTGAAGGGGGAAAGGCCTTGAGCTACTCACAGTTCTGTGACATTCTTGGGAATGCCCTTGGGCAGGGCCCGCAGGTGCTTGTTGCTGCAGCGGACCACAGTGTCCAGGCAGGCACACTCCTGTGGGCACTGCGGGCGCGGCAGGCAGCCCCCCTCCTCCTGGCCTAGGGAAGAAGGCACAAAGTCCCTGTCAGGAAGGGGGACGAGCCGCTGTAGGGCCTCCTATAGTCGGGGCCATGCTCTGGGGTCTCTCAGAACAGAAGACCCCTCTGACACTACCTCTGCCATCAGCAAGTCTCTGCACCACACCTCCCCACAAGCCGCCACCACCACTAGGAATGAAGCCCCCAGAGCAGTTTTGAGGTTAAAATAGGTCTTGAGTTGATCTCTTTCTCCTCAAACTCAAAGTGGACCTGGTCGAAGTAGGGCAGGAGGATGGCCCGCACACCATCCCATCCCTGGAGTGCCGGCTACTCCGGGCACCGGATCGACATTGTCTCCTCAACAGTGCAGTCAGGGGTGCAGCCTTGCCCCTAGAACGCAGGCACGAGGAGGACGGAGACCTGGGCCTCTTTTCTCCTCTTTTTTCATTGATAGAGCCCAGTACCGAGTGCAGTGCCTGGCACGCAGCAGCCCTCAAAACACATGAGTTGAGCGAATGAATGAACAAGTGGATGAATTTCCATTTTACTGAGCTCTGGAGACATTAGGCAACTTGCTTGACTCATAAAGTTGGTCCAAGGCAATGCAGAGTCTGAGCCCAGGTCTGGCTGAAGCAAAATCTGAGCCCTCAATACCACACCATCCCTTCATTGATTCATTCATCCATTCAATAAATCTGTGCCTTCCTTTCTGCTGACTGGGTGTCTGAGAGATGATAATATCACCACGGTCAGAGTTCTTGAGGACACTGGGATGCTGGTAGCACATGCTCCCCGGTGACAGTGACCATCAGTTATGCAGGCCCCACATGATAAGGGTGAAGTCACTGAGTCCTCAGAACAGCTCTCTAGTGAATATGTTACTATCAGCCCATTGGAGCAATGAGGAAACTAAGGGCAGAGTGGTTCAGAAACTTGCCCCAGCCTGGAGCAAGCAGCCTGCCTCCAGAACCTGCTCCATTGGCCACCAGGTTCTCAGCAGCAACATCTTAGAAATACTCACATCCTTTCACCTCTAGGAAGCTGTTCTAGTGGGGAGTGGAATATATATGTAGGGAGCATCTAGAAGGGTGCTCCTGGCAGCACGATGCATTGGAGTGGGACGGGGGAGGTTGTCTGAATGCCCAGCAGCAGCGGCTGCTTACATCAATTGTGGTGCCTTCCAGATAGCGGTTTTCACAGGTGGCCCTGCAAGATCCTTTGTGTGCCACACTCGTGCACGTGAGCACACAGCAAAGATCTGGAAAGCCACATAGCAAATGTCGACAGGAGTTATCCAGAGTTGGGGCATGGGGGCTGGGGGGTTAGTGGGCACATCAGTAATTTTTTTTTTTTTTTTAAACAGATTCTCATTCTGTTGCCCAGGCTGGAGTGCAACGGTGCAGTCTCAGCTCACTGCAGCCTCCACCTCCCGAATTCTAAAGATTCTCCTGCCTCAGCCTCCCAAGTAGCTGGGACTACAGGCATGCGCCACCATGCCTGGCTAATTTTTGTATTTTTAGTAGAGAGAGGGTTTCATCATGTTGGCCAAGCTGGTCTTGAACTCCTGACCTCAGGGATCTGCCCGCCTCAGCCTCCCAAAGTGCTGGAATTACAGGCATGAGCCTCCGAACCTGGCCTGTCAGTAACTTTTGTTAATCCTCCTTCTGATTGTCCTTGGTGGTGGTTGTTTTTCAGGAATGAGGATGCATTTCTTTTGTAATAAGAATGATAAAAGGAAACTGTATCTTGGAAAAAATAATGCTTCCAAAGGATAGTTAATGGCATGAGAAAATGCCCCAAACACATAGTTAGGTTTTAAACAAATCAGAATTTTGTAAAAAGACTTGCAAGCTATTATTGTATGACTTAATAAAAGATATATGTAAATAGTAGTCTTTTTTTAATTTTAGAAGTTGGAAGCAAAAGTATTCTTAGAAAATTCATTACTTTTGTTTAGAAAAATACCCTGATGGTGTTTCTTGGGGTGAAAGTCAAAGCTCCCCACTGCCACATGCCTGGCCGGGCCAGCTGAGGGTGGAGCTGCCACTGGAGTAGGCTATTGGGGGCGGGGGGTAAAGGGCAAGAAAGGGAGAGACCCGGGAGAAGGGAGGCAACTTAGCACCCAGAAGCGGAGCAGGGGGCTGGAAGCTGAGGTCAGCCAGGGAGAAATTCCCTGCGGCAGGGTGCTGAGAGATGCTAAGGACAGGATGGCTGCACTGAGAAAAATCTGCTTCCTACAGCGACCTTCTGTGCTTGGTGCCATGGGGAAAAAATGAGGGATGGGGCTACCCTGAGAAGTCCCAGGAAACAGGGCATTGGAGCAGAGTGACTAGGGTTTCCTACATACAAGGGAGGGGGATTTGAAAGGGTTCCATTGCATATTAAGATAAGGTGATCCCATGAGTCTAGAGCACTTAGGGACAGTCAAAAGGCAGGTCTGAGTTCACCAAAATTACAGAAAGAAACTACACTAAAACAGGAACTGTTTTCTCTGAGCGATAGGTTAAGAGGTAAAGTTTATTTCCTTCTTTTATCCGTATTTTCCCATTTTTTAAGGATAGGAACTTTACTGCTCTTATAACCACACAAAGACACCACCAGGCAGGGCGTCTCCTCGCCTCTCCTGAAAACAGGGCCTCCCCTCCCCACCAAACCTCTCCCCTCAAGGGCATGCCAGGGGGTGCTGCCTGTCCACCCCATCTTCCTAACCTGACCCACCCCACTGGTTGGACCCAGGGCTCCCTCTCCCTCGCCACCGGGGGGCCACGAATTACCTTCCTCACACCTGAAGTCAGGGAAGGCCACGTCCTGCAGGGGAATCTGCCGCAAGAAGTCAGGGTTCTGGCATCGCGGGTTCCCCGTCACGATCTTGCGCTTCCGCAGCCAGCCTCCCAGCCAGGCCAGCTGGCAGTTGCAGTTGAAAGGGTTGGCCAGGAGGTTCCTGGAAGAGGCAGGCCAGGCGGCCATGGAGACACTCTGCCCCTCTCAGCGGTCCCAGCAAACCCCTCTTGTCCACCACGGCCACACGGCCACACGGCCCTGTCTCCCAGACCACCACCCGTCACCAAGAGGACCGGCTCTCAGGACCGGAGGGAGACCTCGAAATGTGGAACCCACGTTTCAGCAAACCACGAAGACCCAGCACCCCTGGGGTGAGCGCTTTCAAAGGGGCTGCCTGAGAGGACCACACCCTTGGGACAGTTGCTTCCAGAGCCCCCGCCCGCCTGTCCTGGAGGCCGGACTCACAGTGTGGAGAGGGACTGGAGGGTGTCGAAGGCCCCTGGGGACACAGTGGTGATCTGGTTGTCGTAGAGCGAGAGGAGCCGGACGTTGCGCAGGCCCGTGAAGCTGTCGTTGTGGATGCAGCTGATGCGGTTGTTCCGCAGCATCCTGGGGAGGAGCGGGGGAGGGGAAGGGGGCCCTTGCAGGCCTGCCAGCTGTCCACCTGGGCCACGCAGCTTCAGCCACCGTGGCTGGTTCACAGCTCTCCTCCACAGACCCCGAGCCGCAGAGCCAGGAACCCGCGCCAGTCAGGCCCCGGTCAGGTGAGGCGAGTTCTACACACCTGTGCCCACTCCAGACACCCACCCTGCCTCTGAGAAGCCTCGAGGCTCTGTCTCCCTCTCTCGCTGCCATTGTCCCGGCCCCCATGCTGGCCTCACCTCCACGCCCTGGGTGACCAGAGTTCCTGCCCGTCTTTAGGCCACGCTCCATATCAGTGCCCAGGAGACTTCCTAAAACCTAATCCATCATATCACTCTCCAGCTTCAAGTCCACTAACAGCCTCCAAACTGCCCACAGAGTCATGCTGAAACTCCTTACTCTGACCTGAGACCACGTCCACCCAGACCCGGACCATCTCAGCCCCTTACTCTGATCTGAGACCACGTCCACCCAGACCCGGACCATCTCAGCCCTGGCACGTGCCTGCCTCCCCAGAGATGGACCAGCCCTCAGCCTGCTACACCGCTGTGACAGTTTTCTAGAATACTCTTTTTCCTCATCTACATCTGGGAAAGCTGCTGCTTATCTTCAAAAACCAAGCCCAAGCCTGATGCAGTGGCTCATGCCTGTAAAACCAGCACTTTGGGAGGCCAAGGATTACTTGAAACCAGGAGTTTGAGACCAGCCTGGGCAATATAGTGAGACCTTCTCTCTACAAAAAAATGTAAAACTTAGCCAGGCATGGTGGTGTGCACTTGTAGTCCCAGCTGCTTGGGAGGTTGAGGCAGGAGGATCTCTTGAGCCCAGGAGTTCAAGGTTACAGTAAGTTATGATGGCACGACGGCACCCCAGCTGCCTGGGAAACAGAGTGAGACCCTGTCTCCCTAAACAACAACAACAATAACAACAAAAACCCAGCTCAATTTCACTCCCCAACCAAAAGTAAAAACAAAAACCAAGCCAACACAGAATAGCCAACTCACAAAAGAAATTAAAATGGTTTACTAACATTCACAAAAATGTTCAATGTTACTACTAATCAAAGACATTTAAGCAATATTGATTTTTTGCCTGCCAAATTGAAAAAGAATGAAAAATATAATAATAATAATAATGACGTTCAGGATCTGTGACAGTCTGCGTGACTGGGCACTTCCACGCACTGGCAGGAGATGCCTTTGTACCCCCCTGGAAGTGCATTTGGTGAGATGCATCAAAATCCCTAAAACACTTCATGTTTTCACCGGACTACTCCATCTTCAGGAATTCCTAACAAGAGTATCATCATGCATTATCCATGAATTTCACAATAAAGATATTGTCACAGAATGAATGTGTTTCCCCTCCAATCCCTATGTTGAAGTCCTAATCCCTAATGTGATGGGATTAGGATGGGGGGTCTTTGGGAGGTGATGAGGTCATAAGGGTGGAACCCTCATGAACGGAGTTAGTGCCCTTATCAAGGAGATCCCAGAGAGCTCTCTTGCCCTCTTTCTACCATGTGAGGACACAATGAGAAGTCAGAAGTCTGCAACGCAGAAAGGGGCCCTCACCAGAACCCGTCCATGCTGGCACCCTGGTCTCAGACTTCCAGCCTCTAGAACTTCTGTTGTCTATAAAACTCCCATCTGTGGCACTTTATTATAGCAGCCTGAACTCACTAAGGCAGGTTTCAATACAACACTGCTTATAAAAAACAAAATAGAAACAGCCTACTTTGCCAATAATTATATAATACCTAGTCATTCAAATTGATGCAGAATACTTTTTTTGTATTAGGAATTAAATGTGGAATGGAAAAAAATTTTAATATGTAATAGTGCTCATACTAAGTTTAAGGAAAAAGGAGGTTACTAAATAAAATGTACTATTCCATTAGAATATTTCTGTATGCATGCATGTATGCATGTATGTATGTGTGTACACATGTATGCATATGCAGGTTTAGAGATATGTAAAAGACTGGAAAGACAGTTGTTTATACCAATAATTAACAGTGGCCATTTCTGGATAGTGATGGAGTATGGGCCCTTCTCTTCTCCTCTGTCCTATCTTCCCTGGAAAGAATGCAGCTGACTAGACAGCCCCCATGCCCACATTTAAGGAATACTAGGTAAGCTTAGAGAAAAATGAGGCAGCCTGTAGGAACAGCCTGGAAAGATGGCAAAGCTATATTCACAGGTGAAAACAGCAAGCTGCAAAACATAGTGCATAATAAAATTTGCTTTTTGTAAAATAAAGGAACAAAAATCCACAGGGAGTCCCGTCACACATTCGTCTACTTCTAAAATTTCCATGATACGTGCTCAGAGACAAATCTACATCCTGCTGCAGATTTGGGATTTATACCCAGGCAAGTGGCTTCCTAGAGCTGTGGTGTCCAACATGGTAGCCACTAGCCACATGTAGCTATTTAGATTTAAATGCATTAAAATAAAATGAAATTCAAAATTCCGTGCCTCAGTAGCACTAGCCACATTTCAACTGCTCCACAGCCACATGAGGTGGCTGGTCTGGACAGCGTAGACATGAAACATTTCCATCTCTGTGGGAGATCCGATGGACTGCCCTGTCTATGGGACGCGCTGCACATCCACAGGATCATCTGAAGAGCCAGCTCTGCTGGGGCAGATGGAGGGGGTGTCCTGCATCATGGAGGAGTGGGTGACCCCAGGATCCCACTGAGCTCCAGATTTTGGTCAGCTCAGGCTGGGCTGGGGGTTATGGGATCCCAGCATCTCAAGGACAGTGCAACATCGCTGCTCCCCCATCTACACCCACTAAGTCACCCTGGCAAGGTCATCCAGCCCCTCCTGCCTGCAGTAGTGCCAGCCACTCCTGAACTCATGCTGTGCTCTTGCAGCCTGACCAGAGGGCAATGGGAAGGGACCTCTAGGAGGGCCCACATGTCTCCATCCCTTGATGTCAACCAGGCATCGGCCCCATGCCCCAGGGTACAAGAGAACAGGCCTCACCAGAGAGTCACCAACACTTGATTACCTGTCCCAACACAGTCAGGGTCCTCAGTTCTCCCCATCTGCCTGAGAGCTGGGCCCAGGGGAGGGGCCATTCCAGCCTCTCTCTTCCTTTCACCTACCTCCTGCAGCTGGCCCACCCTGCTTCCCAGCCCTGCACACTCACAGGGTCCTCAAGCCATCCAGACCCCGGAACATGCCGCTCCGGATGGACTCCAGCTGGTTGGCAGTCAGGTGCAGCTCACTCACAGAGGCTGCGCCCTCGAAGGCCCCATCTTCAATTTCTGACACCTTATTGTTGCTCAGGTTGCTGGGAGAAGAGGTGGGGGGAGGATTACACATGGCCAGCACCCAGGAGCTCAGGCCCCTCCCTTCCTGCAGGCAACACCCCCATGCACAGAGCCCTGGCCCCCACAATGGGAGCTGCCCCCACCCTGGCATTTCCCTTCTCCATCCCCGGCCAGCATCCCAACAGACGCCTTCTCACCAACGGGTAACTCACATTTTCTTCAGATGTGTAAGTTTTTTAAACATCCCAGTGGCCTCCAGGATGGAAATCTCATTGTTATTCAATCGCCTGTAAGAGGCAAGAATGAACTTGCACGTTCACAAATGATAGACATTTCAAATCCCTTCCAAACTGAGAATATTTGGGACTCAAACAGAGAAGACTCCCGGAAGAATGTATCTGGCAAAGTAAACTGATCCTATTGAAAGGAAGGCTGGGCCTAGTACTGGGAGAGGATATGAATGGGGATATTTTTAACATTAAAAATGCCACGAAAAATTTACAGACGTAAATGACAGATGCTTGCAGGCATCTATGCACATAGACATATGTGTACACAAATTCATATTTTTAGATAGAGGAATAAAAATAACAAAGGGTTTTGGAATCATGCCCCCAGAAGAAGACAAACGCATCGTTGAGAAAAGCCATCCCTGATTCAGGCTGGTGACCTGCCCTGAGTGCCAGAGACTGGCATCTGCTTTTGAGGGGTGAGGGGGGCTGTAAATGAAGCAGAGAGCAGCCGGGATGGGGTTTCTTCCTGCCCAAGCCAGCAGCTGGCATGTCCTGAGCCAAAGGCTCCAGTGGTTCAGCCCCAGACAGGGCTGGACCAAGAAAATCCTGGAGTAGGCCAAGGAGGGTTAGTGGTAGAAAGAGACAGGGGAGGGCTGGTGGGGGCGGGGACCCTCACAGTTCAGCCGTGGACTGGGGGATGCGCTCAGGGATTTTGGTGAGCTTCAGGCTGGAGCACTCCACCACGCTGGCCTCACAGCGGCACTTGTGGGGACAGATCACGTCACTGTTGCACTCGCTGTTCAGCTGGTAATCCTCTGTGCCTGCCATGAGAGGGTGGGGGCAGGGGCTGAGGGGCCCAGGGCAGGCTCCCAGCAGTCTGTGCCAACCAAGGCCCCCAGCCTGCCCACCCACTGCCACCATTCCCACCAGGCTGGCCTTGGTTCCCCCCACTCTCTTACCTGGAATGAAGTACTGCTCTTTGGCTGGGGAGAGAAGCAGAAATACCACAATGCAGGAATCAGCCAGGACCTGCAGTAACAGCCCAGGCCCCAGCCCCACTGCTCAGCTGAAGGCACCCCAGACAGGGCTGAGGAGCCCATCTGCCCAGTCCCTGTGTGCAGAAGAGTGAGCTACAGAGCACGCATGTTCCTTGCCCGGGCTGACGCTGGGGGTGTCGCATCCAATTAAACCTCTTGCAAGGAGTGCCAAAACTATCGAGCTCTCACTTGCACTGGCACACGGTGGGGACTGTGCTAACTTTACAGGTGGGGATGGCGTACAGGTGGCGTCAGGTCCTTGACCAGGATCTAGGCTCAGAAGCTGCCCCACACTGTCCCCAGCCAGATGCCATGTGGACTACAATTGCTAAGGCTGTTTCTGCATCCCAAAGCCTGGAAGAGGCTCCTATCTCACCAAGGAGGGTTCCCAGGCCTCCTGAGTGTCTTAAAAGACTTGATAACAAAGGCATAAGAGAGAACTGGCTGAAAGTGGAGGAACCTGAGTCCTCCCTCTGGGACCTTCAGCAAGCCTTGCTTCTTCCCTAGGCCTCAGTAAAATGAGGTGGGACTGAACTACCATTCAGATCAAGTCTAGAATTTTGGGCCCACACCCTACAGCCTGGATTCACAGTAATGAAAGACACCTTTGTGGGAGCCATCCAGGAAACATCAGGGGGTCCCTGAGCAGGCTGAAGACAGACAGACAAGCAGACAGGTAGGCAGGCAGGCTGGTAGGGAGGCAGGTAGGTGAACAGGTGGGCAGGCGGGCAGGTATGCAGGTGGACAGGAGGCAGGTGGGCAGGTGGGCAGGCAGGCAGGTACCTGAGCACCGGAACTTCTTGCTCTTGATCTGCCCGATGCGTTTGTTGGAGAGGCGCCGGGGACTGGCACAACGGGCCCCACTTGTCTCGATGGGATTGGTGCGCAGGAAGTCTGCCAGCCACTTGAGGTTACAGTCACAAATGAAAGGGTTCTGGGCCAGGTGCCTGTCCAAAGCAGGCAGATCAGCTATGAGAAACAAGGGCTGCAAACCCACGCTGACCTCCACCTGGACAGGGCCTTGTTGTGGCTGGGGCCAAGGAGGCTGCCTGTGGCCTGGAGCCTAGGGTTGGCCACAGCGGGAAAGGGAGAGTGGGGTGAACCCCCAGGGTGCAGCCCATCAGCTCTGGAGCGGTCCTGCCAGCGCACTACAGGGGAACAGTCTCTGCCACCCGGAGCTTCCTGCTGTCCCTGTCCTACTCCCCATCAAGCCTCATCCTGCCCCCTCTCTTTACACTCACCTTTCCCTCCCTCTGCTCTGCGACATTTCACAAGCATGAGCGGAGACAGGAAGGACCCAGAGACTGGCCAGAGCACCCCTGGCCTTTCACAGGCAAGGAAGCCAAGGCCCAGAGAAGGTAACAAAACCCAGGACTGCAGGTGCCCAGGCCACAGCCTCTGACCCTCCCCAGTGGCCATGAGCCCTGGTTTGTCCCCTTTCCTTCAGACTCAGGTAGCAGCCTGTCTCCTATAGGGAGTGCTGGGGCCATAGTGGCAAGGCCTGCTGGAGTCCCTGGGCTTTACAGGGAGTCACCATCCCCACCCCAGACCACAGGAGTGACCTCTCCTTGACCATTTTACAGCTGTCTCTCAACACAAAGAAAACTCAGAAACCATGACTGAGCAGCCCCTTCCTGGGGAATCACTCCGATTCTCTCGCAGGCTGCCTGTGTTGTCAGCAGGATAAACCTGGGGATGGTAGCAGGGAGCAGATGGCCGTGATGTGTGCAACCCCATGCTGGCAGATGCCCACGGGCGGGCTCCGACAAACAGTGGGTTCAGACCAGCCACTTCTGAGTGGGCATGCCCTGCTCATGGCTGTCCAAACAGAGGCAGCCTGGGAAGAGCATTCCTACACCTGTCCTGGCTCTGCACAATCGCTTGAACCTGGGAGGCAGAGGTTGCCGTGAGCTGAGATTGCGCCACTGTGCTCCAGCCTGGGCAACAAGAGCAAAACTCCGTCTCAAATTTAAAAAAAAAAAGAAAGAAAGAAAAAGAAAACGAAGTACGGGGAGACAGAGCAGCGGGCCAACTCAAAGGGACTTGCCCTGCCATGCCACTTTTCCTCCATCTAAGTGCCATCAATTCAGGCCATCTGACTTACTGGTCTCAGCCCAGGCCCCTGCAAGGGGCTGCAGAACTCTCCAAGCAGAAGAGTAAACCCTTGCCCAGGGTCTGTGCCCAGCTCAGCTCAGACCTTGGCGGTGCTCTCTGCCATCCATCACCTCCTGGGCTCTGCCCTCCGGCCCCCGGTTGGGAACTGGGTCCCCGCTACCTCTCCTTTGCAGTGTCCTTCCCTATTTCCCGCCTGAGTTTTTGCTCCCCTCAGCTCCACCAGGTGGACCAGGCCCCTCCTACCTCTTCTGCATCAAGCTCAACATTTATTTCCCCTATTAAACTTTCAGTTTCCACAGACAGGGTGTGTTTGCTGATATCCTGGAGGCAGAGTTTGTAGCTAATTTAAAACATACCAGGATTTAAGGACTGCTTATGACTCCTCCCCACCTGCCCATCCACATCTGCCTGTGACTTAGTGCCCCAGCCCCTGCCTGAACCACTTGCTTCCCTTTATTACCATCTTGGCAGAAAATTGTGCAAAGTCAATCTAATTGTGTTGTTTAGGCATGTATTAAAATACTCAAGGTGTGTGGCGTAGAATATTTCCTTCCTAGAAACAGGCTGTACCAAAAACAACCTATAAAACTTGAACCACCCACAGAGACAGGTGGCTTCTATGTAAACTTTAGTATTTTATACAAATTAGAATTTTTAACAGTTTCAAAGGGCAGGAAGCTGGAAAGGGAAAACACTCAGGAGGAAGAAAAAAAATCCATTTGGGAAAAAATAACTGTGTTAAAGGAACACCCAAAAATGTGCTGCATATGTGGCCATGCAGCTGCCTCTGTGAACAGTTCTGGCAGCGGAAGGAAAGGAAGAGAGGACTAATTCTCAGTGTCTTTCTAGATATATGCATTAAGGAGTCACAGCTAAAAATCTTTGGAGGCAGAGGCTCAAAATCATTAGTCATTAGGGAAATGCAAATTAAAACCACAATGAGATACTACTTCATACCCACTAGGATGGCTAGAATCAACATGCAAAAAAAAAAAAAAAAAAAAGACAATATCAAGTGTTGGTGAGGATGAGAATGAGAGAAATTTGGAGCCCTCATAATACACCACTGGTGGGAATGCAAAATGGTACAGCCACTTTGGAAAACACTGGGAATTTCTTTTAAAAAGTTATACAGGAATTTACCATATGAACCAGAAATTCCAAAAGAAATGAAAATGTTGGCCAGACGCGGTGGCTCATGCCTGTAATCCCAGCACTTTGGGAGGCTGAGGCAGGTGGATCATGAGGTCAGGAGTTCAAGATCAGCCTGGACAAGATGGTAAAACCCTGTCTCTACTAAAAACGCAAAAAAAAATTAGCCAGGTGTGGTGGTGAGCGCCTGTAATCCCAGCTACTCAGGAGGCTGAGGCAGAGAATTGCTTTAACCCAGGAGATGGAGGATGCAGTGAGCCGAGATTGCTCCACTGCACTCCAGCCTGGGCGACAGAGCGAAATTCCATCTCAAAAAAAAAACAAAAAAGAAATGAAAATGTTGGTTCACACAAAGATTTGTGAGTGAATATTCATAGCAGCATTGTTCATAATGTCCCTAAGGTGGAAACCGCCCCAAATGTCCATCACCTGGAATGGACAAGCAAATTGTGGTCTATTTACACAATGGAAAAATTATTTGGTAATCAAAAGGAACAAAGTACTGATACATGCTACAATATGAATGAGCCTCAAAAACATTATGCTAAAGAAAGAAGTCAGTCACAAAAGATGACATATTGTATGATTCCTTTTTTTTTTTTTTTGGAGTCAGGGTCTCAGGCTGTCACTCAGCCTAAGTGCAGTAGTACAATCAGCTCACTGCATCCTTGAACTTCTGGGCTCAAGGAATCCTCCCATCTCAGCCTCTTGAGTACTTGGGACCACAGGCATGAACCACCACACCTGGCTAATTTTTAAGAATTTTGTGTAGAGATGGGGATTTCACTATGTTGCCCTGGCCTCAGGTGATCTGCCCACCTCAGCCTCCCAAAGCACTGGGATTACAGGTGTGAGCCACTGCACCTGGACTGCACGATTCCATTTTTATGAAATGTCCAGAAAAGGCAATCTACAGAGAAAGAAAATAGATCAGTGATGGCCAGTGGCTGAGTCTGGAAATGGGGACAAGGGATTTTGAAGGCAAGGTGATGGAAATGTTCTAAAGTTGAATCATAGTGATAGTTGAACTCTGGAAATTTACTAAAAATCATTGAATTGTATACTTAGAACAGGTGAATTTTAGTATGTAAGTTATACCTCAATAGGGCTATTTCTTTTTTTTTTTAAATGTTAAATCTCTTGGGGCAAGTAAAACTGCAGCAAAATCAATAGTGTTACACAGGAACTCGGCCACAGATCTTGGAGCTACGGACAAATCAAACATGATTTGGTAAATTTAAATCTGCTCAGGTTTAATAAAATAAGACTCAGTCAAGAAGCTGAACCACTTGAGGTTCTAATAATATTACTTGATTAGTACCTTGGATTTATATTTCTTTTATTCTAGTTCCAAATTGTAGTCGTTAACATCTAATAGATGTGCATGAAAGTTCGGTGTTGCTTTACAGCCTTCAATAATGAGTTGTGTTCTTACAGAAAAAGCACAATTAAAGGGGAAGCTAAGTAATTTCTCGGTGATAGTGAAGAGATGCCTGAGATCAAATTCCTGTTTTACCGAATGTTCTGCAACATTGGGTGTGTCACATAACCTCCCTCAGTCTTTGTTTTAGGTAAAATCAGGATGATAGCACCTATCTTCATAGCATCTCTAAGTATTAAGATAATACATGCAAATAACAATGGCTCACATGAGTCTCTCACTCCATTCCCCATCCCTAAGGTTTTCCTGTGTGTGGGTCCCTGGCCAGTAAATCTCCTTAGCATGTTTCTTTCAGACATTCTGCCAGCTGCTTCAAATAGTCCACCTTGCCAGTGTCTCCCTGTACCCTCTAATTTCACATACTTGGCAAAGTTTCCCCATGGGGCTTCCTCTTCATCTCCCTGGCTATAAGTAAATTAATTAGCAGGAGTTGGGCTGCAGGCGAATTTGTGGGCTTTAATGAGTTTGTCTTTGTGACTGACATCTCTGGTGATGTGCAGAGTCCCCAGGGGTCCCGAGCCGTACCTTTTACTCAGCCTGTTTGGAACCTATCCCAATACCCCAAGTAGATGTTATCTGATGATTGAGCACTGCCTGGCACAGACAGGGGCAGGGATGACAGTGACAACAACGGACATAGTAATATTAATAATTAATGCTCATTAAATGCACACTACAGGACCCACAAGTCAGCACATCCCGTCTTACTGTAGGCTCAGAATTAAAGATGTAGAATGAGAGGACCATTTATGTGCCTAAGTGTAACCACACAGCAGATGAGAATTTTCCTTACGTGGAAACATTCCAGTTAAATATAAGGATTCTGTTTTAAAGCATAGTCACAACTGCATTAGAAATGAAAAAAGAATGTTAGAATTCTGATATGGTTTGGATGTTCATCCCCACCAAATCTCATGTAATCCCCAGTGTTGGAGGTGGGGCCTGATGGGAGGTATTCGGATCAGTGTTCAGTGTTCAGTTGAATTTGTATCAGTCTACTTTTGTGTTTCTATAAAGGAATACCTGAGACTAGGTAATTTATAAAGAAAAGAGGTTTACTGGGCTGACAGTTCTGTGGGCTGGACGAGTATGGCACCAACATCCACTCGGCTTCTGGTGAGGCCTCAGGAAGCTTACAATCATGGGAGAAGGCAAAGCGAGGTTAGGCATGACAGTGGATCCCTCGTGACTGGCTTGGTGCTGCCCTCGTGATAATGAGTAAGTTCTTACTCTGAGTTTATGCAAGATCTGGTTATTTAAAAGAGCATGGCACTCCCTCTCCTTCTCTTGCTCCTTCTCTTGTCATGCCTACCCTTGCTTCACCTTCCGCCATGATGGTAAGCTTCCTGAGGCCTTACCAGAAGCCAAGCAGATGTTGGTGCCATATGTGTACACATCCCCCCCCCCCACAGAACTGTCAGCTAAGTAAACCTCTTTTCTTTATAAATTACCTAGTCTCTGGTATTCCTTTATAGTAACAAAAAACAGACTGATACAAATTCAAAATCACCATTTCAGGATTGCTAATGAATTAATGGATTCAAGCACTGAGATCAATGGCTGTTTTTATTACAAAAGGGAGACAGCCAGACATCTGTCTGCCTCCTGATGGGAAGTCCACAATCCCATCTATAAAGTCATCTTGCCAAATAAATCAATCAAAACTGAACCTGACCAAGCTCCTAGATCCAATTTTAAATCTGCAGGACACAGAGGGGACAGAGGAACATGTGAAACTACACCACAGGGATGCAATCAAAAAAGTGTAGACCCTACAGAACCAATGATGCAGTGTCTTCAACAAATGAATTACAAGGAAAAGGAAAATGAAGAGGACACATAGATTAAAAGCAACTTAAGAGGTACATCAACCAACATAAACCAACATCAGCCAATTATATTGCACAGGCTTTATTTAAATCCTGATGTGGTGGCTAACATCTGTAATCCCAGCTCTTTGGGAGGCCAAGGCGGGTGGATCATGAGGTCAGGAGTTTGAGACCAGCCTGGCCAACAGGTGAAACTCCATCTCTATTAAAGATACAAAAAATTAGCTGGGCGTGGTGGCGGGCACCTGTAATCCCTGCTACTTTGGAGGCTGAGGCAGGAGAATCACTTGAATCCGGGAGGTGGAGGTTGCAGTGAGCTGAGATTGTGCCATTGCACTGCAGCCTAGGTGACAGAGCGAGACTCTGGCTCAAAAAGCAAACAACAAAAACAAACAAACAAAAGAATTGCATAACATGCAAGAGACACTTGGAAATTTGAACACTAATTAGATACTCAATGATATTAAGGAATTAATTGTACAGCATTGGAAGCTGGGTGATGAAAAATAGTACTCTTTTTTTTTTTTTTTTTTTTGAAACAAGGTCTCTCTGTTGCCCAGGTGGGAGTGCAGGGGGTGTGACCACAGCTCACTGCAGCCTGAACCTGCTAGGCTCAAGCAATCATCCTACTTTAGCCTCTCAGGTAGCTGGGACTACAGGTGTGTGCCATCACACCTGGCTACTTTTTTAAAAAAAGTTCTTGTGGAGATGGGGTGCCCAGCCATGTTACCCAAGCTGGTATTGAACTCCTGCACAATCCTCCTGCCTTGGCCTCCCAGAGTATTGGGATTACAGGCATGAGCCACCATGCCTGGTCCACTGTATTACTCTTAATCTGCTTATAATTTTCCACAATAAAATATTACAACCAATTACCAGATTTACTGCTCTCTAATTTTTTATTCACAGTCACCATTGTCATTACTGTATTTCATCTGATTTGACATTATGAATTGTAAGAGGCACTACTATTTTTTGTACTATCAATAAAAAACAAAATGCTGCCAACTAAGTGATGTACCACTGATTATAACATGCATCCCAGTTTCAGAGCTGTTAATGTGGAAACAACATGTGTCTTAGAATCAATGTGATATATTATCATCATCATCACCATCAATATTATTGTTAGCTAAAGCCAGCATTTATCAAGCACTTGTAATGAGCTAAGCTTCGTACAAACATCCTCTTTAATCTCATAACAACCCTATGGGAAGGCGTCCCCATCTTACGGATAAATAAAAATGAGGCCCAGAGAAACTGCCCAGAGTCACACAGCCAATAAGAGGCCTAGGTGGACTTTGAACCCAGGATGGTCTAACCCAGGTCTGTGTCCTTCCTCTGTAAGAGGCCACCCCCAGTGAGCCCAGCAGCCCAGAGCCAGACCACTGCCTGTCGGTGGAGGCTGCAACCTCCCCCAGGCCCGCCTGCTGGGAGGGGAGAAGAAGAAGGCATCAGGGCGCTCACAGAGTCTGGATGGCCCGCAGGGAGGTGAAAGTGCCCTTGGCGAGGCTCTGGATCTTGTTGTCATACAGGGAGAGCAGCGAGAGGTTCTGCAGGTCCTGGAAGGCATCGGGCCGGATGCAGTTGATCTTGTTGGCATTCAGGAGCCTGTGGGCAGAGCCAGGACCAAGTGGTGAGGAGAGAGGCTTGACATGAGACCCATCTCACGTCCTGGGCACCTTCTTTGGCCCCGGCCTGCGTTATTACAGGGAGGATCCCACAGGAGCAGGCCTTCTCCATGCACAAGGACATCTCGGTCAACCCACTCTTCTCTCTTTCCGAGAACTGCTCAGATGCCCTGTGGGATTCTGGGAAAGCAGAGAGCCACCTTGCAAAGGCATTTTGGTTGGAGGGGGGGCTCCTCCTCCTTCCCAGAGGTCCATTGGGTTCCCCAGACAGCTGAGTTGGAACGTTTGTGTTCTGTGCCTCTTGAGCCCTGGGAGAAAATCCTTGCCTGAAAGTTCACGGTTCAAGGAGGCCGAGCTGGCCTGGGTGTCCCCCTGGAGGAGAAAGCTGTCTCCAGCCACACCGAGCTCCTCAGGAGCATGGGCTGTCTCAGGAGCCTCTCTGCTTTGGCATCCTGTGAGCAGCTGTGAAGCTGCCTCTACCTCCCTCTCTAGCCTCTGCAGAGCCCTGGAGACTTTCTCAGCCCTAGTGGGTCTGCCTGTCTTCCAAGCTCACTGTCTCAATTGAGTTCCATACCCCAAAGAGGCTGAAAGGGACAGTCTAGCAGGCCAGAGGAATGCTGGCCCTTCCCTGGGTCCCACCCAAGACACCCAGGATTCATTCTTACAGGAGCTGTAGGGTGTATAAGCCTCCAAACACACCGCGGGGGAGGTCTGTGATCTTGTTTCCATAGAGGACCCTGGAGAAAAGGCAGCAGAGAGGAGAGTTACAGAGGACAGCCCACCAGAGCGATAACACAGCTCTGCAGATGGCCCCAGCTCAACAGTGCTGCCCCTAAGCCATTTACATGAAGCACATCCTAATGGTGTATATTTGTTATAGCAACTTGTCCACCACCCTCACACGTGGACCCCACAGAAGGCTGCAAAGGGGTGCTTCCTGGGAAATTCATCTGGTCTAGAATCCAAAAGGAGATTGTTGAGAGAAGAGAAAACCCCATGGGCAAGAATAACTAACATATTTTCAGAGAGTTACAGGAAAAAATAGAATGCCAGACGGCACATGCAGTGTGAGATCCGGATGGTGGGACTTCAAGCATTTTTTTAATATACTTTAGCATTTTCAAAGTTTTCTGCATTGAGCATGAATTCCATGTATAGATTTTTATAAAAAACAAAAGTTCAAAAAAAACACATGTAGACATGGGTGGGTTCGGGGGGACAGTGAAAGCATCCAGGAGGTTTGGGGAGGGGGGTTGTATGCCATTCCCAATATCATAATCGGACCCCACAAGCTACCCTCGTAAATGTTCAAGCTGAGTAAAAAATCCTGGGTACTTCTTCTTCAAACGTGGCTTCGAGATCATTCCTGGAGTGGGGCACAGCAACAGCAAAGGCCCTGCAGGGGAGCTGTGTGCGCCTGTCCTGTGTGGACAGGTGACAGGGCCAATGTGGCTGGAATGGAGGAAACAAATGGGGCGGTAGCTTGGGCTTTACCCAACCAGCATCAGGAAGCCATTGAGACAGCATCAGATTCCCATTTCAGAAACACCCCTCAAGCTGCTGGGTGGGAAATGGAGCAGAGGGGGCAGGAACTGAAGCAGGGAGGCAAGATCAGGGCTGGCCGAGATAGACAGTGTTGGTGGGGTGTACTGGAATCATCCACGTTGCTATATGCAGGGAGGAGGCTGTGACCAGGTACCCATGAACAACAGAAAACCACTTGATTGGGTTCTTCACTTTTTACCTTTTTAGACTGCCATGTTCCAACTTAGGAGAGCTTTATTCACTTCTCAGAGGAAGGGGCCTGCATTTTGGCAGGCCACTTTCAGAATCTGGTCTCCTCAGCCAATGACAGCGATCCCTCACCAGGCTGTCATGCACAGCTGTGTAGGGTGTATACTGCACAACTTCAGGGGTGCCATTCACAATTAGCCCCAGCCTCTACTTGGACTCTGCTCCAAGAAAAGATGGCATGCACAGAAGGCACTGAGCTGGCAGGCTCCCACACTCCCCGGGGGAGTTCCATTCTGTTGTACTTGCCAGGCCTCTAGTCTATGCCAAGCACGTGTCCTGGGCTGCCAAGGAGCAGGTGAAAACACTCATCCCCTAGAGTAACAAATGGCCCCTCCTACAGGGAACTCGCCCAACTCCAGGGCACCCTGAGTGTGCTCTCCGTACAGACAAAGTGCTGTAGGACCTCGGGGAGTGAGACACTTGGTGAGTGGGAGATGGGGGTGCTTCACTACCTTTTGTATGCTCTATTGACAGACTTCCCCAGTAGAGCCCGAAGGAAGGGAAATACTGGAAGGAGGAGCCGGCAAATACTGTCCAAGCAGCACCCACCACATCTTGGGATTCATCACATTTGGGATAAAAGATAGCAAGGTGTGGCAGATGTTATAACTGGAGCTGGTGCTCACTGGCCCGGCGGTGACTGCAGAGGCCTCAGGAGCAGAGTACACTGGGCTTTGGTGGGGGGACAGGGCCAAGATGGTTGTGCAAAGAATGCTGGGAAAATCCTCACCGTGGCAGGGAGTGCATCCCAGTTGCCAGGGGCAACAGCTCTGCCTAGCTTCTCCACACTTCTCCCGCGCCCAGCATCAGAGGGTCCACCAGTGAGGAAGAGGGAGCTGGAACAGCAAACCCTTTGCAGCCAAAGGATGACCCACTGAGGCTGGGGTGGGCAGGGACTGTGTGGAGGGGGGCATAGTCCTGCTCCTCCTGGGCCCTGCCAGCCTCCTCAGGGGATGGCCTGGGCCGCTGAGGAAGCCTTGGCACTGCTACTCACAGTGAGTTCAGGGAGCGGAGGCCCTGGAAGGCGTCGGGCGCAATCTCAGCAATCTGATTGTTGCTCAGGTCTCTGCAAAGTGAGCAGAGGAGAGGGGCATCTGAATCCCTCAATGGCCACTGAGCCCTGCCCAGTCTCCTCCACCTCCTAGATGCCACGGAAGCAGGGCGGAGTGCTTTGAAATGACAATAGTGAGAGGCCAGATCTTTCCTCCATTTGAAAAGCCCATGGCCGCTATTTCCCTGTGCAGTCTGAGGGCTGGGCAGGAGGGGGCACTCCAACTTGGGAAGTTATGGACAAAGCTTTCCCATGCATCCTAGTAATCTCCTGGCCCCTCCCATCCTTAATTGCTCCTATTGGTACCCAAGCTGAAATGGGAGGATGACAAGCAGCTCCCATCACAGGCCAGGCTCAGGCTCAGCACTCCCTTCAGGCCTCATGATAGCCCTGCAAGGAGGTCCCTGCACAGCCAAGCAGCCTGAAGGGCAGGAATGCCAGGTGACTGGCTCAGGGCCACTCAGCTGCGGGATGCTGAGTTAGGGCCTGCCCCAGGGCTGTGGGGCCACCCAGGATCTCCATCAGCCTTGTACCAGCTCCCCAGGAAGCAGCGGGAGGCACTCACATCCTCCGTAGCTTTCTGTAGGGTGAGAAGGCTCCAGGGGGGATGGACTTGATGCCATTGAGCTCCAGGCGTCTGCGGAGAGAAAACAGAGGGGAAGCGCAAGGGCCTAGGTCAGCCCAGCCGTGGGTGTTATCTGCTGGGCTCATCTACCCTGAACAAGCCTTTGGCCCCTCCTGCCCCTGTTCCCTTCCCCCTTCCAGAAGTTGAAGTCTGGGGTAAGGACACTGGAACAGACAGAGAGAATGCTGACTTGAGTTCCATTATCCCAGGCGTTTGTAACTGAAAGGGGCCCACAAATGATGCTGAGAACCCAATTCTAGCAGACTCACACCGCTGGGTGGGACCACAGACGGACACTCCCTCCCCAGCCCTGCAGAGTTTCCCAGTCCTGGACACAAAGCTCAGCCCAGCAGGGGCAACCTGTGTATTCTCCATGGTCACTGAGGGGTCTTGGGGCAAGCCCTGAGGCAGCGCCTACTCCAGCTCTTCACTGGCCCTTCGGAGCCAGGCCAGCCGAGCGGCTGCGCCCCAGCATCTGCCCTGCCCTGTACTCACATCTCCGTCATGGTCTCCGGCAGGTTGGCCGGGATGGCAGTGAGACCTTTGCCACGACAGTCCACGATGCCATTGCTGCAGGTGCACATGGCCGGGCAGGAGCCGGAGGACAGGGTGCAGGTGGGCACGCGCCCCGCTTCCCCCTGGCCTGCAGAAACAGGGGGGTGTGGCCTCAGGCTGTCGTGCATCAGCACCTCCCTTGAGCCCAGATACAGACTGATGGATGGGACACGGTGCACACTGCAGTTTCTCTGGATGAGGATGAACCAGGGGGATCACTAATGAAATAAGATTCTGGACTTTGGTATAACTCTGTGGGCACCTGGCACACAGTAGTTCTTATCAGATGTTTGCTGAACTTGAATCTGAACTGAACTGCACTGGTGTGTGATTCATACACGAAGAAATCCTTGCCCAGAATTCTGAAGCTCTGGATTCTAGTCCAAGTCACTTAACACTTCTGAGCCTGAGTCCCCTCATCTGTCATATGAAGGTGATAATGACTGTTTCCTAAACACTCAAGCACTTACTCTATGCCACATTCTATAATAAGTGTAGTACATGCAGTATCGCACTTAAACTTAAGAGGAGCCTATTACTGTTGCAGTATGGACATCAAAGGGGCCAGGGAGGACGTGGGCAACCAGCTATCACAGAACCCCAGAGGGAAGGTGAAAGGGCGTGGGCTTTGAGGCCCACCTCTTTTGGAGCCAAGTTTAGAGGGCCCAATTCAATGACTTGTCTAGGCAGCAGAGGTGAGGCGATCGGAGGAGGGAGAAGGGGGTGATAGCAGGGGCAAGGAGCCCAGAGGACATTAGAGGAGGCACTGAGTAGGCCAAAAAGAGGATGAGGTGGAACAAAGGAGGTGGTGAGTGGATGAGGCAGTGAGGGGACAGGAGGGAAAAGGAGAGGAGGCAAGAAGTGACACGCAGAGACAAAGGCCATGATGAGAATGGGAGGTGATAGATGGGGCAGGAGGGGCAGACAGTGGGGTCAGGAGGTGATGGGTGGGGCCAGGTGATGGGCCGGGTCAGGAGGTGATGGGCAGGCCAGGTATTAATGTCGAGATTAGGGGCGGGAACAAGAGGCAGGGCAGGAGGCACCGGACAGTTGAGAGCCCAGCAGGGGCCTGCACCCACCTGAGCAGCTGAACTCACTCTTCTGGACCTCTGCCACATTGAGACCACGCAGGCTGGCTGGGCCCGAGCACTGGGTGAACAGCCCGATGGTTGGCCGCTGCCTCAGCCACTGTGAGAGCCAGGCCAGGTGGCAGTCGCAAAACAGGTGGTTGGAGTGCAGGCGGCTGCAAGAGGACAGGGTGGCTCACAACCTATTTGGAGCCCCCAGCCCAGCCAGATTGTGGGAACCCCCAACCTCAGGCAGGTGGCTGCCCCTGGTGCTGTGTTCAAGCCAAACACAGTCTACATTTAGTCAAGTAGGCAGCTCAATTCCAACCCGGGGATTATCCACAGCCCCATGGAGATCCTGCTGCTGTCCCTCCCCTCCCACATGCTCTGGGCACAGCTGTGCCCAGCAAAGCCCAGGTCATCGCACTGACCTCGCACAGGCTCACTGCCCCAAACCGCCTGGCTCATTTTCAAGCACAAAAACAAATCATTTGTTTTCCAAAGAAAAATCAAATTAAGTGGCACTGGATGCCCTGCAATTATATAACTCCTTCCACCTCCGACTGCATGGAGCCCCCAGCCTGGGCTGGCCTCTGGGAGTCTGAGGGAGAATGAGCTCTATAACCTGTCTGCAGAAGCTTCGCCTCCTGCCCCACCCACCCCCAGCATCAGCTGGGCTTGGATGCCCTGCTCCCTGCTGCCCCAGCTGACTCACAAGGTCCGTAACTTGGGCATGTGGTTGAAGCTGGACACGGGGATGGTGGTGATATTGTTGTTGTTCAGGGTCCTAAATGGGAAAAACCAGAGTCATTTAGCACCTGCCCAACAGATGATGTGGGACAGGGCCGCCCTGCTAATGAACGGGGAAGCTCTCGACCTTAAAGTGGACCAGCACGGGGCTGGACGTGGAGGGGCTAAGCCAAAGAGCATGAGGCATATCCCACCCCACAGGAAAGCCCTGAGCTGGGACGGTGACTGTGAGCCGATGGCACCATAGACTCCAAGGCTGGTAGGATGGAGACATGGAGCAGGGTGGGTGATGGGACATGTCCCAGGCTTGGGTTGGCTTGGAAGAAAGGGTGGGGTTTGGATAGGCGGGGGGAAAGGGGGAAGCATTCCAGGCCAAGTGCCAGAAACCCTTGGGTTTCATCCTGAGCAGGTTACATTGGGACACACTGCTTGCTGCAGGCATGACCCCATGAGTGCTTGTCCTCCCCTCCTCTGAGCGCTTCTAGGAGGGCAGGTTTCCCCCTTCCTGTCTCCCTGACGCCCGCTGCCCAGGCTGTGGCACTTGGCACCCGCAGAGCAGGGCCCTCCACACCCCTCCTTCCTTGCCCATGCTTTACTTACAGCACCTCCAGCCCCCGCAGAGCACGGAAGGCCCCTTCCTCAATGCAGTTGATCTGGTTCTTGTCCAGCTGTCTGTGAAGGAAACGAAGGTTGTAGAGAGAAGGGCACATTGCCTAGAGTAAGGGTGTCCAAACATTGTGACCACGTGCTGCATTCATTCAAAAGAAGCACTCCTCTAGTTGTTTGTTACGTGTATATGTGTCAATCCAAATAGTAAACGTTAGTAAAAACTTAATGTTTTTTTCTAATTTTCAATTAAAATCATAAATATAAGTAAAAGTTATATTCTTCTACTCAACCTTACATTTCCCTTGGGGACCAGGCACCCCCCTACACACACACACATTTTGGAGACCACCTAGTGGGTGCTGGCAACTGAAAAATGGGAGAGTCACAAAGCAGTGGCAGCCAGAACTGGCAAACAGATTTTTCAGCCTGAGTGCCAAAGAGGTTGACTAGAGGTCTACCTGGAGTGCTGTTGTCAGAGTAAACTGAAGCTGTGAGGTGAGCTCTGTGGGAAAGAATGTGGTGATTGATTATCAATGTCTGCCACAGGCGTGGGAGGGGGTGTGTGTGACAAGCATGCCAGGCATTTGCCATCCCTGCTGTGGTCAGACCTCAGGGATGTGGTAAGCCTGGACCAGAATAAATTTGAATAGTAATAATAATAAGCCATTACAATTAAATATCATTTGACAAAGTATATTTATTTCCATGTCTCATTTAAACCTCAGAAAATGCCTATGAAGTAGATCTTATTATCCCCATTTTCCAGAACAACATATCGAGGCTCAGTGATGTTCACTGACTTGCAGCAGCGTATGTGACATGTAATCAGAAGAGAAGATTCAAACCCAGCTCTCCCAGCCCAAATATGAGGTGAGCACAGACACTGTGCCATCGAAATGGACTGAGAACATTGCCCACACTGATAACATGCTTCACCAAGTCCCCAAGGGCCCCCTCCATTGGCTATCACACGGAATCACAACCAAGGGAGAGGCAAGGGCTGCCTGTTTCCTCCAACCCCAGATTATTCCAGAAGACCGTGCTGGCACCAATCCTCTGAGAGCCCAGGTCAGCTCCCTGGCTGCCTGGACTACACGGCTCGCTCGGGTATACCCTGAGGACACTGCCAGGAGTGGCCCTGGAGCTCCTGCACCCTTCTCCCTCCCAGGCCTGTACTCACAAATTTTTGAGGTCTGTAGCTCCCCGAAAAGCCTTCCTGGGGATTGCCTGGATGGCGTTCTCACTCAAGTCCCTGGGAGGATAAAGCCAGAGGGAGAGAAAACAGCGGTCAGAAAAGAGGTTCCTGCAGAGTGCTGTGATGACTCAGGGAAGCAGGGCAGGTGGGCTGGAGGGCACTGAACCGGCCACTGCTGCACCCCAGCACCTAGGACAGCGCCTGGCCCACAGAGGCCACTCAGCAAGCATTTGTTGAATGAATGAATGATGAAACTGGAGAGACACACCATGTCCTGGAGGGAGCTCAGTCCCCAGCCTCCCCTTCTCGGGCTGGGGGCTTGCAGCTGGAAGGAGAAGCCTGGGGCAGCTATGACCAGCCCTGCCAGACCCCACCTGATGTAGTTTGGATATTTGCCCCCACCCAAATCTCATGTTGAATGGTAATCCCTAGTGCTGGAGGTGGGGCCTGGTGGGAGGTGATCCAGTCATGGGGATTGATCCCTCCTGGTTTGGTGCTGACTTCTCGATGGCGAGTGAGTTCCGGGAGCTCTGGTTGTTGAAGGGTATGGAGCCTCCTCCTCCATTCTCCCTCTCCATTCCCCTACGTGAAGTGCCTGCTTCCGCCTCTGGCTTCCACCAGAAGAAAAAGCTCCCTGAGGCCTCCCCAGAAGTAGATGCCTTTGCTTCCTGCACAGCCTGCGGAACGTGAGCCAAGTCGATCTCTTTTCTTATAAATTACCCAGTCTCAGCACTTCTTTTTTTTTTTTTTTTTTTTTGAGACGGAGTCTCGCTCTGTCGCCCAGGCTGGAGTGCAGTGGCCGGATCTCAGCTCACTGCAAGCTCCGCCTCCCGGGTTCATGCCATTCTCCTGCCTCAGCCTTCCGAGTAGCTGGGACTACAGGCGCCCGCCACCTCGCCCGGCTAGTTTTTTGTATTTTTTAGTAGAGACGGGGTTTCACCGTGTGAGCCAGGATAGTCTCGATCTCCTGATCTCGTGATCCACCCGTCTCGGCCTCCCAAAGTGCTGGGATTACAGGCTTGAGCCACCGCGCCCGGCCAAGCACTTCTTTATAGTAATACGAGAACAGCCTAATGCCCACAGAAGTCAGCCCACCGGACCCACAGAGGCCAGTTCAGCCCCCCATAGCATCGTGCAGGGCTGCAAAGGGGCACACAACAGAAGTGCTTCTGGAGGGGGATTGATAACCACTGTCTGGCACCAGGCTGGGAGGGACGGCACCCTGGGCCATCTGTGGTGGCTGTGCCTGGGGCTTACGCTCTGTATCTTATGCTGAGCAAGCTGACTCAGTAAGGACAAAATTGGCTCCACGACCCAGCCAGCCAGTGGCCCAGTCAGGTCTTTAACTCCAGGCAGGGCCTGACTCCAAACCCGGTGCTCTTGGGGACTGCAGGCAGCAGGGCACCTCCGAGAGCCTGGGTCACAGGGAGTCAGGAGAACGCAGTGGGGCTGGGATCACTGAGGACTTCACAACTCCCCATGAATGCCCTGATGTGAGGGAGGGGACGCTGTCGGGACTGCAAATCCTCAGCCTCAGTGACTGCCAGGCCGGCTTTGGGGCCCTTCCTCCACTCCCTGGCAGGACCGGGCCTCTGACACCTGTCCACCTGCCTCTCTTCCCTCTCAGCAGCCTCCCTGGCATCCACAGACGTGTGCAAACGCCCCTTTCCAGGTCAGCTTTTCCTACTCACAGCCACACTCCCCCCAGGCCGGCACTGCCCTGAGTACTTCCCAGGAGCATGGCGTGGATACGATCACCATCCCCATTATACAAAGGAGAAAAGCGAGGCTCAGAGAAGCTAAGCAACTTCTTCAAGGTAATCCAGCTGGTGGGTGGTGGCTCCAGAATTTCAACCCAGGCATTCAGGTCCCAGAGCCCCAGCTTGTACAGCAGCCCTGGGGGTAGGAACTGCCATTGCGCCCATTTCGCAGAGGAGGAAACTGAGCTCCAAGATGTGAAATAACTGACCTGGGTTGGACCCAGGCTCCCTGCCCCAGAGCCTTGCCCCGGACACACCCGGGTCCTGAAGGTGAACAACCAGAGGCGGACCGTCCTGATGTAGGCCCCAGTGCCGGGCCGTTCCACAGCCCCACCTCCTCCTCCTGGGCCAGGCCTGTGGGTTTTGACAGTGCCCTTCCTTTCAGCCCCCACCACACAGGGTCCGAGAACGCAGTCCACAGCCCCCTACCCCGCCGCACACTGCCCCTTGAACTGTCAAGGCCACCGCTGCCCTGTCTGGGTTTCCCTGTTGAGAAACCTAGCGGTGTGCACAGAGCCCTGAGTCAGAAAGGTAGCGGGCAGCTGAGCTAGAGGGCACTGGACCGGCTGCTGCTGCATCCCAGCACCTAGGACAGTGCCTGGCCCACATCAGCCACTCGGCAAGCATTCGTTGAATGAATGAATGAATGAATGGATGGATGGATGGATGGATGAATGATGGAACTGGAGAGGCACCCTGTCCTGGAGGGAGCTCGGTCCCCAGCTACCTCCCCTTCTCTGGGCTGGGGACTTGCAGCTGGAGGGAGGAGCCTGGGGTTTGAGTCCTGGCCCTCCCCTTCCTGGCTGTGCAAGGCACCCTTTCCCTCCCAAGCCCAGTTTCCTCATGTACAAAATGGGAAAAAATGAAAGCCTGGCAAAACAATTGCCTGCCAGTCCCCACAAAGTGGGCACCAACATCTGTGCACTCCCTCCCTCAAACCCAGCCCCTCCTGTCCTGTCCCCCTACAGCCTTCAGAAAAGCAGCCAAGTAGCTGTGTCTGAAGGGGCCTTGGCACCATCAGCGCCCCTCGTTCTTGCTCTCTCTCCTGGAAGGGAGATGATTCAAGCCTGCAGCATAGACACAGCTGTCCCTCCTCCCGAGCCATCCCACCTGCCATCCCTGAGGCATCTCCCCTTCCTGCAGGGGAAGCTTCCTCCTCCCGCACTTGCCTGGCCCCATCTTCCCTTCCTGCTCTCCACATGGCATCTTTGGTCTTCGATCTTGGTTACTTGTGCCATATCTCCAGCTCCCCTGTGTAGTCTGTCAGTATTCCTGGAGACATTCCCCAAATTCCACCCATTTAGAAGCTGCTCCCCAGAGGGTCCCCAGTGGCCTGCTCCCTGCTGCCTGTCTTTATGCAGCAACTCCCCCAGCCCCATGTGTCTTGAGAGACACATTTCAGTCTTTGCCTGCCTAATCCTTGTTATCATCTCTTCCTTGCCTAGAGAGCTCCTTGGCTGCCGCATCCTCTTCTTAGTGTCTCTGCTTCATACAAGAAATTGCTACCCTGGTGGTGCCTGCCCTAATGGCTTGATGGTTCTCCTGGTCTGTAGACTTGTGGGCTTGTTCTCTCCATCTTCCTAAGTGGGGTGCTGCCACTGAGCAGAGTGGGCTGGCAGGGAAATTACTGGATTTAGAGCAGAGCTGTGCAGGCCACACAGGAAACAACAGACTGCCCACACTGGAGTTCATGGTCACGCGAGTTCCTCAGTAACCAGGAGCCTGGGCTGACATAGGAGCCCAACATGAAACCAAACCCGCCTTGATGGAGTGCCTGCAGGCACCAGTGACAGGCTGGGCTTGCAGATGCAGAGCTAACCACACGTGCGTGGTCTACCCTAGAGCACTCACGCCCAGAAGAGGGCACAGATGGGAAACCAGTGAGTGGACCTTCAATCCTTCACTCCAGAAATGTGTACTGAGAGCTGATGGTCTGCTGGGGACCCCCAAAGACTTGCTTTCATGGGGTGTACATGCCAGCTTTCAACAACGGCTGGAGGAGCAGTACTGCCAAAGAGACGGGAGAGTGCAGAGAAGTGAGTGAGCAAGTCCGCCGGAGGGAGGAGAGGTGATCTCTGACCGGATCTTACAGAGTTGATGCATCCCAGACAGAAATGAAAAATGAGGAAAGGGCATTCCAAGCAGTGGTAACAGCATGTACAGAAGCCCAGAGACGGGAAGGAATGAGGCAGGCTGGGGGAATCTCATGCGGTTTGGTATGACTGTTGTGTGTAAGTGGGAGGTCGTGGTGGTTAAAAGGCATCCACAAATTCTTTGACATTCCTCCCTTCAAAAGACGGAGGCTCATTCTCCTCCTCTTGAATGTGGGCAGGACTCAGTAACTCACTTCTGAAGAACCGCATATGATGGAAGTGGTAATCGATAACCTCCGACACTAGATCATAAAAGACACTGTAGCTCCCTTCTTGTTCTCTGGGAAAACCCAGCCAGGTCACAGGACACTCCAGCAGCTCTCTGGGGAGGCCCACATGGAGAGGAACCGAGGCCTCCTGCCAACAGCAGGCACAGGTTTGCCAGCCCTGTGAGCCAGCCATCATGGAAAAGCATTCTCCAGCCCCAGCTAAGCCTTCAGATGACACAACCCCCCAACATTGTGATGCAATCTCATGACAAACCCCAAGCCAGAACCACCCAGCCACCTACAGAGACTGTGAGATGTTTATTGTTTGTTCTTAAAAGTCACGGTATTTTGAAGTCATTGGTTACACAACAGTCGATGACTCATCCAGTGGTGCTTTGGGGCATGACCCTAAGGAAGGGAGGGGTGTGCTTAGGATCAAAGTTAATGAGCTGAAATCGTGTTAGAGACTTGGCTACATCACTTCTGCTTTTTGGGGGCCTCAGTTTCCTCATTTGTCCAATTCATAGGCTGGACCAGAAGATTGCTAAGCTCTTCACCAGTGCAGACCCACCCACATGCCTGCCAGACACATTGCTATGGTCTGAATGATCGTTTCCTCCCAAAAAAGGCATAGGTTGAAACCTAATCCCCAATATGATGGTATTAGGAGGTGAGGACTTTGGGAGGTGATAGGTCATGCAAGCTCCATCCGTCTAACAGGATTAGTGCCCTTATGAAAGAGACCCCAGAGAGCTGCCTTGCCTCTTCCTCCATGTGAGGACACAGCTAGAAGGCACCATCTATGAAGCAGGAAGCAGCCTTCACCACACACCAAATCTGCCACTACGTTGATCTTGGACTTCCCACCTCTAGAACTGGAGAAATAAATTTCTGTTGTTTATAAGACACTCAGTCTATGGCAGTTTGTTTTTGTTTTTTTTTAGAGACAAGGTCTTGCTGTCACCCAGGCCAGACTGCAGTGGCACAATCAGAGCTCACTGTCACCTTGAACTCCTGGGCTCAAGCGATCCTCCCCACCTCAGCCTTCTGAGTAGCTGGGACTACAGATGCGCTGGGACTACAGCTGCTCTACAGGTGGAGACAGGCTCTCACTTTGTCGCTCAGGCTGGTCTCAACCTCCTGGCCTCAAGTGATTCACCCAACTCAGCCTCCCAATACGATATTTGGTTATAGCAGCTGGAACAGACTAAGACACACATCAAGTGAGGTGGTTGCTTCTTTAGGGGATTTGGGGTCCCAGAAAGGAGGTGAGGAGAGTTGCTGGCCATATGCCTACTGAAAGAGGGGGTCTGAGGAGAAGACAGACACAGCCTCCCGCCTTTGCTGACCCACAGAGACTCAGGGAGATGAGAGTACCAGCATTACGAGCCAGATGGGGGCAGGGAGGAGTGGTGGCCTGAGGATGTCCACAGAGTCAGGAAGGCGGGACCTCCAGTGGGACCCTTATCTCAGCCCAGCCGACCACTCACCCTTTGGCCAAGCCTGGGAAGGAATGCTGGGCCGGCACTCACATTCATTCATTATTCCATTTAATCCTCACCACAACCCTGCAAGGAAGGTTTTTTTATTCGTATTGATTTGCTTATCGATTTAGACCCAACCTTGTTCTAGAAAGGCTTTAAGATGGCTTATAGGGATTTTCAAAACAGCAAGAGAGCAAGAGTGAAAAATGAGGCACAGAGAAGAGGAGGAATCAATGGTGGGTACTAAGAATGCATGCACCATGTGACCACACGCCAGGCACGGCCGATCGGGGCTCTGAGCTTTATCACTGAGAGCCAACGTGAAAGGAGAGCCAGTCAGTTCACAGCACCCACGGGACACGTATAAGTCTAAAAGGATCAGCTTCTCAGGAGTACAGCTGGTTTGGCACTCAGATGAGGCAAGAATTTTCCCAGGGGTCTTTATTAAAAATGACAGTATAGCCTAATCAATAACACTAGATCCTTATAATAAATGGGGTTTGAGTGTCTGTTTCTTATAATAGCATCAAAGTAGGATTCAGCAAAAGCAGTTCTATAAGGACTCACACCAGGAACTAAGTAGGGAAGAGGCAGAAGGCAGAGGCACACTCCAGGCAGGCCCAGTCTATGCAAAGACGCTGGGGCATGAGAGAGCCTGGTATGACTGGGGAGGAGCAGAGGCTCTGAGAAGGAAGTGTCAGCTGGGAGAAGCCTCATACAGGCCAAGGAGAGTGACGGGATAGACTAGAGAGGGCTGTGATCCGACCATCTTTTTAATTATTTTATTTATTTATTTAGAGACAGCATCTCACTCTGTCACTCAGGCTGGAGTGCAGTCACTCAATCACAGCTCACTGCACTGTTGAAATCCTGGGCTCAGCGATCCTCCTCTGTCAGTTTCCTGAGTAGCTGGAACTACAGGCGCATGCTACTATGCCTGGCTAAATTTTTTAAAATCTTTTTGTAGAGACAGGGTCTCACTATGTTGTCCAGGCTGGTCTGAAACTCCTGGGCTCAAGTGATCCTTCCACCTCAGCCTCCCAAGTAACTGGGACTACAGGCACAGGCACCGCGCCAGGCTCTGACCATCTTTCAGGCTTTGCTGTGGGGCACCAAAGCTTAAAGAGGAAAGACACAACCCCCAGGCAGGCAGGCGGCAGGTGAAGCCAAGGGCCAGTCAAGAGATGAGGGATGGCCCAAAGCTGGGTGTGGAACTGCCCCACCCTGGCCAGCCAGCCTACAGCCGGAAGCAGCCCACACTCTTTAAATGAAGACAGGAAAGTGAATTTGGGGCCCCAGGAGAGGCCAGAGGAAAACAGGTGAACCTTGGAAGCCTCAGGAAAATGCAGTCTGATGGCAGCAAAGTGGGCGGTAGAAGGAGCCTGCACCTGCAGACAGAAAGACCAGGTTCAACTCCTGTTTCTGCTATTGACCAACCATGGACCTGGGGAAATTCTGCACCTGAGAGATCCAGGTGCCCTATTTGTAAAATACCTACCACGTGGAACTTTGGAGAAGATTGTGTGAGTTTATGTACTTAAGCTTCTGAATCACAACCTCCGTTTAGCAACACTCAAGAAATGCTGGCTGTTGTCCCTGCCCTAAGCACAGCCTAAGCAACTCTAAGGCTCTGTTGTTTCAAGCTTTCCCACGAGGGGGCGCCAGAAGCCTTCCCTGGACCTGGATGCCTCAACCACATCGCAAACTATAACAGATACTCGCTCTTTTTTTTTTTTTTTCTTTTTGCTCCAATTGACTTCCTACCTTGCCAATACTTGTCTCATCTTTCCCAAATCCCTTTGAAATAAAGTGTATCATGTCTTCTGCCCCTGGTCTGCGTGGAAACCCCCCAAAAGCACCACCTAAGCCTTTCCCCATCAGTTTTCCCAGAGCCCTAGGACACCTTCATCTCCCTCAGATCCAGTCATTCCTGCCTGTTCTCCTCCCATGTGTCCTTGAAGTGAGGAGATGCCCGGGATGTGTCTGGGCAGAATGAGACATCCTGAGAATGGCCGTCCTGGAAGCGGGCGGGATCCACAACTGGAAGGACAAACAGCCAAGCCCAGGGCAGCAGGGGCCTGTCCCAGCCCTGGGAAGCAGAGCCAGACAGGGGTTCAGAAGGAGGGCAGGGGTAGGACAGTGACAAGGACACCATGACAGATCCCCAGAGCCATACTCGGCACAGAGCTGGGGAGATACAGGGCTGGGGCAGAAGCTGAGGGGCAGGACGAGGTCCCAGACTTCTGACAAGCACCTGGAGGAGGTGGGGATGCTGGTTCAGGGAACATGCACTGAGAGGCCAGGGTGCAGAGGACAAAGCCCACAGCTGGGTGTCACAGGGGAGACTTGGCTCCACTCACTTAAACCAGTGGCCTTGGGCAAGTCATGTAACCTCTCTGGCCTCAGTTTCCCCATCTGCAACATGGGGATGGAAAGTGGCACTTACGTTGCAGGATCTGATGGGGGAGGCGCCCCTGCCTAGTCCCTCACCTCTGTTGATATTCCTCCAGTTTCCCAGACCTCTCCTGCCACCCACAGGACCTGTGTACTTGCTGTGGCCTCTGCCTGGAATACTCTTCCCACACCTTCACCCAGGAAACGCTGTTCCTCCTTCACACCTCAGTCTACAAACACCTCCCCTAAGCCTGAGTCAGCTGCTCCGTCCGCAACAGACTCCCAGCACCCCCACTTTTACTCTTCGGCACAACCCGGGCTTGTAGTAAAATACAGGCGCACTGAATGTGATGAAGTACTGACTCTGGTGAACGTCCCTCTCCCTCTCCAGACCATAACCTCCCGGCAGCCACTCTCTTTCACTTTCCCTTGTATCCTGGCACATTGCAGGGACTCGGTCATTTTTAGCTAAATGAACTAAAATGGATCCTTACATGAGTCCCCTGCTCTAATCCCTCTCCAATTTCCCGGTCAAAACAAGGAGTTAGGACTGGCCAAGGGAGAGGCAGGAGCTCAGGGTCAGACAGGCTGGCTCTGTACGGCAACAGACCACAGCTCCTCACCTTTGCTGCGTCTACTTGTACCTGCTCTGCCTAACCAGGCTGCAGACCCAGTGAGATGCAGGCTCAGAAGGGGAAGGCAGGCAAGAGCAAGCACTTGTCATCGTTGTATCAACCACGCCTCTTCCCTTCACACATCCTTTGGGATATTAACAACCAAACACCCTCAAGTAGTTCCAAGTTCACACCAGCTTGAGGCAAGGGCCCTGCAGGCAAAGCCTGAACCCCATCGCTAAGATCAAGTGCCCCAGGAGGCAAGCTCCACCAACAGCAGCTCCCACTCGGCCTGGAAGCATCTGGCAACGCCAGTCAGCCCCCCATCCCTGAAGAGAAGGGGGCTGCCAGGCCCACACCCTGACTTGGCACCATCCCCAGTCACCCCGCTCTCGCTGCCCCTCCTCCTGCACACTCTGCCAATCCCCCCATCCTCTACCAGGGCTGGGGGAGGCAGGGGCTGGGGAAGCCAAGGTCAAGACCCCATGTTCTGGCTGCTAATCTGCCTTCACGCTCTAACCTGATTGGTCCCTGCTGGCAGACCAGCCTCTAAGGGGATTAGCAGTGGGGGCGGGGGTGGGAGTACACAGAGAGCCACTGGACACCCGCCAAGGCTGGACTGGGCTCTGGGTTCTTGCTGCCCACTCGGGTTCCACTGCAGGGCACAGGCCTTACTTTGTCTGCCTTTCATGCCACATGGAAGCTCTGGGCAGCCTGGCCTGTCTCCTTGGCCCCCTGCAGCCTGAGTGGTTACCTTGAACCAGGGCAGCCCAAGGGTTCCAGGGCACCTCATCTCGGGGTTTAGATCCTTGTCAGAAGATGGTTGGATTAAGGACTCAGACTCTGGCCTCATGCACATCTTCTAACCCCCAAGCCTCAGTCTTCTCCTGGTAAATGGGAATAATTATCACATGGCTTAACCACAGCTGAGTGTAGGGCTCTCAGCCAGGACTGGCAGAGTTGGCTGCCATTGCCCACACTTTAATAATTGTCTTTTGGGCTCTGTAGGGAGGAGGAGGGAGGGTCAGGGCCTGGGAGTCAGGAGGCTGAGGCTCAAGGCCACCAACACACTCCATGACCTCCGGCAGGACCGCAGTTAGTTCCCAACATCTGCAACAATACTGACCTCCCAGGGATGCTGGGAGGATGGGATTACATGCTGTGTCTGTCACACACTCAGTGTGCCCACTGATAGCTGGTGCCAGCACGGGGCAGCCTCACACAGCTGTTATCAATACGTGGCTGCCCGGGACTCCACTGCGGATAACTCAGCAAGTGAGTCCCTGGCACCCGGTGGATTGGCAGCATCATCATCACCGGGAAGTTTGTTAGGAAAGCAGATATTCTGGGCCCCACCTCCTGAGCCTGAACCTGCATTTCAGCAGGATCCCTCAGTGTCTCAGGTACACACTGAAGTCTGAGAAGTGCTGCCTCCAGCAGAGGAAAGGTGTAAAATGTTTTAATGTCCCCAGCTGGAGCCAAAGCAAACCGGATTATAACCTCTGTACTGGTTAGCATTTCAAAGCAAGGGTTGGAGGTGCCAACTCCTATTCTTTGGGCGCTGAGGCAGGGAGACTTAGACACAGACCCCCCTAGTGAGTGGAGAGAGGGAAGAGCAGCTACCAACCCCTCAGCTGCAGCTCACCAAGGCTCGCCTTCCTGAGGAACAGAGGAGGCACTCACAGGGCTGGGGGACAGGGACCAGCCACTACATTTGTCCCACAGGCCCTTCCTGCATTTCTGCCAATTTGCATGGAAGACGCCTGAGGGCACAGGTGAGGAGCAGGTGTGAAGCTCCCAGGTGAATCAGCTCCAGCACTCAGCAGAGGGACACTTGGCATCTCCAGCATGGCCAGGAGGTCAGGAGTCCCAGCTCTGGCTCCCTGCTCAGGCCGGGGAATGGGAGACAGACTCCTAAGGGCTGTCCTGCTCTAGGTCCCCGCTGCAGGATGGCCTGGTAGGAGGGAGGCTATCAATACCCGTGGCTGGGACGCTGGGATGCACATCCTGCTCGGAGATGCTCCTGGGATCTCGCTGGACCATCCTGCCTTGTCTCTGCCCATCCTTCACACCTCCCTTTAGATCCTATGCTTCCCACCTAGAAAGGGAATTAATTCTGCAAGTACCCCTCCCTGCCTGCTCTCTCTAGCCCATGAAACAACACTCAAGTGCCCCAGATCTACCCTGTGTAGATCTGCATGTGTGCACACCTATCTCCAGGTCAGGGACTAGATCTAATTCACCTTCAAGGTGGGTTCTGGTGCGCATTCGATGATAAGAACCTGAATCGTGCTGCCTTGGGTCTCAACTCAGAGGCCAGGGCTTTGTCCACTCACAAACCTCAGGTGCTCCCAGAAGATGCAAGTAGAAAGCTTATCAGCCAGCTAATTCTCAGTGTGAATCTGTTTGTTTCATCTTCTCCAGAAGTTCAAGCTCAGGTAGGGGCCGGGGCCAGGGCCGGGGCCAGGGTGCAAAGGAGACCCAGCAGTGGTGTCAAAGAGACCACACTGGTGCAGTGAAGGGGCAGTGGGTCCTGCCCGCCACAAGCCCAGTTTCTTTTAGTCTTGTCCCTCACCTCTCCGTCTTGTGAAAATACATGACGGAACCGGGGGCAGCAGCTCACACCTATAATTTCAGCACTTTGGCAGGCTGAGGTGGGAGGATGGCTTGAGGCCAGTTTGAGATAGGCATGGGCAACATAGTGAGACCCATTCTCTCTAAACAGTTAAGAAAATCAGCCAGGCATGCTGATGTAGTCCTAGCTCCACGGAAGGCTAAGGCAGGAGGATTGTTTGAGCACAAGAGTTCAAGGTTACAGTGAGCTATGATCATGACACTGCACTCCAACTTGGGTGACAGAGTGAGACTCAATCTCTTAAAAAAATCAAACAGGACAGGATAGATCCTGGAGCTGCCTTAGCCACCTCCTCTGGGCCTGGCTGCAGTCCTTTGAGTGGTAAGTTCCCCTTCCTAATCCTGGGTGCTCTCCTGCCCCACTTCTCTGCAACCCTGACTTCCATGAGCCAGACCAGCTGGAGTGGATGGCAGGGTCATCAGATCAGCGAGCTTCCCCAAAGGAAGTCTCAGGGCACAGTAGCTAGTCTGGGAGCAGAGCCCTGCAGCCTGGATTCAAAATGAAGCTCAGCACCAACTGGTGCCTCTTTGGGCCTCAGTTTCCTTTTCTGTAACATAAGTTTGTAAGAGGAGCCTGGCACACAGTGGGTGACAATCAGTTGTATTGTCTGTGAGGCTTCCAACTGCCGCTACTAAATCCTGAGTGGTACAGCTCTGTGACCCTGAAGAAATGACTGCTCCCTCTCCTTTCCCACCTCTCCTACTCCTAAGAGAACGATAAGATTCGTGGAATTAAAGCCCGCGCATGCTCTCCGAAGTCTGGAGATTTTTTTTTTTTTTTTTTTAATTATTGAACTACAGTCTGGGCACAGTGGCTCATGCTTGTAATCCCAGCACTTTGGGAGGCTGAAGCAAAAGGGTCACTGGAGCCTAGGAATTTGAGGCAACCTGAGCAACATAGCAAGACCTCATCTGCACAAAAATGTTTTTAAATAATTAGCCAGGCGCGGTAGCGTGCCTGTGGTCTCAGCTACTCAGGAGACTGAGTTGGGAGGATTGTTAAGCCAACGAGGTGGAGGCTGCAGTGAGCTGTGATCATGCCACTTCACTCCAGTCTGGGAGACAGAGTGAGACCCTGTCTCAAAAACTTAAAAAATAAGTAAATAAAATAAAATGTGGAACAGCCAACATGGTCCCAGGGAACTCCTGATAGCCAAGTTCCTGCAGGTGGTTTGGGGGCCTGACACTGTGAATGGTGGGGTCCGAGTTTTGCCCTTATTCATCCCACCCACATTTACTGAGCACCCAGCATGTGCCAGGTCCCATTAGCTGGAGAGGTGCCCCCCTTCCCTGCCCACTGCGAAGCCGCAAACCCTCCTGTGGCAGCTGCCTCCTTCTCCCTCCAGCACCACCAGAGTTAATGGTGCAGAAACCTCATTAGGCAGAGACATTAAGCAGTCTTGAATGGCCGCACCATAAAAGCACCCAGGGTAACATTTCCTTGAACCGGGCTGTTTGCTATGCAGCTACTGAGCATGCGTTCCCACAATAGAGATATGAGGGGCACATCCCACAAGGCAGCCCCGCTTTGAAGTGAAAGTTCAGCCCTGCCAAGGAACAGCAGCTCAGAGGCTGAGTCCCACTAAGCAGCAAGAGGCTCAGGGGCACACAGGAGACACAACCAGCTTCGTTCTTCCACTCTGCCAACAGCAAGTGGCAGGCATGAGTCCTAGCCACCAAGGCAAGGGCACGGCACCAGGCAATGAGGGTGAATGAAGCATGCAGAGGAATGCAGGCCCCTCTGCACATGAACACCAGGGCAAGGCCTCCACACTTACTCAACACCAGGTGCTGAGCGCAGAGACCTTGGAGGCCCCTGGTGACCTGCTAGTCCTGGGCGGGAATGCACCGGGGAGTGTGAGAGGCAAGGCTCCTGTCCCAGGCACCTACAGGGAACAGTTAGGACCAGTGACTTCAGAGGGTCACAGGCCAGACACACAATGGTAGGGGCAGGGGAGGTGGTGCAGGAGGACAAAAAATTGATGTACAGAGAAAAGGACACGAGCTTTGGAGCCAGACAACCCTGGGCTTGATTCCAAGCCCTACCATTTCCTGCCTGTGTGACCTTGGGCAAGTTACTTAACCTCTCTGAGTCTGGTTACCCATGGGTAGAGGAGAGTTAATCATGTCTCCCTCTTGCTGAGTTGTGAAGATTAAATACCACATGTACCACTTACATAAAGTTGAAAATAGGCAAAACTAGTCTATGCTGTTGGAAGTCAGGATTTAGTTAGTCGGGATGGGAGGTGCAGGGATTTGTGGCTGGAAGGAGGTACAGGAGGCTTCTAGGAACTCAAGATGTTTTACTTTTTGATCTGGTGTTGGTTACATGAGTGTGTTCACTTTGTGAAAATGTGGTGAGCTGTATGCTCATTGGCAGACTTTTCAGAATATATGTTATACTTCAATTAAAAGTTTTAAAAAGTAACATGGGAAGCACTGATTCCAGCACCTGGTGCTTTGTAGGCATTCAACAAATGCCAGTACCCTCCCTCTCCAGTCCCTGCTGGAGGAGACAAATGGAGAAAAAAATCTGCCAAGTTACAAATACTCCAAGAAGCCAGGCTCACAATTTTAAGCAGTGGGGAAATTCCCAGGCTGGGAGGAAATTAGATGGAGGACAGTGTGGCAGAAACAATCCCCAGCCAACATTAAGGAGGGACTGGGGCCAGCTGCCAATGGACACGGAGGCAGAGATGGGAAAATGGGAACTGTGCAGATGTGAGTATCTGACTCTGTCAGGTGAAGATGCTGCATCTTCCAGAGTCTCCAATACAGCAATGCCAGTTCAGGTTCTGTGTCTCCCTGGAGAACAAGCCCAGTGCCCCGCTCTGGGACAAGACTTCCAGGTCACAGGGTAGAACTGCAGGAGCAAGGATCTGGGAGAGGCAGGGCTGGAGTGTGGGAAATAGGCCCATGGAATAGCCTTCAGAGTAGGTCCAAATGCCTTCTCTGCCTTGTTGCAGGAAGCGATGAGGGTATGTTATAAAATAGAGAAAACAGAAATCAGAGAAGTAAAAAAAAAAGGACAAAAATAGGTAGAAATATCAAACAAAAGAGAGGTGCAGCCTTCAAAGTCCTTTGCATCTGCTACCAATGGGCCCTGGGCTTCTCGCAGCCTAGGGGGCCTGCGGGGACAAGTCTATGGATAAAACAGCTTGAGAGCAGAGTGGCCTTTCCTGGGTCTAAAACCAAGCACAGAGGCCTCCTACAAGTCTCTATAAAGAGATGATCGTAGGAGCTCATTTCCTGCAAGGAGCTCCCTGCTACCCCCTGCCAAAAAATAGAGATGACTGTGGAAGAGAAAAGCAATACCCTCACTAGCATCCCCAGCGGAGCCCAAAAACACTCAGCCACACCTTCCAAGTCACTGGAAGCTAAGTCACAGGTCAGCTAATTCTGCAAAGGATCAATTTGCTAAATTTCTTTGTTTCCTTTAACAGTTTGGTTTTAGTTGGGCAGTTTCCCATTTCCCTTCACAATAGCCTTTTAAGGACAGTGAATTGCCCCACCCCAGCCTCTTCCTGTAGGAAGACTCCAAGCTCCACCATTCATCTGTAGGAAGAGGCTGGGGCGGGTTCACTAGAGTTCAAACACCTGAGCTGGGGCAGAGACAAATGGACCAGTTCTTAAACTGCTGTAATAAAGACAAAATGCAAACCAGTCGACTCACACCAAATAGTTAAAAGAAGTAAATCAATTTGACGAATTGGTCATTTGACAAATTGGCCATTCCATGAATTGACTTTTGGCAAATTGGCTTTTAGCAAAAATGACATTTAGCAAATTGGTCTGCTTCTGTCACGGCAATGCGTTTCACAGGACAATTATTCACACGCTCCCAGCCCGGACTCATGGCCTGGTACCCGATCTCAGAAGTCGTTCTGCAGGGTCAGCGCCACCACCTACTACATTGCTCTTTGCTGGACTGACTCAAGCCAGGTGGGTTTTAGGGTATTTTTAAGAATGCACAGGCTACGCAGCAGGCAGGCCACCCTTCACACGCATCATTTTTCTCAGGAAAACGCATCCAGACTCTGAGGGGCAGACTCTTTGGGTTCTGTCGGTTGAGGACCAGGGGTGGTCCTGGACCAGGAGTGGGGCTGGGAAAAGCAGGATTTAATGTGGTTTGAAAAGAGAGAATTGAGGAGAGGAGTGACAGGGCTGGGCAAGTATAACCCAGGCCGTGCTGGGGGAAGGGGCTCTGTTCAGGGAAGTGACCAGGGCAGAGGGGCTGCAAATCCGAGCTTCTTCAGGGAGAAGCTGGAGTCCCACCAACGTGGCAGGACAGCTAATGTCAAGACTGACGTCTGACTTGAAGTCATGTCAGGAGCAGCCCACCAAGGAGGCCAACAGAGCACCACTGAGTCCCTGGGGCATTTCTATTCCCTCTTCCTCAGGGGAAATGGGGTCTATTTCTCTACCAAAAAGACCACCATGCCCCATTCTTCCACATCTCAGTCTTCTACAGGGCTGTCACACCCTGTCAGTCTTGGCCTCAAGAGTTTCTCAGAAGAAAGAAGGGGACTGAGGGATCGGAATAGCAAGAGTTCAGCTTCCCTGGGACATCTGCAGCCCCTGAGGTCCCCTTCCACAAGCACAGACAGGGATGCTCAAAGGGAATAAGACCCTAACGACTTTCCAGGCAGGCAGAAACACAGAGCCCTGACTGTTACAGGAGCAAGGAAGGTTTCCAGTTCGCTAAGGGTGATCTGCAGGTGGCCACAACAAAAGCCCAGAGTTACGAGGAGCCACAAGGAGTCGCTGTCTGGGGAGCTGTCCGTGGTACTGAATCCATCTGGCAGCTCCTCCTCTGCTCAAGGCTAAAGACTCACCTTGGATCCCAGCCACCTTCAACCTGGCTCATCTAGCCCACACATCAAACCTTGTCTACTCATCTCTTCTTTCTCCAAAGCCTACAGAGAGTCTGGTCCATAACACACACCCAGAAAGACAGGATAGCTCCTCTATGAGTCTCAAGGGACCCACCCTTAGACTCCTAGGAGAGGCATGTGCTGAGGGCAGTGCACATCACTAAGCTATTTCTATATGGGGTGAAGCTGAATCCTTCCCCAATTCCCACTTCTCCAGAAGTCAGACCTCCCCGCTGCCTGCCTGGACACAGATGCAAGCACAGAGAGGTGCTGAGAGGGCATCTGGACACAATCCAAATCCTTGCACAAAAACTGTTCACTTTACTCCTAAGACATGAATGGTTGTGACTGGCTCCTGTGTAAGACACAATTGTTATTAGTGGTGGTGGTGATGACAGTGGTAGTGGCAACATTTATCGTGCATTTACCATGTGCCTGGTACTGTGCTAGGCATTTTATATGTTTTATATACATTATCTCATTTAATTCTTTTATTTTAATTAATTAATTTATTTATTTATTTTGAGATGGAGTCAAGCTCTGCCACCCAGCTTGGAGTGCAGTGGCGTGACCTCGGCTCACTGCAAGCTCCACCTCCTGCGTTCACACCATTCTCCTGCCTCAGCCTCCTGAGTAGCTGGGACTACAGGCGCCACAACGCCCAGCTAATTTTTTGTATTTTTTAGTAGAGATGAGGTTTCACCGTGTTAGCCAGGATGGTCTCGATCTCCTGACCTTGTGATCCACCTGCCTCAGCCTCCCAAAGTGCTGGGATTACAGGCCTGAGCCACCGCGCCCGGCCTCATTTAATTCTTAAAACAACCTCATGAGACACATGCTGTCACCACTCTGGTGTGGGATATTAATAGTCAGAGAGAATGTGTGTGGGAGGGGGCAGGGAGTAAATGAGAACTCTCTGGGCTTTCTGCTTAATTCAGCTGTGAATGTGAAACTGCTCTAAAAAAGAAAGTCTACTGTTTGTTTGTTTGTTTGTTTATAGAGACAGGGTCTTACTCTGTCACCCACACTGGAGTCCAGTGGCATAATCGTAGCTCACTGCAGCCTGGACTCAGGCAATCCTGGGCTCAAACAATTCTCCTGCCTCAGCCTGCAGAGTGGCTAGAACTCTGGGCACACCCCCACCATGCTCAGCTAATTATTGTTATTTATTTTAGCAAAGGGGTCTCACTATGTTGCCCAGGCTGGTCTTGAACTCCTGGCCTCAAGCGATGCTCCCACCTCAGCCTCCCAAAGTGCTGGGATTATAGGCATGAGATACTGCACCTGGCCAAAGTCTATTTTATTAAAAGTACTCTGATTATGCCTATTTTCCAGATAATGTAACTGAGGCATAGTAACTTTCCCAAGCTGCCTGACTGCAGAATCCACAAGCTAACCCACTATGCTACACTGGCACAGCACATTAGAATCTTCAAACTGATGGGCAGGTGTGTGGGGAGGCTTCTGGAAGCATATGTATGTCGGCAGTGACACTTGATGGATGAACTTGGAGGGAGGAGGTGAAAGCCTAGAAAGCAGAGTTCAATAGTGAACATTCATAATGTTGACATTGAGTCATCAAGGAAAGATGAAATTATGTTCAGGGCCCTCTGTTTTAGAACTTAGATGCTTGTATAATAAATTCTAGACATATTCTCATCAAAAATGGCATACGGTTCACATGTTTTCCCTGAGCAGCCGTGCTGCAGGGAGCGTGGAATGTCAGCTCCTGTCTGCCATGAGCATTGCCTGGGGACTTCTCCTTGCCTCCCAGGATTCCTGTAAGTGTCTCAGGAACTGTCACTCCTTCCAAACCCCTGTAGATTTGAAAGGCAAAGAGGTAGGCATTGGAATCTTGTGGTGAGAGGTTTCTATCAGAAGTCCCTTACAGACATGCAGCTGCATTTGAGACTGCATCCTCGAGGCCTCCGAGAGTGAAGACTGTGGTGGGAGCAGCTTGGAGGGAGGATCCGAGCCCATCAGCCCCTGACTTCTCACAGTCTTTGGCACACCTCTGGGCCACCACCCAGGAGCCCTCAGCAGGAGTGACACCAGGGCTCCTGGCCCCAGTCTTCACCTAGTTGTGGAAATGATGGCCAGCTCTGCAAAACTTGAACACACAGGGCAGGCACCTACACCTCCTGGTGTGGTGGCTGCAGCCAAATTCTGAGGAGACAGGCAGAGGGTGGGCGGCTCTGACCACCACTGTGAATACCAGAAACTGTTCAGGGCTCAGGAACCTTCACCTTAGCATCCAATTTGGCCCAACTCCTGATTCTCTAGAAGGGGTGGAAATTTTCTCCAACTTCTAGAGAACAGCTCCCATAGCCAAGCCCTCTCCCAGGGAAGGGTTAGTGCTGCCAGGCACCCTGCTGCCTGCCTCATTCTCTCCATTCCTAGACCAAGGGTCCCCACCTGGGCTGCAGAGCCTCAAAGGCCACACAGCTGTGGCAATATCTGGGTATCCTCATGCACCCCTAGCACTGTGTGTGGAGTGAATGAGGGTTAAACACCATGGGCTTTACCTCTGGGAGCCTTATTTTCCATATCTGTAAAACGGGAGAAAGTAAGAGTCATGGCTGGTGGTTTAAGGCCCAATAAACAGGAGCTCTTGCTATTCCTCTCCTCTCCTCTCCTCTCCTCTCCTCTCCTCTCCTCTCCTCTCCTCTCTTCTCCTCTCCTCTCCTCTTCTCCCCTCCCCTCCCCTCTCCTCCCCTCCCCTCTCCTCCCCTCCCCTCCCCTCCCCTCTCCTCTCCTCCCCTCCCCTCTCCTCTCCTTCCCTCCCCTCTCCTCTCCTCCCCTCCCCTCTCCTCTCCTCTCCTTTACGAGACAGAGTCTTGCTCTGTCACCCAGGCTGGAGTGCAATGGCTCAGTCTCAACTCACTGCAATCTCCACCTCCTGAGTTCAAGCAATTCTTATGCCTCAGCCTCCCGAGTAGCTGGGATTGCAGGTGAGTGCCACCATGCCTGGCTAATGTTTTGTGTTTTTAGTAGAGACAGGGTTTTGCTATGTTGGCCATACTGGTCTCAAACTCTTGGCCTCAAGTGATCTGCCTGCCTCGGCCTTCCAAAGTGCTGGGATTACAGGCGTGAGCCACTGCACCCAGCCACTGTTACTTTTCTTATACCTCCCATGTGGGTGCAGATACCCCTGTGGACAAGTAAGATAGAGATTCAAAAGCACTGCTGGACTCGTAAGGTCTTCTTCAAAAACATGATGTATTTCCTCATCACTTCCTAACTACCCTACCCATGCTTTTTCTTCTTAGCATGTACCTTTTTTTTTTTTTTTTTTTTTGAGATGGAGTCTTGCTCTGTCACCCAGGCTGGAGGGCAGTGGCACGATCTCGGCTCACTGCAACCTCCACCTCCCAGATTCAAGTGATTCTCCTGCCTTAGCCTCCTGAGTAGCTGGGATTACAGGTGCATGCCACCACGCCCAGCTAATTTTTGTATTTTTAATAGAGACAGGATTTCACCATGTTGGTCAGGCTTGTCTCGAACTCCTGACCTTGTCATCTGCCTGCCTCAGCCTCCCAAAGTGCTGGGATTACAGGCGTGAGCCACCATGCCCAGCCAGCACTTACCATAGTTTTAATCAATCATTTATGAAACTATGTAATTAATATCTATCTCCTTCATTTAATTCTGTGTTCCAGAAGGGCAAGGGCCATGGATGTTTACTTTATGCTTAGCAAAGAGGTGGGATGTAATCAACATTTGATGATTATCTTTGGGTACTCAAAAAGGTCAAAACTAGCCCTTGGGAGGGGTCTGTGATGTTTTGACTTAACAGACGGTCCTCCACCACTCTTAGAGTGGCCAAAAGCCAGAGCACTGACAACGCCAGTGGCAAGAATGTGGGGCAACAGGAACTTCTGTCCCTTGCTGGTGAGGATATGAAATGGTACAGCCACTTCAGAAGATGGTTTGGCAGTTCCCCACATCACTAAACATACTCTCGCCATACGATCCAGTGATCATGCTCCTTGGGGTTACCCAAAGGAGTTACAACTTATGTTCACACAAAAATCTGTAGGTAAGTGTTTATGGCAGCTTTATTCCTAACTGCTAAAACCTGGAAGCAGCCAAAATGGCCTTAAGTAGGTGAATGGATGAGTAAGCTGTGGACCATCCAGACAATGGAATATTATTCAGTGATAAAAAGAAATGAGCTGGCCAGGCGAGGTGGCTCATGCCTGTAATCCCAGCACTTTGGGAGGCTGAAGTGGGTGGATCACCTGAGGTCAGGACTTTGAGACCAGCCTGGCCAACATGGTGAAACCTGTCTCTACTGAAAAAAAAAAAAAAAATTAGCCAGGCATGGTGGTGCATGCCTGTAGTCCCAGCTACTTGGGAGGTTGAGGCAGGAGAATCGCTTGAACCCCGGAGGCAGAGGTTGCAGTGAGCTGAGATCGTGCCACTGCACTCCAGCCTGGATGACAGAGTAAGATTCCATCTCAAAAAAAAAGAAAAAAAAAGAAAGAAAAGAAATGAACTATCAAGTCAAACTGGAATGCATATGAATAAGTGAAAGAAGCCAGAATGAAAGGTTCTAACTGTATGACATTCTGGAAAAAGGCAAAATTATGGAGACAGTAAAAAAAAAAAAAAAAAAAAATCAGTGGATGCCAGCAGGTGGTGTGAGAGACGGATGAATACGCAGAGCATGGAGGACTTTTAGGGCGAGGGAACCACTCTGTGTGATACTACAACAGTGGATCCATGTCATTAGACATTTGTCCAAACCCATAGAGTCTGCAACACCAAGAGTGAATCCTACTGTAGACTACACACTCTAGGTGATAATGATGTGTCAACATAGATGTATTGATTATGACAAATGTACTGCTCTGGTGGGGAGTTTGATAACGGGGGAAGCTGTGCTTGTGAGGGAATGGGGAGGGGGTAAATTGGGAATCTCTGTGGCTTCTGCCCAATTTTGCTGTGAACCTAAAACTGCTCTTAAAAAATAAGGTACATCAAAACAAACAAACAAACCAAAAAAAAAAAAAACAGGTACCAGTCCCCTTGAAGACTGACTGGACTGGATAAGTGTATGACGCCCCCAGCCACCACCACCCCCCAACCCTGCCTCACACACAGCTGTTGTTCCTCTAGGGAGCTTGTTCTCCAGCAAATGACAAAGATCCCTGAACCAGGCCCAGCGCTGGGCAGAAGGGCCACAGCCCCAGAAGGAAATTCTGACTGTCCCCTCCAGTCCCCTCTCACCATCCTCCTGCTTGCCTCCCTGTTTCCCCCAAAAAACACTTTTCCCCATGGTCACCAGGGCCCTCCCCCATCTCCATCCCTGCATTTGTCACATTGCATACCTGCAAGTCTCAAGCCTCCTGATAATAATGATGGCAGCACAGCTGTGGAGAAGGATGCACCTGCCCTCTGCCAGCCTCCTGGAGGAAGGCACGCTAATGTGAGTGAAGAACAAGCCGGCACAGCCACGCCATGATCCAATAGTGTGCACACAAAGGCTCGCCTCAAAGCACGGCTCTCTGCCTCTCTGCCTGAGCCTCCTGATCATGCTCTTGGCTCCTGCCCGGAGCATCTAGGAGCAGATCTGATTCCAGCCTGGGGAGCCCAAGGTCTCCACTCTAAGCTTCATCTCCAACTCAGATTTACCAGAGCTGTGCGCTGGGGAGATGGAGTCTTGATCAGCCCAGACAATATTTCCCATTTTCATCTTTCTTCATTTGAGAACACAGCCAGGTTGGAGAACAAGCCGGGTAAACTAAAGCCTTGCCACCCAAAGTTTGGTAAGAAGATGGCTGTACCGGCAGTGACAGAAATGCAGAATCTCACCCAGCCCCCAAGACCTGCTGCATCCAAATCTGCCTTTAATAAGGTGATTTGTGGGTGCATTCAAGTGGCACAGCACTGGATAGAGAGTGGTTCTCAAACTCAGCTGCACACTGGAACTATCCGGGAAACTTAAAAAAAAATACTGATGCCTGGACCCACCCCAGAGATTCTGATTTTATTGATCAGGGAGGGAGCCTGGGCTTTGGGATTTTTTAAAGCTCCCAGGGGATTCCAAAGTGTAGCCAGGGTTGAGAGCCCTCATTCTACACATACGATCTCTAACACTATCTTCTCTGTCCCTCAAACCCCTCATTGTGTCCTTCCCCTCCCAGTGCCCCTCTTATGGTGCCACCTCTTTCTCCAACCCCTTCTCACAGTATTTCCAATGCCCCAGGATGACTGATGCTAATTAGGTGTTAAGGATGTTGGGCCTGGAAGAGTAGTTCATACTAGGTGGTGAATGATCAACAGCCCTAATTTCCACGTGGTATGTCAGGGGGAGTCCTGGCTTAGGCTAGTCCGTCATTGGTGACATCTGACCAGTCTGGGAATGTAAATGAAATGCTTTGGGCAGAGAGGGCTTTGCTGGTCCCCCTGGATTAGCTTTTTTTTATACAGCTAACCGTACTAAACAGGAAAGAGTTATGCATAGTATGGGTGAAAGTTTGCTACTAAATTTAGACAGTTCGGCAAATACACCTGTGTGTCTATCTGTGCGGGTGTGCCCAAATCTCTGCGTCCTGCTAACATTTTTGTAGGAAAGAGAGCAAAAGAAAGGGGAGTGAGTGAAGAGAGCACCTTCAGAAGCCAGGAACCAGGGCTGTGGGTGACAGGATCGCAGGGGCCCACCTTCACAAAGGAATGAAGCACTGTGTCTGCCACAGCTTTTGGTGACTTGGTGTCAATATCCCCACCCAAAACCCTCCCCTCATCCTCATGAGCTGTCATGGGGAGGATCCAGAGACCCAGGGAAGAAAGAGGCTGGATCACACTTGTTTATCAGATGAGCAGTGGCCAAACAGAAGCCAGAAGCCCTGGCCACCCTCCCAGCCTGCTGGTGCACCTCTGGGCTGCACTCTGCGGGGAGAAACTGCAGGAGAGCAATGGCTGAAGCCCTGCGGGAGCAGCAGCCAGCTCCCAGGTGCCGGTGCCACCACGGTGCAGCCATCTGGGGGAAAGGCAAGGGAACCTGAGACACAGAGAGAAAGGGAGGCAGTCCAGAGCCAGGAGACCAATACAGAGAAAAGGGCAAAAACAGAATGAAAAAGAAAGAGAAGTGAAAGGAGAATAAAAGACAAAGAGTCAGACAGGAAGACACAGGGAGAGGCCAAGCCCCTCACGGCTGGGGCTGGGGCTCTGAGCTGGGAAGCCTTGGGACTTGGCTTTTTGCAGCAGTGAGGGGTGGCAGCAAGCCCCTGTCGCACCTGACAGCCAACTAAGGTGCAAATGAAAAGATCGCAGCGTGGGGCTGCTGGGGCCCTCGGCTCAGCTCCAGGGCGCTGGGCTCTGCCACTCGCTGTCTCTCTGGGCTGACCCGGCAGAGAGATAATTTGCCCATGGCTAGAGGTGTCAGACTCTGAAGATGAGTGTGAAGCCTGTAGGTGACCTGCCCACAGGGATGTGTCCTGTGTGACTAATCCCAGGCAGAGGTGGGAATGGAATTCTGGCCGCTGCAGCCCCTTCTCCAAATCACATCCCTGTGAGGCAGTGGATGGAGTCCTGTCCTCACTCATGGCTGGGGGAGGGAGGCTTCAGCTGGGGGAGTAGGCTGAGGGATCAAGGCCAGCAGGGATGGCCTGTCATCGTGGAGGGGTGGGGTTCACTGGGGAGGATGGCTCATGTTCTGTCTCGTACATCACAAATCCAACAAGCATTTCCCATGTCAGTAAAGGGCAGAAACTCTGGACCCAGGTTGTCCAAGTTGAATCCTGGCTCGGCTTCTCACTAGCTGGGTGACTCTGAGCTGGTTCCCTAACCTCTCTGTGCCTTACTTTCTTCTTGTATAAAATGGGAATAACAAATAGTAACGGTATCTAGCTGTGGTGGGGATTCGATAAGCATGTGACAAGCATTCAGCTCAGTCCCGGCTGGCACATGTGCCTGTCACCAGCATCCTTGCCGCTGCTGTTCATCCAGGCCCTCTCTGTTCTCAGGGCCGGACCACGGGCTTAGGCAGAGCAGCAACCAAGGCAAGGGAGCTCCATGCTTCCATCCCACTGGGAGAGCCAAAAGCCACCCACATGATTTCAGAGATGGAGGAGTGCCGTGAAGGAAACAGAACAGGAGCCAGGATGGAGAGGGAGTGGGAAGGAGGGGCCCTGCAGCCCGCATGGTTGGGGGGCTTCCCTGTCTGTCAAGGGAGAAACGAAGTGACAAGAAGCAGGGAGCCAAGCAGAGTCCTGGGAAGAGTGTCCCAGGCAGAGGAACCAGCAGGCATAAAGGCCATGAGGTGGGCAAGAGCTGGATGTGTCAGGGAATAGAAGGAAGGTGGTGGCTGGAGCCATAGGCAGAGACTGGGTCGCGGAGGGCCTCGGAGGCATGACTGGGAAGTGGGTTGGACTCGAAGTGAGTTGAAGGGTATTAGCAGGACAGCAGCAGGGTCTGGTTGGCATTTTGTAAAGAGAACTGGCTTCTGGGAGGCAACTGGATTACAGGAGTGTTGGGGGGCAGTGAAAGCAAGAAGCAACCCTCCTGACAGCCTTAAGAGGTAAAATTTTTAGGATGAGGACACTGAGCGCTGCCACAGGGTGGAAAGGGGCGGAAGGGGGTGCAACCAACAGCTCCCTTCACTGAGTGCTTGCACCACACCAGGCTCTGCACCTTGGCGCTTTCACAGAAGAGGTGAAATTGCAAGCCCCAAGCCATCCAGCAGGTGCTGGGCCATGGCAGGCCCTGGCTGCTGCCTCCTAAGCCCACGCCCCATCCATGAAAGTGGCCCTCTGCTAGTGCTGAAGGGGGTGACAAGCAAGCCCCTGGGGGAGCCCCGGTTCTGAGTATGGCTGCAGAGCACATCTGCCCCCTGCCTCACTGCCACAGGAGTGGTTTATTCGATGTCACAGGCAGTGCTGGAGGAGAAACTATTTTGTGATATACTTGAGATCATTCATTGACATCAGCTGAGAAGATAGCTACCTATCCTAGCAAATGTTTAGTCTGGTATGATACTGTTCTATCACCTATCCCCATACTGAGAATTTGTGTCTTGCAAAAGGCAAGTGCTATGGATTCAAAGCACGGATTTGATTTTTTTCCATTTCACATGAACTTTGCAGCTGCATCTGAAAACCAATCAGTGTGGATGTGCTCAGACATGCTCCATGCACCACTCCTGCCATCTTCTCCCCTGGAAAGGGACTTCTCCTCATGTCTTTCCGTGAAGTGAGCCAGGTTCCTTAGGGGACTCAGCTTTGTCTACCTACTACTGATTAGGGTCTATCCTCTGTGCACTTACACATGAACTTGTAGATTTTTGGGTGGTAGAATTGCAAACCATTACAGTCTGGTAGAAAAAATAATCTCAAGGGTTAGTTTATTAACCCTGTCCAACATTAACCAATTTTGTATTGAACTTTGTAGTTTTATTTCTGTGTTCCCTGTTTTCACTGATGATAAGCTCTCAGCCCCCCAAATTCTCCTTGAAACAACTTTACCATCCTGCTGGTCCCTTCATTCATGAATTAAATATAAACTTTTGGCACATACCACTTTATGTTTGTACGACAGGCACATTTCTAGCTCATTTACAATCATACTTTGACCGTGTTTTTATCTTCATTTTGCAAATGAGAACACCGAGGCTGAGAGAAGCCAGGGAGCTGGCTGAAGCGCACAGAGCTCGTAGGAGCACGGGCAGGGCTTGGACCCCCCTCTGTCCAATGCCAAGCCCATGGGCTAAGTGTCCTTGCAGTTCCCAAGTTGAAAAGAGCCTTAGAAACGATCTAAACAAGTTCCAGTCTGTTACAGGCCAGAACTAACTCTGCGGCCAGGAGTGGCGAGAAGTCTTGCTCACAGTCACACACTAGTAAAGGTCAAAGGGCAACCTTGGCAGAAAGGAAGTTTTTCTGCTAACCATTGCCTCATCTTCTTACATTTATCTCAAGTCTTTGCTCAAACCAGGCCACCCACAAGGAGCAAGAAAGAGTGACTAGCACGCAGTGACATTTGTGAAGCCTGCCTTCACCTGCTTGCTGTCAAGGCAGCTCCGGCACAGGTCACTCCTGAGATTGTCAAGCAGGGTTCTGAGCTGGGGCCTCTGGAGGCTCTGAGGCCTCAAGGGTGGGCTGCCCAAGGTCTGTGCAGCCCCTAAAACTGTGTGCACATTGTGCTTATGTACATGGTACATCCGATTCTCAAAGGGATCTGCGACCCCAAAAATGTCACATACCCTGCTTTGAGAGACTGTCTCTAGAAGGCTCCTGTCAGAAGCAAATGAACTAACTGGGAAGAGACATGCGCTCATCTCCAAGCACTTGCATAGGTTAACCTGCTGAAGTGGGCCCAAGGATTTGTGAATATGAGAACAATGCGATTCAAAAGTCAGCCTTTGGGGCATCTCATTGGTCAAGCACCTGAAAGGCTCAGAAGCCATAAGAGCATGTGTGAGAGGCTAAGGCCCAGAGACCTATCTACCTACATGGATGCTATTTCTGGTGGCAAAAGAGCAGCCAAGGGCCAGAGGGTCTCACCCAGCACAATGGGACTCTCCCCATGAAATCTCAGCTCCTTGAAGCAGGGATTCTTACCTGCTGTGTTGCCAATTATTCCAAAAGCTTCTGGAAGAGAGACTGGTGTGTAGTAGATGCTCAATAAATATTTCTTGACTGAATGATAATTGCCCAAAAGGAAAGAAATATGCCACTAACTGGTGATAACTATAAAATCTATGCCAAGGGCAAGACCCAAAAATGATAATAAAAATAGTAGTAACCAACACCTACTGAGCCCTTTGCACTGTGCCAGTCTCTGTGCTAAGTGATCTGCATACCTTCCCTATTTATCCCTCATAACAATTCCACGAGGCCACTGGACTATTGTTGGCTCCATTTCACATATGAGGAAAGTGAGGTTCAGAGAGGTTTTGGGATTTGCCTAAGGTTACACAGCTGGGAGTCCAGTCTATAACCTGGACCAGGTCTGCCTTAATCCACATCTTAACCACCGTACAAAAAACTGCCCTCCCCGGATTTATCGGAGAAGTGACAGAGGGAAAACCAGAGCAAAGAGAAAAAAACTGTGAAGTAGGGTGAGAAGAGGGCAGTGCGGCAGCCAGAAGACAGAACCTGTGTTGCAAAGCTCTCTAGAACAGCTTTTTTGAGACCCTGGGAGGGTGGTGGGTAGGGGAAGCGGAAAAGCAGCAAGATGTGGCAGAGGTTGCCAGATGTTCCCAACCAAAATCCATTCTCCCCTTTTTCCTTCTTACAAGAACTGCAATTAGATTTGGCCACCCATGTGCCCAGAAAAACATTACATTTCCAACTTCCCTTGCATCTTGGAGTAGCCAAGGTTTAAGTAGAAGTTGCTGAACAAACAAACTTCCAGGCAAATCTCTTTGAAGGAGGCTGACTCAGTTGGGAAATGTGCCCTTCCTTCACCACTTTCCTTCTTCTTCCTGCCTAAAGCCTGTATGAGGTGGCTGGAGTTCCAGCAGCCATCTTCAACCATGAGGTGACCTTGAGGATGGAAGATAAAGCTTAAGAATGTTGGAGCAAAAGATAGAAGGGTCCTGGGACTCTGACTCCCAGCTGGCTCTGGAGCTTCCATATTTTAATGTGAGAGAAAAACTCCCATATCTTAGTTGAAGTCATCTTTTTAAAAAGTTTTTATATTATGTAGAGCCAAACCCAATTCCAGCAGGCATAGAAGTCACTTTGAAGAAAGACCAGCAGAGCTAGCAGTACCCAACATTCCATTTGCAGAAACACCGTCTTGCCAAGGCGTGTGGAGGATGCGCAGGCACCTGTAGGCCTGACCACAGCAGAGAAACAAAGCCCTGAGACGAAGGGAATAGGCCTCCCTCACACCCACACTCTCTCTTAGGCTGGTGACAAGGGAGAATTAGGAGGATACAAACAAGAAATGGCTGAAATGTGAGTGAGTGCCAAAGAAACCAGCAACGGCAAAGAGGGGTATTTTCAGAAGGTGACAAAAACCACCTAGGAAAGGGGTGCCCCAGTGCTAAGACTGACATTCACCTTCTGAAAAGGCAGCTAGGTCACCCGTCCCCAGAGGACCCCCTGCATCCTACGTAGAAGAAAGGCCAAGGCCACAAAAGCATGTTGACCTGTGGGAAGAATTCAAGGCAGCTAGAACCACAGCTGGGGCTGGAACCAGAACCTCCAGGGCCACCGCCAGGCCACAGGGGACCTTTGTGGGAATTAGAAAAAGGCCTCCCTTCTTCAAGATGCTTCTATTTATTTGGAAATTATCAAAATAAATGTGCAAATCTACATCTATAATCAGAATGGTGTCCTTTAGAGGTGTCACCCTTGGGCAGTTGCACAGCCTGAGCAACAGAACATGGTGACCCTGCATAGCTGTCTGGTCCCACCACGCCTCCACCGACTGTACGGCTCCAAAACTGGCCAAATTCTATGCTCCTAAGGATGTCTCAGCCTTATTAAGTGATGCTCCTAAGGATGTCTCAGCCTTATTAAGTGATGCTTATGTGAGGCCATGTGGCCCCTAATTAGGAAGACAGGAGGAATTTCCACTCTAAAAAATGATACAATGTCGACTTTGGGCACCTGGGTTAAATAGTATTTGTAAGAAAAATGCAGCTGTGTGGAGCAGGCGACAGTGGCACTAGGACCAGAAATTGCCTGGTCTGATAAGCATCGAGCACAGTGCCTAGGGAGAAGTCAGAGTCTAATAAGAAGTCATGGAATGCATCAATCTATGACTAAATGAATGAAGGCATGAATATCTCTGAATTTTATTACAATTAATTAAAGCTACTTTATGTCATCTTATCAGTTTTTTCTCCCCTTGGGTGGAAGGAAGAACTTTTACAATTTATGGAATTATTTTAAACAACTAAATGCAAATGAGCACATCTCAATAAATTATTTAATTCTCCACTTTAATTCTCTACCCTACCCCTGTCCCAACTCCCAGAAAGAGAGAGATAGACCGGGTGCAGTGGCTCATGCCTATAATCCCAGCACTCTGGGGGGCCGAGGCAGGTGGATCATCTGAGGTCAGGAGTTCGAGGCCAGCCTGGCCAACATAGTGAAACCCTGTCTCTACTAAACATACAAAAATTAGTCAGGCATGGTAGTGGGCACCTTTAGTCCCAGTTACTAGGGAGACTAAAGCAGGAGAATCAGTTGAACCCGGAAGGCGGAGGTTGCAGTGAGCAGAGATCGCTCCAGTGCACTCCAGCCTGGGCGACAGAGCAAAACTCCTTCTCAAAAACGAAAAAAAGAGAAAGAAAGAAACCCAATTAAACTGCATCCATGCTTTCCAGCCAGCATGCAGCTGCTGACCTCACTACATCCTAATGCTGTTCTTATGGACCAGCCACTACTTCCCATGGAAGGTCCCTCTTCTTGGGGCTTCCTGGGGCCTTCCATGTCCATTTTGCACCTTGCTTCCTTGCATAGCTTCAGATGCCAACTCTGGGACAAGCAGGGAGAAGCTAATGTGTCCCAAATGAAGACAGGGATAGGACTGAATCCTGTGCCGGGGAGATTCTCAGTAAGAACTGAAGTCCACCTGGCAAAGCCGATTGGTCCCTGAAGCTATTCCCCCGGGTTAGAAAAGCCACTACACCGCAGCAGGAAGAGAAGGAACTGCCGCACTTGTTGAACCTGCATCTGTGCCGGGCCCTATGACGGACATCACGTGGATGGAAAAATGCTCCAGACCCTCGTTTCCTGCACCAGGTGTGTGACCTTGGGCGCGTCCCTCTGCCACTCTGGAATTCCGTGTTCCCATCAGAGGACACAGATGCTATCATCTCTAAAGCAGTGTTTCTCTACCACTAACGTGTACACAAATCCCCTGGGGACTTATTCAGACGGGCAGGTCTGGGGTGGGCATGAGCATCTGTGTTACCGGACCAGCTCCCTGCAGAAGCTGATGCTGCCAGCCACAGGGCACCCTTTGAGTTGAGAGGTGCAAGGTCCCTCCCGGATCTCACCTGGGGCTGTGCCTCCTCCCCAGTGGCCAAGCCGAGAAAGAATCTCTCACCCTGAGTGAGTCTGGCAGCTGTCCCCCTACCTCCTGCCTCTGCCCTGGTGTGCCAGGCACTCTGATTTCAGGCACCGTTAGAATTTCACCCCAGCAAACAAAACAGCCAGCTGCGGCCCGAGCTTAGGGACCCAGACCGCTGCCTTCTGCTTTTTACTTTCCAAATGAAATTTGAGATGTCACTTGTTTTTTTAATCACAAAAAAGGCTGAGAAAAGAAAATAGATATTTCCTTCATGTCTGTCTCTGCTTCCTGCCCCCGCTCACCACTTGCCAGAAACTAGTCTTGACATCCTCTTGCCATCGCGCCCTCGAGCCCCCCCACTGGCGCCCTGTTCCCCCAACCCCTCCTGCCCTCCCCACCGCTCTCTGAGCGCACCTCTGGCAGAGCTGCCTTGCCAGGCTTATTTTTAACAGCTCTGATTGAAGCCGGGAGCCCGCTGACATTTACACTCCCTCATCATTATCAGCTCGAAGCTTCCAGCAGCCAAGCTAAAAAGGCTTCATGGAGCCCGAGCAGGAGGGGCCGGGAATGAAATGTCAGCGTCTCCTCACTCCCACCTCTTGCGGAGCTGCTTCGCCACCTGCCCACAGCACAGCCCACCCGCCCCAGCTCGACCCCGAGACAGGGGAGGCGGAGAGCCCCCTTCCCCAGCAAACCCAGAAAAACCCAGGGGCCAGTGGTTTTCTCGCTTCTAGTAACCACATTTTCTCTCTCAAGAATCAGGGCACGTGGTGTGATTTAGAAATGCATGGGTGTGAAAAGACTCATAGAGGCAGAAAAATTAAATCCCATTTAGTTTTGTATTTAATGAGAGCCACCAACAAGCCCCTCCTGGGTGGCTTTACCCTCATTTGGGCAAATTTAAACCGCCCAACCAGCTGTCTGCTGAACGTACAGCCTTCCTGCTCCTCTCGGGAGTTCTGAACCAGCCAAAGCGCTCATTTTTTCTCAGGGATACTAGGAGGGCAAGATGAGAGTGCACAGCGCCTGGCACCCCAAAAGAGGCTGACTCTGCCCCCAGGCTCCTCACCAGCACCTGCCTCGCCTAGGCTGGGCTCCCACCCAAGGGCCTCCACGTCCTGCACACACACTCCTGCGTCTAACACTGCAACCACATCTCATCCTCGCAGCTACTACACTGATGGGCCTGAGAAAGAGGATCCAGAGCATGGAGTGTCTTGATGCTTTGCTGTCTCGGGAGAGATTCACTGTCGTGTTTTATGTCTGCTAAGCAAGGTCAGAGTTCATGGGAATGCATCTGGCTCATTTGGAAACTTCAGTGGTAGAAGGTCTCAGAGACCACTAAATAATTTACTCCCAGGTCATGGAGGAAATAATTTTTACAGAGAAAGCATTTCCAACTCAACGCACTAAAAGGTCACTTCATTAAGATGGTGGAGGTGGGGTGGGAGTTTAGAGGTGAGAACGATGCTTCTGTGGGAGGAAAAACTAGCTGTTACAAGCATAGAAAGAACACCCACAGTTTAGATTTCTTTATTTATCAAAGATGTCTTGCCTTTCCTATATGGATGCTAATACAAAAGCAAACAATGTAAAACTTTTCATAGTGGGTGTTTTTTAAGTCTTAAGGAGCCCCCTCCAGGAAGTCTTCCCTGATTTACTCCACTCTGATCATTCATTCACTTTGCTATCCTGCAGCCCTCTGCTATGTCTGGGTCTGCAATCTGCAGCCCCCAGCAAAATATTAAATTTCTCATTATTTTCACTATTCCAGGAAGGCCTTCCCCAGCCATACATAGTCTGTGGGCAGCCATCGGGCCTTGTACTTCTCTGCCATGCTGTTCAGAGATATGGCAAGCTGTGTTTGCTTTGTTCAGAGTGCTTCCTTTCACTTCCACACGTACATTTGCAATCACCAGCCTAATGATTTTGTTAATGTTATCATTTTGATATTGCCATTTCAAATGAATCAGCAAACCCAGTTTATAGTTCAATCTGCAAAATTCTGATCGTGCTGCCAGCGACCAGGGTCGGGCAAAAAGAATAGCCTTGAACCATAACAGCTGGAACCACTGTTCCTCAAGTGCCTTCCACAGATAGGACAGTGGTGGGGTTGTGCAGGGAATGCGAACACGCATTCAGGCACAGCCCTGCCCTAAGGAGTCTCGAGAAAACAGTGAGCAGGATGACCCGGGCGGCTAAGAGTTCTGGGGCTCTCGCTATGGGCCAGACACGTTGCTGAGTCCCATTTTCTGTTCACAAAAGCCCCACTGCTGCTCCCAACTCAGAGCTGGGGTAGAGAGGCTGAGGAAGTGGTAACTGGGATGAAGCCAAGCTGCTAGGCAGGGAGGGGCAGGGGCCGGGTTTTCAGTCAGAGAAGACACCCCTCGGCTGGAGGGACCTGGGAGAGGTGAGGGCTCCTAGGGTGATGGTGAGGACTTGGCGAGGCAGAGCCAGTGAACAGAGGCAGGAAGCCCAGCGTGTGCTGGGACTAGAGCTGAAGAGCCTGGTGTCCAAGTGGTGTGCACAGAGAAACAAGTTAGGAGGTGCCTGAGCTGGGCAGGTGCCCAAGGCCTTTGAATGCCATGTAAGGGAGGGGAACTTGAACCCACAGCCACAGGACCGCTGAAGACTTGAAAACAAGAGCGAATCAGCGTGGTGTCTCAGGAAGACGACACCTAGCACCAAGTAGGTTGGCTGGGAGAGGGGAAGGGCAAAGGAGAGTCCCTCGCGAGGCCACAATAGTCCTTACAGCACCAGTGATGGGGCTCCCAACTCTCAAATGGAGGGATCTGGCTTCCCCCAGAAAGGGACAATGCCTGGGGACCTGGCGGGCAAGAGTATCACGTGGCCGTCAGTAGGAACTCCAGAGCTGGCCTCACCAAGTGACCCTGGACAGTTCACTCAGCCCCTCCCATCCCCAGTTTCCTGAGCAATAAAGCAGCAGGAAATGAGACCAGCTCCTCAGCAGGGGTGTCAGGGGACCGAGGGAGCGAGCGTGTGTGACGTGCCCAGCCCAGCGCCTGGTTCCCAGTGCCCCTACCATTGTTAGCTGTCATGATTAACGTGAATAGCAACAAGAGGTTGGAGTGGAGGTGTGGGGGGTGTCCAGTTTGGGGGGATGCTGTGACTGCCCCTCCCTCAGGCCATTAGGAACGTGAGACAGGACTAAGAGAAGGGCCAGGGCTTGACTTTGGGGTTCCTGGGGAAAAGGGAAGGCTGAAGCCACAGGAGGGCCTGAGATCTTAGAAGAGTTCCAAGGAAGAGATGCAGGCAGACGGGCACCGCCGCACCAGGCTGGCCTGCCCCAGCTCGGCCATCCAGAGCAGCAGGCTCAACACAGCTGAGCAGGGCTGCAGCCACCTTGGAGTTTCTAAAAGTCAAAACTGCACCAAGGGAAGAAGGGAAGAAGAGTCCAGGTGCTGCGGGAGGTGGGGCAGTGGGGAGGTGCGGTAGGCAGAGGCCAGGAGGAGAAGCTCCTGGATCTGTTGTACATCTGGGTAGGTGTCCGTCTGTCTGTCTCTGGCTGCTGCTGGCTCACCCAGTGTCCATCTCTGCCTATGGCCCGGCCCTCTTTCTCTGCAGGTGTACATATGTGTGTGTCAGGTACGCAGGGAGTGGCGTGCTTCCAGTCTTTCCTTTCACTTATCCTTTTCGAGTAAATCCAGCTTGATGGTCCCCTGCCCTGACCTCGGAGCAGGGAAAGGCAGTCCCAGAAGGAGAGGGCAGCTCTGGCACCTTCTTGCCTGGGGGAGGCCAGAGACCCCGGGCAGTGGCCCCACAGCGTCTGGTTACCATGAAATGGAATTTATACATGAAAATCAGGAGAGAAGCCAGCCCAGGGCACACCAGTCACGGCTGTGACAGAACTGACAGCTAATTAGAAAGCTCCATTTGAGCCTTACGTTGAAAAGTCATTTAATAATTAAATGTCTTATCTGTATTTAAAATCTTCTGACAATATATACTTACAGTATGGCCAGAGAACCAATTTTCTCACTTCCATCACCCTAGAAGACACAATATTTGAATCCAGGCATCTCCCCATTGACAATAAGTGACAAGATGTCACACGATTTGAATCAGGAAGTGTTCTAGTGTTGGAGACCCTTCCTGCTGGCTCTTGGATTGATACAGCACAGAGACTTCGACTAAGAAACATGTGTGGCATGAATACGCCCCTTCCCAAGTCATTGAGCTGGGACCGGGCACTCAGCGAGTGGGTGAGGGGACCGTCAGCCCCGCAAGGGAGGCACAGCAGGAGTGGTTCACCTGCATGCAGCCAGCAAAAGGTGCATTGATTGTACAGCAATAATAAAATTTTTGTCCGGGTGCAGTGGCTCATACCTGTAATCCCAACACTTTGAGAGACCAAGGCAGGAGGATCACTTGAGGCCAGGAGTTCAAGATCAGCCTGGCCAACATGGTGAAACCCCATCTCTGCAAAAAAAAAAAAAAAAAAAATTGAGCCAGGCTTGGTGACACACACCTGTAATCCCAGCTACTCGGGAGGCTGAAACAGGAGAATCACTTTAACCCGGGAGGCAGAGGCTGCAGTGAGCCGCAATCGTACCACTGCACTCCAGCCTGGGCAACAGAGTGAGACTCTGTCTCAAAAAACAAAAAATGTAAAACAATAATTGCTTATTCATCCATTAAAATAATGACCATAACAATAAAACCAATAATAAAAGTCAGTTCACTTTTCATTAGCATCACACACTGGCAATTTTAAGGCATGTCAGTGATACAGTACTCCTCCCCACCAGGGAGGGGCTCCCATTGCCACCCCTTGATATGCCACTGCCTCAGCCTTAGGTGACCACAAGGGCAAATGGCCTGGAAGCCACAGAGCTCCCTGGCTTGCTCAGGGAGGAGAGGAAAAGTGCTGCTGCATATTTCTGGGGACAGTGCCGACGCAGGCCGGTTTGGGCCCCACGGGTATTGTCTGCCCACCTACAAGAGCAGAAAACAGTAAGGGAATGGACCTCTCTGTGCATCAATGAAGCTGAACCCCTTTATGCTGGCACTGAGCCCTTAGCGTTGCCAGTGTCCCCAAGGGGACTGTGGAGGCCATGCAGCACTAGGGAGGGAGAGTAAATCCCAAAGCCACATTCAGAAGCCTTGCAAGGAGACCAGATACAGGTGGGAGAGAGTCACAGGCCTCCCGCTGGGGACACAGATGGAGTGTGTGCAGAGAAGAATGGAGAGGGAGGCACCAGAACCAGCTTCCTGGGTCCTCTTCCTATTGGATGGAGTGCTCCTCCCCAGACAACCCAGAACACTGCTGCCCTCACATCCAGGACAACCTCTCAGGGAGCAGAAGGCTGTACCTCCATCTCCCCTCCCGGAAACAAAACTTCTCTAGTTTCTCTTGCCAGCCAAAGAAGCTAGTGAACCCCTAGTGGGGGAGTGCACACACAAAGGAACTCAGACCCAGGGGGGAATTTAAACATGACCTAGTTCAACCCTCTCTTCTGGCAGATGAAAAGAAAGCCCAGAGAGGTCAAGTGCCTTCTCTGGACTCACGCAGTTTGTTAGCTGGTGCTCTTCCCATCGCCCCCACCCACCATGCTGCTCGGAGCAATGTCGTGTCACAGAGCCACTGCAGTCAGCCTGCCCTCCTCTGACAGCTGTGCCAGGGAGGATGCGCTGCACATGCCTCCTGGCCTCAGACGGCAGCCTGGACTGGCTGTGAATAACCGAAGCATGGCCCCAGTACCAGGCAGCAGCAGCCCTGCTCTGGGGGTGGATATGTGTTTGCATGTCTGGAGTGCTGAGTCACGCCTCTTGAGTCACAGCCAGTAAGACTAAATATCTCTCCCATGGTCTGATCACTGTTGGAACTGGCCTGAACTGTCATTAAATTCAGGAGTGTCATGGATCTTGGAAAATACTAATTGCTCCTGACCCAGCTGGGATCCTGCCCTCAGGGTGATCCCTATTCTCCTGGGATCAAATGTCACTTCTCAAAGGGTGGTCGTGGACCGGCAGGGTCAGCCTCACCTGGCAGCTTGTATGAGCAGAATCAGGCTCCTCCCGAACCTCCTGAATCAGGACCTGCATTGACACAAGATCCCAGGGTGATGTAGATGCACATTAAAACCTGTGAGGTGGCCGGGCGCGGTGGCTCATGCCTGTAATCCCAGCACTTTGGGAGGCCAAGGCAGGTGGATCACCTGAGGTCAGGAGTTCAAGACCAGCCTGACCAAAATGGTGAAACCCTGTCTCTACTAATAGTACAAAAATTCCCAAGGATGGCGGTGGGCACCTGTAGTCCCGGCTACTCAGGAGGCTGAAGCAGGAGAGTCGCTTGAACCCAGGAGGCGAAGGTTGCAGTGAGCCAAGATTGCACCATTGCGCTCCAGCCTGGGCGACAGAATGAGTAAAACTCCATCTCAAAAAAAAAAAAAAAAAAGAAAAGAAAAGAAAGAAAGAAAGAAAGAAAGAAAAAAAAAAAGCTTGTGAGGCACTGCAGGGAGGCACTGCAGGGACATGCAAAGATGACAACCTTAGAGACTGCCAAAGCTCACTCTGGACACCATCAGAGGCCATCGCAGACCGTCCTTCACAGGATGTGTGTGTGACATGCTGCCATGATCACTCTGTAACAGTGGCACAGGGGAGGATGGGGGAGGCCCGGCTCAGCAGCAGCTCAGGGTACTGAGTCGTAGATGACAGCAAGCTCAATGTGCACCGTTGCGTGATGTCACAGTGCAGCCGCCAGGCTGGCAGATCTGCTTATATACAGTGTCCAGGGAGCGCAGGCCCTGGGGCCCCACAAACCTGGGTCTGTGTGCCCACTCTTCATCAGCAGCTCCAGGACCAAGTGTGTTCAGGTCTCTGGAACTCACTTCCATATCTCCACTGTGATGTAAGGATGTGCACGGATCCTAAATATGAGAAGCTGGCAATCACCAGGTCCCTGGCAGGCGCTCAGAGTCTGAGCTACCATCAAAATCTAGGGTGCAGGGGGAGGCTAACTGCTGCTCTGAATACCCTAAGGAGGGCAGATCTAGGCCAGGTGACCAGGGCTTGCAAGTCCCAGGACAGCAGGTTGGGCTTGGTGCCTGGAAGAACTGATGAGCAGCTTCAGCCATGCAGGAGAGAGACTGTACGGGCAGCGACCTCTCCAACAGCCAGCGTCCAGCAAGGATAGGTGCGAGTCCATCAGGGAGTCCAGGAGAGGGCTGGCTGCGTGCCTGGCAGGGGCGATGAGATGGGGAGTCGGGGGCTTCTTCATTTCTGCTGCTCTGAGGTAACGCGGCCAGCCTTCTCCACGATCCAAACAAGGTCTCCTGCTTCCCCTCTCTTTGCAGCAGGACAGATCAGGACAAAGCCATGCTGGAGTGGGGGCCACACACCTGCCAAAAACCCCCAACACTCTTTTTCCCAGCAGCAGCTTCCAAGCAACTCCCGATGCCCTCCCACCTGCTAAACAGAAAGCAAACCACCA